>NC_086368.1:7586920-8322753 GCF_036324505.1 Eleginops maclovinus | reverse complement strand
AGTCTCTGGGATCTAGCTGACCTGTTGTCAGAACTACAGGCCGCCAAGGCAGATGGCTTCCTCACAGGCTTGGCATATTTGGACACCTCTAGGGGAATTAAGCCCATTATTGAGAAACTCCCATACAACTTACAAGAGAAGTGGCTATACTTTGGAACAAGATACAAACGTGAACATTCTGTCAGCTTCCCACCTTTCTTTGTACTGGTAGACTTCATCTACACAGAGGCAAAGGCTCGTGCAGACCCAGGCTTTAACCTCTTCATGCAAGCTCCAACAGAGAAAAAGAGCAAATGGGAGAGGCCCACAAAGACATCTGTATATGATCATAAGACACAGGTCTCAGGAACAACCAAGTATGAGCCTAAAGGTGCTAGGGAACGAATTGACCCAAAATAACATTGCCCCCTACACCAGGGGTTTTCAACTGGTTTTGTCCCAGGGACCACCATTCGGACTAGAAAGCAATCCGCGGCCCACTGATGTGCCTGCGCGTGCGCGTGTGTATTTGGTGTTACATGCATAGCTCAATGCATGAAACATGAAAGAGAGGCCACGCAGATTTTATAATAATAAAAGTAGATTTATTAAATTAAATTAAATTAAAGATTATTTTAAAGAAAGAATAAAGAATAATAAAGTGTTGTGCAATTCAGTATTGGGAAAAGTAACTAAAAATGTCATGCAAAGTCAGTCTAGGTGTGTGACAAAACAACAACGGAGAACAAAAATCCAACAACACCGGAGAACCAAAATCCAACAAATGAAGACCAAGGCAGCCTCAACTGCTGGCTGGTCAGGGCTTTTATAACCCAGCCAGGACAGACCTGTCACCAATCACCTGCTGTAGAGACAGAGAGATTGAGAAAAGCAGAGAGAGATTGAGAAAAGCAGGGAGAGAGAACAGGCTTACCATTAACACAGGGCGGGGCCTAAACCCGCCAGGGTCGTAACAGTGAAAACATGGGAGAATTAGGCCTACCTGTCAGTGTGATATCTGGGCGTGGTGAAGTCCACACAGCCTGTCTATTCGTGGCGAAATGGTAGACAGAGACAGTCTCATGTCATTCTCTGGATCAAGCCTAGCCCTGTACTTATTCTTTAAGTACGCCAGTGTAGAAAAACCACTCTCACACAGGTATGTGGTTGGAAAGGGCAAAAGACACCTCATTGCTTTTGCAGCAAGCTGTGGAAATTCTGTCTGGCAACTTATCCAGAATTTAACAAGGGGCTGTGTGTCGTACATATGCCTCCTGACAGAGTCTGTGGACATCTCAATCAGCTTATCCTCTTCCACAGCCGTCAGACTTGACCCTACTGATGCATCGTCACTGAATGGGAGCAGGATCCACTTGCTGTCACGGCGCCACTCTTCCGAATCAGTGAAGTACTTTGCGAATTGACGCACAAGCTTCCTCAAATGCTCACATATAGTGTCGTTGATGTCAGTGCTGTCAGGGTATTCCTCAACTGAAGGAAACATCGCCAAGTTATTGCTCTCCACTCGTTCGATCCACTTTGACATTTTTTTCACAAATGCGTCGAGCTTCTCGTAGAGCTGCATGACGTTTGCATCTCTCCCTTGCATGGAGCTGTTCAACTTGTTCAGCTCTGCAAAAACATCTGTGAGGTACGCCAGCTTAGTTAACCAGTAACTATCGTTGAAATTGGAAGCCAGATCAGAATGCTTCTCGCACAAGAACTCGTAGATAGCTCCGCGTAGTTCAAACACACGGGCGAGCACAGCGCCGCGAGACAGCCAACGCACCTCTGAATGATAAAGGAGAGAGCTGTGTTCACTTCCCAAGTCATGGCATAGGGATGAAAACAGGCGTGTATTCAATGCGTTTCGTTTTATGAAGTTGACCGTCTTGACAACGACATCAAACACACCACTGAGCTCAACACTGAGATCTTTGGAGGCGAGAGCCTCTCTATGAATCAGGCAGTGTGTCCAAATTACCCCCGGAGCCACCCTCCTTACATGCGCAAACAGTCCAGTCTTGCTGCCACTCATGGCTCGGGCCCCATCGCTGCATAATGCAACGCACCTCTGCCACGAGATATTGTGCTCCGTGAAAAAATCGTCCAGTGCTTTAAATATTTCTACACCGGTAGTTCGCCCGGGCAGTGGTTTGCAAAAAAGAAATTCCTCGCACATAGTGCCACTGTCCTCGTATCGCACAAATGTTAACAGTTGCGCATCATTAGTAACATCTGTCGTCTCGTCGATTTGAAGGGAAAACAGAACTGTCTGAAGTTTTGCCATCAGCTGGTCTTTGACATCATTTGCCATTTCCCCAATTCGTCTTCCGATTGTGTTGTCTGACAACGGAATAGTTTTTAATTTGTTGGCACATTCTTCGCTTACCATAGCTCTGCACATATCTATGGCTGCTGGCAATATAAGCTGCTCTGCAATGGTATGGGGCTTCTTACTTTTTGCAACCCTGAGAGCGACCAGATACGATGCTTTCAGTGCGTTTTCATTTATTTTTGCACTCTTCCTCATGGTAGCCTGCTGTCCTTTGAAATCACGCAACATCTGTTGCATGTACTCAACGGGTTTGGCCTTCAAGTGGACGTGATGCGTCTCCATATGCCGCGTAAGTTTCGACGGCTTCATAGCTTCATTACAGAGAATTGTTGAACATACGAAACACAGTGGTACCTCCTCTCCTGCTCTGTCTGTCGTCACTGTGAATCCATATTTAACATATTCCTCATTGTATTTTCTTTTTCGTCTTTTTTGCGAAGTTGACGCTTCGGAAGCCTGTCCTTGCCCTATCGTGGCGGCCTGTCCCTCTGTCGTGGCAGCCTGACCCTCTGTCATGGCAGCCTGTCCCTCTGGCACTTTCCTCACTACAAAACGATCCATTGGTGCTAGATATATAGCTAGACTAGTACATATGTAACAAATGTTTGCTGTACTACAACCTATCTTAAAATACTCTCGTCGGCTATGCTTATAAATGTGTGTCAACTTTGCTCGCAAGACTGTACGTAATGAATAATAAGTGAGGTTAGCGACGCAACTCATTACCATTAGCGAATCACAGGCTACCATAGACTGGATAGGCGCAAGGCTACATTCTGTCAGCTTGAATTTCCTTTATATTATTTTAAACATATTTTTCACGATATGTAACGGTATTCTGGAAATGTGTTGAAATATCAAAGCGAATTTATATTAAAAAAAACAATGGTGAACTGATCAACATAGGCTCTTGTCACGGACCACATGCAATGCCGCCGCGGACCACCAGGGGTCCGCGGACCACCGGTTGAAAACCCCTGCCCTACACCAAAAGCCTCACCCTCTAAGAAAATGCAGAGGCTTTTATGAAAAGAGCATAGAGGATCGCAAGCAGCTCTTGAAAGAACACTACATCTGCTTTCGCTGTTGCTCTTCGGCAGAACATCTCGCAAGGAACTGCACTGCTGAGATAAAATGTATAGAGTGTGAGAGCACTGCTCATGCAACTGCACTACACCCCAACCAACCTACCTGGAGATCTAAGTCGTTCCCTCCCACTTCAAAGGACAGCGGGGAGGAGGACAAAGCGGATGACCACGAGGTCAAGTCGACATGTACACAAGTATGCGGGGAAGGTCTAAGCGCCAGAGCATGTGCCAAGATCTGCCTTGTCAGTGTTTTTCCAAATGGATGCAGAGAGGCCTCCAAGCGGATGTATGCCATACTGGACGAACAGAGTAATCGGTCCCTCGCTCGGTCTGAGTTCTTCAATGTCTTTGAGATCTCCGGATGCTCCTACTCATACACACTCAAGACTTGTGCGGGACGTACAGAGACAGCGGGGAGGAGAGCCAGTGGTCACACTATCGAGCCAGTGGACAAGCAACTGAGCATTCCTCTGCCCACACTCCTCGAGTGCAACCAAATCCCTAACGTCCGTGCTGAGATCCCTACCCCGGATGCAACATACCACCATGCTCACCTGAAACGTATAGCTGGCAAAATACCATCTCTCGATCCAGATGCCAAGATACTCCTCCTATTGGGCAGGGACATCTTGCAGGTTCACAAGGTTCGAGAGCAGATACGCGGTCCAGGAAATGCACCGTTCGCTCAAAGGCTTGACCTAGGATGGGTCGTCATCGGTGACGTTTGCCTTGGAGGCGCTCACAGACCACTGGAGGCGAGAAGCTACAAAACAGCCATCTTATAGAACGGTCGCACAAGCCATCTCCAACCATGCTGCAACAAGATCACGGTCAAAGAGACGTTCAGTCAAGCACCTAAACATCTGGCATTAAACCCCACGTATGGCTCAGCGACATTCATTCGAGGCAGCCTGTGACAAACCATCTTCGCACGTACTCCTGACGACCACAGACTTGCTCCATCCATAGAAGATTCAAAGTTTCTTCAGATAATGGACGCTGAGTGCCACCAGGACAGCTCCAAAAGTTGGGTTGCACCTTTATCTTTTCTTTACCTTGTATCACTCCACCGCTCACTGGAAAAATGGCCGCAGATGAAAGCCCACTTCCTAGAGTTTATGGAGAAGATGCTTAAGAGAGCGCATGCAGAGGTTGCCCCACCAACAAAACCTGAACAGGAGAGCTGGTACCTGCCCCTGTTCGGCGTGTATCATCCCAGGAAGACAGATAAGATCCGCGTGGTCTTCGACGGCAGCGCATCGTGTGGAGGGGTATCGCTCAACGATGTTTTGCTCACTGGCCCCGACCTTAATAATAGCCTACTAGGCATTCTCATGAGGTTCAGGAAGGAACAAGTAGCAATCACTGCTGACATCAAGCGCATGTTCCACTGCTTTGTCGTACAGGAGGACCACCGGGACTTTCTCCGCTTCCTGTGGTATAGGAACAATGACCTCAACTCTGATATTGTGGACTACAGAATGCGAGTCCACCTATTTGGGAACAGCCCTTCACCTGCCGTTGGCGCGTACGGTTTGCGAAGGGGCAGCTAAGGAAGCAGAGGCCGACTATGGCAGCGACGCAAAAAGATTCATCAACCGTGAGTTCTATGTTGACGGTGCTTTAAAGTCCTTTAGCACCGAGGAAGAAGCCATCAGTGTCCTTGGGGGAGCACAGAAGATGCTTGCAGCTTCTAACTTCAGACTGCACAAAATTGCGTCAAATCGGCTTGCCGTCATCGAAGCATTCCCATCCAAAGATCATTCCAACGATGTCAACAGCCTAGATCTCTTCGTCGATGACTTGCCTATCCAACGTAGCCTTGGATTGTTCTGGAACATGCGCAACGACACCTTCACGTTTCAGATTGAAGATGACAAGAAGCCGTTCACCCGCAGAGGGGTACTCTCGCCAGTGAATAGCCTCTATGACCCTTTAGGGTTCCTCGCACCCATCACGGTTCACGGAAGACTGATACTCAGAGAACTCACCACACAAGCAGAAGATTAGGACTCGCCTCTACCCAAAGACATGGAGATTGAGTGGACCAGATGGAAAGAGTCACTCCAAGACCTAGAGGGGCTCCAAATACCACGCCCTTATACGTCCTTCTCCACTGCAGGGGCACTAAGAAGCGAACTCTGTGTCTTTGCAGACGCATCAGTTAAAGTAATCGCAGCCGTAGCATACATCAAGGTGACAAGCCAACAGGAAGAGACAGAGGTTGGCTTCGTCTTTGGGAAAGCCAAGTTGGCCCCCCAGCCCGGCCTAACTATCCCAAGACTTGAGCTCTGTGCGGCTGTACTCGCTGTCGAGATCACCGAGATGATAGCTACAGAGATGGACAAGACGAATCCAGGCTTCAACAGCATGGAGAAGTACCTAAGTACACAGAGCTGCACCTGGGTGTTTAACCCGCCCCACGCATCTCACATGGGTGGAGCGTGGGAACGTATGATTGGCATCGCCCGCCGTATTTTGGAGTGCATGTTGCTGGACCAGAAGAGGTCTCGTTTAACACATGAGGTTCTGACTACACTCATGGCCGAGGTAGCTGCAATCATGAATGCCAGGCCGCTCATCCCAGTGTCATCGGACCCGGAATCACCTCTCATCCTCACACCAGCAATGCTTCTGACCCTCAAGACAGGCTCTGCGCTTCCTCCTCCACCAGGCAGCTTTGATGAAACGGATCTCTTCAGAGAGGAGTGGAAGCAAGTTCAGGGCCTGGCAGATATATTTTGGAACAGGTGGAAACAGGAATACCTCAAAACATTGCAGCTTCGGCATAAGTGGCAAGGAAAACGGCCGAGCCTCCAAGAAGGAGACATAGTTCTCCTGAAAGACAAGCAGGCCAAAAGAAATGAATGGCCTATGGGCATCACCACGAAAACCTTTCCAGGAGAAGATGGATTGGTGCGGAAAGTCGAAGCTGAAATCGTCAAGGATGGAGCCAAGAAGACCTTCTTTCGCCCCATTACAGAAGTAGTTCTGCTTCTTTCCCCAAAGACTGATTCTGTTCGTTAATGTGGGCTCTTTAAAGACCCCAAGCGGGGAGTGTTATGCCCCTGTCGTTTTTTGTTAGAAACACTGTTCAGTGTCATTTGTTTACTTTGGTTACCATAGCAACTCAGACGTAGTGCATGCTGGGAGATAGGCTAAGAAGCCGGTTTCTCAGTGCAGTGATTAGGTACGGTTGTGTGAGCCGTGCCGTCTTCAGTTCTTCCGTTACACAGCTATTCTTTCTCCCTCTTCGCTAAAGCAACCTCTGTGAGTATATGTTTACACCAACCTATCGAGCAGTGCTGAGTTTGTGTGAGCATTAAAGACTGTTAGCATTTTGATTGTGTATTAGCTCTATATTTTACTACTGCCGGATGACAGATTATAATGCGGATATTTTTGCTGTATTTTCAGTTTCACAAGATTCTCAGTAAAACTTCATGGACTCAATCACATGCGTTCTGGAGGTTATTGGCAGTGTTTACTAATTGGGAACGTAGCCCATGACAGTTGTCTTGAATGCATACATTGGTTGGCAATAGGGTTGATTTCGCTCTTGTAGCGCAAACGACGTGAATGGCGTCATTTTGTTTGTTGGTTAAATCTGAGGTTTTATGTGGCTGAAAACGTTAAAAAATGTGATAATATGTGAATCTGCTCGATCGGATAACATGCCCTCAATGCAGTTGACCGTTAAATGTTATGTTTTCCGTGAACAAGCGTTGTAGTTCATTGATCAGAGAGCTGCCAATTGTGCTGATTTAGTTTAAGACGTGCATCTCCTTCAAATGTGCGCTTAAGGCCCAGACACACTGTGCGGATTGTTTGACTTGTGAATGCGGCTGTCCTTTCCTATTCTAGGGGAGGCTCACATTCACCCAATTTGAAAACCCCTGCTCTAGAGTCCCCACTATGCAATTATTTTACAAACATTGAAAAAAAACTGTTGAACACATTTTTATCAAATATCCTAACATTCCTGTTGTCCTTGGGTCAAATGTTAAATGCATTTATGTCAGGGGTTTTTCCATCAAAGTGCAACAAAAACAACATGGATGTTTTCAGACTATGCTGTTCGCAAGCAAACGTTACGATGCCTACTTTTATTGAATTATGTGTTATTTATCTATAACATCTGGTGTCCTAAAGTGCTGCCATTAAAAAGGAAATGGTTGCAAAATAGAATACATTTAGATCTGCCCTAAAGTAAATGATATACTTTGGTCAAACCAGGACAAAATGTTCACATTTCACGTGCCGAGAAAGTTTAAATGTGACTTTTCTTTAGTATTTTTTTCTTGTCATTAACCAGCAACAGAAGTCCACATGTAAATTGACCTTGAGTGAAAGCTGTTTTAAAAATGACTGAACAAGGTGATTAACTGATGAGTATAAAATTGTGATTAAAGCCCTTTCAAAATAAATAATTACAAGTCATAATTGTCATATAAAGACAGAAAAGTGAAATGCTTTAGAATACCATCATTTAAGTATAATTGTAATGTTCCCACCATGATTGTTTTTTTTAATGCATCACTTAACTTAGTCGAATATAACTATAACGTATATTGTAGTTTGAGCTTCCATTTTAAAAATTATATTGAGACTTAAGATCGTCATGATTTACTGAAATGTTTCACATATGAAAACACTTGATTAATTCAACCTCTACCACATCCCTGATTGCGACACAGATATACATGTATAGGGACTATCAAGCTTGATGGGTTGTTAAATCCTCTGTATCAGTGATAGTGAGGGATAAAAAAGGAGAATTGGGAGGAGGGGCAGGCATGGTCCAGATGTGGAGGTCTTCCCATCTCAAAGAGGGCAGGAGCAGAGCAGATGGTACCCTGTGCTATCACAGGCATGGTTCAGATTAGTTGATGTGAGAGGGGACTGATGGGGGGCATTGAGGGAAGTCCACATCTGTTTGGATTATCCAGGCAGGGAGAAAGCTGAGAGGAATGTATGGGAGTCGCATAATAACAAAACATAATTTATACTACTAAATACTAAAATCCATAAGTTCCCTCCAGGGGTAGTTTCTCTCCCACACAGTCTCCCCCTGCCTGAAACGCCTTTATTGGCCTCCTTCGTTTTCATACGTAACAGTGACATTACTATGTAAAATTTGCGCTTCTATGGCTAGCTTCCAACACATTGTGTGTGATAGGCGACCGGGCAGGACATTTGACCAATCACAACGGAGAATCACAACAGAGCATCTGTTTAATAGGAGCAGACTGGGCTCTGGTTTCAGACATTTGGTGAAAAGAGGTGCTGCAGCACAGGCAGTATGAGAAAAAATTAAGACCTTTTTAAACATTAAAGTATGTAAAGATGTCACAGTAGAGGAACAAAATATTAATATGAACCTGAACGTGAGCATTATAGCCCCTTTAAATCAACACTACTATATGAGTAGTGGTCCTGTGGTAGACAGATAATAAAATGTCATTGACATGCAGAGACAGACAAGTGAACTGCAGATACAATTGTAGAAATGTTAGAAAAGGAATTCAATTTAGATGGGTTGTTTTTTGTAATCTTGCACTGCATGTACTGTTAAATTGAAGGCCTGCATATGCAGACTTGTTAAAAAGAATACTAAAGCCCTAGGAATAATGCTGCATACACAGCCAAAGCTCCCAAAACATTTATGACTCATGCTGACTCATGCCCCCCAAAAAACAAAAGATGTCAAATGTTAACCTCCAGGGTCGAAACCTTTTCCCTTCAACACTTTTATTCATGGAATGATTTTAGCTCGAGGCCATTGTATGGCTAATTGTGAGCGGTTAACATGAGACAGTGGAAGCTTGTTCAGCGATCACTGCCTGTTATCCTAAAGAGGAGAGGACGTGATGTCCTCCAGGAACAGACAGGTTGTCACTACCAACAAAGGCTGCTGTTTATGACTGGTAATGAGATTGGAATTGATGTTGTGCACTATTTATAATGCTGCAATTATAAAATATGCAAACACTTCCCTGCAGTAGATTATATAGCCACAGGAGGATTATAATTCTTATTTTAATGGTACAATTTAAGAGACTATGTTGTAAATGCACATATTGTTAAATTGAAAGGGAATGAAAATAAATTGCACTTAAATAGCTTCTTCATATGTGCCAGTTATTTCCAACTCTCTAAGCACTGTCATGCTTCCCCCAAGTCTGTTTTAGCATCTTTCTACATGTCATCATCCACTAATATGATGAGGATCTAGTACTTGCTTATTCCATCATGTATTTGCTTGTTGTGTGGTGTGCATGCATAAGAGCGTAGCATCACTCCGGCCCTCGGCCTTGCTTGCCTTTAATCCAAACTCATCTCTAATTAGAGAATAAATCTGAATGTCATATTACAATAAGCAAATGGGCTTTTTATTAGAATACAATAACAGTCACGACTTTCATTCACACTGTTGGAAAGTCAATGTCACCAAATGTCAGTAGCTCCAGGAAATCCTTATATTTAGATCCAATCAAAAAATTGCAGTTGAAACATTGAAAAGGGACTTAACTATAGACTGTACAATATGTAAGAAGTGGAGATAGTCACCGACAACAACAATTGGTTTTGGGATTTCTGTTTTGAAGCCTGGAGTTTGACTGATTTTTCGCTCTTGTCATCTAGTTCTTTTGGAACCAGACACAAGGGGGTGAAACCAAATGCTGAATGGGGATTTTTTTTAGGCCACAAAAACTTTATAATATATTTTCATAAAATGAAAACAGTTGGTATAGGGTTACAGTTGTAAGACAAAAACAAGGACAACGCCCACATCGGACAATGCCCTGGTAACGACCTATCAATCTTGATGTAGCATCTTCCTAAAGCATTCCCTGCTTTATTGTCTATTTTACTCCAAATGGGACCATTATTAACAAACTGAACATAATTCTGCATTAAAGAAGCCTTGAAAATAGTGATTGATATCCATAACTCACTAATAACATGATTACT
This sequence comes from Eleginops maclovinus, assembly GCF_036324505.1. Classification (NCBI taxonomy): domain Eukaryota; kingdom Metazoa; phylum Chordata; class Actinopteri; order Perciformes; family Eleginopidae; genus Eleginops; species Eleginops maclovinus. The sequence continues at coordinate 8,312,373 of NC_086368.1, read as the reverse complement.
GAAGTAAAAAAATAAGTTACAAGTGGGCTCATTTTCTCATAGTCTTCTATACATCGGACGTCTCTTCGCTATCTATTGGCAAATTAAATGCCGCTTGAACTTTAGTAATGAAGCAATGTTCAAATACAATAGTTACCTGAGAGGATAGTAATGATTTCATCCTGCGGAGAAACTGATATGCATGTGCTGTGACAGAGAATCCTTCCAGAGCAATGCTAAGTAATTACTGCTAACTCAAATTCACTAGACAATAGAAATGCATATGGTTGACCTTGTTGAACAAAAACAAACCATCAATCAAACAATGGATCCCAGTGAAGTAGAGTTACCATGAATGCTGCGTCTGAGAGCTTGGGCAAGAATTTTTTTGGGAGCAATGACTTCTGTGGAGAAATGAAAAGGGAGGACTCTTTGTCAGAAGTTGTTAAATGTAAAGCCTGTGCTGAGGCCAGCCACTGACTCAAGTGGTTGTCAAAACACATCACGATTATGATCTCACAAACTATAAAAGTACAGTCACATCCAGCAGAGCAGAGGCAGTTTTATGACTGTGCTTTCAAATTTCTAAATTAGTAGAATTGTATGAACTGTTACAGTAGTAGTCATACTGGATCTGTTTGTTTCAATATATGTACATGTTTTCTTTACAGAAAACACATCAACAACAGCAACACTGCAAAACAGCTCAAATGACGGTGATGTGTTCAAAGGTGACTCATCTGTAACAAGACACAAGGATGTGCTTTGGACATCCTCGACATGGACAGTGGAGTAATTTAGCAGATGGAAAATAGTCTTTCTGAAAGGTTACAGGGCGGGCTTTTTATTACATGTTCAATAACAGATAACAACCATGAAAGGTCACTCTCATTCATCCCTGCAACCACAAACTGGTTACAAGATCCATAGAAATACTATAATAACAAAAACAAACAGTAACTTGTGTTTTTCACAGGTTGCCAAAGCATGTTCAGAACTAGGAAATAATACCAAGTTAATTATCAAATGTAGCAGCATGAATACACACGTATCTACCATCATTGCACCTGCCTGACCGAGGGGTTAAATTGTAATGATTGCTTCTTTGTCTCCTTTGTGATTGTACAACGAATGTTTCATTGGGAAATTAATTTTTCATGGTTAATGTTTTACATGAATTATTAAAGACTTTTCCCAGGTTTACACAACATGGAAATATCATACTACAGTACTAAAGAATCACGTTGTCACTAATATAAAGTATAAAAAACATATATAGGTTCAAACAACAAGCAATTACGTTTCAGAAGAAAGATGTATATTATCTTTCACAGAAAACAATAAAAACAGCTGATATATTTAACAGGGTGGTTGTTCTCTGGTCGTTTTCTGTGTGTTTGTAGCATATAGTTATTCATATTGTTATTTAGTACATTTCTAAAGATGACAGAAAAACTCAAAAACTATACTTACTAAAATAAATAAATAAAAAGTAACTGGTTATAAACAATACAGATATTGAAAACAATACAGACATTTAAATAAATAAAAGGTGCAGATTTAGAATTTAAACATGATTAATAAGGAGGTAAAGATAAGACAAGATATACTTTATTGATCCCAAATAGAGACATTTTTAATTACAGCAGCATTTCTTCGTATTGCACGTAATTATACATAAAAAAGTACAAAATAAACAATTATACAATATAAAAGTCTCACAATAGAAAATAGAACAGACCTAAAAGAGTGAAAATATAAATAGTTGACCGTCAAGATAAAAACCGTTAAACTATCTAACAAATAAAACACTATTGAAGGGCTGAACTACAGCTAACACATGAAAGTAGGATATTATTTACCTTTAGTGCACAAAAAAGGTGCATTATTTTTAAAGGTTTGTAATTAAATAAGTACAAAGGAACCTATATCACTGACAGACCTGGACCAAACCTTTTCTTTTCTTTTGAAATTCAATGTTTAATAATGTTACATACTCTGAAATGTCTCAACAATACAGCCATGTGAAAATTCATAACTCTACTTTGCATTTGAATAACTCATAATTTCATGGACACTCTGATATCCCCCAATGCTGAGGCTAATTATAATTGTTATTAATCAACAATCTCCCACCATGATTAGTGGAGTGAGTCAGTCAAGTATCGCCATCTGGTGATAGTTATGTGTCATTGCGTCCGGCGTGCCATGTTGCCAACTCTCTCTTTTTCTTTATGATGTATAAGGATACACTGCATATTAGAGCAAGAACAATTACATTTGTTATAGCTATAGCATGAAGTGAGGTTATCAACATGTCAAAAATAAAATGCGAAACCAACCTCATCCTGAAGATCTCAAAAAGAGTGTGTGCATTTTAGAATATTTAGAGATCTCCGATCAAGGCCTGGTACTCTAATTACAAAGCTTAAATATACCCAGAGTGACAAAACTGGAAAATAATGAGTTAGATTTAAAAACTTAAGGTTTTTTATTAATATAGCACATGTCATGCACAAAGGCAATTTAATTAGTGATTAACATACACACACAAGAAAACAAAATAAACAAACAACACATGATGAAAAGTGATTAAATAGTGACTTAACTCTAAGAAAGGTCTTTGAGATATGTCAATGTCTTAGAATTTCCCCTGACAGAGAGAACTTGATAATAATAAAGATAACATTAATCATAAACCAGCTAAGCCCTTCAGAGAGCTCACACAGTGGAACACTGTTAAAAGAAGAATAATTATTCTCCAACGCTGAATGACAGTGAGAAAATGAACTACAGATTAGATAGTGAGGGGATAATGTTTGTGGTCTATTACATTAGAGATAAGATCAGATCACGAAACCTGAAGAGCCTGGAATAACTTGTTTTTTCCCATTCCTGTTTATCACTTAATTTTGTATTCACTGCACATATTGCGGTTAACGTTATCAAGATGACATTTAATAAAGAGCTACCATCATAAGCAGAAATGTCAAAAAATAAAATGAATGTTAGTTTAATTACAAAGCAATATCATTGTTACACTCAGCTTAGCGTAGAACATGCTATGTGTTTATGTAAGTAAGAGGTCACTGAAATGTAAAAAAATGTTTCCGGAGATTAAAGCATTGAATTAGAGGAGATATTTCACATTTTGCATGCCCTAGAGGTCGCCAGCAGAGGTCAGTGATGACTTAAAGCTCATAAAGGGTGAACACATTAATACGCTGGCTTTAATGCACACTGGAAACTGGCAACTCACATTCCGGGCCTTTAGCTTAATTATTATTATTATTTATTTATTTTTGTTCATAACCAATGCTGTAAAGAAATAAAGCTGTAATTACGATTTAATATCATTATTAGTATTTAAAGCACCACAAATATAGTGTTTTTAATTGCTAAATATAACAGGATTTACTTCAGACTTGCTTCAAATAAATGAATGGAACAATATCAGTAACTGTGAAGAATCAAAGGACATAATAATGCTGGTGGATCTCTTTTATTTAATCACATTTTTTTGTGTTAGCATTCTTTGTGATTTGGAGTTGCACATGTTTTGTCTTGTTTTTTTTGTTGGAGAAGGATACAAAATGGAAAATGATAACAATTGCTAAAGAATGATGCTATAAAACATTCCACATTTACCCTTGCATATCTAACCTGGTCTGAGCAGTATTTTTCTCTCTTGTCTGTTCTTCCCATCAGAGGAGAAGGTAATCCTTTTCTTTCCTCAATGTGCCCACTTCACTGAGATCCAGTGAAGATTAAAGTATTATCCCTTTCCATCATCTCCCTTTAGAGCTGCGCTCTACCCTTCCATATGCCAGCATAACCTTGGGAACGCAGGTCTGGGAAGGTTACTCTCAAAGTAACAAGTCACATGCACTTAGTGTTTTTTAAATTGTATTCCTTTATGTAAATCTGTTGGAATTATTTGTTAGTATTTATTTTCAGTAAACCATATTTGAAAAGTAATTTTAAATGAATTAGCATTACAAAATTATGTATTTGTGCACAATTATTTATTTTACTGTTGGATTATTTTCTATTTGTTTATTTTAATATAAGGATTGTTTTATGTGAAAGCACGGTGTAACTCAGTTTGGAAGGTGCTATATAAATAAAGTGTATTCATATTATTGAAATTATTGATATTATTATTATTATTATTGTTATTATTATTATTATTATCAGACTATGGATCCAGGAGTAAATGTACAAAAGCACAATTCAATTATTATGTTTTCTTTTTAATTTCTGATTGTGGGTGTCTGTTAGATAGAATTAGTTCATTTTTCCATAACCTTTTGTCAATTATATTGATAAGAACAAAGGCTAATTTATTCAAACATATGATTTATAGTAATAACTTAATGTAAAAACTACTAAGTGTGCAGTTCTCTAAATAGTAACTATTACAAACTGAACTGGTCATAATGTAAAGACGCAGAGAGATAAAACTGAATCCTTCTATAAAAATAATTGGAAAAGAGATTATAAAAGTATCTGGTAGAGCTTGCAAGTGTAGTAAAAGGTTTTTAAGACAGCCTAGGAGGACACATTTTCCTGTTCAGTGGTGCGATCAATTGTAGAGGAAAATTCATTTCGATTTAAAAACTCAAATATGCTGGGCGTCCATGAATACTGTCTCCAAGATTGTTAATAGAGCGTTGCTATATTGAACATCTTGGTGACAGCTCAATCACAGGCCTGTATCTCTGACTTCTTTGCTTTCAGTCTTGGAATAAGAGTCACCCCTCTTCACAAAGGGACTGACATAAAGTCTGGCGTATGATGAGTCTCCAAACTGAAGAGGATTTTCTTTCATGGTTGAGAGGGTTACTTACAGAACAATGTAACCTTAGAAAAAATGAAACCAAGATATGTTCATCAAAAATGTGTCCTCTGCTCAGAGTTTTTGTTTATAGGAAAACCTGCCTGGAATTAATATTTATTTTCTTCAAACATATTTCACAGCCCCAGCTTTTTAAAAGAGAAGATCTGTTGCTTTAAAAATTATTCAAATATTTTAAAAAATGTCCTGCAATGAGCAACTCACTTTTACTTCTAAAACTGTAAGTGCGTTTTCCTAATCATACTTAAATACTTTTACTTAAGTACCATTCTGCATGCAGTACTTTTATTTGAAATTGAGTATTTCTACATTGTGGTGTTAGTACCTTTAGTAAGTAAAGTAAATACTTTTTCTCCCACTGTAACTCCCCAAGTCTGTTCAGAGGCTTCAGTGAGTCAGGTGACGTTATTGTGGACACATTAACAAAGGGCTTACTTCAAAATCACCAGCAATACATCAGCCCACAGAAAACATCAAATAAGAATATTATAGCCTTTCCACAAAGTTTCCAACAAATGTGTAACTATATGAGTACACCACATGGGGGTGCTAAGGCATTATTTATTCAAAGCACTAGCATTGTGCAATTACACTACAGTGTTCAACATGGTTCCCATTCACATGCTTTTGTTGATTTCTCTGTGATCCTCACTGTAAAACATGGGCTGATTTGCATTCAAATTAACATCATAAACGTCTATATCCAAGACACTTTCAGGTTCGCGCCCACAATTTCTAACATTAGGTGTAAAATGAAAATGACCCTGCCAACAAATGAGCTTTCCTTGTTAAAATTCCTTACCATAGCATTTAATAGAAATCCAATTTTCGAGGGGACATTTTAATACCTATACATCCATTGGGTCCCTTCAATGGTGTCATAAATGGCGGACAACTAAGGTGAGGATATTGAGTTTTATGGACTTTATTATGCAAAATTCATGGGGGAAAGCTTGCCAATGCCTCTGGAGCGCTGTCTGTCTTAAAGCCTTTATAGTACCAGTGCGGATGTCTGGTTCTGTGCCAGCTGCTCTGCTCAGGGCTCACAGAGGATCAGGCTGAGTGGGAAAAGTCCACGACTTTGAGTACTTGAGCAGCAGTGGAGAGTTCAGAGTCAGAAGCAAAAGGAATTCATCTCGGTGACTCAAACTGGGCATCTCATTGACTTACAGTGTTTCTTGGAGTTGAAAGAAATGGTCAAACCAGAGAATTAACATATCACAGATCGGTTCTCCTGAGTCGTGTTAACCTCTCTTTCTCAACACATTGGAAGGAAGACATTGCTGTTGTATCATTCCAGAAAATATTGCAGACAGTGATGAGGTAACTGTAATGAGGTAATCAATGTAGCTGCTGTTATAACTACTTTGATGATTTTTTTTTGTAGCCAGCTGGTTCACTTCATCTTTATATCTGTCACTAACAATATGAACTAAATCATCCATTGTCTGTCTGGGGGACGGAGGGCTCTCCTCTCTGTGAGCTACTTTACAATAAATATGAGAAAACCACATAAAATACTTAACATTATAAACTGTCATAGATATTACAAAACAATGGAATTTGATTCAATACACTAAAATTATTTCTATCCGAAGAGGTAAAGTTATTGACAGAGTTAGAAAGCATCTTCAGTAATGTCTGAAGTAATATGATTCATTTGGGTCATTTTTCTTCTGAGTCATGCTTCATGGTACACCGCCCATGACATTACAGTGTAGCGTTGAGATTCTGTACCCCAGTGAAAGTGCTTGCAATGTGAATGTGCTCCATTACATGTGTAAATCATGTATTCAATCAGAATCAAGATCAAAACACGTTATTAATCCCAGTGGGAAATTGGGTTTCTTGAAAGTTGCACAGAATAAAAAAAAAGAAGATTTATTTATATAATCATAAGACTAAAAGTGCTTTATAGCCACAGGGACACAGCTTCATGGGCACATGAATCAGGCAGGATATCTTCCACAGCACAGGGAGGCTCTGAAGGCTCATAGTGAAGACGCTTCAGCTTTAAATATTAATTTAATCTACATTAATTCAAATCCAATCACCCTACCCCTCATTGTCACTCATTTTTACTTAGTGTATTTAAGCTTATTGTTTTGGTTTGCTTGCCCAATGGCGTTCCTGTCATCTTCATAAGTTCAGCAGCAGGTAGATGCTTTAAGCTGCTGAAATATTGTGAAGCATTTAGAAACAAAATAGACAGTTTTTTTTTGCAAAAGTACAGCAAAACAATCAGATGTGAATTCATCAGGTGGCCAGAAACCCAACTCAGTATTGCTTTGTGCTGACTTGATTTATAATAGGAAACTGTTTGCATGTTATTCACATTAACAAATAGTTCTTTAGTTAGTTTAACAATGTATTAAATTAATGGATCATTATTACTGAGGGATAAACTTAGCAGGATTATGCATCAGTGTAAGTGGAACAAATGTTAGCGCATTGAATTTCTAATCTATCTGCTGAATAATGTGGAATAAATGTGGCATATAAATTAAATATCATAAGAAAGAATACATTAAAAGAATACAAATATGTTTACAATATGTACCTGTTTGCTTGCAGTAATAGATATATTTTCTTTATTTACTTTAGCCCACAGGAACAAAAACACCTCTGTATATGATAAGGGCATAATAAACTCCACACTGCCGACACATTAGAATGTCAGGTGTAAAGAGGAGGAAGCATGTGAGGGGGCCATAAACTTGAAAGGCATTTCCTCTACACAAGAGGAGTAAGAAAAGTTAATTAAGTGACTCTGTAAGAGACAGGGGTGTTGACGGTGTTGGAGGGGGAGGAAAAGAGGACGGGAAGCAGGAAGGGTTGGGGGGGAGGAGGGGGTGTTGTGGAGGGAGTAATACTTCTCTGGAAAATGTATTGGTCTAAGTTGGAAAAACAGGTCAAAAAAAAAAAGAGAAGAGAAAAGCAGGAACATTTAGGGGTGAGGGGAACCGGAGCTTTGGCCTGCGGATGAACCCATCGAGGACTTTGCTTGGTGGGGTCATTCCAAGTTCAGGTCTTTCCCTCGCTGACTCTGCGAGAGCGGAGGAGCTGTCCATGGCTGAAGGGGCCTGCTCTTGACGGCCTCCAGCCCCTGCTGCGAGCCCCCCAGGGGCCCTGTAACACAAACCCGTTTCCAGCAGGAGTTCGGTGGGGTGTGTAGGGAACGAGGGCATGCCCTGGGTAAACGGAGGTCAGGCCGGGGGTGGAAGAGTGAGGAGAGCCACCTTCGCCAATAAATATTTTCCTGACAGTCAGATGGAGGCTTGTTTTCAAAGCTCTCATCCATGTGTGTCTTTGTGAAGGCTCGTGTTACTATTCTCACTGGACGAAACTCTGAAATGTGAAAACTTGAATGTGCAGTCCTACAGAGAAAAACACTCTTGTCAGTGAAAGTAAGAATGAAGGAATGTAAGAGAAATTGAAAGCAGTTTATTTTTATAGTTCCATGAATGTACCATAACAATGCCATTGAACTCTTTTTGGATACAGAAAATGACTGGTCATAGGTAAACTTCTGGTACCAAATGCATGTTCTAACCATACACATGGAGCAGAGGCTTATAAAGACTTTTGAAAATGACAAATGAGAGACAATCTATCATTGGACACTCACAGACCAAACAGCAAGTCAGGGGTGGCCAACTAATCAGGCAGTTTGCACAGGCAGCACAGCATGGGGTCTTTGAGTGGATAAGTGGTCCCTCCCATAATGTCAAGAGTAAAGCCTGTACCAGGGGTTAGGGAGAGGTTGGAAGGGAGTTAATGAGATGACTGGTGGGGTGATCAGCAATGAGAGGTTTGAAGACCTATGACACGGCACAAGACACACATTGATAGAGACGGAATACTTTTTAGATTTATGAAGTGTTTGTTTATTGTGATCTCGCCGGGTGGCCACAAGGAACGAACAAGTCAGATTTGACAGAAAAAGTTAGCAGTGAGAGGTTTTCACTCTGGGCACTGGCATTTAATTTTGAAATGTTTTTTTAATTACATATTAACTTCACTTTTTGCCTCTCTCACTGCATAATTGCCATTTTAGACTACAAACCTGGAATTGTAAATCATAGGCTAGAATGTGCACAGTACTAAAACACACAGTGAACCCATATTTTTTGGCTACATGACCGAAATGTGAAGGCTATGTTGAAATTGCCCCATGATTCATTGACCAAGGAAAAAAATACTGTAATGTCATCCAGAACAAATCTAATCAACATCAGGATGTCTGTTGCTTGCTTGTTTTTTGAACACGAATAAAAAACACTGCATCACTCCCAATGACTCATGTAACAAATACACATTTTTTAAGATGTATGTTTATAATACTTTGTGGAAACCTCCTGACCTGATAGTCATGCATTCATAATTCCTCACCTGAAAGATAGACTTTCCTTCTAGCATTTTTCATTGTATTAGGAATAGTTATATGGAACTTAGTATACCACCTCCGCAATATTATGAGTCTTGCATTACATTATGTCTGGCCCTCTGGCACACTCCTGAATGGAAAAGTATTCACTGCAACTGCAGTATGCAATGTGTTCCACAGAATAAATAGACAGAATTAATATATAATATCTCAAAGAGAAAGTTAAACAGATCAAATGTATGACTTAATAAGAGACAGGGAGTGGGAGATGGCAAAAAAATGTTTTAGTAAAACTTGTTTATTTACAGTTGATTGAGAGCTACTGTAAACCATAGATATTATTCCTATTTAAAACTTGTTAAGTCAAACAACAATAATAATACATTTACATTCTGACATATGTGAAAGTAGAGAAGTATTTGCGAAATAATGAACTTTACATATAACAAATATAGTTGTTAAGTGTGCAGAATGGTCCATGTCAATGTGATATTATTATATTATTTGATCATTATTATTGACATATCAACTTTAAAGCAGTACTTTTTTAATGTAGTTACGATTAATCTACTTTAGACATTTGGTGAGTTAATCTGCAGTGTAATAATGCATCATTAGCTGATCCTGTTTGTTGTATACAGAATGTTAAACTAAAAGTAGGAAAATACTTCTACTGGTGCTTATGTGATGGAGTATAGGGAGAGGATTAAATTCAACTTTTCCCAGTGAGATATAGTGAGTTAGAAGTACATTATAAAGCAGTGGTAAATGGAAACACTCAAGTAATGCCCACGTTTTGTTTTATTTCTTCAAATTCCCATGATAACATCACAGTTAATCTTGTTGTTCTAAAAACTGCCACTACTGTGTAAAGGAACATTTTGTTATCCACAAAAGGAGCTCATTCCACAGTCCTGATAAGGATGTTAGAGCGTCTGGTATTTAAAGACACTTTGTCTCCATTGGCAGGACAGCAGGACCTGTCTCTCCAAGATGCCAGCAGACAGTTTCAGTCTTGTTGACAACAGTGTGATAGAAATAGAGAGAGAAGGGAGAGCAGGAGGGGTTGTGAAAAAACACAGCATGAAGGGAGAGATTGAGAGAAGTTGGGAGGAGAGGGAGGGTAAGGAAGAGAGGTGAAGGAGGGTGCAGGGGGAACAGAGAGGGGATGAGAGGAGGAAGGGGAGGGAGAGAGGTGGGAGTGGGAGGAGGGGGTGGCTGTGCGTGAGTAGAGGACCTCCCCGTGAACTGTGCAGTCGCGAGCCGGGTCATTGGGGCGAGGTTGTCAGAGCGTGCCTGAAACAGTACACCCAGGGGTTCAGCCAGAGTTCACACACTCAGTGTGCAAGATCCATGTCCCTCAGTCAGCGCTTGCCAGCCGTACACCAGCATATACACAGCAACACCGCAAAACTCATATGTATCATTGCACACGCATGCACAAAGATCAATAGCAACAACAAACAAACACAGATGCAATTTCGAAACCTACAGGATGTTTAAATTATAATCAATCCTTTTAGCGTGGGCTGAATGGGAATTCCAGCAGATGAGCAAATAGTCTCACACGCTCTGTACATGCACGGTGACACATTGTTTTCCTATCAGTGCAAGCTAAGTTTATCTTTAGGGAGACCTATACAAAATAAATACACAGAAGAAAAAGTGGAAAGGCCTGCAGATTTAGTGAACCACAGAGTTGGCAACTGATGGTGTCCATAGCCAGCAACAACACCAGCTACAGCACCAGTAACGTTGCAACACAGTGAGAAAGATTTTCTTTAATTCCAGTCAGTGTGGTTTAAATAGGAGAGGCCACTAAGCCAGAATCCCCTCTGTGTGACTGAGCTCTTTGTGGGAAAGCTGTCTGCTTTACTCCCATTGAAGACTGGTTGGCCCATTGTCAAACCCAGAGCTTGACCTGGTGTTGAACCCAATTGTCAAACTAGCAGTGTAGTGTGGGACCTTGGTGGGGGAGGAAAGGCACCAGAGTGTGGTTTAGCTGACTGAGGCAAGTGTTTGTCATCTCCGAGTCCCTGAAAGAGTTCATAATGATCGCATATGCCTCAGCTAATGCAGTAAAAAGCTGTGAAATGTGGAATTTCCCGTCAAAGCCTCTTTTCTGTAAATTAATGTGGGGATTTAGGCCTTGAATACAGTATGTTCTCACATTTCATCGAAGGCCCTCCAGTCATGTGGTGACCACCCCAATCTCTCTCCCAATTCTCACGCTGGGGATAACTCAGTCTTGTGTGTCACATGAGGATTTGACAGACAGGCCCAGCTGTGGCAGTCAGGCGCCAGAGCACCACGCCCTCCGAGTCCAAGGCAGACAAGGCCCAAACCCAGAACAATTCAGTCTTTGTGGATCTACTGGAAACCATCAACTGCATCCAAATGACCGTAAGCTGTAGATACAAGCCAGATGTTGGAATTCCTCGGCTCAGTTCAATCTCAGTCCAGTCTGGCTCATCCAAGCCCGGCAGCAGAGCAGTGGCAGGAAAGGGGGCGGGTAGTTCTGATTGTTCTATTATGTGAAACCCAGTCTAATCGAATGGGAGACGTGCAGTTCAGCATGTTTGTTTGCCATCTACGGTAGAACTGTATAATCTGGAAATGTGGGTGAATTGCAGCTCCTTTATCCGGGGCTTTGTGACAACTGAAAACAGGTTGCTTGTAGTTTTCATCACTTTAATAAAATCCTTACAACGTACCAAACCCAGTCATGTTTCATGAGGGCAGCTGTGTTGCACGAAGTCTATGGATGATTTCTTCTTTTAGCCAAATTACCCCCAGATGCCCCCGCCTAGATTGGTTATACTTTATGGAATGAGTTAAAAGAGCATTAAACATTTTAAAACTGCTTTGCCTCTCAAAGCTGCCTGAATACAGTAAATAGCTGCTTGTCTGCGTCAGTTATTAACTTCTTATGTAAAAAAATTGCTCTTAACATGAGATTTAGTAGTTGAAGCCATGTGTAGCACTTTTTCCCCCCAAAGTATTTCCATCCTCATTTCAAGAGCAGTTTATCGTGTAATCAGGACCTCCATGGTGCCGCGATAATATCTTCTAAGGTCTTCAGTGGTCTCAAATCTGACATGCTTACAGTGATCTGTTGGGAGACTCATTTGTCCTTTTGCAGGCTAATTACAGCAGTCTGTGCTACCACCCCCCGCATTCCCTGCCAACCTTTCACCTCTGAGGTGTTGAGCAGGCAATTACTCTTCTTGGCTTCTGTGTGAAGGGTACAAACACAAACTATTCCTCTTCCTCTCCATCCCTCATTTCTCTCTCTTTCTCTGTTGTATTCGTAGCTCTTGGACATCATACAAGTGCAATGTAAACACACACACCTATCTTTAGGTTCAGTGTCGTATCAATTGTAGGAGGATAGCTGATATGTTTTTGCCTCCCACACTCTGTATACTCTCTTTTACCTCTTTTACCTGAAGCTTGAATAGATGTTTTTGTTGAAGATGTCTAAAAAAACTTGACGTATATTATTAACATGTGTAAATGTAATCAATGTAAGAGTTTGTTTAATTTTGTCACCTGAATTGGTGACATAGCAGCTAGCATGTGTCAGCGTTGTGGTTGTCTGCCAGAAGCAATCATAAATAGACTTTCTATAAGTGTTATGCCATGTTTTTTAAGGAAACTTTTTTGAACTTGGTTGCTTTCAAACTGAATAACCAGAGTTTCAATCATTGGAAATCGGCATCTTAAGCTATCAGATAAACTAGCGGGACAAACATTAGCAGTTAGCCCATTGCCCTTCAGGCCTGTCCCTCTAAGGAAACACACATTTACTGGGAAACTATATATTGAGTGTTTTTAAAAAAAAAATCTTTTTGAATCAATGGTCTCTTCATTTTATATATATATGTATATACATATTTAGATATACCTAAAGAGAATTTATTTGATTTTCAGTCACCTGCAGATGCGACCAATTTGTATTTGAGCTACAGATGCAGATATCAAGCTGTACGCATGGAAAATCATATTTCCTGGAACCCTGGCAGAAGTTAATGTTCCACTTTAATAAAACTAAAGATAAGTATAAAATCTTGTTTCGTTTCTGAGTGTCATTTTTGCTCAGATAGATATAAGCACCGCACTCACTCAATCGTTTGAAAAAGTACTTTTAAACTTTCCCTCACTGCTTGATAACCCACATCCTCTCTACAAAACCCTCTCTAACAGCTCTCCAGAGGGATGCTTTCATCCTGACGCACACTTTGTGTTTGGTCTGTTTCCATTTAGCTAAGTTCAGGTGTAGTTCACAGAGGCCGCCAACTCTGGTCATGTGACTTGCATGCGGGCTGAGGGCTTGGGAGGCCTTTTTTTGTGTAATATAGCCTTGTGATAAATCCAGGGATTCTGTGCCAAGAAAACACAAGAGCGTCTTAACTGTCAGTTATTTTACATAAGCCAAGAAAAAATGCTCATTATTTCTACTATTTTTATTCCTGTCAGTTTTATCAGTGTTTGTGGTTAAGTAAGAATACGACCTGCAGATCTCATGTCTCCCCGTGAAAACAAGTTAAAAAGGCTGTATAACCTTTTGAAATGTGCTCTGTACTTTGCTGATACGGGTGCTGAGAGGACGTTGCCCTCCATCTGACCCACATCTGATTCACCTTGAGCAAGGCAGGCTGCTGGCAACAGACACCACAGAGTTAACTTGTGCTGTGACACTCTTGCGTAATCTGTGAGGAAGCTGCTCTGTAATAAATAAATCTGGATGAGGAGGTCCATCTGGGAACAACATTTTTCAACAGAGCTCTCCTGACGTGATGCCTAGTGGGCTTTATAAATATCCTGAGCCCATCCGCGCAATGTGAACTGTGTTTCACCCTCCCACACCCTTCCCCTTTGAGTGTTTGCCTTCTGCTCGCAGTGAAAAGCAGGCTTTACTTTGCTTTGTTTGTCCCTCAGCGCTTACCTCCCACTTTCTCCCTGTTAACTGTCAGTGTTCAAAAGCAGAACATTGGAAACCACATGTGAAACAGAACTCTCTTGGCTTCACAATGTAGGTGAATGACCCAGAGGGATGTTTTTATGTCATATGGGAGCTTGGGAATATCAGAACTGGAGGTGCAAATCTCTATCTTTTTTATATGAGCCCGGAAGCAAAACAAATTAAATACATATGGCACTTTTTAATTCAAAATTGAAAACTGCAATATCAAAAGCACACCAATATCGTTTTAAACATATTACTGCAAGACATCTACCCAGTGGTGCTTTGCGCGCTGTGGCTCTGATCTGCTGTTGTTCCTAATCATATCTGTTGACATGATAAGATGTTCCAGAAAGAAACCTTAATGCACAACAGGTGATAACAGGGACAAAGTTTTCTGTGTACTGTAGCTCCAAAAACCCCTATCCAAACAAAGATCCCCATATAGATATTGTACTTCTCTGCATGCTCTGGAGAAAGGACATGCCTGGCAGCCAGTGATGAATAGAATTTATGAACAGGTATGCCCCCACTACCAAGTGTTTGACCTTGCGATGTAGGATTACAGCCCCATCCACCTGATGCATATGTATGCCGCACAAACCCATAAGAGCTGAATATTTAAACAGCTAACTGTGGGAGAAGTGATTCAGAATGTCTTGGTATAGCTGAAAATGCTTCAACGTATTTGTTTGTGCAATGTTTCTCTGTTCTGTTTGATGCATGTTACATCGTATATGAATGTGTCTGAATCTAATGACTTTCAAAATGTACTCAATAATTCATTAGCAGATTGAAGCTAATTTCTTACATTTATCTTCCCTGTGTGTGTTTGTGTGTTTGAGGGCTGACACCCTCTGAGCCTGCTGCTCCTTTTGACCTTTAACACCACAGTGTATAATAACTCTTACTGTCTGACAGGTCAACTGAGGCGTCACGGCTGGCCCCTTGCTGTGGGTTAGGGCTGAGCCTTTTTGTCATATTACGCACCCTGTGATGGATGAACCCGGCAACACACTGGCGAGAGGGCTAACTGCGTTGTTCACAGAAAGAGGATAAGGAGTTGTAACAAATAACACCCCGCTGAACTCCACTCCACTACCTTCTTGTAGTCCCCTGGCTCCAGGCTCTTTCGGCTATCCCCTTCCAACAGCGTTTTCTGGTTCACAAAGCACAAAGACTTATGAGGTTTATTGCAGGTAATAGTCCATTGCTCACTAAGCCAGTGTCTGAGTCCACTTGTATCTAGTGTGTTACTGCAAAGTAAGGGAGGTGTCTATTAGGAGCTTAAGTGCGAATGTGGAAAGATCTGTTGTGTTTTGGTCGACACAGCTGACAGAAATGATGGTATTTTTAAAAGTATAGTAGTAGTTCAAGATATCAATTGATTGTGAAGTAAAAATGGCCATGAAGTGTTTTTGGAAACACATTTATCATATGGAGCATCAAGCTTCAAAGTCACAGTGCACCATCTGCCAGGAAACTGGGAGTCAGAGGATCTGTGAGTGTATGTGAGGTGAATAACGACAGAATCCTGCACTGCCTGACGTTTTACATGCGTTCAGCACCACTGCACAAAGAGCCAAATGGACTGCAGATCCAGGCTCCTATAATGTATTTAATGGATCATTGGAGGCTGACTTTCCAGCTAGCTGTGTTGGGATTACAAATGCTTGGACAGCATATAGGAAAAACAAACTCAGATTTGTTGCTCTCCTTTAAAATAGGCTATAGAAGAGGGTTCAATAGCCAGGGTGCAGAATAGATTCATTATGAGTTATAAACATTTAAAAAGGACCTATTATGCTTATTTCCAGGTTCCTAATTGCATTTTGTACCTCTTCTGTGACTGTGCTGCAGCACTTCTTTTCACCCTCTGTCTGGAACTAGAGCCCTGATAGGTTAGCTGGCCGACTCTGTTGTTGGTCGACTGCTTAGAGATGTGTCAGAAATGTTTTGCCCCTTAGCCAATCATGTGAAATGTGTTGAGTATTAGCCAATAAGC
Organism: Eleginops maclovinus; assembly: GCF_036324505.1. Classification (NCBI taxonomy): domain Eukaryota; kingdom Metazoa; phylum Chordata; class Actinopteri; order Perciformes; family Eleginopidae; genus Eleginops; species Eleginops maclovinus. The sequence continues at coordinate 8,296,178 of NC_086368.1, read as the reverse complement.
GCAAGTTTTACAAAGTGATGAGTCCAATCGAGGCAGTTCAGGCGGGGGGGGTGGAGTGTGTGGGAGTGAAACTCCCTGTGGAGGGAACTTTCAAAAAAACAAAATAGGGCCTCTCTTAGACAAACTTGCATAAAAATATCCCATTGGTATCGAAGTGATGATCATGTTTCTCTACACTGAAATAACTTGAAAACTTTTTATCATGTTTTAAAACCATGGTACAATCCTAAATAAAACTGAACTGTTCAGCATAGACACATGGGAATGTAGTCACAGCTGAGACAGCGCTCTATGTTTTCTCCCCATGTGACTAAACCTTTAGCCCTCTGCTTCCACCTGCGCCTGGTCAGTCACCCTGGAGTTGAAGGCCTACAGCAAGGAAAGGGCTTTCCAAGCCCCCTTTGATTTATTCAGTATTTGGCTAACCTTGCTCTGAACCTTCCCCATGAGATTTCAAGCCGTTTCAGCCCTCCTCTTCCAGCATACAAGAACTACATGCCTCCTCGACCTAGTTCCATCCCAACATGTTTCTTCCCCCTCTGCTTTCGCAACAGCTCACTCAGAGAATGAGAAACAGGCCCTTGAAGGAGGCTCGGGTTCACTCTCGGCAGATTCGTCCCCCCCCTCCCCACCCAGTGAGGGTCACCTACTGATCACAATGTGCGGCCCTATCGTGAGTGCACAGGGGGGCATTTATGGTTTGCAGGGATTCAAATGAATGTTTATGAGGCTTGTCTAGCAGCCAAAGGGCAGGCACTATCCCAGCTTTTACAGCCACTCTCATGGGTTTACTTTCTGTTGTGAGTTTCTGCTTTGACTTGTGCTCAGTTATGGGGTGTCTCTCTGTGTGTCTGGATCTGTGATCTCCAAATCCTCTGTTGTGTGGTTGAAGTTTTACTCTCAGGGCAGCAGGGGGAACGTTCCTTGTCTTTGTACTCTGTGCGTGTTTGTTTTACAGAGTTTTAGGACCACATGGAATTCACTTTCGTCTTTCAAGTTTACTTTTTAATTTTACTTGTGTCCCCTTAATGTGGGCTGGTTTCGCGTACTTCAATACCTGCATTTATTGTCACGCTGCATATATTCTCTTCCAAGCTAGTTTTGGCTTCATGATTAACTTCAATGCAAAGGGAGGAAACAGCATGGCCTACAGATAAGCCCACATTTGCGCTCCGTTGCATTTTCACTGAACATTGCTCTTTGCTCTGATCTAAATATACTAGTTATAGTCTCAGGGGGAACAATCACAGAATCTCAGTAAGCAAACAGAAGAAATAAAATGATAAGGTCTGTAGATAAGAAGGTGCTTTGTTTGTTCTTATGAGAAGTCATCACTTTAATCATAATATCATTTTAATTTGTGAGCACAAATGGATGGAATATTATACATAGCACTATAATTATATGCAGTGGAAAATCTACAAGCTACATTTATATTTGTTTCTGTTTCAAGCCCTGGTGTGCATTTTTGGTTTATTTGTATATTTTAGAAGTCTTCCCATGAGATTAAGAAAAAAGCAACTAAGTGTGGTATTTTCCGTTTTACCACAGCTTTTATATTGCCACTTTTGCAACATAAAAAACCTCACTGTGGTCAGATTTGAGCTTCATTTCATTAAACATTAATGAGTTACAATTCAGCATCTACCATCTGTGAGGGTGGAAGAGAGCACAACCCCCCCCTAACCTTATTAGTTATTTTACTGCAGCTCATAATCCCTAATGGCCTCTTGTTTGTGTGGAAGTGATATAAACTGAGCTTTTCATTTTGCTTTCATTCAGGTTTTGATCTCTCTGTTGGTCTAATCTTTATTTCTTAGAATGACCTTCATGCAGGGTACAGCTAACTAAACTGAAAAGAAGTCATAACAGCCAGGAAAACTGTTTATTATAGGGATTGCTTTGTCTGGTAAAAGACATTTTGAGGAAAGTAGATGGTCCTCACACTGGTGTTCTTGTTGCTAATTTACTGTTATTAAATTACTGGGTTTGTTGTGGTTCCACTTTCAGGTCTGTCCTTGGTTGTACAACATTACATCTTATCTAACAGTCATTGACAAACAACCACAAACACACCATAATAAAATGCACTGAAATGAAGTACAGCCACCAGTATGAAGGGTACAGACCTTTTTGAGTTTAGTAATACACCAATTCAACACTGGTCAAACAGTCAAGCCTTAAAAATTATAATTGGGCCCCTTTAGGCACTATGGTGAAATGGAAAGAGACATTTAAACACATCCCTGCAATTGACAAAGTTAAGTGTGCAAAGTGCTGATAAGGCTTTTTCAACTCAAAGCATAAATTAACAATTTGAACAATACGCATCTTGCTTGGACATAGGCACATCAATACTGATGAATGCAAATAAGCCCATACCCAAAATGGCAAACTATGCATTTATAAACTCTGCTTTAAGTGTAGCTTTCAAACAGGCAGTTTGAATCATGCTTTTTGTAATTCTTAAATAATATCCTTAAACATTATGAATTTACACAGCTCCCTCACTCTGTTTTGAGCTTAAAGCTTGGAACATGCTCAACATCATATGCAATAAAACAAAAGAGGCTCCATATTGGCCCTTTTTTTCTGGGGTATTAGCCTCCGGGCTAGCGCTAATACAAATCACATTTATATGATCTACTACCATACAAGTGTAGCAGTTGCAGACAGGGTTGTTTGAGTGTTAGCCAAGCTAACATAAACCAACTGTGATACGGTCATCTTTTTACATAAGTTTACTTTGAACTTTCATAATTAAGGCCTTGATATGACTGCTGTTCTTTCAGGGCTCAACAGTCTCTCTGCATGTCTACATTCAATGAATGTGTTTCAGAACATACTGGACACGTGAGGATGAGGTCCTGACCGACTTGTTTTGAGTTTATTATTTTTATGCAGTATTACATCATTCCCCCTTTAACATTTTCCGTCAGCGGAAAACAGTCAAGAACACACATGACCCCTCCTAGCATATGTTTTATGTTTTGACAACATCGTCTGTCACAGTCACTGATCTCATGCTTGTTATAAATCAAAGGTGTTATCACACTGCCATGGAAGTCAAAACCCAGACACAAAACAGTCTGTACCTCCCAAGTGTTCAGTTTTTCTATCTTCATCATGCATAAAGAAATACAGTGCATCTCTAAAACTCCATTTTATTATCTTGTTTTGATTTAAACACATATTAAAAGGAGAATAAAAAAGGAGTGTAAAAACAGTCTAAAACATGTGTCAAAAAAACTCCCAGAGAAACTACTGGTACAGACCATGCATGGCTTATGTTCAAAGTGAGGCATTCAGTCCTTCATACTATACACATAGGCACACACTCAAACAAATGAGGCATGGTTATATCCTGCAGTTCATCTTAATTCTACCTGCAGAAGCAACCACCTTGCATGTCCCCTAAGTCTTCACACTATCACAGGGCATCTTCCACTTCCAGATGTCTTAAGGTCCATATTCCCTTCATTACACCCCAAAGCTGTTGCGGTCTCTCGCACATTGAGTGCTATCCAGGTTCATGTCCTCCCTTTGAAAGTGTTCATGCAGGTGTAACTCCCAGAAAACTTGTGGATTTCTTCAAGTGCAACTTGTGGCATGAAGCTGAAAAAACAGGGATGCAGTGTTAATCATGGAACAACATAAAATAAAACTAAAAATATGTTAAATTGTACTTTGTTTACCTTTTTAAAAAGACAAGGGCATGCATAGTCCAGGGCAAATAGAGAAAGGCCTTGTCAGCTCTCACTGCATCCACAGTCCTCTGGGCAACTATCTCTGGTTTGAGAGGAGGAAAGAGCTGGGGAAACCTAAGAAAAATAATATAGCATTTTTGAGAAAAAAAGTTGATATTTCTGACCACACATTTATTTTAAAGTTGAAACAGAGCAAAAATGCAGATTTGACTGCAAAGCAAATGTTTATCCCACCGGCTGAGCTAGATGAAAAATCAGACGCACCATGCATATCTGTAAATAGCAAATTGCACAGCAATATATATCATGGTCAAGTAATTTCCCTAATGGAAAAGTAATACGAAACCAACTGTTAGAAGCATATATCCTGTAGGGAATACCAATGAACAAAATCCAGCCCTTCAACAGTTGTTCAGATATTTCGGATAGGATGAAAACTGACTGACCTAAGGATCGACAGTGCTTTCCCAAGAACCACAATGCTAGTACTGGTAAAATTAGAATAGCATAGCCTCTTTATATACCTGACTCTCATGCCCTGGAACATCTCGGTGTTAGTGTGGAAAGGAAGCACGGTGGTGCAGCCAACGCCGGGACAGTCCAGCATGCCTAGTGTCAGACTCTCCATGAACGCCAGCGATGATGCCTTAGAGGTGCTGTAGTCTATGGCTCCAGGGATGGGAGACTGGGACAGGATGGAGTTTATGCACACTACGTGTCCGTGCTGCAGCTCCAGCATCCGAGGGAGGAAGGCTTTTGTAGTCTGGGATAAGAAAAAGAAGAAAGGGAGAATTAAGACAAGGTGGAAGGAAGCGTGGAAATAAAAGGCGTAATATATTCAGCAGAGCAAAAGAAGAGCAGACAAGAGAAACAGGCCCTCAGTCACAGATTACATTTCCATTTAGTTGATAATTGTATTTCTGTTGGCATATGATAAAGGCTTTTGATCTCTTTTCAAAATAGAAATGCCATGAGTTTCAAAATCCTTCTGAGGTTTCAAGGGCTGAAAAAACAATTTGGAAATACCCCACTTAACCTGCCATAATAGCGGTCATGATTGACAAGTCTGGGGGTGCCTACTGTATGAAATGCCATGCTATAACCAAAATATGAAAATGATAAGGGTAATCTGCTATGAGGAATTCCCCTACTCCTGCATGCAAGCTGCTTCTGCTTAAGTCTCTGCAAGTCTTACCCAGAACTGTCCCATGGTGTTGATGTGTTGGGATTTCAGAAGGGCGTCGTCATCGCTGTCTATCAGACTTTTGCCGTGCACCACAGCTGCATTGTTCACTAATATCGTAACATCCCCCACCTGAGATTTAAAAAGAACATCAACAAAAAAAGAACACTGTAATCATAGATTGTATGCGTTTTCTGTCTTTTTTCATGAGATGATACACTTGTGCTGCACCAGAGCTGTCAGCAATATTCCCCGCTCTTATACAGATATTTCAGATGAAGTGTAATCTATACGCCAGATGGGAGACAGAGCTGGGAGCCAATATACAATATACAGATGATGCACAAAGGCATCACAAAGAAGCATTTTATCATGTGTTTAACCATGTGCAAACAACATTTCTCTTTGTGCAAGTAGCAATTTCTTTGTGTATAAAAAAGCTGGTGTACCTTTTCTCTAACCACCTTGGCTTGCTTGTAAACTTCTTCCCGATTGGCCACATCACACAGGAAGTAATGGCACTCGGTTCCTGAGAGAGAGATCTCTTCTGCTGCTTCTTTAAGGCACTTTTCTGTTCGGCCCCACAAGATAACCTAGCAAACAAGAACATGTTTAAAGGTTAGAAACTGAAATGTGAGTCATTGAAAATGTGCTAGGATGTTAAGCAAACCAAGTGGCCTGTTGTTTAAAAGTGGAAAAAAAAGGGATGTTTTTACTGTCAGTCATCAACAACATGTATGCTTTGCACAATTTTTTTGGCAATGAGCCTTCATGTAACTGTGGACATCTTTGAGCAGAAATGCTCTTTTCATTCAGAGAACAGAGAGGTTGTTTACACTCCAACAAATAGTTTTTGAGCAAGATTAAAGGCTTGGGGGTTGCTGTGTGAATGAATTGTCTCTTCATCCACCCGGAGACTAAATGAAGGCCCGGTCATTTGAGCAGGGAACATGGGGTTGCATGAAGGTGGGGGACTAGTGATTGGGCAATTAGATCTGTCAGTCTCTGGGGTCAGGGAAAGGTAATGAAATCAGGGGGTGAGCCCTCCTCATCTCTCAAACACAAATTCTCAAAGAGATTACACGGCCTGTTGGGCAGATGAGCCCCGTCATTTCTGGTCAGGGAGTCTGAAAACAGTACGTGTGTGAGTGCTGAGGACGCCAGTGTGGGATTTGGCTGGTCGCCCGTGACCGAGGTTAATATTTGAGCAAAAAGTCCTCTGGAAAGTGATATTGTGTATGTGAGAGACAAAACGACAGTGTGTGTGTTTTCATACACACACAAAAGAGTGTGTATCTTGCCTTTCGCATGGATTCAATAGCTATAAATGATGGCATGTCATCTGCAGCAAGAAACCTATCATCCTGCTGTAACAAGAGACTATTAGTTAATGCTAAACTTTTCAAATTAAGTCAACAATGTTTAAAGCCTAAAATAACATATTCACAATGAACAATGTGAAGCTAAACAAACACAACCCTTTGAAACCACCAAATAACTGTGTTGCTATTTATCTTAATACCTTGTTTGTGTGTCAATGACTGTTCGATGGTAATAATGGCCTAAGCAAACATACATTCTGACACTGTTAAGCTACAGAAAATAAAAAAAACGTTTACAGTCTAGTAAATGATCCTTATTTCTTTATCCAATATGAAGCATTAAAGTGGACCCCCCTGTGAGTGGCCCTTGTTTGAGTTACTCTTGATTGGGTTTTTTGTTTGCTTCATTTGCAAGCCCATTTGAGCAATCAGTCAAGGCAGACAGGGCTTGATAAATAACTGAAAGCTTTTAATAGGATTTGAGCCCTACAAACAAAGCTGACAGTTCTCATTAAAAGTCAGCACTCAAACTGTGCTCTCCTGCTAAAATGTTATTTAATTAATTAGGTTTATCACCCGTCACAACACACAGGACCCTCAGAACAAACAAGCATTGGCCAAATTGCAATCTTGATAGAAACCGTAAGAAAACAAGTATTTTATTGACCTTGCACAAGCCCCCTTTGGCTATCACTGATAAAGCAGCCATAACTAGGCATGCCTAACATTACATAACGTCAACCCTTGCTGTAAGTAAAGGCTTTCTAATTAATGTGGCAAGGCTTGAAACAGGAGACCGAGTGGAGATGCCATTCAATACTGGTTGTGGTGTACCTCTCCGTGTCCCCAGTAGCTCCAGCTGAATCACAGTGATACTCTATCTCTCAGGTCTGAATGTATGGGTTGGTATGAACCCTCCTTTTCACACCCATTGTATGGGCCAGCAGAGAGGCGGCACACATAGGGGGCAGCAGGAGTTCAGGAGGCAGTCGCCTGCCGCTGTCTAATTACTGCGGAGACAGCAAGGTCAGTTGCAGGGCAATACCCAGCTGGGAGCATTGGGCTTCCCGCCTCCAGCACAACACACACACGCACGCCCCCCCTCCTCCCTGAACAAACCTGTTGTCAGTGCCATGGTTTGGTTCATCTTCCTCGCAGTGATGTAATGTCTCTTTATGTAATGTTTACAACCACATAAAAGTCAATGATCTCTGCAAACGCTTTCTTCTAAAGTTGTTGTCTGAGAAATACTTTGAGCTTTGAAGAAATAGACTGTCAACTATTTACTGGCCTTGTTCTGAAAGCCCTCTCGCAGAGCTCTGAACTTGGATGCCGTGTTTGAAAATACTTTTGCTCTCTGGTTTATTGTTTCAGAGCTTTGTTCTGCAACGGTTCCCCCCTAACAGCGCACAAGAAGACCTGGCTCCCCCCAGAGTCCCAGGCTTTCAATCTCGCCGGATTTTTTTCCTCAACGCTGTAGTTAGTCTTCCTCACACCGTGAAAACACCAAAAGCCCAGGCAGAGGGAAGAGGAAATTCCGGCTGCCAATCACAAAGGGGCTCAAACTGGGGTTAACGCAAGTTCGCAGAGGTTAGCCCTTTTCATAATTACCGTCCTATTTCCTCTTAGCATCTCCTTAGGCAGGGAGTGATTGTCATACACATTACCACAGGTGTTGTTTTCAAAGCCTTCACACCTAGATAATACCCAACAATGGGGTGCTGAAAAGGATGGTGACATCCTTTGTTGTGCAGCTGCAAAGTAAAGCTTTTAAAACCCACTGGTTTCTCCTTGCTAGTTCCCCAAGGACATAGTATTGAAAGACGGGGGGGGGGGGGGGCAGTTAGTGTTTCATTGAGCTTTTAGCAATGTTTTCAAGCTGCTTAAATTGCATCCGAGATGTGGCGCTTGTGTCACACATGTACAGATAATTACAACCTGCAGCTCTCAGCTGAGATGCTCAGTGCTTTCTACCGGGGAAATTACCCCAGCTTTTCTCCATGTGTAGTGATAATTCCCTTCTGAGTTGATCAAAAATATAACTACTCTGTATTAACACGTTATTGCTTAAGGGACACCAGCGGGCACATCAGGCACTCAGCTGTGTAATGTTCACCCACAGGATTGGTAGACAAACCATAGCTGGGAACGATGATGGGAACAGAGGTTAGCATGACCTGCAGGGACTGTCTATGTAGCCACTGGAGCATTTCAGGCCCAAGTGACGGCTCCTTATTAGTGGGGTGAGGGATGGGGAAGAGTGGGGTGAAACGGGAGGGTGCATGGTTTCCACCAGTTGGGTGATTCTCTGAATTGGCAGGATTGGATGACTTACTTTTTCACCTATTTAAGAATACCTATTAAAAAGAATATGCAAAAATGGCATCCAATAGATTAGTCAAAACTGAGATTTAGGGTATAAGGGGTTTTGTAATATCCTTACTAGAGAAACTCAGTTTAACAGATATGTTGATGAAATCATCTACTTGAAAGGTCAACCAAATCTTAAGAGGTTGGGTCGACAAAGAATTTCTTTCGTCGAGGATAGCCCTGATGACAATGCACTTGTATTAGACTTATACAAGACAATGTGATCTGATTGTCCCTTTTTTTGGAGGTTTCTTTTTGCTCAATTAGTATTGCATACACTCCATAAATGGCATTTCATGTCCTCATGCTATGCCTGAAAACAAAACCTAATCTGGTTTTTATTAGGAAGCATTGCGGGGCCTTTTTTCTTGTGTTGTGATATGTTGCCAAAGTTTACAACACTGCAAAGACTCCTAAAAAATGGAAAGAAAACTATGATAGGGTCATAGTGGGGGGGTTTTATGTGGCTTTGAAGCCGTTTCAGTGAGACTTTGCACACACACACACACACACACACACACACACACACACACACACACACACACACACACACACACACACACACACACACACACACACACACACACACAAACAGTCAATTCCTTAAACACAGCCTAAATCCTTCGATTAAAAACGTTCATGCCATGCCAGTCATACCATTATCACACAGACCTTTAGCACAATGAATGTCAGCTCATTACTGCCCTTAATCACACCGATCAGCCATAAAGACTGCCCGGTCCTGCCCTCTGGTTGACCAAAGCTGTTGTGCAATACTTGAACCAAAATTGAGGGCAATGCCTCCAGTCTCACTGGACCCACTGGCCTACTTAGGGGTCATGATCCTAGCTTTCATAGAACAACAACAAGACACTTGGGGCAAGGTGGGCAGCACTGACAGGGCTACCTAAGGGTAATGGGTGTGTGGGGCCGAATTACTACTGCTGCTGGAAGCATTACCAATACATACTACCATCAACATAACCTTGAGATCAGAGACATTACTTAGGGACAAGTGGAAGAAGCCATGTGGATGCAGTGGTGTTAAGTAACTAAATACATTTACTCAAGTACAGTACTTAAGTACCTGTACTTGATTATTTCTATTTTTTGCTACTTTGTACTTCTATTTAAGTACAGTTCAGAGGTGGGAAGTGTAGTTACTCAACTAAATGTAATTAATATCATAAGTTACTTTTAAGTTAATAAGTTGAGATGTGTATGAATGTTGGGGAAATATGAACAAAACAGAAACATGACTTTAGTTACACCTGGAGTAACATTCACAAGCTACCCTGCAGTTGAAGTCATTCAAAGTAGCTGCACCTTTACCAGCTTTGATATCACTTTAATGCATCAATAATTATAGACAAAACCTATTGAATATGATTCTGAAATGGGCCAATCTTCAAAATAAGTAATTTTACTTTTGGTACTTAAAGTACATTTTAATGCTTATCCTTTTTTACTTTTACTTGAGTAACATTTTGAATGCAGGACTTTTACTTGTAACAGATTGTTCCTACACTCTGGCACTTCTACTTTTACTTTTGATCAAGTGCAAAATCTGAGTATTTCTTCCACCTCCGTCAATTACTATTGCTGCTGGAAGCATAACCAATACAAACTACATGCAACAACTTTCATAGCTGATAAATGACAGGAGAAGAAGAAATATAGACTCAACAAGTTGTCTAGATAAAAATTACCTTTCTGGCCCCCTGCTTGGCAAACTCATTAGCCAGGTGACGACCGATGCCTCGTCCCCCACCGGTGATCAATACCACCTCCTTGGTCAGGTCCTTCCTTCTGTTTGGCAACAGCGAAAACAAACTTGCTCTGACTATATAATAGAGCATTTGAAGCGGGAAAAGACACATACGACACGCGTTCTTCAAATCCATCTCGAAAAGAGCTCGCTGGCAGCCGATGAGTAGCCTATAATGTTTACGCTACAAGTTTACGTGCACTTCTGGTGTCCTCCCAACAGTGCGATTTATGAGCAAGTGTGTCAGCTTGCAAAGACTCTCATTTGCAGCATCAGAAACTCTTGCATGAGTAATCCACTGGCGACAAAAAACGGTTTGACTTCAAGGAGCTCTGACATGACAGTCTACATGCATCACGCTCTGGAAATTAACGAGTGATCCGTCATTACGCCTGTCAACCACTGTTAGAGACGCTCTAACGTGAGAGTCCAGGCTGCGGTCCGTGGAGTGCGCTACTGAAACCGCTGGGCTTTGGAGTTGTGTTTCTGTCCTGTCCTCTTCTGCTTTATATATTACCGCCTCTGCCCTGGCTTCGCTATACTTCTACTAGTGAAAGGACCTGGATGAACCTAAAGGGGAGGTTTGTATGGGCATTAATCCTGATTGACATGTTAAGTGGGGATGCATATTTTTGCTCCAGCGCCAGTCTGCCCCTGAGTGGTTGCGTACTTGCCTCTTCCCCCACCCCCTTTATCTGTGTACAGAGGTGCTTCTCAATCTGTGGTCCGGGGCCCCCCAGTGGTCACACCACAGCGTCCCAGGTGGGTGCCCAATCTTGTTTGGGAAAGTTTATTAACTTGTGGAAAAACGAAAAGGTTGTAATCACTGTTTCACTGATAGCTATTCAACCACACTATTCTTATGTAAGAGCACCAGCTAATCCAGCCCTCCCATTAATTAAGGGAAACACATAAACAAACAAACAATTAATCAGTTAAGCATTTAGCAAACACACAGCTGAGAAACCTGACAATGGCAACCATAACACTGACCCCCCCCCTTAAATAAGTACCCAAAGTAGAGTAGATAGATGGATAGACATGGATTCTTTCAAAAACATATACATGAACTGATACATGTTTCATGTGCTTACCTTTAACTTGGGGAATCTTTGTTTAAGCTAAATCTCATTATGACCAACACATCTGCTCCATCCTTTCTGTCAAGCTTCAATATTCTGATGCCTAGCAACACATGTACAAGTAAAGGTTAAAGATTCAATGTACCAAGAGCTCACATAATGGCATGGCACCTTTTTTCACATGTTTATTTTCATTTAAAGGGGCCCTACAACATGTCTATTTTAATTCAAAGGGGCCCTATTATGTTCATGTTTAAGTTTGATTGTATTTTGTGTCTCTACTGTGATATGTCTCCATGCTTTAATGTTCATAAATATCTTTATTTTTCTCGTACTGCCTATGCTGAAGCACCTCTTTTCAACCTCTGTCTGAAACCAGAGCTCAGTCAGCTCTGATATATGTGCCGTAGTCTATCACGTATGTCTTTATGCCAATAGAAGCAAGAGGGTAACAGAGTGATGACATCATGTTACGGAAGCCAACAAAGGAGTCCAGTGGAGTGAACTTTGGGATTTTAGTTTTTGTCGACCATTTACTTGCACAACAACCTATTTAACATACTACAGGAAAGGGAAATCCCTAAAAGTATAATAGGGCCCCTGTAATAGTTCACAAAATTGATGTGTCCCTGCATTTGCATTGGGTTCCTATGTGCGAAGTTACATCATTTTTTTCATCCCAATTTCTTGAGGTAACATATAGAATTTTGCAGGGGACTATATTTTAATGTGACAGTGCAATTTGAGAAATAGTTCAGCCCAAGTCTCAGAGGCTTGGCTTGGTGACAAACAGAAAGCCGCCTGAATACCTCTAAAACAAATCATATGAATTCATGAGCCTCAGACAAGATTCCAGTCTGTGATTTTTGGCCCTAGCACTGGGATTTTTTACTGAGTATCGCTGAATGCAGGGCTTTTTTCAGCAACTGTGGATGGGTTTAAAAAGAAGCCTCACAATGGTTGCTTTGTGCCGGGCTCAGCTACTTAGGGAAGGCACAGAGGCTCTCGTGGGCTGCGAAAAACTCCAAGACAGCACGACTCCAGATGCTGTCTTCATTTTGGGAAATTTAAAAGATTTCCAAAATGTGAACCGAAAGTGAAGCTGCACTGGAAGCGTATACCAAAGTATTCTTTCTCAGCTAAAAAGCTAAAATCAAGTTAGTGGATTATGGAAAAATATAATACATTACAGTGGGTGGAAAATGGGTTTAGGCTGTAATGCAAGAATGTAAATAATATATACAGCCGCGATTAATTTAGAAACCACTTCAGCATTATAATTTCTTTTATTTTATTATGTATAGGTATGTCTTTGAGTGAAAACGTGTTTTAAAAACTTTTTTTTTTATTGTATTCTATAAACTACTGGCAATTTTTCTCTCTGTTGGAATCCAACAGACACTGGAATGGCTCCCATACATGTAGAGATAAGGATTTAAGAAAAATGTGGACTGGTCTCTTATTTTTTCCGGAGCTGTATATTCCAGAAGTGCTGTTTATTTATACTCATGCTATCACTGCCATCTACAGATCAGCTGTGAAAGTTCAGATAAGGGTGTTCTCTCTTTGCCTTCACTGGGAGCATCTATAAAAAAAAAATTCTTTAGATACCACACAATGAAAATACCACTCTAAGCCTAGTGCAGCTGTAAGATTACCTCGATACCAGGGGCATGAAAAAAGCCCCAACAACCAAAGAACCTTGAACTAATATTAGAAAAGATTATTACTTATGGGTACCAGAGAAATGTACTATGCGTAATCACAAAAATGTTGTGTTTACATATAAAATACAGTGCAAAATACCATATGATACAACTTGTGGAAATATGTAATTACTTTGACTACACATCCATACAAGATGGGGAAGAATATAATTATTATTTTACCGGGCAACAGGAAGTCAAACATCATTAAGTGAAACCAAGGTCAAAATGCATTGCACGCAGATGTGGGAGGGGTGGAGAAAAGGCTGAAAGCAGGTAGATAAAACATTTACTCCTAATGACTTACCTTCAGCAGAGCAGACCAACAACACCATGGACATCGGCACAGCAATTTTAATAATTGGCTTCGCTGCTCTTGTTGCAGCCTTCCTCCTTCTGGTAATTGGACTTGTGTACTCCGAGCTGATGAATTCAGACATTCCTCATGGGGTTGCAAATAGTGGCAAACTGCACATGGTTCATGGCTTGTTTGTTGGCATAGCAATTGTGGTGAGTATCTACGGCATCTAGGAAAATGTTAATGCTGATTATTTGTATGCTCTGTTCATGTTTTGTATGTTTAAAAAAAAAAAAGAAATACACTTAATCCTTAGTGTAAAGGAAATGACTCGTTGTGTTCAATAGAAAAAATATACTCTTTTAGGCTGTTTTCAAAGATGGCTGTCCTTTCTGTGTCCTCCAGCAGCTGATAAAGCTCACATCAGAGAAATTTTAGATAAGATATCAAGTCTAACAAAGGTGCAAAAAAGGCAAGGTCATGTGTTCCCTTTCTTTGATGTTGTCACGGTAAATACGGTCTCTCGGACAGAATAACTTTCACTTCGACTTTATCTATCATGAACACAGATTTTGATTTGTATTTGAAACACAAGTCTGTGGTACCTTTCTCCTAAAGGGTCGTATCCTACATCGCCTGGGTGTTTGTCATCAGATCAGCTTTCTCCGATGGTTTGTGGCTTGTTTTCTGACTCGCTTAAATCCAGTTCCTGTGGGCCTCCGAGTGAAGGATATGAAGTTTTCTGATGTCCCGGTTCGAGTCTATGAACCCACAACAGTGTGTGACGGCTTGAGGAGAGGTCTTGTGTATTTCCCTGGAGGAGGATGGGTATTGGGAAATATAAGTAAGCAACGTTAAAATAATCAATTTAAGTCATACTGCAGAATGATACTCTTTTATGTGCATTAAATCCTTCATTTGTATAAATGACATGACCTTAAAGCTATATCCACATAAATAATCAAGAGTTGGTGCAGTATTTCTGAACTTAAATGAACTTTCATAGCATCAGCATACAAATGTTTTTTTTATTTATGCGTGTGTTGTTGAGACTGAGAACATCAATTAAAGGATTTTTGAATATATTTGCAGATAAAGTTCCCCTCTTGTTTATTAATTTAAACTGTTTATTTTACATTTGGCTCAGGAACTGAACCTTAAAATAATGAATGTTGATATTATTGTTGGAAAAAGGTTGCAGTCTCTACCACAAAACGTGGATTGCTTATCTTTAATGTACTGTGTTTTAATTTTCCAGGTGCTGGATACTTAATATGTTAGACAGTTTGATCCCTTATTTTAATTATGTTATGTCTGGAATGAAACCAGAAATGTAAAACTGAAAGTTCAATAAAACAGAAAGTTGTAAACTGAGTAAATACTTAGGTAATATAATAACCACCCTTTTTACGTGAACATAGCACTTTCCATTATTAACATCACAATATGCTCTCTGAATACACAATGTTGTTAGAGAAAAATACAAAGGTTGCTATATTCTGGCTTCAGCACTAGCATTTATTATGCTAAATGTGATGCTAATTCTCCACAGATTCTGTCGATGAAGTCTGTCGGCACATCGCCAAGGAGTCCAACACGACGGTGGTTTCTGTTGGGTACTTACACTTTTCAATTCACATAAATACTCAGAAAAAATCTTTCCAAGAGCAGCAACTCAGCATATTATCCCCCCACTTTCATCTTACCCCTCTCAGGTACCGATTAGCCCCTGAGAACAGGTACCCTGCCCAGCTGGACGACTGTGAGACAGCAACATGTCACTTCCTGTCTGTGGCCGATGCAGAGTTTAGCGTGGACCCTCGCAGAGTTGCAGTGGGAGGGGACAGCACTGGGGCTAACCTGGCAGCCGCGCTGTGCCAAAGGCTGGCGAGGAGAGAGATCGGACATCTGCTGTTCCCCTGCGCTCAGGTCCTCATCTACCCAGCCCTGCAGATGGCAGATTTCAACCTGCCCTCATACCAGCAAAATCATGCTGTGCCCATATTGTTTCGTGGCCGTATGGCGTTCTACTTCCTGCAGTACCTCAATGGGGACATGTCTCTGTGCCAGGACATTTTGGAAGGCATCCATGTCCCAAATGAGCTCAAACCACGATATGAGGAGTGGCTCTCCCCTTCTAATCTTCCTGCGGAGTTCCTTGCGCGAGGTTACGATAAGCACCCAACCCCACAGTATGATGGGCAGGTGTATCATGCAATGAAAGCTGGTTTGGAACACGAGGTTTCTCCTTTACTTGCGGAGGACGCTGACATTCAGAAAACACCTCCCACCCTTATCCTCACCTGTGAGTATGATGTCCTGAGGGATGATGGGTATCTGTATAGGAAACGACTACTGGACTTGGAAAAGGATGTGACTTGGTGCCATGTGACCGGAGGTTTTCATGGCATGGTTAACTTCTTCAACCAGGGCTGGCTCAGCTTTCCCTCTGCAGTGCAAGTACTGGATAGTGTTGTGGATTACATGAAACAACTGTGAAAAGCATGTAGTTTATTCTACTTTTTATTTTGTTTTATTTTATAAATAAACAAATCTTGCCTCGAGTGACAAATTTCTCTTCTTCATTAAAGTATAGAGTTCAAAGAAGACTAAACACTCCACACAAATCGATAAACAAAACTTGTTAATACCCAAAACAAATCAAGTAGCCTGAAGACAAACAGTCTGAAAACAACTTCTGGCACCGTTTTAACAATTTAGAGTGTTAAAAAGTGAAATGTCATGCCCTAGTCATAAGAAATGCGTCTTCTTTCAACAGAGATGTAAGACATCTCCTACTCGCTTCCAGGATACCCTGCTTGCCTCTCTTTCAGTGTTTGCTGTATCCATAGCAACAGAGCTCTTCTATTTCCCTCCACGGCCTATTCCATCATGGGGCCAGGTGAATGCACCTACATGCTATCTGTTTGACTAGTTAACCATGTTCTAACAGCTAAGACTACGGATTTCCCTTGTTGGGTGCATTTGGCTCCAGGTAAAACATGAAGCAAACTAGGATATCGCAGGATAAATGGTCCCAAACCGGCTGGAGGATAGAGCAGAAGTATGCAAACAAAGTGCTGTTAGGCAACTGGGCGGAAGACAGATTTCAGGTATGCATGAATTTTGTAGCTCATGTCATTTCAGTTTGATGTCAGTGTCTGAATAAGACAATCTGATTTAATCAACTTCAATTGAATGTGAGAATAAAAACTATGCTGCTATTTTTGCTGTGAATCTGCAAACATAATGCAATACTACTGGCAGCTTGCCAAGGGTTTTGTAGCACCTCAGTTGGTAGTCTAATCTATAGCTGAGTGATTAGGCAGCCTCAGTTCAGCTACCTCAGCACAGCCTCCTGGTGGGAGAGGCTAGAGCTGGGGACTAATTGCATCGACGTGAGGTTTGGCCAAGGATCTGAGAGGAGAAATGACTGAAGAAACACTGTACAACAGTGCGGATCGATAGTGAGGTGTGAGCTTTGCTGATCGCTGCGCTGGGCTCAGCGATCAGTCCCTGTTTATATATATATATATATATATACATACATATCCCCCACCTCCTCAGTCCTCTTTTGCGTTGTCTGTTTATTCTGTCCGACACAGTTCACTCGAGAGCCACAGACAGCCAGCAGCACATATCGCGCAGACCACCGCCCCCACTGGGACTTCAGGCCAGACGTCTCTGTGAGGAGATCTGCCCTGCTCAGAGCTGAGGTCAGCCTTTACCCACTCATTCACGGCATTAACACCAATTGAATGCCTGTCAGAACCCTGTGAGTCAGGGCTTTCTTCTCTACATTGTGGCCACTTCTGCATAATATTGACGGCCCAGATAAAGGCCTGTGATAAAACTCTTTATGAAAGCAGGTTTCTGGTCAGACTCAGCAGCCGTGAAAAATGTGTAAAATCATCAGTTTTATCGGGCACTTAAAGGCTACTTAGAGCAATTTGCTTCTGTCACATGTTGAGCTTTTGAAGATTATTGTAAAAGCACAGGTCATGCCCTTTAGAATCTTTATCCAGTGAAAGCTAATGTATATGTGTGTCGAGATTGCTCTGTAATTTCTTCCAGGGGCTTCCGTCCAAGATGCTATTTGACCACCATGTCCCACCATCCTCTCATTACTTGGTCACGCACTATGGAGAAAGCTACCAGCACACCAATGCTTTGCCCAGTCTGCGTCCAGGGCATCCAGACAGCTTGACATGGAAGCTGGAGAGGGTTAACCGGCCAATCTCTGGTAAAACATTTTTTTTTTTAAAGTGCCACAACTGCTGAAAGGTGCATATTATATTTACAGTTATTGTATTGAAAACCATGCTTCACTTTATTAAATTTTGTACGGACAAATCACATCAGCAGTGCATGAACAATAAAACTTAGGTGGCCCCAGATGCCTTTTTTATGGTTCCAGGTCAGTCACCAGTGTAATTAATGGCCGCAGTAACATGGCAGTTAACTTTCTCTTCTGTGTACGCTTACAGCCCTTCCAACCAACACTGGCCCGCCGCGGTCCACAAAGCACCGTTTGGAAAAGCAGCAGTCACACCTCCCGTCGCTTACTGTGTATGGGTCAGCATACCAGAGGCACCCACTTAGTGCCTTCTGCCAGAGTCGCTTTGCCAGGGTTTCACGTATGCTCTCCAGCCACCTGCACGCAGCCAATCACAACAACAAGGACCTGGATCTGAGGCGACACTCATTACTGCAAATCCCAGATCATTGTTAGAGTCAACTTCAACAATCACGACAGGCTTAGAGAATATGCTGGGACTCTTGAATTGCTTTACACGCTGCATTTTAATTTAAAAGTCCTGTTGAAAGTGCTGTGTGTTCCCTATTTTGTGTTAGTCAGCTGCATGAAAACACTGAACAGAGCAAACCATTCGGGAAATCAAGAGGAATTAAAACAATTAAACATGATTTTCATTTTGACCCTGTAAAGACTGCTGTGGGTTACTGTGTATTGTGTGGTGAGTAGTCTTTATGAGTGTTTATTTAAATGAATGTATGATTCTGTTTTACCCTCCCGTCGTGTTCGTTTCTCCCCTTACTTAATAATCACCAAATCTCATTTAGCATGTCCAAGACTACTGTTTTACATGAATAACTGCAGTGGAAATACAAGGAATAGAGACTGAACATGTTTTCCAAAATTAACATTTTGTTAATATGTGGGTGTGCACTATCTAATGGATAAACACAATCTAGGGTTACCCATTAAATTCCTATGGCAGTCATTTTTGACCACTCAAACTGAAGACACTCAAGTTACAAAGTTGACTAAACCCCTTAAAATTCAATGTAAGTGTTGATCATCAATTGTATATGTATACAAATGCCTAGAATATCAGAAGGCCTTGAGGCATCAATTAAAACAACAATATTTCTGATTAATGAAAAGGGTTAAGAAGGAAAAAGGAAGATGATATAATTTATGTGAGTTCTACCAGAGGATAATATCCAAATGATCCCATGTTCTGCCAATTATATCTGAATAATGGGCTATTATTACCACAGAAACAAATAAATACAAGAATGTTGATGCAAGAACTGATCTGTATATCGAGGCAAACTGAAGGCCATGAGTCATCCAAGGCAACATCTGAAAGGACGTGTCTAACTCCCATTCAGTGAGGTGTTTTGTTACAGGGGATCAAAGTGTTTAATTAGGGAGATAAAATATGCGTATGTTTGATGGTCAACCATCTGCGTCTGCTTCCCTTTCTCCCTGCCTGCCTGCTGCCTTCCAGTGCACCTGAAGCCCCTCACCCACTGTTTAGCTAGTTAGTCACTCCACTGTGCTACTAATGACTGCACGTCACATGGGTCCTCTGAGATATGGGAAGTCTATAGCCTGAACATGTCCTTCCCTATGCACTGTAGTGTTTGCCTCGTAAGCCACACGATGGTGCTATAGCAGCATGTCACTCTTTGGAATATGTCAGTGTGTCTGTGAAGTCCTCAGCATTAAAGCAAATGAGCAAACAATGAGGGATTTATTATTTTTCATATTATCCTTCTGCTTGTATCCATTCTTATTGTAATTGTGAACACTACAAGTGCTTAGATTGTTCGTTTGTTATTCTGTCATTGGTTTTAGGTCACACAAATACTGAAATAGACATTTGGATTACTACCCATACTCATTAAGTGTAGGTTAATGAGCAATGAATACAATTCATATATTTATTTTATGTTTATAAAATAAAAACAAAGGGATTTAGTTTGAACAATGAACACAAATACAAATACACTTCATTCTGGCCGACAAATGACATCAAAATAATACAATTATGAAAATAAAAGCAAGTCTTACTATGAAAGAGTCACAAAAGTAGAGACAAATGCTTATTGAGCCCACCTATTTATATTGTATGACATACCCATTTACAGCCTGTCATTTTAAAGAGCAAGAGTACATAATTGCGTTGTATCCATGCCACTGTGTAAGTTATATTTGTGCCCTACACAGTGGAGTCGAATGATTGATTATCACTTTATTGCCCAATCTTTGTAAATGTGCTAGAGTTGAATGAGCACATTTACTCTGAATCTTATTTATGAACTATCTAAAGAGGTTAAGCATCTGGAGTGATATAAAACCAACTTAATGGCAGGAAGGAGTGGCAAAACAAATGAGCAAACAATTTACATGGCAGCACATCCTGCATAAATCTAAGCAAACAGTAGTTGGACTAACATTAAGAGTGTAATATTTTACATCTGCTGCCAGGGACTGAGACATTAGAAACAAACATTCCTTTGTGCGATCCAAGAAAATAAAGCAGCATAATGATGTGGGAAAGGTGATCTTAAGAAAAAACTCGAGACAGCACAGAGTTGAGTTTTAACCTGGGCAAAGCACTCAATAAGAAGTCAGAACAAGAAACTTGAGAAGTACGCTCTTGTAAGGATATTCCATCACCACTTAATCTTTTCACTAATAGAAAACTGAGTCCTCCTCACACACTGGTCTGCCGAGGCTTCTTATCGGGGAGTGAAAGGATAAAGGGGAAAAGTATGCCCTTCGCTGCAGAGAGGATACATAAGTTATCATCTATGAAACCTGGAGAGATCTCATCAGCTTCAAATTTCATGGTAAACTGGCGGCTTACACAATAGATTGTGCCATCCATTGCGACACACTGGAAGGCAGGGCAGTGATGAAGCCTTTTGGTGCTGCACTCATACCACAGTCGAGCCACGGTATGGTAACGGTATACTCCAAGACCCAGCAGGGGGTTAACATCAAAACGATACAGAAACCTCCCCACGCCTAGCATATCTGCAGTTCTGTCTTTAGTTCCTGCTAGCAGACTTGGCCTCCAGGTGTTGGTTTTGGGGCTGTAGCGCAGCAGTATGCATCTCAGAGTTCCCCCAGAAACAAAAAGCTCTCCACTGCACACAGCAACGTGATGCGCCACAGCAAACGTATCATTAGGCAGTGGAGCCACGAACGTCCACCTGTCCAATCGCGGGTCGTAGCGCTCCACCGAGGAGAGGCACTCCCCTCCGATGGCATAGATGTAGCCCTCAAGTGCTGCCAGTTTGCAGCGGGGCCTGGCTTCATTCATGGGACTGATCTCCTTCCAAATTGATGTCAAAGGATTGTAGCAAAACACTCGCTTTGAGGGTGTCATTTCTCTTTCTGTGCCTTGGCAGCCTACGGCCACAAATAAGTAATTATCCATTGTGCACATGGCGCAGGCTTTAGAGATGACCTCCTGTGGGATCAGGCAGAGTGTATGCCAGGCGTCTTTGTAGTCATCATAACAGTACATGGCACTGGATGTCCTCCTCTGCCCCGTCTCTGCCGTCTGCCCTGCTGTGTTCCTCGCCCAGTCTTGAGGGTCCATATCTGCCACAATGACAAACCTCCTCCCTCTCATCCTCTGCTTTCGGACTTGCTCCCGCTCGCCAGCCATTAGCCGCCCATAAAGGTTGGGGTCCCTGATCACCTGGAGGTAGTTGTCTGACATGACTCCCAGGGCTGCTTGCGCCACAGAAGTATGGCCATGTTTCTTGGCCAGACACAGCGTCTCCAAACAGTTTCCAAGATTGAGTTTATTCTTCAGGCTTTCCAAATCTGTGCCATGGAGATCTTTCACTGTAAGGTTTAAAAAGGCTGCTACAGTCTCTGGATCTGCCCCCTGCTTTACAGTTATGCCTTTGCCGTCTGTAGAATGACAGATCATGGGGTGAGCAGAGATGGACTCAGTGTTGGTTGGGGCCAGAGAGTGAGTCACTGGAGTTGAGGCACTTGTATTGAGAACAGGGATGTAAAACTCTGACTGCTCTGCTGCTGACAGATAGCTCTCTTTGCGTAGGAGTAAAGGCCTTGCAGATTGCCTCAGTTTGAGGCTTTCCAGTGACGGGTCCTCAACATTGCTTTGTGGTAAAACCAGATCACGCATGATGATGGGGCTCAGAGAGGAAGGAGACTCTGGGAGGCTGTTGCCACGACTTCCGAGCTCCACTGGCTGTGACTCCGAGTTCCTCTCATACTGACCCAGCACAGTGTTTAAGCCTGTAATGGAGTGCGAGGAAGACTCAACATAGTAATCATATATCTTTCCCCGCACTATCTGGTCTCCTGTTGCCTCCAGCACCACGTTAGCATCCTCCACCTTGATCTCTGCCTTGGACAGGAAGCTGGAGTAGGCCCCCTGGTGCTCCAAGTCCTGCCTTAACTCCCTGCCCACACCCACAATGCCCTCCAGCTTCTGCAAAAAGCAAGGGGAGCGGCGCCCCGTTGTATTGGCCATCCTACTCTCAGTCGGATAAGGAATGTTCAAAGCAGATCCAAATGAAATATTACAGGTGGCAACCTGTGCCTGCTTCTGATGAGGGAGTATTGCTCCTTTCAGACTGATGCTATGTGACATTCTAAAAGCATCCTCACTTTTTTCAGCTTGGCATGCACAAGCTTTTGCTTCTGTTTCCGTGGTATTGTCGTACGCCAGGACATCAGGTTGCGAGGGTCTGGGCTGCGTGACCCCATCATCGTTGTCATGTTTTGGTGAGTTTTGACAACGTAGCAGTGTCTTGCAGATTTGGCAGGTTGCCTTTTCTGGCCCTATGTTGTCTTTGACAGAGAGCTGAATTTTCTTTGTGTCCCTGGAGCTGTAGAACCTGTGGGCCCATGAAACCAGCAGCACGGCAGCCACAGAGAGACTCAGTTTCAAAAGCAGCTGCATGTCGAACTGCACTGCCAAAAGCTCTGCAATGGGCATAGCTGGAAAAGCGATGGTGGCCACGATTGGTCCACTGATCCTATTGAATGTTGTTGTCAATGCGTCTCAGTTGCATGCTGTCTGGTTTTCATTGTTAAGGAGCTGCTGTGATCTGATGACTGTGCCTCTTTGGCCAAAGGATCAAGTGTAAAATGATACCTCTAGAGGAACTATTTGCATCACTGGCTCTGTAGAGGCGGGGCACTGGTCATACAACACCTGTGGCAAGTCAGATGCAGATTCAATAACCATACACAGAATATGTAAATACCACCAAGATCAATATTTGGTTATGCAATTTGCTGACTCACCCAAGCTTTCCTTTATTTATCTGAATGTCAGCAAATAACTTTCTGAATACATTCTTATCATAACTTTGATGTTTGTTATCTCTTTGTTTACATGAGCAGGAGTGAGCCAGGTCATACTTTATTATGTCAATTTCTGAAAATCATCCTAAAAGACATTGGCATAGATGGATCAAGCTTTATAATTTGTTCAAACAAAGAGCTAAAGCTGCATAAGGAAAATGTGGTGTGCATAAGAGGTGGGGATTTATAATAGGTGAGATTCATCAAATACTTAATAACCAGGATGCATCTGTTTGCACAGCCATGCCACAGATCAAAGGTCCTCTTTCTGTGCAGATGGTAAAATTACTTTCTTTAAAGGTAAGCTGAAGATATGCTGTCAAGCAACAAAATGGCAGTCACTTGGAATTATAATCATGTGGAACTGTACATAATACAGATAACCATCTGACCCAGATGGAACGAGTGTCCACAGAGAAACCCAAAGTGTCATTCACTCCCATATACTATGCAAACATACATCTCTGTCACATGGCAGCCATGTCTCTCTGTCACCGCTGTCAGGCTGTCATTTTATGTTGGTGATAACACACTTGAGCGAGTCTGTGGACAACAACAGAGCAGTGTTTATTTTAAAGGTGTGTCACGTGGAGAGGCATACAGAGGGCGTGTCAGGTGTCCTAGCTGACATGAGTGGTGGTTATCTGATATCCAAGCCTACATACAATATTAAGGAAACTGGATTCAGCAGGCATGGTTGACTACTGAATAATTGACGGATGTGCCAAAGAGGCTGCTTCTTATCCTCACCATTGATCCCAGCTCAGGTGCACTATTCAGAACACATCTAAAAAGAAAAATGTTCAGTCAGCCTGCATTGTTGTGTGACACCTTCACTTCTTCTTGCTTGTGCCATCAACGATAGAAGTGCAACATGCGACCGAACAAGAACAGAAGGCATAAAATACATTTTCCGAAGGAGTTTTTTTTCTTTTTGTATACCTTTGAGATTAGTGAAGAGTGTCAGGCATAGATATGATGTAGTGAAAAATGAAGCTTTATAGTTTGTGCCTATCACATTTCTTGAGTCATCAATTTGAGTACTAATTTAATGAAATGTAAGTCACGTTAAGTACTACTATATAACCTTTGGATGGTAGTAATACACAAAGACACACACAAACAAAGTTATTGTGCAGTTTAGTACTACTGGAATCATCATAACAAAAGACAATTTGCACATTCTCTAATGCATTCACAAATAGAAATGGAGCTTTTCTTCTCTCTTGAATGCAAAGTGAGTGAAAAAAGGTAAAAAAAAAAAAAAAGAACAGCACAGGAGTGCCTCTTGAATCAGAATTTAAATGATAGCTGTGTAATAATGCGCTACAGTGGGTGGACAAGCATCCGTGCCTTTTGCTTCCCCTCACCGGAAAAAAATAATAATTCAAAATGCATTTCACTGTCTGTTAATAATGTTTGTGCTATGCAGCTCTCATCTCTAGATGCAGGAATATAGATTGTACTTTGGCAAGGTGAGCCGATATCCCAAACGGATATGTCTATGCTTTATTCAAATAAGCTTCAGAAATTTCCCCTCTTACCTCCTACCTGGTTTAAACTTTAATCCCTTAATACATGTTGTGTCCTTAGAATAGCTTAAATTGCAATTCTTGTGAAGTCCAAACAATGAAGGATTATTCCACATTAAATCACCCCTCCACTGTGAGTGAGCAGACACAAACTGGAAAGGGTTAACAAAGACGTCAGAATCTCCTTTAAACGTTGTGTTGGGGTCAGAACATTTGGAAATATCTGCAACTTGCTTGTAATTGAGCAGGCATACACGTACATCTCCGTCTCCAGGCAGACCGTCGTATGCTGAGATAATCATCAAATTAGATTGTAATCAAGGCCTGCAACAATCTAGATATGAAGTAGTGAGCAAAATAAAATATTACTGTCCCAAGCATCAATCAAAGAAGGAGCACATCTAGTACTGAACATGTCGAACAAAGTGTTATAAGTAAAGTCAAGGCTTGTACGTTTTATCATCTCTCCATTTTAATACAGGTGAAATGAAACAAATGCAACAACCCTGTTTACACGCTGCCTAAAGTGAGCACCTCCCTGGAATGGTGGCTAAAATGATCCTACTAGTACTGCAGATGTCTGGGTAAGAGTTACGTATTGTACACAATGTAGGTCACTTAAGATAGTATGTCACAAGTGAATAACTGGATTACAGGCCAGTGACAATGAGTTGCAGTGCTGTCAATTGCAACACACCAAAAGGAGAAAGAATCTTCAAACGTCACATGCACCACAACCCCAAAACAGCAGACATATGTTAGATTTTTTTTTTTTTTACTCTGTCCTTGGAGACCTGCCATATTTAAAAAAGCCTGAATGAGAAACAGAAAGGCTGTTAATGTGTCTGTCCTTTCAGCCAAGAATTATTCTGAGAACAGTGTTGAATGAAGTACAAACAAAGATGGAGAAGTGTAAACTCCAACGATATCAGCAACCATCCCTCACCATAACCCATATAACCTCTTTAATTATTTTCAATATTTACACTGATGTACACAAAATACACTCAAAAAGGAGATTTTTTTTTTCTTAATGCATTTAAATCCTCTTGTACATTCCGAGCCATCAGAAAAAAGCAACACTTGTATATCAATAAAAAAAGAATGTTCTCTTGGAGCATCTGTGTTTGTTCCCGTGGTTTATCATCCTGTTGCTAATCAGGTGCATCCCAGGACATGGAACAGATGGGAGTGGTTGATATGGGGGTACATCCTAAGCCAGTTCCACTTTTCACATTTCAGTCAACACAATGACATTTAGACCCGTCAAAATAAAAGCCAAATGCTTTTTTCTTTTCTCTGTTTCAAATCATCTGATTTTATTGATCAACAGGCAGACGTGGGACAAGAAACAAAAAAAGGTGTAACTGGGCAGGGTTATATACGAGGGGGGTTATTGTCATGTTCATCACGTTTGTTCTTTTGATAATAATATCTTGGTTATTATTTTATTACAAAAAACAGAAGTGTGCCATCATGTCATGGCACAGTTTCCTGATCGATTGACGCATGGAGGGCTGTTGATGACTGGAGAAGGCTTGCAGGGTCTGTGGAAAATGTGTGTGTGCGTGTATGTGTTTTTGTGTGGATGTTGTCTAAGAAGGGCAAGTATGTGTGTATGTGTGTGTGTGTGTGTGTGTGTGTGTGTGTGTGTGTGTGTGTGTGTGTGTGTGTGTGTGTGTGTGTGTGTGTGTGTGTGTGTGTGTGTGTGTGTGTAAGAGAGTGTCTTGGATGAGAGGTTTCACGTCAGTTCCACTGTCACTGTGAGGACAAGTGCCATCCACGTTAGTCCGAGCACGTCCAGGCGGGAGGCTCCATCTACAAACACCCCAAAAAACAGTCAATAAGTCAAACACACCCTTCCTCAGGATTCCATTCATCAATCAGCAAAGTCATATCTAAAAAAAAATTCAATTGATCGCCAGTTCTTTAAACATTTGTAACCCTTTTGAAATGTAATGAGTTGGATTAAATGTGCTGTAACCCTACAATAAGTGCAATAAACCATGAAGAGCCACTCTCAAATAAAGCATACTATTGTAAGTCGAGCACAATGCATTTACTTGTTCATGAATAAACTGTTTTAGTTACCAAAAAGGTTTTATGTTAAATAAGTTTTATTGGACATTTTTGAAGGTATTATACGGTAGCTGACAGGTGCAAATGCACTACAGCGGTCTGAAAACATCACCACAAGTAGAAACTCGCTGCAACTTTAAAAACTAAGTAAATAATAATGAGTGTATGTAATGAAAGTGGATAATGATACTGATACCGATAAAACCTCTTTGTTTATACAGTGCATTCACTACTGGAACATCTTCTTTATATGGTTCCTTAATTTCCTTTATTTATATAGCCAGATATCAGCCCCAGTCCTTTTACCCTCGATTTAGATCAGAAAAAAACTCCCCCAAAAAACCTTTCAACAATGTGGAGGTTCGTCAACAGAATATAACATAGTACAATTATGAATAAGTATTGACAAACAGGATGGCAAAATGGTTCAATAAAGTTTAGGGCTACACACAGACCCAGAATATCTTCACAATATTTTAAGAAAAAATGGAGCTATGAGAATCTTTTATGCTTTGGTTTTGTTGTTCTAAGGCCCACAGCAGGGATACTAGATTGTAGAGGAGAGATCTGCAGAGACATCTCCTTTATGCTGGTATAGTTTATTTCCTCATGGACACTTTACAGAGAGGGCAGTGAAACTGGAGGCGCAGTGGGAGAAAAGTGGTGACTGAGTGTGGGTGGTGATGTGTTGACACCAACAACAGTTTGTCGCAGACATCACATTCTCAAGTGAGCCTGAACACATCGGGGTGTGGTTAGACTCATTAGATTCAGTTTTTATCTGGTTGCGTTTAGACCTGTCAGATGATGCAGTTTGTTGAGTCTGGATGAGGAAACATTGTCTGCTGAGAAATGTTGTTGTCTGCTGAGGATTAAACTATCAAGGCTCCTTCATAATGAACGTACATCTCCACAGAATCTGTCATTTCCTACACAGCATATTCCACTCAAGTCATATAGCAAGAGACAATAACAACCGGTGTTCTCAATAAGTACTTCATATCATTCTGTAATGGGCTTATCCAACCATAAGATCATCATCTGAGGTTCCCCTCAGTCTACAATCATAGATGCAAGTCTCCCAGCCATCTGTTCGCCTTCAGTTTTGGCTCAGGCCTCAGTGTATTTCTGCCAACCTGAATGTGAACTGGGACTGATTTCAGTGGTAATGGGCTCTTTTTAATAATAATAATAAAAAAAAACTGCCTCTCCCTCAGTTGTGCTGGACTTAAAATGCCAACGGAATATATTGTGCTTTCTTTTTGCATACGATTATGTGACTTTAAAGGGGCTCTTTAACGCACATGCTCAGGTTTCATAATTGTAATTTTTGCCTCTACTGTGACATGTTTACATACTTTAAGGTTCAAAAAGCTCTTTATTTTCCTCATACTGCCAGTGCTGCAGCACCTCTTTTTACCCTCTGTCAAAAACCATAGCACAGTCTGCTCTGATTGGTTTGCTGCCCTGGCCCTGTGTGATTGGTGAACCGGTTAGAGATGTCCCGCCCCTTAGTCATGTAGAATGTGTTGGAGCGCTACCCAATGGAGCCAAAGAGTCCAATTGAGGCATTTCAGGCAGGGGGAAAGTGTGGGAAAGAAACTCCCTCTAGAGGGAACTTTTTGCCTTTGCAGACCATTTACATGCACACTAATCTACATTACACACTACGTGACAGGGAAGACCCCAAATAGCAAAATAGGGCTCCTTTATGTAAAGTTAGATGCCATTTTTAGCTATACTTGATATTTCTGTTTGCACTCTTAACAGTGTGGTTACTGTCTCTGATCTGACCTCTGTTCTAAAAGAGGAATCAAATTACAATGTTGCATGGCACTATAGAATACAGAAGATACATGAATATAATAACATGACGATTACTCGATTATGTCTCTTGGCGTTCATGCCTTTGTTATTTTTTTTCAATGATTATGAAGGTCATCAGATGAGTCTTTGTAGTTGTAATGAATTTCTCTTTCTGATTGCACTTCCATGTCTCGGCCAAGATGATGCATTGCCTGCAAAAACAAGACAACCCCAAACTCTTGATACATATAACAGCCCATCTGCAAAAACATTTTTGTCCTCAATTTCCCTCATCTCTTGAATTCAGTTCATTGCTATGCTTGATAAGTTGTCTGGGTGAGTGAAATTCTGACAAAGATGAATGAATATAACCCCTCATGGGAAGCAGTTTTCTCGTCTGCTGCGGCCCTGAGTAACTGACAGGGGTGGTCCTTCCCACTCCAGGGCCAGGGCGAAGAGTTTAGTATGCAGCCATTAAGCTATGAGCCACGTGTGTGGTGACCTCTTGGGGCCATGTTGTACATCGATTTGAATTGCATGCAAGGCATGTCTGCGCGTCCATGCTGACCTGATTCTGTCCTTGCTGCGACACACCTGCTCCTGCGCTTACCATAACATTTGCATATTCAGATTTGCATCCCTTCGATACAACTAGCACAGACTGGAAAGGTGAGGTAAGACAGAGGAGGAAAACAAAGGGCAGGAGGGAGAAAGACGGACACATTAAGTGCTGGAGTGGACAGGAGACATATGATATTGAAGTATGAAACTTGAAAAGTGTGAAAAAGAATAAAGCCAATGTCAGACGACAAGACTGTTCAAATCATGTCTGACTGGGGCGGTTCTGCTTAAAGACAGCTCTGCTTGCCATCTGCTTGGGAAGCTGTTCACACTGTACGCTGGGACAAACACACACATGAGCAAGGGATTACACACTATGAAATTATACTATTCAATTATAATTGCAAGAGTTTCAACATCTGTGTGTTATTGATTCTTGCTTCATTAATCAGAATTTTACAATCTACTGAACATCTAGTACACGCCAGTTATGTTTTCTCCATAAAAACACTGATGATTATTTTACTAGTAACTCATTTTTTTTACTTACAATGATATTGCTTGTTTGAAGTAAATATGTCAGCACTTTTCTTGCAGTCCTTAGTTTGAATCTTTATGGTTTATTGCACTTATTGTAAGTCACTTCGGATAAAAGAGTCAGCTGAATGCTATATAATGCAATAAACGCATACTTTTGTAGACTGACTTTTACTTTTTTTAATAGCCATTTATCAAGCTTAAATGAGTTAAAGGTAGGAGTCGTGCTTATATAAACTAACCAAAAGCTGTAAGGGTCTAGTCTATATGGTTCTGTTTTTCTTACCCCTCTCTAAACTCTGATTGATATTTCTTGAATTACCCACTGTTATTTCAGTCTTTTAAAATATGGCTATTTAGTCACATTCTTCGACACTAAAGCAAAATCTACACTGGCCATGAGGCCTGAGTCTCTGCATCCAAATAAGAGATTTAGCTAGGCTGAAGAGGAGAAGCAGAAAATGTAAATTTGATTGAAGGAATAAGGATAGGAAAAGACAACTGAGGGTAAAGGGAAATAAGGGTGTTGAAAAAAGAGAAACCAGAAATGGATGAAACAGGAAGACAGGCTGGCGGTTGGTGAGACAGAAAATGAGAATGAAAAGTCAGAGTGGAGGAGAGGAGAGACAGGCGGAGAGATTGAAGAAGAAGGAGAGAGGAAAGGCAGGAAAAAGGAAGAGAGGGAAAGGTTGTTGTCACAGCGCTGCGGCTCCTCCTGACAATCCCTCATCTTTACATATTATAATCTCAGAAGCCGCAAATGAGCCACTGCTGCACATATGAAACGCCAATAATCTCACACTCAACCAAAAGTGACAGGCTCGGTTAGTCATTGGAAGAGGCTTGTTGCTTGCTGCTGCTGCACATCGCCGAAGATTAAGCCTGACTGAATCACTCTCACACAGTCTATGTGGGAAAATGCATTCACGACAGAGTGGCAAACCTCCACCTGTCAATACTTTGAAAGTTGAAACCACAGTCTCTCCAAAGATACGCTTATCTAAACAGTGACACCTTTTCTGCACACATTCTGTGAGCGGACAAACTGAAGTGTCTGATGGTGTTCTCTTATTACAAACAGCCATTCAAGTCATGTGATGATCAAGCAAAACAGCAAAAACATACGATGCATTGTAATGATAAAACACGCTTTAAAGATAGTATTTGCAATAACCTTAATGTATTTGATGGAAATGGCTGGCACCTTCACGCATTTACACATGGGTGCTCCCCCTCTTCCACTTAATTTAATGCTATTTATTATTTATTTATCTGATTGATTTCTGTATTTTTTTTAATGTATTTATTGGTTTATTTATTTATCAATTAATCACCCTCATCCTTTTTATATTTTATGTATTACATTTAAATTCAATCTCTATTAATTAATTAATTTATATACATTTGTTTTCCTCTTTTTTTTCATGTTATCTTTATGTGTATGGATTGTGTGGATGAAGAAAAAAACAGTATACAAAAGTGTACTAAATATCCTTTTAGTGATGCTGAATCAATAAAAGAAATAGAAAAACTAAGCAAAAAAAACCAACTAATGTCTGTGTACGCAATACTTACTGTTCTGATTCTGTGTGTTTTTCATCATGCTTGGATTTTCTGTTGGAAAAAAAAGGAAACAAAGACAAAGATCAGAAACAGGGAGAAAGAGAAAATATAATCAGCTCTAACAGGTTTTTATGAAGCAGAACTCTAATGTTCCTGAAGCACATGTAAAACAGCATATCCCCAGTGACAAACACTGGGCCTGTTAATGGAATTGGGAACACAGAGCGCTAAACCAGAACAACCAGGACACTTTCAGCAGCAGAGAGACCAGGAAAATACACAGTCTGGGAAAGAGGTATGGAGAATTTGACTCCACCTTTAATAAGCAGCACAAATGTCTAGCCTGCACAACACACTCTGTCCATGTCATTTTGTGAAGTACACAGAGGGATAACATAATTGCAAAGGAAGCAGTAGGAGGGTTTGCAAGCAACATGCTTCATTTTGTTTTTTTGAGTAATTATTTTACTTCATATATGAGCAGGTGGAAGCTCAATATATAGCCGAAACTCTGCTGGTCTGCTACAACATTAACCTAGCAGCTCCTCTGGGAGGCACAGGGACATTAGTGTGTGCACTCTACATTTGCACGCTCGTGTTTGCTTGTCACTGCAAATTTGCATAAGCATACATATTTGTGTGTTTCTGCATGTGTGTTCATTTTATTGCCTGTGTGTTTGTCACTGCCCGGCTCGTCAGTGCTGACTCGCACAGTAAACTCAGAGGGTAATATCACTGAGGGTAGCTAAAGAAGTGCATCATCAAACGTCAGCGCTACACGTCGTCAGTGGAGAGTATCTACTGTATACACCAAGCCGTTATTATACTCTATTATTCTGATGATTTATAATGAACACTTTGCCAAGCAAGCAGGGCCCCAAAATACCTCTATCTCTCAGCCCCCACCCCCGCCCCCGGCAGAGAGAGAAGTGTCTCATCTCAAGGCCATGGGGGACGGTGCCAAGGTCACTTAATCACCATTTACTTCCCCTAAGCGTGAGGAGAAGCAATCTACAAGGAACAGGCAGACAGATGGGCCATACAAGGCACGTAGCCGATGACACCTGAGGGTGCACCGGGGTGTTAAATAGACATTAGTGCTTTTCCTAGCAAAACTCCTCCCAAGGTAACGCCTCCCTAAAGTGGTGCTTTCCCCCCTTTAAGGAGGTTCTTATTTGGCCCGCCTAGTAATTTGTACATTTGTGATTTACTATAAACCCTGTTCGCCCTGTTTGGGGCAGAGGATTAAAAACATATATGGATATAATATTCTTTGGTTCAGACTCGATGAAGTTGAAAAAATGGTGTTGTTAATGGGGCACTTCAGGGCTGAAGTGCATGTGTGCGTGCAACACATTTCTATATAAAAAATATATTTCTCATGTTTCTTGTATACGTGACTTGACTTCTGTAGAGTATATGTGTCAAATGCCCTGTTCAGCCATGGAATGTGTAACATTGATGTCTTTATCTATATATAGCTATGTCTTATGGGCTTTCAAAGGACTCTGTTACGTAAATGTATTGTAGTGGCTTTATTCCAACATGGCAGAGCCATTATGAATAGAGCTGCAATGCATGCACGATATGTTGCATCTGGTATGCAAAAAGGAATTAGTACTGCTAAGGGACAATGGGGGGAAAGAAATGACATCAAGGAAGTAGTGTTCTCAGTTCTCCTACAGGCTGCATCAATGATCATTATTGATCATTGTTAGTGCTAGGGAGGCCTGCTCCTATTTTTCACTTGTCTAATCTCCTTAATATACTTTAATAGCATAATTTATTAAATGCATGAAGACATCTGATTCTTCAATGATACAAATACTGTCTGCATATTTAAAGAGGACATACTATGCTAATTGTTCAGGTTCATATTCGCATTTTGTGTCTCTAATGTTCAAAAAGATCTTTATCTTTCTCAAACTGCCTGTGTTGCAGCGCCTCTTTTCAGCCTCTGTCTGAAACCAGAGCGCAGTCTGCTGTGATTTGTTAGCTGGCCGGCTCTGTTGTGATGATAAAACCACTGAGACATGTGTAGGAAGTGTCCTGCCCCTAAGCCTATCATGTACAATGTTTTGGACCATTAGCCAATAGAATCTGCTCGTTACATAGTGATGTCAATATGTCACGGAAGTAAACCAAGGAGTGAAATGGAGGCGTTACAGTCGGGGGGGGGGAGGGGAGAGAAACTCCCTCTGCAGGGAACTTTGGGATTTCAGCCTTTGATGACCATTTACATGCACAAAAACCTATATTACACTACAGGAAAGTGAAAACCACAAAAAGCACAATAGGGCCTCTTTAGCGCTGTGTGTGCTGTAGCCTTTCCTTTCCTTTGAAGTCATTCTAATCAGCTTGTAGTTGTTTGATTAATATTTACTTAAATGTCATTTAGCTGACGCTTTTATCCAAAGCCACTGACATACACTTCGATTCTGAAGACGT
Source organism: Eleginops maclovinus (assembly GCF_036324505.1). Taxonomy (NCBI): domain Eukaryota; kingdom Metazoa; phylum Chordata; class Actinopteri; order Perciformes; family Eleginopidae; genus Eleginops; species Eleginops maclovinus. Next base: position 8,262,606 of record NC_086368.1, on the reverse strand, counting down.
GCCTATCGGAGCATTTGGGGTTAAGTATCTTGCCCATTGATTAACGCCCACTTGTCACGTGAGCCACAGCTGTTTATTGAGACATTTATGGAACAGCGACATAGGGGCTTATTCAACCATGGACCAACATTTCAAATTGCATTTACATCTGAACAGGAATCACTATTAATGTAAAACTTTTTCTGATGAGGCTCAGAAAGGCCGATCCAGGCAGTTCTACTGAGAGTGTCTAGAGTAAACAGGTCCAGAGGAGCAAAACACACAGAGATAATAGAGCCTGTAAGCAATCCAGCTCCCACACCAGCACCAGCAAAGAACTACTACCAGGTTCCGATGAACATGATGACTCGATTTGGCCATTAAACAAAGAGCTCCTCCAAAACTTTCAACAACAAAGGTCCTTTGATTTCATCATGGGCCTTTGATGCCAGTGTTAGCTGCTGGTGTTTAAGTGAAAGCAGTACAAGATATAACATGATGGAATAGTGACTAAAGCCCTTGCTAGAGAATAGTTTCCCTCACTAAGTGCTGCCTTAAAAAGAATGTGTTGTTGAGCCAATTAAGAATACAATCTCTTATTAATCACGCACTTAGCTACATTAATGATTCATACCTAAAAGTGGTCACATAGTTCTCCTAAGCATTTTTCAAAGATACTCTAGATACATGAAATGAATTTTGGATAAATATGTCCTTTTCTGTGACATTTAACTGTGTTATTGTATAACTGTTTCAGAAAATTCCCGTGGACCCAAGTTGTACAGTCACTAGAAAAAAAAATGTTATATTCATCATGTTCTAAATAATTAATCAAACTTAAATGTGATTTCAGTTTAATTGCTAGTGTAGTAGCCACTCCAGATCGGGGCCAGGGCGTGTTGCTGAAATGAGCGTACATACCAAAGACTATGAGGCGAGTGTGCGTATCCGTGGAGCCCAGAGGATTCTGGGCCGTGCAGCGATACATGGAGCCGTTTAGCTCGGCTGGCACTCTCTCCAGAATCAGTTCCTTGCCCTCTCGCTCGGCGCTGCCATCAAGCAGGCGGCCCCCCACTCGTGTCCAGGTGAAGAGAGGCTCTGGGAACACTTCATTCTATAAACACCCAGCCCCCACATGGTATGAAGAGAATTAAAGGAAGGAGAAAAAGGTAGAGGGAAAGGGTGGGATGTGCAGAGAAAGTCTGTGAGCCTCAGCCAAGAGATTAAGAGCAAAGGAAACATGAATAAAACAAGCACCAATTTTCCCCCTAATGCAATGGCAACTTAACAACATGCATTAATAATCAACACTCACTTTACAAAAGTTTTTTTCGCCGCACATTTTTTGCCCTCTAGAGATTATCACACCAATTGCCAATTATAAAATATAGCCGTCCAGAAAGCAGTGTTTCACTCTTATCAGTGGGTTGACATGTTCATAGATAATAGGAGGACACAGTAAGAGGGTGGATCTCTTGTACCATTCCACCTTTGAGGTTTAAGGTTCTGATGCTTCTTTTTTTTTCCTTTTTACACCATGATCCCTCCATGACTGACACAAACAGACACAAAACTACCAAGGGACTTTAGTTCCAAACTGACCAATTGTAGAATAATATTTCTAATTATTTAAAAAATATATAGATATAAGAGAGCAACTGCCTTTAACATTTGATTTAAAATGTTTTTGTAACAATGCCAAAATCGGACTTGAAAACTGGCCAATGTCTTTTTCACCTAAAGAAAAACTCCATAGAACCATGTCAAATAAAGCCATTCACACTATAGAGGAGTGTGAAAAAATGTTAACTTTTATCACACACTTGCAAGTCACCTTTGGCATACAATTATATCAGATGTACAAGGTTAGGACACACACTCAAGCAGTATTTAGTCACGCACAATATACTGTATCTTGTTTTCCATTAATTTGATACACCCTTGGAATAAAAGTCCCTGGAATATATTCCGGCTTTTAGTGAAACAGCATTTTGAGCACTCGGCCTTACAGCACAGGGAATAGAGAACTTGAAAAACAGTACAACAAAAGGAGAAATGTTTCCCCATGGTAATCTGAAGTGTTGCCTTAGTGACAAACACAGCAAATTAAGTAGAACCAATGTCCTTCATGTGATATATTGTATAAGTTTATCTCTAAGTTCGTTATGTTTCACTGCCTTAAAGCATAGCTGTATTGCAGGGGTCCATGACTTCAGAAAGAGTTTGTTTGAATAATAATGAGTCAATTGAAACAGGAGCAACTAATCCAGCTTTTATGACTTCATTCAAATGTGGTTCATACAGGTTAAAATTGTATGGAGAAAAAGCTGAATACGGAAATCAGACTGTAGTTTCCCCTTTCTTTGTTTCGCCTTCCCTCCTTTTGTTTCAAGCAGAAGCGACTATCAATGTCAGATAAGTAAGCAAAGTCTATGCATTTGCTCAATTTGCACTTAAATTCAAACTATATCATTTTCACATGCCCCAACGCACCACAGAGTTCAGACACACTGGTCTTATCATGATTGGTGTAAAAGTGCCCATAACAGCTTGAAGTGACTTGCTGTCTTAGATTACAGATTTCTAACGTTTCAAAATGAATGCTAACAAAACCGTTCTCCAAGGTCTTTGTTTGAATCAGGTTAAATGAGCGAGTAGATTGAGTCAGGCTCTTGGGAAAAGGTCACATTAAGATAAAACAAACATACTAAAAGGGTTTGGGTGAGATATTTCTGTCACATAACCCCAAGAGCATACAGGCCAGATAAAAAAGAACACTGTGAGCTAGACTGCTGGAACCATCAATGTCCTATTAAATCCAATAAGTAACTAAAAACCCCACTGTAGGATAAGCTTCTCTAATGTATTCCTCAAACATTTAACCCAAGGTGATACTTGCATCTTATTTTTTCCAAAAGTTAGGCAAAATTATCAGTCTTGACACACAATGTTATCTACTTGTGAAACCCTGGAGCTTAGTTTCAGTGGATAAGGGAAATTTGCTTTCTGATCAGTCCTGCGCCTATGCAGCCAAAGGGCCTGTCTGGCTGTTTGCCACAGTAAAGCCTGTGTATTACATCCAATGTTAACAGTGTTCCAAGAAAAAGTGTTAAACAAATCCCAAGATTGTTTGGCTGACATAAACCCATGTAAAGATCTGACCAGTCAATAGATTGATGCACAAGACCAATAACAATACTGCACATTAATTTAACATGGAAATGTCTCAGAAGAGTGAAATAAAATCAAACATCTGATTTAAGATTCCTAGAATATAACAGGATCCGAGATGTAGCAAAAGCAATTTGTGCTCTGGGACATTAACAGGTCCTGTCTCAGGATCAGCCATATCATTTTTACTTGACTGACTCCAGCTGGATGGTTTCAATGTGTCAATCCCGTCAAAGACATTAGCACCTTCCAAAGGCCATTCCCATTGGGGACATGGCAGGGGATGACAGGGACACAACACAATATATTTGCTGGAACCTAGCTTTTTCTTTGGGATTATAGAACATGAAGTTGAAATCCTCAGAAAGTACAACTTGTATAGCATGGCTGCCTGTTGGTAAAGACTGATTGACGTGGACATTGGCTAGATGTTAGTCTTTCGTAAACAAATTAATCTCTGTACTTTTGTCCAGTTTATTATTGCTATTAGTAATCCCTACCTCACTTACTTTCATAATACTTATTGTTATATTTACTTTTTTACCACGGATCGGTACTTATTTGATATTATTAATGTGTGCTTGCCTCTTTATCTGGACTGTCCTATTGCCTTTAAAATGTTTTTCCCACTGTGGAACAATTGAACATTTCTGATTCTTATTCATATTTGCTACCATTTTCATTGTTCAATCAGAAAGTAATGTCGGCCAACAGGTGAACACATGCTACAACGGCCCAAAACATTTCGGAGAAACACGCTGCACAGAAACTATGCAAATATAAAAACACAAATTTGCCCAAAAACATGCAAATAAAAAAACAACATCTTCACAAACATGACAACACATGGGCTGCATTTGGAAAACATTCACCAATTTGGCAAAACTTGCACCGTTTACTAAAGGCATTGACACTGTAAACTGAACTAAAATGTAAGTTTGGCTTATTTTCAAAATCTGATCACATGATCACCTTTTGATATTATTACAGATCTTCTTGCTAGATAACCTAGTCATTTCAAATACATTAACAAAAGACTTTTCACACTTGTAAAAATAGCCAACTTTATAATCCTGGAACATCAACAAGTGCTCCGGTCCCAGCTGTGTGTATCACTATTTAGTGTTGCCATGGTTTCCGTTGTGTTTTGAGCTTCTGGTAGCGTTTACTATTTGCAGCGCTTTTAATAAACCCGTAGCATGTTCCTTCAAGTTGGTGAATGTTTTCTACATGCGACTCAAGTGTTGTCAAGTTGGTGAAGATGTTTCCTTTATTTTCATGTGTGTTTTTAAAACGGCAGCACGTTTCTCCATATGGAAATCTTTTGGGGCGTTGAAAGGCGACTGCACCTGTAGGCCACCGTAAGTAAGTACAAACATGAAACGGCATGAAAAAAAGCTAGTTTAAGTATTTATTGCTCATTGTTAACGTGAATAAACATTTTGAAAGAAGAAGAGAGGAACAAAATGTGTATGCCCAACATCGTGGTCACTCTGGAGAAAAAAACATGCACATATTGAAAAGCCATTGATTGTTTAAACCCCATGCACTTACCCCAGGCGATCCTACCTGGAATCCTTGCACAGTGATGCGCACCGTGTCCCCTACCTTTGCTCTGGTGGGGGACATGAAGATTTTAGGGCCTTTAGGAGCAGCTGAAAAGAAAAATAAAAAAGACAAAGGGAGGTCATTGTACTGATCCCAGAGAGCAAATCCTACTGGACACCTGCTTTGCCACAGAGGGAGAGAAACAAATACAATTTCCTGTCAATTAAGGTCACAGCGCGAGAGGCGAGGGACCTGCAGGTTCTTTCATCCAAAGGACTGTGCTAGATTTATCACCCCTTGGAGAGAAAAAGAACTAAATGGGGTGGATACTCATTATTAGAGGAGAATGGGAGTGCACCGGGTGGAGTGCAGAGGCAGTGAGATAAGGGACACTCAGAGAGCTAATTCCCTTGTCTTGGTGTGGACGGCGCCCCCAGATGGCTTTCATTTGGACCATCTAAAACAATGGGGCGCAATCGAGTGAGGGAGCGGGCAGATAGCAATGTTCTGAGATTGTGAGGGGCCAGTCATTGTACAGTGTGTGTAGTGTCGAGATAAAATGAGTGATTTGCATAATATTATAAAAAGGTAAATCATTTCATTACGGTTTTATAGTACAGTTTACTGCATTAGGCCCATATAAGCAGGTTCTGCACGGGTTAAGATGATTAACAATCCCATGGAAGATAACGGCTCCACACGCTGTGCACTTCCATATGTTGGACAAACAAACTGAGCAGCACATGTAATGAGACTCAAGCTAAGGGCATCCTATCCATTATGAGTCTACAAGTCTACCCCAGGAGTGCTTCAATTAATTTGAATAGAACTTTTAATATAAATCAAACTGGAGGTAAACTAAAGGATAAATAAATAAACTGACAAATGACCTCAGTATTTAGCTATTAATCTGGCAACAAAATGTCCACTGTGGCTAATGAAGCACAGCCTTTTCTTAGGAGACCATTGACTACAAGCCTGCATCAGTCTAATGAAATAGGAGTTGCACTGTCATAGCTGTAAATAGGATTGAGCATGTGGCGTTGCCCATGTGGTGTGTATAATGTCTGGGACTACTTTCGTAAAAAGGAGCAAAAGCATTTGAATTGCATGAAATGGAAATTGAAAGAGTGGATATTCAAATTCCCCAAAAGATTTTAGCACCACTAGATTACTTGTTATTCTACATTATCCAGTCTATTTGTCCAGAAAATCTTCCAAATAAATGGAAACCGTCAGTTCAATCAGTTTGAAATGGCTTGAAAAGTGCAAGTGTTACATCTCATTTTGGAGATGGATAGCATTTAACTGGCTAGTTTTGGTATGGCAGTGGCATGACAGTGTGAAGCACATGTTTTTACCACCCACACACCAACAGAAAAGGTATTTTTAAATACTGGTGTCGTGGCGTCATATAGAGCTAGCAAGGCATATGGTTGGGGAAGATGATGGCTGATTTCTGGGATTTGCTCCAACAGTGACAGTTGGCGTCCTACGTCACCACCTTTGATTAGGGCAGCATGCAGTGTGATGGACAAACACAAGCTCTCTCACAGGGCGAGGGGCCTCACAGGGGGAAATGAGCCATGGACCCATGAGACTGTTGGCAACTTCTTCGGTTTGCTACAAGGAAATGGTTGGAAGGACGGGTCAAAGAATACAAATTCCCTCCAGAAAAACAACTGTTCACTGTGCACCAGGTGTGCTTTTATACCCAGCAAGGGCATCAACAGGTTTGCCCAGCTGCACAACAGACTTGAAGGAGACCTGTCACTTTAACAGGTTTCATTAAAAAACAAAAGCAGGAGAGGCAGGCGACCACTCTTAAAACCCCTCACTGACTGCTGGAGCACTCTATCGTGGTGAATCTGGCACTCTGTAGTGCCTTTACATAGACTATGTGACCCAAAAGCAGGATGATAAAACAGATTGATGAATGTGGGCTGCAGGTGACATAAGGCACACACAAACACCTAGGTACACGTACCAAGTATATATTCACACAGGCAAACAGACCCACATAGACATTTACATATAAATAACCATACACAAATATGTACACACATTTAATCCCCCACAATACACACACATGCACACAGATCACAAACGCCTTCCTGAAGCTGAGCATCTGCTCCTTGATTATCACGGTCTGGCAAAGCAAAGGTAGGAAGCCTGGATCCGTCTTCACTGCTGTACAGTGTATGAAATGGAATTCCACCACTTGTCTAATGATGTTGAATAATAAACACCTTAGCCAATCTAAATCCAAAGAAGCTAATTTATTTCAATTATTTAGATTCTCTGTGTGAATGAATACAATCCAGGCATGCAGAATAGACCAGGCATATGATCTCATAGCGATGTAGTATTTTATCTTTTTTGGACCCCAAGGCCTGGTGTAGCTTCAGGTCCATTTGTATGCTAACCACGGAGCGAGTCATGATTATTCATGAAGTGCAATACAACATTGGTCGATTGTCAGACTGTCGCTCTGTCTCATGTGGCAATATTAAATCTCTGAAAGATTTATTACTTATGGGCACTGCAAATAATTCCTTTTCATTTCCAGACCAAACACACCTGAGAGAAACAAGAGAGTGTGTGCATATACAGAAAGACAGATACTGACTGCCATTATCCAGTTATGGCGGCAAAATAGAAATAAACAGGGAATGTAAGTGATGGAAAACATTCAATGGGCTTTTCTACAGAGAGTCACACAATGTTTAAATACTCTCAAAGCATGTCAGACACTTTGTCTATCAAATGACCTAGAGCTAATTTCCGTTGTGCATAACCTCAACCTAAATTATAACCCTGCTATATTTTGATATCTTATTCCATGTTCCAAGTTATATCAAGCCCAAAGCAGGTCTGTGAGGGCTTCAAATTTCAATTGTGCTCTAATTAGAATCAACACTTTAGGTGGTGGATAAAAAAGAAAAGGTGTGTCTGTTGATGCTCCTTCCATCTCGTTAAAAGAACAAAGGTAATGACAAATTAATGCTGTCAAACACGGAAAAGATAAAGGCTTGTCAAAATATTAGCACCTTTGACATTTAGCAAGAGGTTCACAGGGCACATTCACCACGGGATGCTTCATCTGTTTTATCATCAACATGTGAGAGAGGCAAAGAGCTGAATACTTTGTCAGAAAGGGTACTTTACTGCCATTATACCTTCAACTGATATGGCTGTCTGAATCCTGCAATTGAAGTACTCTATTCAAATCCGCTTGGGATATGTTGGTGACAGGTATTACAGAAAGACAACTTCAGATGTCAGATGTTGAATACAAATTGGTGTTTAGGGCTGAACTGCTGTTTTAGACTGGATCCCCTCCTCTGCTTATGTGGTTTAAAGGATAATGCGGGAAATATATATTTATTTGTTTTTATAAACACATTTCATGAAACAACAATATAAGAAGGATGATACTTCTTATCATCATAAGAAGTACTGTACTTCATGGCAACTGGATTCTTATTGTGTTTTTTATATCGCAAGTCATGCAAAAATTGTGAGACCATATATAGCACGACATATGTTCTGTGCATGTGACGACCTACAAGAAGCTTTGGGCATGGGTTAGGTGTGTGTGACGTGACACAAAAAGGCTGTTTATTCAAACAATGGATAGTTTAGCAAATATGCTGCAACAACATTAGTAGATGTATTTTATTGATTGAAAGGAGAAAAAAGAAAAACACTTTTTTGAAGAACAACTACGTTTGTCTCTTATCCCATTAGGCTTTGGTAAGAGTTTCATTGACAGATGTTTCATCCATTCACCTGCCAAGTAGATTTAGAAAGTGTATGCCTCTTTCCGAACGAAGCTTTCTCAGATGGTTCTGTTAAAAGGAACCATCTAGCGTGTCAGGGTCACATACACCATAGTGTTGACATTTAATTCTCATAGTAATTTCATAATAGAGCAAAAAACGTGTATTATTTCACAACTGAAAATAGTTAAAAAATGAATGCACTTCTTCTTTCGTTTGAATAATGTTTGCTGAACACGAGATCCCAGCTCTTTCATCACAGCCTTTCCTAAAAGTTAAACTGTTTTCATAGCCTGAACTTTAAACCGACCAAAAAGAAAAATAGAAAGGAATGTCCTATTTTTTTGACTAATTGAGACCCTGTAGATGTACGCTACTTACCCATATGTTGTATATGGATTCTGGCAGGATGTCTTCCTGGCACACCAAAATGGAAAAAAAGAAACTAACTCTTTTTTCTTTTGCTGCACTAGATAATTCAACCTGCTGCAACAGTATTGGCTTCCATCATCTACATTTAGATCCAAATATTCCTCGGTGTCATACATTTTTTTCTATGAATTTCTTAAAAACATCAAGTTGCTCATTTAAAATATAAAATTAAAAAACTGACAAAAAAATGTAAAAGATTTTGATCATCTTGAAAAATGTAACCAAACTCACGGGCTTAACCATGATTTAGAAAAAACCTTCAGGATTTTATTTCCAGCCAATAAGAATCGGACACCTGTGGTTGCATTTTCACACACCAAAATATTTTAAGCCTATACAAAATTGTATAGGCTGTTTCTTAAACCAAATACCGGACCACATATCTATTACGATCCGTATTAGTTTTCCTTGTTTTATTTGGTGATGTCAAGATCTGTCTTTGTTTTCACGTTTATTTTGAAAAATGTTCTTTTAAAGAAACTGTTTTCTGCATTTGGGTCCTATGTACTCTGCTCTCCAGCCTTGACAATAACTTAAATCCTCAAGACACCGGCTAGGCCTCTTAGATTACTGGAGAGAAATCTGTTGTTGGTAATACTTACTGACAGAACTGAACATGGTGAAGCAGATTTTAGCATCTACGCTGCTCAGCTCTGGAATCAAAACCATGAATGTATTAAAGTTGCGGCAACTGTAGCCATGTAATGCACTCTACTTTTCATGTTCTTCCAGCTGATCTAATGCCCATTTATATCTTTTTTTTTTCATATGCTTTATGATTTTTTAAATTGTTTTTGTTATCTTCAAAGTGATGATTTGTACTATAAAACTAAACGTGCCTTGTGTTGTTGTTGTGAGACTTTAAATCCCTACTTAAACCCATTAAAGACTTTCCACTTATAATGACAGTCTCCATACATCGACTCAGAGTGACCACAGCTGCTCACCAGCATAGTAAGAGGGACACTATTAATAAGATGAAAGGTGGTGATGGGAGATAACATATGGACAGCGAGAAATAGTGCAGCGAGCAAATATGTACCAGCCACCGTCTCCTCATTCAACCATAGCTAACATCTCATGGAAGATAATGTCTCTGATTGTCCTGTCAGGATGGTGTGGCTTGTCTCCAGGAGGACCATGCCAACGTATTGCCAACATAAAATGAGTGTGTGTGTGTTTCTCTTGGGTTACACACTCTTAAAACTTAATGCTAACTTTTCCCTTAAAGTATGACTCCCTGTGCTTAGAATTCAGTATCTGCATCCCTATGTCTGCTTTGATGGTTTTCAGATGGAAAGTTTGCAAATAATCTCACTGCTATGTTTCCTTTCTTTAAATAAAGTGATGTTGTTTTGGAAGGAGGTTAAAGATTAAATGTCAGACAAAATAGTTTAAGGGAGCTGCTCATTGACGTTTGAAGAAGGGCATCATCTCTGAAATCGTCTCTCCAATGATATAACATGTCTAAATTCCCATTTGAGTCTTCTAATTGAGGCTGACTTTTTCAATAACGGTACTGAGTTAACTCAATCCAGCAACAGAGAGCTCGATGAATTGCCCTGTCACTCAGTCAGAGTTTTGCATTTGCCGCTAAACTCGCAATCTGCTCAGATGTAACACAATTAAGTGCCATCAAATGAAAATCAGTGTTGTTCTGAGTACATTTGCAGGGGAAACGTGAAGGGGCCCGAACGCTTTCCAAGTGTAGCAAGGGGATGCAAGGACACGGCAGGAGATTAAAAGGGAGTAAAGGTTGTGTGTGTGTGCCTCTAGGTAGAGTGGGAGGAGAAACAGAAAACAGCTGAGAACAAACTGGGTGGAGGAATGAAACTAGGTACATTTCTCCAATTGTGTACTTCGGTACTTATATTGGCTGTTTTGAGTGCATAAATGTCCTAATGCGAATTATTGCAACACAATGAGTATGTGGATGGTGTAGCTGTCAAAAGTGAACTGTGGAATGCTGGACATTTCACTAAACGATCGCCATTTTAGCTACGTGACAGATGTTATGCAAACAATAGCGATTGCAGTTGCTTTGATTTACACACTACACATTAAAGTTATAATGTGTATTTTTCATCACTGTTTAAGTAACGTCTTACTATTCGTGTTTATGATATATATATATATATATAAAATAAGACACGATTAATTTTATAGGGTTAATTTAGCAGTCTGTAATGATATGGTACGCAAAATGATTGTTGCTAGATATTTTCGTAGCTAACGGCCACTATTGTGACTTCTGGTTAGGGCAAAGAGGCAATGTGATTTTTGAACACTACATGGTTGAAATTCATGCACTGCATTGCATTCAAAGAGCAAAACAATCAGTGTACTAAGCGAAGTATTCAAATTGATACACAGCATATGATGCAAATACAATGAGTTAGTTTTGGGCTTACTCACATAGAGTGACCTCTGTCTGCATGGGCATGGACAATGCTGGGTGCTTGACTTCGCAGCTGAACAGGGCATCATTATCCAGCTGTGGATTGAGGGTCCAGGTGAGCCGGGCCTGCACCACCACAGAACCGTCACTCTGGGGGATGTTAGTGTGGCTGAAGTAGTAGAGCGGGTCTGTGCTGTGCACCCAGCGGGGGAACTCCCGGCTCACCACTGTCTCTGGGATGACCTCTGTTGCAGGGCTCGGCTCGTAGGCCTGCTGGCCTTGAGTGTGGACACGCTGGGGGGTCTCTGTGTGCACACGGGGCACTCGGCCTTCGGGGTCCAGCAGGGAGAGGGAGCGCTGCAGTTTAGTGTCATCGAGGTCCCTGCTGATGAGCGGCCGGGCTCCTCTCACCCCAGCTGCGCCGCCTCCCTGCTCATTGGAGGTTTGAGTGTAGGAGATCACTTCTATCAGCTCGCCATCACGCTTGAAGTACACCTAAGACAGAGAGTGAAATAGAGTGACAAGAAGACAGAGAGGTGAAAAAAGGAAGAAAAAAGACGGAAATATATTTGAATGCAACTATATACTCAGATTTTCTGTTGAAGTTCTGGCTACCTGTACAGTACACATTGAGGGTATACTTTATAGTCTGCACTCCTAATTTAGCTCTGTTTTAAGTCCTTAGCAAGAGAGCACAACATTGCCTAAATATTACCAATTTCATTAGCAATGGCACATTTTCCCATGTACATATCAAGTAGAAACTAAAAAACATTAATTTGAAGTTCCTAATCTAGTGCAAAGGTCTATATTAATCACTTTTCTATTGGATCTGTTTTAGTCTCTATCATGGAATTCTAAAGGACATGGCTATTATGATCCATTATGTTTTCCACGGTGCTTCCTTACTTTGTTCTGTCAAAACTTTCGAGCAGATCATTTTAAATGGGTTTAATGCAATTTTTTAAGCCCAAAAAAGCTGCCTGCAAAACCAAAACAACTGAAAGGCTGGAAAATGCTCAGAACTGAAGGGGACTGCAGAGTGGGATGATCATTTTGTTTGACTTTTGGCTGAAGGAGCGATATCTTTCACATTAACATTAACATATCATTTTCCAATAGGAATATGAATTCATCTATTAGTGGAGCTTTCAGAATGACTTTAGAATTGGCCCAACAGCTGTGTTATTCCAGAGTAGCATGTGCTGCAACCAAATAACAGGAGTTTTTCTCAGAGGTTCATTAACATCTCTGGGTGCCTAATCCACTGACAGGGAAGTATTTATCTTATTTAAGCCCCAGATATTACCACACAATGAAGTTGTATAGTCACTGCCTGTTGTGATGCTATTCAGGAAACAGACATGTTGGATTTTCTTGTTGCTGAAGGAAAGAAAAACCCAATCTGCAGCTCTTTTAGAGACCTTTGCTCAATTGAATTAAGTATGCCAAAGATCAAATAGTCATTATTGTAAATACTGCATTTCACTAACTATATTATTGGAGGTCTCTGTGAAGAGATGTTTCAAGCTTTGATTTGATGCAACCTTTAACGCTCATACTTCAAGTGGGTAAACAACAATAATGAGTGGATAAGGCCAAGCTCCTGTTGAATAACGCCGACAAATATGTTCACATTCACTACAGGGATGGAGTTTAAAATCCTTGTACTACAATACAGTGTGACTGTGAAAAAAACAACCTTTTGAATTTAAAGTGACAACATGTATTTATCAGACTTATCAGCAGTATTGTCAAGATCAATCCAACAATAAATTAAACTATGATCATAGGTATTCTGACCTAAGGACAAACAGTATTTTAAAATGGCCCTATTGTTATTTGGGGGTTTTCCCTTTCACCTGTAGTGTGTTAGGTTTGTGTGCATGTAAATTGTCTGCGAAGGCTAAAATCCCAACATCCCTCAAAAGTGAATTTGTCTCCCACACACATACAGGCAGGTATGAAAAATAAAAAAATAAAGACCTTTTTGAACATTAAAGCATGTTAACATGTCACAGTATAGGCACAAAATACAATAATGAACCTAGAAATTAGCATTATATGTCCACTTTAAATTTAAATGTAATAAAGAATGAACAAATAAAGCCTTTTGTTTGAAATTACATTTTACCATAAATGTAGTCTTTTTTTTTACAATGACAATTTTTTTCAGTAAACATTTATCATCAGTATTGTCAAGAACCATGCAACTATAACCAATTAAAGTGTTCCACACCTAAATACATAAAGCAATTTCAATTGCACTGCAAAATATTAAAAATGAACAAATAAAGAGTTTCATTTGAAATATACAAAACCTATATTCTTTTAAATGTAATGCAATGGAACCACAAATTCATCTTCTTTACTTAAATAGGAACTTTTTAAAACATTGATAAATCATAGCTGTCTCCACAGCAGTCTGTGTTGGCTGATGTTATTTTTGTGAAGACAGTTGCCACATCATTACTTTACAAGCTGTGACATGCTGCTGTTGTATCAAAGTATATATAGCCAACTCTTAATACTTTCAAATGGCTGCCATCAGGCTGCTTCACACCAACTAGTCAAGTGACCTTGCTCAAAGGTATTCTGCAGTACTGGCTATATTCAGTAAGGTTTAGAAATGAACAACAAACAAAGAACCTATAACTACGTAAACAACCTGCTGCTATGATCTGTGAGTCCTGAGCTGCACTATGTCCCCATCTACCTGCACCACACTTCCAGTACAGAGGGAGTGTTCAATCAAACTTTACTTTTCAAATGGTTTTTGTCATGGTTTTTATTCCTGTAAAGGTTTGGTGCACAGCTAACTTAGCCAACTGAATTATTTCAATATATTTTCAATAAGTTTAATTACCCACATTTGAGCATTTGAAGTTTTCTTTTTGAATCCAGTCTATGAAATCTGATAGCAAATTGTGGAGAAATTCTGACATTAGTGTCATATGTTCTTAAGATGATTAATGACAACGCCTGCAAGTACAACCTTTAATAAGTGCACAACTTCAATATTATGTTATACATAAATAAAATAAATAAAAAGCCTCCTCAAAAGGGTATTCAAGTTCACTGGACAACTGCATATAAGTATGAGTTATTACTCCGCACCATATATGCTCATTTAAAATTAGCTAAAGGGCAGGTGATTCGCAGGTTGAGTCAGGTATTCTTATTTTCTGCCCCTTAATTGAAACCCTCCCATCGGTAAGGTATGCGCCTGAGCTCATAATGTTCTGTACATAAAACATTTAACAACAGTCCCTCATATATTGCATGTATGTTTACACTTATAGAATCTACTTGTGAAATCAAGTAGATTCTATAAGTCCTCTAAATAGGTGGAAAGATTATTTATTGCAGCCCAGCATAGTTTATAAGGCAAATGTACAAATGAAGTTACAAGGCATTCAATACCCATCACCCTTTATCTGCGTTTACTCCAGAGCCAGAGCTAAAAATCCAATAGCGCAATGGGATAGAAACAGCAACCCCAGATCCACAAAGACCCCATTTCGTCTGCTGCTAACTCCTACAGCTACTCGACAACTTGAAAAGAGGAGAAGCATTTTCACCGTGTATCAAAACAGCTCATTAATTATCACAGCAGGTGGAGTGAGAGCATCGTGGAGTGAGAGCATCGTGGATTACAGCGATCGATACACCTGTTCTGTAGCCTTTGTTGGACAAAATGTGGTGGGTATACAACAACACCTGTGTGTCTATGTGTTGGTATAATAGGGAATTAATCCTCTAAGCCTAGGTAACTGATTTGTTTTTATAAACATTAACAAAGAACTTAATTCATATGCATAAAACAAACATTGATAAACATCGACATTACTTAATATAGAGCTGTGTGCTCTTAAGGAGTGAGGAATAATGCCTTTATTGAGGTTAAGCATATTATTGAGGGTCAGGTTACCTTTTCATACTGATCCAACCATGACTAAACATTTTCCTTTGCCACCTGTCTACTTGAGGTATAAGAAAAGGAATCAATTAGTGCTTCATCAAAGACGTGAATGAATGGCATAACAGGAATGTAGCTGCAGGGAGAAGAGTGTTATTTCTGTGTCGTTACCCTGCAGTTCTGCTCCTTTTTCATTTCCGCTTTCATTATTTGGAGGGAGATCACATATAGAGTATTGCTATGGGAATAATACAGACAGAGATATAAATAGACTTTTAAAGAAGGAAAACTGTTAAAGGGGTTGTGTGAACTCATTCATTTAAGATTGTAAGTGTAATGTTGTTTCATTCTTTTCCAGTCAACATAATCATTTGTGGCCTCTCTTTCTCTTGTTCAAGACATTTTTTTAATTACAAACATACATCATAATCTTTTTTGAGACGCAAACACGTTAAAATGCCCCAAACAATTTAAGAGCAATGGGTTAGGAAAAATTAAGAACAGGGGACCCTAAAAAGTGACAAACACAACTGAAACTGGAGCGCTTGTTGAAAATTATAAAGTTGGCCAACTGTCACTGGAAATGTTCCTGAAATGTAATTTTTTTTTGGCTTATTTTAGCAATGTGATTGCATGATTCCTTCCGATATTATTAAAAATTTGCTGAAAGCTAGCTAGAGCTAAGTTAGTTATTTCCAATAAACTGATCAATATTATTAATTTGTATGTGTTTTGGCTAATTTGTGTTTTAATCAATGCTTTGGGCCATTGTCACGCGCGTGTTGGCCACCATCGTAACAGTAAAGTAAAAGTGTTCACATTAAACTAATGTATCAAAGCCAACACATTGTGCTGATAATAAATCAGGCTTAATAATACAAACTTTAGACATTATTTAATCAAAGCCTAACAAATTATGACTAGGCCTCAACAAGATAAGTGTAATGCAATTTGGTAAGGCCAAGGTAGGAAATATGACGGCAGACAGATAAGAGAGAAGAGACACAGGTGACAGTTCCCTTGCCACTGCATGTAATTTCCATGCCCAAAATAACCTACAAGACCTTGCATCTTTGCAAATATTAATATGAACAAATGCACAAATCACTTAAAAAATAAGCGCAATCAAGGAGACATCTGTCATCACGTTTAACTTGGTTTGTGTTCATTGAAGCTACCAACTCATTTTCTAAAATATAATTTCCCACATTTCCTGTTTGACAGGCTGAGATAAAGGAGAACGCATCACTTCTTTCAGTCCATTTAAATGGGAGAGCAAACACTGATTAATTTTCCAAAAGTGATTATAAAGCTGCCAAAATAACACAGGGGATGTCTCTCACTGTGATACATGTCCCCAATAAATAGCAGTATTTTCCAAAGTGACATAAGCACTTTCGTTAGATACTATTTGAGAAGATTCATCTTTCTCTTGATTATCTTGCATTCATTGACTATTAAATAAAAAAAAAGAAAAAGAAACATTTGTTGTCCTTTAAAAAGGACATCTTATGCTAATTTGTGCCTCTACTGTGTCATGTTCCCAAGCTTTAATGCTCAAAAAGCTCTTTATTTTTCTTATACTGCCTGTGCTGCAGCACCTCTTTTCATCGTGGATGAAACCAGAGCCCAGTCTGCTCTGATTGGTTAGCTGGCCTGCCCCATTGTGATTGCTTAGTGATGTGTTAGAGATGTCCCCCTCCTTAGCATATCACGCACAATGTGTGCTCTAGCCAATAGAAGCACAGTGTTCCATAGTGATGTCAGTTTACGGAAGAAAAGAAAGGTGTCCAATCGCGTGTATTAGGTAGGGTGGGAGGGTTGGGGGTGGTTGAGAGAGAAACTCCATCTGAAGGGAAGTTTTACAGTTCAGACCATTTACATGCACATAAACCTATATAGCATCAGATGTTTCTTTTAGATATTATGGAACACTACAATGGAAAAAATCCAGACATATCCTCTTATTACAATGAAAATGTACTTATCTTTGGGCAAGCATAATGTGCAAAATGGCTATATTGTCTACATCCAACATAATGGATTGTTGGGTAATACATCTGCTGCTGTAGAAGTTTTGGAATAAGTCCTTGCTCTCATGTAAAGGGGGATTTTTGAATGTTTTGGCATTGCTGTTGTACTGTTCACTTACCAACATTGTTTCTGCAAAGAATGAAGTGATTATCAATCTGTTATCTCTGTTATGAATCCCCAAATATATTCCAATATGTGCAGACAATGAAAGCAGACTCAAACCATTCTGTGTTGAATTAGTGCAGAAAAAGTGAGGTGTAATTCTGAGCAGTATCCCATATACAATGTAATGGCAGTAGTAAAAATAAGCTTGGATGGCATGAGAAGGTTTTTGCATTTTTCCTATGAATAGGTGGTGATGAAAGCACCTGTACTCCCAGCCGCTCCCGTCTCACACACATCTCAAATCTGAACCCTATTTGAAAATGTAACAATCATGCACTGGTCCATATACACTTTTATGTTGCTGCAATTAATCATGGCGGTGTCAAAAGGACAAGGCGGTGATTTTCATGGTGACAGAATGATTCACTGAGAGAGCACAAGCAGGAGAAAGAGGGAGAGAGGCAGAGAGAAAGATCGCGGCCATGACTTAATCAGCTTTTCTTCTTGTTATTAACTGTCATTATCTTTCTTCTTTTCAATCAGTGCTTGCTTGTGCTCTGAGGATGTTGTAATGAGTGGCAATGGGAATCTATTATTGATATGTCACCAGCTTGCTTCAGTAATATCAGCTGGCATCAGATCTTAAAACATAATACCAGACACTTTTGCCAAATGCAGTACATTATATTTGGCTCTCTCGAAGCCAAACTGGGGGAGTCGGGTGTTTACATTTGAAGAACTAATAAAATGCACATAATGAGCCAGGAGAAAGAAGAGCAGCAGCATCTAAAGCTGCTTTTTATGTAAGTTTAACTAGGGCTTTAACACTCTCAAAAGTCTACACTTGAATGAAGTGTCAGACATCACAATGTATGCTGGAAAGATGCAAGTGGATGTTGCATAGCAACAGGAAAAATATTCTCTCTTTGTGGAGAACCAAAGAAATTAATCAACACAAACTCAAATGTAGCATTAAATGTTGTTTTAGCTCTTGAAGTTCTTCACTACCAAATAACAAAGCCAAGGCTGTGGTGATTAGAACAGTGCCAAAAGCATTAAGAAGTAAATCTTGTTTAAGGGCCTTCATATGTATTCAAAGGTAGAGAAAGAGGTATCAAGGCTGAAATGTTTGGTCCATAAAGCACAGGAAGAGATGGTTAAGTGAGTATAAAGCAGTTATGGAGGTTAAGGAGGTAGTATAGGTAGATTTAAATTGCATCTTTAGTAGATTTCCTACTCCTTTATCCACACTCGTTTACTTCTGGTCACACACATATTTTGAAGTTGCCCATTTATTAGTTTGAAAATAGAAAACTGTTAATATATCTGCATTTTAATGAGCAGCTGATACAAATAATATTTGCAGCGCAGACACAGTGTAGCTACAAAGGTTGTTTTGTTTTAATTACGTTTAGGGATTCTTGCTGATCTACAGCATAATGAACTCCCTTTGTCCTTCCTACCCATTTTTCTTTTCACTTTTAATAACTGCAGCCCCTTTTTAGGCAGTACTTGCAACAAGAGGACGCTTTTGCCGTTTACTTGCAGCAGGAAATGGAACAACCTTTGATTGCTTAAAATTAAAATAGGTGCTGAAATAAGCTAATTATTTAAGAAGGCATCAACCAAATTCATTTATATAATTATATTTCCTTTCAATTTACCACATTGTTTACCTGCATGCTGCTGTTTCCGGGTCTAAAATCAACAGTACACTTAGTTTCCCTTGCAAATTTATCATGAGGCCAAAAACAAGGCTCAAAATGAATGAAATGTTGCTCTGTAACTAACCTGACATGCCAGATGGTTGGTTAGACGGCGCCATCTGAGAAGCCTTCATTGGAAACTAATTGGTAAAGGGCTGACTTTTTCCTAAAATATTCGGCAAGTGATTGGATGAACCATCTGTCTATGACTATCTATCACAGTCTAACTTTAACCAATCAGATTAATGTCGGGAAGCTTTTGCATTGTTCTGATTGTAACCACACTCCTTAACTGCCATTAGTTCCTCTTAGGATGGTGAATGGTCCATAAACAGTACTTGACAAGATGTATCTACGTATGATATGGTAATTCTGTGAGAGTCATGTAATTACTTGAGAACACAGATCTGTCACTGGTGGATGACTGAGCAACAAAAGGTGTTTGCCAGTGAGTGGTGCAGTGATGACATATTTTTATAAGCTCACCCGGAAGTTAGCATTGCAAGCATTGCTACCTCGACAAAAGGCAATTTGATTTCCCCATTGGATTTCAGTATATTGTAGCCAACACACATTTTTGAGATCTAAAATGTTTACACCACTGTTTAATTTGAAGTTTACTAAGTCATATGTAAGCAACCACCACTTTTATGACACAGAAGCTATAGATAGTTCAGAGTAGACCATTTACTGACATATTTTAAATATCAACATCTCTTAAGTTTGTGTTAACCACAGACCTTATTTCAGGCTTCTAACTGTAAAAAACGGTTAAAAAAAACTTTGAATTTGAGACAAGGAAACCAAAAGTTTCCAACTTGCCCCTCTAGTGGTCCATAAATACTTGCAATAATTGCAAGTATCAAATGACTTAATGACTTTCTGTAAATGTATGTTTCTTTCAGTGTTCAGTATTCTTTTAAATCTTATCTTTAAAGATATCCTGACAGATTGCCGCTGTAAGCTTAAAAATATACTAGACACATGACATTGTCTTTTTCTAAATAGACAGAAAGGAAAATATTAATATATAGTGCATTGCAGTATGAATTCATTGCAGCCTCCTAAAACTAAAGCAGAATATAAATGAGTATAGCTCAAAACAAAGATTTAAAACATGAAACACTACAGGAACTGGTTTAGCAAATTGGGCCCATTTCGTTTTAAGTTGTGGGACACTTTTGAGACCGGGCTTACAATGATATGACATTGAAAATAGAGCTGACAAAAAGCTCATGTTGCAGCAAGACCTAGGGCAGCAGCAGCGACAAAGACTTAATGAGTTTCATCACAAGCAAAGGGAGCCGTTTGAAGCTGCAGTCACACAACTGGGCGGCAACATTCAAGCAAATACTTACAACCTTAATAATAAGGTTTTGTTATTCAGCGTGACTGTGGACAACAGCATAAATAGAACAAATGGTCACAGTTTAAATGTGATCATTCTTAAAACTGGATAGAAAGCATGTCAACTGCAATACTATGCTATAATAAAACAATACAAATGTAGATAGAATGTACAATTGTTTATGTTTCCTAAGCCCTTGGTCAGGAACCACCCTATCTTAAAGAGCTCATAATATCCTACTGTCCCAGTAGGGCATTGCGTTCCAAGAATGCAGCGAGATCATTAGTGTTTCCTACAGTCTCTAAAAGTACAATGGGCGCCAGATCCTTTTGCTATAATGCTCCTCTTCTGTAGAATCAGCTTCCAGTTTATGTTTACGAGGCAAACAATCATCTAAAAATAGATGAAAGACTTTCATTTTTGATAAAGCCTATAGTTAGGGCTATCTCAGCCTTGCTTTGAACCAACCCCAAGTTATGCTTCTATGGGCTTTGACTCCCAACTCTTCTCTTTCACTCTATCTGTATGCACTCGTCCTCCTTATCTGTTTGCCCTTATCTCCCAATAATGCATGCTACTAACTCAGCTTCCCTGGAGCTTCAGTGTCTCTCACCTGGCAGGTTGTCAGAGTCATGACTGTGCTTGTTACTATGGTCCTGCCGGAGGTTCACCTAACTGCTTTTTGCGGTACCCAGAAGACTGTTGACATCCACCTGTCCATCCATCCATATATAGACACATTATCTTTTCTAACACTTGGGCTGTCCATGTTATGAATAAATAATATTTGATTGGTTGATTTGAACCAATCATGGAGAACATACCAAAAACGAACAATTCAAGCAACCTTTCCTCATGCAGATTACATATGGATATTTAGTTTTCTGTTGCTACTGACTAAAGACTTCTGTATGAGTTCTCAAAGGAGATTAAAGGGATGTTTGCAGAACTGGTGAGCCTATTGGGAGTATACTTCTGGTGGGTTTTGATTTAGTCTGAAAGTACAAGACATCTTTGACAGGTTGTAATACATTCCCCAAAGAGGGGAAGAACTTGTAACTTCCCAAGTTGAAAGGATTTCTTTCTCAATTTCCATAGATGGTCCCCACTTCATATCTTGCATGTTCTAGTTAAAACACTTTGCCTATAGGATGTAGTAACAGACTAATTAGTGAACCTAAAATTAACTTTCAATCCAGGTACAAGCAAGTTGATTTTTTCCATTGGTATTCTGGCTCAAACATTAGCTAAATATAATTTTAGCAAACAATTTACATATTTGGAGAGCACTAAAGAGTCAAAAACCTTTCACACTCATAATACTTATCCAGGTGTTTTCATTTTCATACTTGCTCATTGAACCTCTTCTCAGGACTGTGTGGGTGTTCAAAAACTATATTTGACTAACATCTGACTCTCCTCTAAGATATCTTCATCTGCCAGAATGTACATTTTTCTTAATGATTTAACAAATAGAAGTTTGGTGACGAACTTGGAAGAGAATAACTTTTTGGGTGTGCAGGACTTTAAAAGTCTTCTTCCATAAATAAAAAAAGTATTTTAATGGGTACCAAAAGCCACTTTAGATATAAATTGAGCTCATTTGAAGTTGTAGGAGGATGTCTTGCTATGTTTAGGATGATATTGGAGTCAATGTTTTCACTAAAATGATTGTAAATATGCTCCTGTATAGTCATTTTGTTTTAAAATGGTTTGTCTGGCCGCTGGTTCCCAATGGCGAACATTTGCTGTGGTCACAATATGAGTTTCTGTGTGCCTCATACAATGACAGCCCACATAGCTCATTATTTTTAATTAATTCCACGCTTTTGTGTCCATTACTGCAACTTTTACTGACTAAAGCTGTGTGTGTTAACAACCATTCAAGCAGCCTTGAACAAGCGTATGGTAACTTTCTTTTTGTATTCTTGGTTGAATTGCCTTATCTTTAGATACAGCATTTTATTTACAGACAAGTTTTTGTAATCATTTACATTTGTAGTACTTTCAATGCCTCTTTCACAGGCTTCACCTGAACATCAATACATCTGCCTTTATTTGCTATACTTCTTCCTGCATATAATCTGCTTTTGATTAAACTTCATCAAACTCATTCTTCCTGTATTTTTAAGCTTGCTCTTCAGATTATATCATTACTTAACATTCATTAATGTCTTCTTCATAATGCAATATGGCATACCAACCTTTCAATATGTCTTATACCAAAGATCCTTTTTTTTAAAACTACAATGCAATGTCAAAAGGAGCTTCCAAACAGCTATATATTTTTGTAATTATCTCATGTAAGTGTCTTTGATCACTGACTGCTGAGTCAGTGACAAAGCTAATTATCAGCAATGTGACTAAATCACTGACATAGAAACAATCTGGGGATACTGACCAGCTGAAACCCTACAGATCTCCTTTCCTCCATTAGTCGTAGGAAAAAGATTTAGTGGGGCTAAACTTTAATCGCTTAAGGCTCCCTGCAAGATCACCATGGGGAGAACCTCACTCATCACACCATCAACCAGGAAGTATCTGAGAGACGGAAATCATATTCACCTTGTAGTCACCTCTCACCGGGCTGATAATTGCAGGACATAGGAGAGCTCAGGGTCTGGACTCCATTACCATACACCCATGGACGATGATTAATGACGCAGTGGGAACAAACAGCGAGTGAGCGCTCTCAAACAGCGTCGGTAAGCTCATTTGCCACCAAACACGGGCGCATATGCTTCAGATATTTCAAAGACCTTGTCTTGCTCTTCAAAAAGTTGATAAAAAAGTGTGTAAGTGTGTATGTCCTGCATTCACTTACATGTGCACATTGGTGTGTCACTGCATGTACATGTATTAAGGTGTTCAGCGATAATTCTGTGTGCAGTCATTACTGTCATGTCACGGTGATTTGATTAATTGGCCTTGAGAGTAACCATCAATAACGCAAATGTGTCTGTTTCCTAAATCTGATCTACCTTTTTAATGACTAAATCCCATGACTAAATTAGTGCTGATAAACTATCATAGGTCAACTGTAATGACTGTAACATTGGTGCTGGTGGCAGCTACTTTAAATGGCTGTAGAGATACTATATATTCTATGTGTTGCTCGGTCTGTATAGAGTTTGTATCCACTAGCATATTTTAGCAAACAACGTGTTTGTGGAAGGCACCGAGAACTAGGATTATGCTATTGCAATTCAAATTGTGAAATCCTGTTTGAACAGCAACATTGTAACTCCTAGTGGTCTGCTGATAAAGAAAGAAAAAAAGACTCCCGTCAGCAACATGCAACGCAGCTTCTTTTACTCTGTAAACAGCAGGGATCTGTGTGCTGTAAAGGCAGGTCCCTATGGACAAGCAGCATGGTGTATCTTCAACAGTAACTCACGGATGGGGCTGGTTTCCCTCCTTTAGCAGTGCAGACGAGGGTGAAATTCTGGGCCTGGTATCGACTGAATGGGGCTGGAGTGTTCTCTGCCACCACTGATATGTTGTTTGGAGGCGCTGTGGACGACAGAAAGAAGGCTTTGTGAAGCAATATCCCAACATATTTCATGAACAAAAAATGCAACATCAGATGTTCTTAAACTAATAGGCACCATTTATGCTAGGAATGCTAGGAACTTGTCCCCACCACCTTTTGAAATAAGTGATTTTATCCCATCCACTCTTTAGTATAAAAAGTATAATTTGTTAAACATTTTCTGAAGAAAGAATAGCACTGAGAAATGATGAATAACACATTGAAAACTTTCCAAATGTTTTTTTACACAATAATAAAACATACGTTTTGATATATAGAATTAATGAATTGTCAACAGAAATTAGCTCCTTATTATAAATTGATCAAAAATAACGTATGTACTGAATGGTACATTTAAATATTTCTTCACACAGTTTCATTTTTTCCAAGTTTTGGTAATTATATACTTTGAACTCAAACTTCACTCCCCATTGCATTGCCTACATGTGTATATGGAGTAGACCATTTCTAATCGTTCGTTTTTTTCTTACGCAGTGTAATCCAATAATTATTTTTGTGTTGAAATGTCTTCCTAGAGTTATTTTGGTGGAGGTAATACCAACAATGCTGATAGCAGAGTTAGAACATGGAAGTGAAAGGAGAGGAAGGGCAATGCTGTTCTGCCCTGATATTTGAAGAAAAAAGATTAAAACAAATCTGCAGACCTGCTTTATCTATCCTACGCATAAACCTGCTGAGCAAATCTCCACTTAAAATGGTAAGTGAATGGTCAGGACAATATGCTCAAAACTCCCCGGGGCTTATGTGAGTCAGATGAGGCTGATAAGGTTGAAAATCTCATACATATCATATCACTAACCCGCCATCTAAATCTCTCTAGGAATCCCAGCAAGTATGTCATGGCAGAGTAAAGGGAAAACGCGTGAAAAAGAATTCACAGCATTAAAAAGGAGCATCGGGAAGGAAAACAGATAATGAATGGAAATCTCCCACGGAAAATCAGCTGTTCAACAGTCAGTCCTACTCTAGCCGTTGTATGGTGGTTTAAACATGAATGTGAATACGTTTTTGGTCATATGAGGCTGATTTAGGGAAATATCAACAGGCAAGTTTTAACTGACAACACTGAAGCAGATGACCAGCTGCACAAGGACCCCTTGAATTTTGATGAGGACTACTGAGTATCAAATGTACTTTTCATTACATTAGCTGAAGAGTTTTCATGTATTCTGTATACGTGTCATCTCTTCATGAAGCTCTTTATGCACCAGCGTGCATATGCACTGAACAGTCTTCTGGCGCATATTTTCCGCCAATACTTGGCTATTCTACAAAAACAGATGCACAGGCACGTTCATTTAGACGGTGAAGGCGTACTACATAGAAGGAATATTCTGCTGATAGAGTTGCTATTCCAACAGCTGCCTACTGTACAAAGCAACCTAAAGAAAAACGAACTCATCAAAAACAGAATCTGACTACAGCTTTAAAGTATTAAAATGGAGCTAAGAGGTAGCTTGCTGCTAAATGTAGGGAAAGGCTGTTGCTGTTCCATTATTAGCAGCATCTGCCTATACTGCAAAGCATCCTAAAAAAAGGAAAACAGACTTTTCAAAAAGAGAGTCAGACAAAAGCATTATAACATTTCAAATGGAGCTAATAGTTATCCTCTGATAAATGTAGCTAAATGCTGTAGCTATTGCAGCATAAGCAACAACTGCCTACGCGGCAGAGCAACCTAAATAAAGGAAGACAGACTTATCAAAAAGATATCCGACAATATAGTTTGAGCATTAAAAATGGAGCAAAGACTTAGCTTTCGACTAAATGTAGTAGAAAACTCTCAGCTAGCTTTCGGCAGCTCACAGCCTTTGTTAGAAGAAGGCTAAAATAACGGCACTTTTTTAACGTTTGAGGCACGTTTTGTAGGTTTCAATTTAGCTATGGTTCAACTTTATGCCTTGCACATGAGAAACCTATGCGTAGAGATGTTGTAAGGAAATAGATTTATAAAATGTTGCATTTCTAGAAATGAAGTACTTAGGGTTACCATATATTGCTGTATAACGGCATCAGGATTAATTCAAGATCGCACTGATATTTGATACGAATGACTTGTTATTGTAGAGGTAACTGTGCGAAGCATATATATGGCTGTACTCATCTGGTTAAATAGAATGAGGAGAGCTGCACGAAGAAGGTATTCCTAAATACTGGCAATCTTTTTGCATTTTTCTGAAAAATGCATACCCTGTGGTACAACTTCAATTACAATTGCTTATAGGTTATTATGGATTGTTTTGCCAATCATGCTAAAAATAAACCACCTACAGAACCCCAGCTTTAATGTGGATTCTATGAAGCAACAACAAAGGTCATACATGGAGCAGTGTCTTTTTCATGTGTCACTTAAATCTATCAAGCGGTTTTAAACAGACATGCCACATAAATTAATTGATTAAAAGGAACGGTGGGGGATGGTTGGGATTTAACTGCTGGCCTGGGTGCCTCCGTGTTTCCACAGTTCTTAATTGCTTATTGATGGGACTCTTATGGTAGTAAATTAACCTTAGAACACTCCATTAGCTTACTGACAAGCCTGTCTCCACCTGACATATGATAAACTGTCAGAGGTGTCTGTTCCTGACCAATCATTCACAAGTACCCAAGACAAAAGTGGTGTCAAGTGTTGAAGTGCCTCCAATACAGTAAAGGAGCTCCAATGTGCAAAGCAATACAAAAACAATTCAACTTTATAGATTTATAATATTGACTGCGCATTTCCATAAAATATAACCTCACTCAATTTTGTAAAAGCTTGCTGGAGAACACAACACATTTGGTGAGATATGCAGTTAAAATATGAAACATTTTGCTAATATTAACAAAATTCAAAAGAGAAGAGCTTGCAATGAGATCAAGACAGTTTGAGAGTGCAGACAGTTTTAACATAAACCACACAAATTCAATTTAGACAAAGCTAATCTCATGAAATCCAATTTACAAGATTAAAAATGATTGCAAGTTTCCACTTGACTGATAAGTATTGATAATCCGCTGACAAGTACTTGTCCAAAACTCTAATTGGGAGATGTTTTGTTTAGTTAGAATAAAATCTCTAACACAACCTTGAGGTGAACTAAGTTGAACATTGATCCGTGTTTCTGCCCTGTGGGTGGATGGCCACCTAATGGGAGTCAAAGCCAAAGACAGCAATACACCCTGGTTAAATATTTAACATGATTAAAAAACAAGACCTACTGTGCACAGCACACTCTTTGCAAGCACAACATGTCTGAATAGGATTAAGATGGTTGTCTGTGATGATTGAGTCTAAGCCTTTCATACCTCATTTAATTGCATCTCTCTCTCTGCCCACTTGTTATAGGTTATTTAGTTTTCCTTTCTTTTTGGTCTTCAAGTTTTAGTTTAAGACTGTTTATTTGGTCGGTTGAATGTGGATGTGAGCCTCTCAGTTCAAGCATTTACTGAAGCCTGCAAAGCAATCATATAAAAAAAACTGATAAATGATTCTTCTCTTGAAAAGGTTACTGCTGATGCTGATATGGAGCTTATATGAAACATAATAGAAAGACTTATGATTCAAATGTCCAGCAAAGTTCAGTTTCCTTAATAATGTGTTAAAGCAAAGAAACTTAAAAAAAATAAAAATGAAAAACAACTTCTGGAGGTTGTCTTAAATACTCAAAAGATGCAAGAACAGATACTATAACAAATCCAAATCCTCTCTGCACCCTCTCTGCATTTCCTCTACATAATGAAAACTGCACAGCTACACAGTGTAATGCAAAAGGACTTCTTCACTGTGTGCCTGGCATAAGATTGCCATGTTTTTTTCTTCAACAAAATTGATTGAAATCTTTTGGGCTGTGAATATTATTAGTTTGTGGCTTATAGAGAAATAGGCTTGTGTATCATTTACCCCACTAATCCCAATGTTGGTGATTTCAAATAGCAAAATAGCGCACCTTAAATATTTTTGCCCATATCTGACAAGCATTTTCTGTATACATTGCAGATAGAGTTCCACATGAATGCAGTTCCTGAAATGTTAAAGCTGGACAGTACACATTTGTAAAAATAATCATGCATTGTAATTCGCCTTATAACTTGTTTTTGCAATGTTCACATGTACACCTCTGCATCATAAGCAACATTTACTACCTGTTCGGCCCCTGCAGTACTTTTCAAGTTACCTCAGTAATAATCTCTCCTTTTGTCTCTTTTTTATCACCTCCTATTTGTCCTATATCCTCAAGCACCAAAACCCTGGTATCTTTCAACAAAAAAAAGATTGGAATAAGAAAAAAAAAAACTACAAATGGAATTGGGACATGCGCAGAACAGGAGCATGTTTAATGCTCCCAAGAGACTGCCTTCCCTGGCCTCATAATTAAGGGATTTAGAGCTATGGAGACAGCTGGACTCACGAGAAACACTTCCAATATCCCCTTGTACTTAGCACCCTGGCCTTGAGTCTATATCTCTGGGGTTTTATTTATAGTGGATGAAAGTGGTGTGTG
The DNA here is from genome assembly GCF_036324505.1 of Eleginops maclovinus. Taxonomy (NCBI): domain Eukaryota; kingdom Metazoa; phylum Chordata; class Actinopteri; order Perciformes; family Eleginopidae; genus Eleginops; species Eleginops maclovinus. The sequence goes on along the minus strand of NC_086368.1, from coordinate 8,234,147 downwards.
TGTGTGTGGTGAGGAAGGCAAAGAAAAGGCCCAAGGTCATCCATGGCTTACTTTTACTGACAGTAATTCAATAATAAATATTTGATGAACCTGTAGTTTTTTATCATGAGCCCAATAGTCCCAAAGTAACCAATATACATTTAGAATTGTTACACAAGGTTAAACAGTGCAAGTCATTTCAATTCTCAGTCTAATCTTATACTTATTACTGGATTACTTTTTTGAGAAATGTTTATTTTTGTTTTATCTGAAAGCTTTAGAGACTTTTCTACTTCCAACATAAGATTAGTTTGCTTTCCAATGCTCATATGCATGTGTTTTTGTGTGTGTCCGTTGGCCCTTTTATTGAATGACTGACTGTAAAAGCGGCACTGTCTTCCAGACAATGCATGCTGGGATATGATCCAGGTCACTGTACATAAACAGGAAAGTTGGCACTGAAAAAATATGGAATAAGTAAATATAGTTTCACAATATTCCAGTAATCTACAACAATGACACTGTAGATTTAGTGCAAATGGCTTAAAACAAATTAAAGCTGGCATACCTAAGTATCAGCTAATCCCAAAGTTAAAGAAGAAGTCAATTTAAATGGCAATCACAAAAGGAACATTAGTGCAACCACTTAACAAAGGTTTTTTTAATTTCACAATTGCTTTTTACTGCTGCTTTTCTTCCTTGTTTACTGCATGTCAGCTTTTATGCACGACTTGTGCTTGAGTCACCAACTACCCTTTGTGGATGCATGCCATTTAGTAACAAGAGAACATTAGTTTTGTATGCTCCACTGAAGAGATTTGCTTTTATAAAGCTCTCAAACACTAATTTCCATCAGCATTTGTACATTGTAATTCATTTGGGTTTATTTCCACAATTAGAAAAGGCAGGAGTAGATTCGACATCTCTGTAGCAGTAGTACATTCAATACAACAAAACCAATACCCTGGCATATTCCCATGTTTGTTACAACCATGGTCAGAACAAAACAGCTTCATGTCTGAAACTGAATTTGGAGAGGTCCTTAGATTTGAAATTGGAAATAATAGCACAGTCAGACAGACATACAAGTGGACCCCGAAGAACAGCAACATAATATTTCCCTCCTCTTTGTGCCAGAATGACAACATCATACTTTGTCTATGATCTACCACAACACATACCTGGGCCTCAGCCCCTCTCTCTGCAACTGGTTGCCTTTACCCCCACTCCCATCTCTCCCCTGACCTCTCCACCCTCCGTCCCACCCACCTTTCCCCACAGCCTCAATGGAAATGTACCAGGACATTAATCCCCCTCCCTCACACACCCGTCCCTCATCCAGCAGCAGTTACTTTCTATTCTCCGCTGCTACTGAAAATGTACTTTGCACAAAATATTATTTGCACTAAAGAACTACTTGCACTACTGTCTAATTGTGTTGATTGTGTCGAACATATGTATATATTACTTAGTTTTTTTTTTGTATACCCATTTTTACCCCCCCTATTTCTTAAAAGGCTCTTATCTTTTTATGTTATATGCTCTTGTTTACATTTGCACTGTGGGACTGCCAGCAACGGTATTTCAATTTTTCTGTATGCATAACACATGTCGAAACTTTGACAATAAAGTGGACTTTGACTTGACCCAGAGAGAGTGGAAGATGGAGGAATAGGAGAGGTTGACAAATACCGTATGGAGGTTATGTAGTGCATTTTGCAAGATCTTCTGCCACTATAAAAACATATGCTATTAACCCTTAAGGGAGACTTTTCTTTTTGAATCTCCTATGCAGAAGGGTCAGAGGTTAGGGTCGGCTACAGAGGAGCGTCCATACAGGTGCAATAGATACATTATTTGCTGAGAGACACTTGTGTAGAGCGGATGCTAATGATAGCTGGCACAGGTGCTTGAACCTGTTTACTCCTTCTATAGAGAATTTTCATTATACTATCCAGCAACTTCACCTGGTTTCATCATCTGCCTTAGGCAATAACGTGCGGTCCTGCTGTCCATTCATGTTTTCATACACTGTACAACGTATTGTGTAAATCCTATCAGGCTCTACACCAATAGCACCGAGACACATTAGAGGGGCCCTATTTTTATTTGTGTTACGTGCCTCTACAGTGTCATGTTTACATGCTTTATGAGAAAAATGTAAAATACATGAGAAAATACCAGGCTATTAATGTTTGGGAGAGAAACTCCATCTGGAGGGAATTTTGGATTTTAGCCCCACTGCTGCTTACATTCTGCTCCAAGGCAAGGTTTGTTCCTACTGTGAGGTTGATGTTAATTCATATTGGTCTAAAACCATGTGCATTTGAAACATGAGTTGTTTCTAGCGAAGGGGAGAAAAACACACGCCTAAAGTTGAGCTTGGTGAAATACAAAACACTGCCAAAATATTTCAATCGCTTATTTTGAGAAGTCACACAGTTGGATGTGGTATGATTTTTTTCCATGGGGGGGATGGAAGTCAGCCTGAAACCAATCAAAGTTAAGTTTTCTCAAAAGGGAACAAAAAAGACCTGTCAAAATAGGCGCTGGCACAGGACCCTGATTCTTATGTCTTTTCCTTTTATTCCAAGCAAGAACAACACCACCAGATAAAAGACCCTGAAATGCTGTTTAATCACTTTCCTATTGTGCTTTTAGCATTTGCATTTACACTCCACCCTATTAATTTGCATGGGTTATTACTGTGCTGTCAGCTCATATCACATCCTCTCGCCCAAGCGTACCAGCGAGCGATAGCTGGTTTCAATGAGAGGGAGACCCTGGTGGCTGTCAGGAAGAGGAAGAGGATGAAACACAGAGACAAAAGCTTGTGTCACATTGAACAAGTTCCCCAGTTATGAAGACCATTAATCATACCGATGATGTTGGAAATACGGCGAGCAAATATAAAACATGCCACTGTGCTAGATTCTGTCTGTGTGTTTAAGGGAGTGAGCAATGCGTTTGTCTGTGGAAACATACGGTCTCACTGGTGCATTACTGAGCAATAGCAGCTGTCTAGCAAGTGGCCTTCTCTCATATGGAGAGAGTATTGTGGTCTCTCTTTGAGATGCACCACCCATCTCTGAGTAATACATAACGCTATTTTGGGCCATCAGCAGAAAACCTTTTCTTCAAAAAATATGAAGAAAATTACTCTTACACAAAACAATCTTTTACAATCTAAAGATAATGTTTTGGGAGCTTAGGCACCATTGTGCTTTTCTCTGTCGCTCTGTTCCCATGCGATAGGAAATACGATATGTCATGGCTGTATATGGCTCTTACAGGTCTCTCCCCAGGCAGCCGCTCTCTCCGGGTAAACCAGGCTTGGACTTACAGCTTTGTGCATATAATGAGGACAAGGGGGACAGAAGAGAGGATTTTGCCAGCACAGTTGGAATGCTTGGTTGAGAACGGGCAAAGGGAAATGCTTTTCTTTTTTCTCCCAAATCGCAAGAAATCGCAGATGGGCCTTACCCTGAACCCAGCACAGCATCAGTTATGCTGTGACTGGCACCCTGATCCCTTAAGTCAATTTGTACTTAAAGGCAGGGGTTTAGGGTTGGCAATCTGTTACAATTTGGCCCTTTTACCCCTTGCCTTCTCCAGCCACGCCCTCCCCCTCTTTGGCTGCTTGGTTATTCACAAAGCGTTGACATGGATGCACCTTTAAAGTCCCCATGGCCTTGGGTGTCTTTGACACATTTCTCAATCAGTATGACTTTAAGGCCTGGTGGTGATGTTTTTTCCTTCATATGTATGACATCCAATTTACAGACCAAGAGGGTAAAATATGGCTGTAAAGTTATATGAGGCTGAGGAGAGTCACTTGAGGTAGTAAAGTATCCATCATTTCATTCTCTGTCCTGGCCCTTGCCCATAGGAACAATCCCCAAAAGAAGTCTTTGAGAAAATTCTACATCAAAAGATTGTAGCCAGACGGCAACATGCCGCACAAATATCGATATAGTATACACAGCATTCAGGGACAGGGAGGAGAATTCATATTTCAAGCTGACATGTAGTGGTTGTTGATGGGGCACTTACGACCAAGACAAATGGGTGACCATGCATCAAGGGTTTCTCTTTTCAAAATAGATGAAAAAACAACAGAATGACTTTCATTACCTCGACATGTCTACCCTTTTCTCGACACTGGCTTGTGTATATTTTTAAGGGGGAACAAGATCTATTTTATCCTAGGGTGTGTGTGGATGAACAATGTATACAGATAAAATACAATATTTATGACATCATTACATCCTCTAGGCTTTGAGATCATTTTAAAGCCTCCTGCTGTTTTAATGCATAATTCAGAGATCTGCCTCTTGTTTTAGTGAAAATACATTTGGTCTAATAAGAAAGCTGGATTTTAGCTCATAAAGCTTTTGTGAGGAACTTCTCTCTATTCAAAAAGTCAATGACAAATACACACAACATTTATTTTACCCAGATATTAATTCCAGAGATAGCATGAATTGATTCAATAGTTCAATATTCTAGTTTAAACTCCACCTTGTGTATTTATTCTCTTACTTCTTATCACATATCTGTAAATAACTGAACTGCAGGAGTAATGCACTTGAGGAAAGCAGACCACAAACTAAACATATGTATCACCGATCAGCTCACAAGATTTATTATAAGTAGGTTATCATATTAATATAGTTTCTTGATCATGCAAAGAGCCATTTATTTGTGCACATTAATGAAATGCAGGCAGTTTTCCTTATATAACTTGGCAGTGTTAGATGTGTGATAGATGGATGTTCAAGGTGAAAGCAATCTCAGAACATTAATCAGACCATAAAGGCATACTTCATCAAAACTACACCTATTTTAAGGGGAAACTTGAGAGGTGTTAACGTCTCATCCTCATCTGCAATTATACATTTTTTATAGTATTTTGAAGCACACAATGTATTTGTGTTTCAAAGATTTTCTTTTAAAAAATGTTATAAAATATATTTTATATTAATTACTTAGAGTTGATTAACACAATCAATTCTTAAATCACAGATTGGCAGTTGCTGCTACAACAGTATGTTGTCAGTCGATCTTACAGTACAGCCAGAAATCAGTTTTATATAAGGTAAAACAGAGTCATTGTGGTCATGTGAACCTTTCTTTTACCCAAAAATATTTAAACTCTATCTGTTTGTGTGACCTACTGTATTTGCTTTTGCCCTGTTTCGTTTCCCTCTTTAGCAGCCAATAGGTATTTAACAAACAGAAATTCTAGCTCTGGCATGATCATATGTTCCTGACATTTTTTGGGTTATAAATATTGCCATAGTAATATACCATTTAATGAAAAACTGCCCGGGAGCGAAACTGTGTCAAACACCCACTAACTCATTGCACATCATTACAGTAAATCAATGTATTCACACCTAAATTATACCAGTTTTAATAATATTTTCATGATATTTTTTCCCCCTTATTGAATAGTGAACTGTGTGAAAAAGTAATTTTGCCACATCTTGGGATGGGCAATCTTGGCTTGTTTTTGCAGGATCCTCATATGAGAAACAGAAGTGAAAAAATATGAATCAAAGTTATACATCTGTTTGAGTCTTAAGATGAAAACTAAAAAAAATTATTGGATTTGGTGAGACTGGAAATCCTCATCTGAACCATGACATTATCCAATATACCAATCCTTTACTATTATCATCAGTTTTTCAGACCTGTTATACCATTCACATCTGTCTGTGTAACATTACGAATGCTCTGTTTTGTTCTCTATGCTGACCACAGGCAAAGGCAGCTCCATGTAAAAGTCTTTGAAGCAGGGTCAGTAATTAGTTGACAGTGAGTTCCTGTTTGAAAGACATTTGATGTAGAAAATGAAATCCAAAGTAGCTACGAAATGCAGTGTGCTCTCACAAGTGTCAGTCCACTCCTTGGGGAAATGGGTTGAATGGGGATGTTTGAAGTGTCTAACTTCACACATTAAATGGATAAAAAGGTTTACCAATTGTGAATAATTTCCCCCGTGTTGCCTTTGATTGATGGGTTCTGTCTGTGTGTAATCCACTCTGAATAGAATGTAAACATATAGCTGATGGCATGTTTTAATGGTGTTCATTAAAGTGTGCAGTGCATTTAAGCTCTGATTGGGGCTGGACGTTTCTTGAACAATTTTAATGTTTGCTATATTGAGAAGATAATGACATCCATCCATCTTCTCCCGCTTTTCCGTCAGGTTTGCGGAGGTAACAGCTCCAACTTTCCTTTCCCTTACCACATCAACCAGCTCTGACTGGGGGATTCCAAGGCGCTCCCAGGATAGTGAAGAGATATAATCCCTCCACCTGGTCCTAGGTCTACCCCTCGGTCTCTTCCCAGCTGTACGCGCCTAGAACACCTCCCTAGGGAGGCGCCCACATCCTCACTACGTGCCCAAACCACCTCAACTGGATCCTTTCAACGCGAAGGAGCAGCGGTTCTACTCCGAGTCCCTCCCGGATGACTGAACACCTTCTCACCTTATCCCCAAGGGAGATGCCAGCCACCCTGCGGAGAAATCCCATTTTGGCCGCTTGTATCCGCGATCACGTTCTTTCGGTCATGACCCATCCTTCATGACCATAGGTGAGGGTAGGAACGAAGATGGCCCAGTAGACAGAGAGCTTTGCCTTCTGGCTCAGCTCTCTTTTCGTCACAACGGTGCGGTAAAGCGACTACAGTACCGCTCCCGCTGCTCTGATTCTCCGGCCCATCTCACGCTCCATTATTCCCTCACTCCAGAACAAGACCCCGAGATACTTGAACTCCTTCACTTGGGGTAAGGCTTCATTCCCTACCTCGAGTGGACAGTCCATCGATTTCCTGCTGAGAACCATGGCCTCAGATTTGGAGGTGCTGATCCTTATCCCAGCCGCTTCACACTCGGCCGCGAACCGATCCAGTGAGTGCTGCAGGTCACGGACCGATGAAGCCATTAGGACCACATCATTTGCAAAAAGCAGTGGTGCAATCCTTGGCCCACCAAACTTCAGACCCTTTCCCCCACGACTACGCCTCGAAATCCTGTCCATGAAGATCACAAACAGGATTGGTGACAAAGCGCAGCCCTGGCGGAGGCCAACCCTCACCGGAAAGTACACAGTACAGAGATTGGATGGCCCTCAGTAGAGACCCCCTCACCCCATACTCCCGCAGAACCTCCCACAGTATCTCCTTGGGAACCCGGTCATACGCTTTCTCCGAATCCACAAAGCACATGTAGACCTGATGAGCATACTCCCAGGCCCCCTCCAGGATCCTTGCGAGAGTAAAAAGCTAGTCCGTCGTTCCACGACCAGGACAAAAACCGCATTGTTCCTCCTCAATCTGAGGTTCGACAATCGGCCGGACCGTCCTTTCCAGCACCTTAGAGTAAACTTTCCCAGGGAGGCTGAGTAATGTGATGCCTCTGTAATTGGCACACACACTCTGATCCCCCTTTTTAAAAAGGGGAACCACCACCCCGGTCTGCCACTCCTTCGGTACTGTTTCCGACTTCCACGCAATGTTGATGAGACGTGTCAACCATGACAGTCCCTCAACACCCAGAGCCTTCAGCATTTCTGGGCGGATCTCATCCACCCCCGGGGCTTTGCCACTGTGGAGCTGTTTAACTACCTCAGTGACTTCCCCCTGTGAGATTGGAGTTGATGCCCCTTCATACTCCAGCTCCGCCTCTAACATAGAGGGCGGAGTTGTCGGGTTCAGGAGTTCCTCAAAGTGTTCCTTCCACCGCCCTAACACCCTATCAGTTGAGGTCAACAGCGTCCCATCCTTACTGTACACAGCTTGGATGGTTCCCTGCTTCCCCCTCTGGAGGTGTCGGATGGTTTTCCAGAACAACTTTGGTGCCGACCGAAAGTCCTTCTCCATGGCTTCTCTGAACTTCTCCCACACCCGCTGCTTTGCCTCTGCCACAGCTGAGGCTGTTGCCCTTCGGGCTTGTTGATACCTTGCATCTACGTCAGGTGTACCCAGGGATAACATATCTCGAAAGGCCTCCTTCTTCAGTCGGACGGCTTCCCTGACCACCGGCGTCCACCAGGAGGTTCGAGGGTTACCGCCCCATGAGGCACCTAAGACCTTGAGACCACAGCTCCCCGCCTCAGCTTCGGCAATGGAGGCTTTGAACACCGCCCACTCAATGTCCCCAGCCTCCACAGGGATGCCTGAAAAGCTCCGCCGGAGGTGTGAGTTGAAGGCCTCCTGGACTTGGGATTCCTCCAGACATTCCCAGTTCACCTGCACTACACATTTGGGCTTACCAGGTCTGTCCAGAGGCTTCCCCCGCCACTCGACCCAACTCACCACCAGATGGTGATCAGTTGACAACTCCGTCACTCTCTTCACCCGAGTGTCCAAAACATGCGGCCTCAGGTCCGTTGATACGATAACAAAGTCGATCATGGACCCTCTGCCTAGGGTGCTGTGGTACCACCTACACTTATGAGCATCCTTATGTTCGAACATGGTGTTTGTTATGGCCAATCCATGACTAGCACAGAAGTCCAGTAACAAACCAACACTCCGGTTCAGATCGGGGCGGCCGTTCCTCCCAATCACTACTACTGTTTGGGCGTAGGGAGGCGACCCTTTAAAGCGGCACTCAACCAGGGGCTTGTTAGTATCCCCACACCCGCTCGGCGCCTCACACCTTGGGCAACTCCGGAGAAGAATAAAGTCCAACCCTTATCAAGAAGGAAGGTTCCGGAGCCGACGCTGTGTGTAGAGGTGAGCCCCACCAGATCCAACTGGTAACGCTCCACCTCCCGCACGAGCTCCGTCTCCTTCCCCCCCAGAGAAGTGACATTCCACGTCCCAAAAACCAGCTTCTGCCGCCCGGGTCTGGTCCGTCGAAACCCTCTGCTTTCAATACCACCCTTCTGGCAGCGCACCCGACCCCATCGCTGTTTCCCGTAGGTGGTGGGCCCGCGGGATGGGGAAGCGGAGGTGTTGCCCACGTTGCTTTTTTGGGCTGTGCCCGGCCGGGCTCCGTGGCAAGCCCGGCCACCAGACGCTCGCTGACGAGTCCTCCTTCTGGGCCTGGCTCCAGAAGGGGACCCCGGGCTTCCTCCGGGCCGGGTATCCTCGCTTTCACGTGTGTTTTTCATGAGGTCTTTTGAACCAATCTTAGTCTGGCCCCTTACCTGAGACCAATTTGCCATGGGAGACCCTACCAGGAACACAAGGTTCCAGACAACACAGCCCCCGGGTTCATCGGGGAACACAAACCTCTCCACCACGATAAGGTGCTGGTTCTCAGAAAGATAATGATGTATAGCGTGCTAAAGGGGTAATGTGGTAGGCTAGCCATGTGATACCCTTATGGTACAAGTGTGTTATACTCAAAAGAAAGGACAGTTCTAACTCACAAAGACTCTGCTCTCCATTTGACTCTTTAGGTAAAACACTTCACCAATAATACACAAGGGATGTCCACTGTCCAGTAGATGGCACCACCTGTGCTTAAACAACTAGGGTTACATTAGTAACCAATCATTAGTGTAAAGCCGAAATAGGTAACTTTCCTCATTGGTTGCCCTTTTAATTTATGATAATTGATGATTAATGTTTAGATTACAGCTAATTACTTTTTGTAAGTAAATTAATTATACAGGGTCCAAACATGTTGCATTTTATGTTTTACAGCACTTCACCATTATACATAAAAAAAAAAAAAAAGCAAGAGCCCAATTTTAACCCTATAAGCTCAACAACAATCACCTGGTAGTTCTTTAGCACGCAGTTGAGGTTAAAGTATACTGTGTATTTGGTTCAGATATGTGAAGCAGCTGGAAGTGCGTGGGTTTGGTAAAACAGTACATATGAAATGGACTGCATATATATATACATAGCTCTTTTCTAATCTTTTACCACTCCCCACACACCGTTGGCCATGCCATTAGCAGCAACTTGGGGTTAAGTATATTGCCCATTTGTTAAACATAATAAAATAACAGGAAGAAACTTGTCCAGGAAAATCATATTGTTTTATCTGCATTGTGCAGAGCAGCATGACATCAACGAATGGCACCACATATTGGAAGCCAAAGGCAGATGGTGTGGGATTTAATGTTTTTGTACAATCATAATTAAAATAAATATTCAGAAATTGTGAGGAAGCAGTTTATGACCTCGGATCAGCTAAATTTCATTGTATCGTTGTCTTGGCATTATTTGTCACATCCTAGCAATTTTGACATTTGATGTATTTGAAGAATGAAATGCACACTTTAAAAAAAGTGTGGAAAGGAGGCTAAAGGACTGATGTGCCCCTTTAATCCAACAGCTCATGCATAAACAATGGAATATCTTGCAATAACCAGCCAGTCTGAGGTGTATGAAAGTGAGTGTGGTTACTTTGCAGCAGACTGTTGTCATTTGCATGGGATTATTTAATGAAGGTAAACACAGCAGACTGAGCTAATATCTGCTCTGTTTTTTATTTAGCTCTTTTAAAGTGGAAAAATAACCCAAAAAGGCTCTGTACCCATGTACAGCAATGTCCAGGGCATCTCAATGCAAATCCCATCCATACCTGCCACTCTGCTTCTAAGGAGGGACAGTACATACTACCTCACAGAGCTCTGCCAGGAATATGATGAAGCTTCCCTGAGTCTTCTTTCTCTGCCCCTCCACAAAGGACGTGCTGGTTGGGTTCATCAATGTGCAATTTCCCAAGTCCGTTATCACATCAGAAGCGTGACATTTTGGCCTTTATCTGGACTTAGTTTGGGATGTGTTTTATTTAACAGGACCTTATTTAACCATGCCCTAAAGCATATTTTCTACACGAAAAAACCCTGATCAGAACCAGCTAAACACTTTACAGGTCAACCGGGTACATGTTGGTTTGATTCAAATGTTGCTCAAAGTGTTTTTTACCAAGTCAGGGTCAGCAGATTGCCCTATCACATCAGAAACGTGACACTTTGGCCTTTATCTGGGCTAAGTTTCTGATACATACGGTTTAACAGAAGATAACTGAACAATGCCTTAAAGCATATTCTCTCTTCACAAATAACAATTAAAAACAGACAAACAGGTCCAAAGAAGCTGTTTAGCTAAGTTGTTGTGTTTAACTCTTAATTATAACATCTTATATAATTCCTGTGTTTTCTGAAATTGTATTTCAATGGTTCTCAACTCAGTCATTTTAATTTTAGCTAATTAATTTATCCAAATTGACTAACATCACCGTTAGCCATGTCACTTTGAGGTTCAGTATATTGCCAAAGGACACACCAACATGTTGACCACAGATCCAACCACTGAACTCACATTGGTATAACATATTTTACTCCCTGAGCGACAGCCACCCTCTAGTCATAACGCTTTGAGAAACAGGATATTATAAATAAGTTATAAAAATGCTAATGTACACAAATTCTCAAGGGCTTCAAATAATACACTTTTTACATTTTAGACAGTTCTTCAAAGTGATTAATTCCAATCAAGCTCTCATTCAAACTGTTTTCTGGTTCTTCTTGAGCTAAGACAACATTTATATTATAAGGAACCAACAGTTGAAGGACAATTGTAGATTGCTGTTTCAGTGCAATTTCATGACTATACCCTTGGGATTAGACTGCCTATATTCTGTTATGTCTATTGAAAAAGGAATTCTCTGTGCACCTGTATTTTCTCATCTTCATTGCTGTGGTGCATCTATCAAGATTTACTAGGCCCAGCAAATATTGTGACTGACATCCACACTCTTCTTCACAAAAACATAAAATCCACAAGTTGATTTAATTTCTCAAAGGACTAAGCCTAGCCTGTTGATCCGGGCTCTCTCCTCTGCATTGTCTTGTCATACAACTGTTTTGTTGATCTTATCTTTTTTGTTTGTTTGTCTGTGTCAGAAGTGATTACAAGAAGCACAACAGTGATTGAAATTGGAAGCTCTACATAAATATACCGTATTTACAGTGTATTATACAGGTTTGACAAAGCTATGTATAATCAGTTTGATTACCTTCTTGAAATCGTTTTTTCTTTCCCCCTAAAAAAACCCCAAAACGTTTGCATTCCTTCTTTCTAACTTAATGTATAGCTGAACTCATCCAAACTGTGACATAAAGGGGCCCTTTTTATGCCATGGGTTTTCCCTCTCCTGTAGTATGTTATACAGGTTTTAGTGCATGTAAATGTTCTGTAAAGGCCAACATCCCAAAGTTCCCTACAAAAGGAGATTCTCTCACACCTGCCTGTTATACCTCCATTGGACTTCTTTCTTTATCACTTTGTAACACTCAAGCTTCTATTTGCTAGCACTTTAACACCTTGTACCAGATAAGCTAAGGGTCAGGAAATCTCTAAACGGTTGACCAATCGAAATAGAGCAGGCCAGCTAACCAATCAGAGCAGACTGGGCTCTGGTTTCAGACAGAGGGTGAAAAGAGGTGCTGCAGCACAGGCAGTATGAGAAAAATAAAGAGCTTTTTGAACATTAAAGCATGGAGACATGTCCCAGGAGAAGCACAAAATAAAAATATGAAACCAGAACATGTGAATAATAGGGCCACTTTAAGACTTTCTTTTAAAAATATAACTTATAGTAAAGGAAAAAAGAAAAGAAAGATGAATGAACAAATCAATTCATAGAGAATTACTGAGTCAGCTTTTTCTACATGTGATACAAATGTAAATCCAACATTGGCATGGAAATGACATTTTAGTACTTCATGGTGACACATTACATATCCAATTTCTAAATATTTATGAATGCATTGGTTCTGATTTTAGCCGTAGAAAATATTAAATTTACGTAGGGAATGAAAACATTTTTCATTTTCAAAATAAATTGAACTCCCATGGTGCAGCAAATCTTTGCAAGCTCGAAATGATGAGTAACATCCCAATGTTACTGGCCCTCTCTCTGTGCCTTAAAGTAACCCTGTTCTAAACTTCTTACATCTAAACTTTTAGTAATTAGTTCAATGTACTAAGAGAACTTCTAAAAAGTTATCCAGTAACAAAGTATTGTACATATTGGCACAATCCTTCACTTTTTACGCTGGCTGACAGGGGCATACAGGTTTTAACAGTCATATACACTTCCCTTAAGAATAGAAAGAGTTTCGAAACCAAGGCAAATAAAACAATCTGAGACACTAAAAAGTGATGCGCACAGCTGGGATGGGAGCACTTGTTGAAGTTCGGGGATTATAAAGTTGAACAACTTTCACACTCATTGGTAACTCAACTTATATGTTTTACTGGCTTGTTTTAACAATGTTATAGCGTGAAATATATTATTGCAGTTCTGCTGTAAGCTAGCTAGGTAATGTAGCTAACCTAGTAATTTCACATAGGCTGACAAACACTTACAATTATAAAACAAACTTTGCGAGACCCATAGTTTGCCAACTTTATAATCCCCAAACGGCAGAAAGCAATATTTTTGCAGCGTTCTTTTATTTTCAGCATTTTGTGTTTGCAGCAGTTTGACTTAGTTAGTTAACTCTGCACATTTTTCGTCAAGTTGGTGAACGTTTTCTAAATGCTGCACGTGTTGTCATTTGGTGACGACGGTTCTTCATTTACGTGTTTTTTGAACTTTGCATGTTTTGCATTGTTTTTAAATTTGCATCACATTTTTCATAATGTAACTGCTATGGTGCTGTTCATATTCACTTTCAGCTACCAGAGTTATACTCACACTTTTCTATTTGACAGTTGAATCTTTGAACATGGCAGTGAAAATAATTGTTCATAACATCTCATGGCAGCTAATTCTCTTTACTAGAAGTATCACACTGTGCAGTTTGGAAAACATTCTTAATTAAATCTGAAAGCTTTTGCTTCAGGATATATTGGTGTTTTGTTTCAAGGATGCCTTTAATTGATAGACTAGTTAGACTTTCATTGACTTTCCAAGCAGCATGACAGTGGATTGACCGACAGTGTTAAGCTAAGAGATCACGCTGAGAGATCAGGCTGAGAAGTGTGTGCAGCAGTTATGTCAGTTATACTAAAATAAAGTCTTGTTAATAATTGATACATGCCCTGCTTTGTGCCTGCATGGTCTATCCACAATAATAGTTCATTTTTATGCAAAATTCCATCCAGCTTTGTAGTAAATCTTAAGTAAAACGAGGACAAAAATGGGATGAACTATAAAGTCATGGTCTGGAGTTTGATTTATGGGTTGTAGCCCTTGTTAAAGGCAGGTTAAGCAATTGTTCCACGCTGCACTACACCTGCTGCTTCAGATTATTTGCATAATGATCCAGTTCCCAATGTTCCCAGGCCGGGAACTATCTCTACAATGTTTCTCTAGACATAAGGAGACATATAAAAGTATCTATTTGACCTTATGCCTGGTGCACACTGTATTCAAGGGTCATGAATTTGAAATTTTCACACATGCATCTTAACTGCACATGTAGAAAGCAACTTCATGACAGCACCCGGGTGCCAGAGGTTTTGTGTACAGCTTTCCTTAAGGATCTCAACAGTTTTCCATACAACAGATTAAACTATAATCATGATGACCAGATTGCAGGAAATTGCTCTCATACAGCCCGGAGTTTGTTCTGCTCAAATATGTTTGTATTTGTGTGTGTGTGAAAGTATTTTGTCTGCATGCATTAGCAGTATACTGTTCGTGCATGTGTTTGGATTTAAAGAAGCAAGATCCATCTGTATTTTGTTGTATGTTATAGTTGTTTAACTTCAGTCGTAGATTCTAACTTTTTCCTTCCAATACAACCAGAGAAGATGTATCCTGCAACTGTAAAACTACATGATGTTTGCTGCAGGGTGTTACCATATACGAAGAATGTGTCTTTGTATTTATTATATACGAATCATTTAAAGATCAAAACACTACCAAGTATCACAATTATTAATATTTAATCTAATTTAAAAGGCTTTTTCTTTAACCTATATACTCACACCCATCACACCGATTTGTGGACAGCAGGTAGGAGGAAGTTAGCTCCACAGCCTTGATTGATTATCATTTATAGTGTCCCAAAAAGCTCACCAAGAAAAAATGTATATGCAATTAGTCATGTTAAGTTCCTAACTTGATTAATATCTGCTATCAAAACATTTTGTGAATACTATAAACGATGATTTTCAACAAATTAGTACAGTTATTAAGAGATCAGCACACTTAAAGTTGATATTTTCAGGTTCTAAACTTCAAAAATTCAAAGTGTATTAAGACTCTGCTGTTTTTCACTGAATAATGAATTCCATTATTCTGACCAAATTTCAATCGTCCAAATTGCCAGAGGATATTATTCAACCAAAGATAATTGACATACAGTGACTTTGATGACAGTAATTTTTATCATATGGTGCGAGAGACAAAATACTCTATGTGCAGCTTTTTAAATAGCAGTTTTTCATGTGAACACCACAGAAATGGTAGTTTTTTGTAAATGCTCAGATTCCTGGTCCTACAAAGGGGATTGTAGGGTCTTATGTTCATTTTTCAAACCAATCTTAGGGTTGAGGAGTCAAGTGTTGCATACTACCAGCACTGGCACTGTAATGCTCAATTCAAAATTGATAATGTGCATTTGCAAACAATATATATTTTTATCAGTTCTATCTCAGTAAAAAGATAATTACTAAATATTTAGATGGTTTATTTCCAATTGAACTCAGTGCTGAGGGGGAAAAACATTCCCTAAAGTCACTAAGGCACAGAACTGACGCAGAACAACAAATATTTTTTATTTTCAGAAAACAATATAACACTAGGGTGATTGGAACTGGCAAATTAAGGGTTTTCAGTTGAGCTCACATACAATGATTGACAGACTGTGGCAGCTCCCCAGTAATATGCATGATCAACTGCTATTATTGAGTTCTGGGTTATTTGGGATTTCACATTTCCTCGCTAATATGGCATCCACTGAAGCTTCTATTTAAAACACACTGCAGTCAAACAATGATGGATTGAATCCAAGAGCAAATCTCTTGTTGAAAAGAGGCTGTTGTTGATTCATTACAGGCCCAAATGGTTGAGATTAGTACTATACAAGCTCTTTATTCTTTCAGCTTACAGTATTATCATGTTGATGTCACGTGTATAACTAAAGTCTGGCCATTATTAATAGGGCTCTCCGAAGACCCTAAGAAATTCAAGGGCAAAGTTGTCAAAAAAAGATGACAATGATTCATCGTTCCTGTAGTATGGAAATTAAAATGAAGAATTAAACAGTACATTCAAAGAAAAGAACACAAGGCAGAAAGCTGCTGCTACTCTGCACCCAGAGGTCCACATGTTCAAGCATGGGCCACAGCAAGTGTTACCATGACAGTCACTCACTGACCACATGCAGAGGTCATTCCACCAAATAGGCAGTGATCAGTGTTGATAGAAATACTCAGATCCTTCACTTAAATAAACGTACAAATATGATGGTCACAAAACACTCCATTACAAGTAAAGTCGAGATTTCAAAATGTTACTTATAGAAGAGTATGAGTATCAAAATGTACTTAAAGTACAAACATTAAAAGTACTCATTCTGCACAATAACCTATTTCAGAATAATATAAAATACAGAAGTAAAAGTATTTGTTATCCAGAGTGGATCTTTTCACAGTATCACATGTACAAAGTAGAGTTAAAGTGTTACATAAGTGGAGTTAAAAGTACAAAATCAGCCTCTCAAATGTAGCGGAGTAGAAGTATAAAGCAGCATTAAACGGAAATTCACAAGTAAAGTAGGAACATGCCGACAAAATATTTAAGTACGATACTTAACTTAGCTTTCCACCACTGGCAGTGATATGAATGCAATTATCTGAATGATTGGCTACACAAAGTATATTTATAATACTTAATTACTTCTTCTTAATTAATAGTTTCAATTCATAACTTTGACTTGTTATGGAGTATTTTAAGACTTTAGTCATTTTACCTGTACTAAAGTAAATAAAATATCGTGGGTATAGTCATGTCATTGTGTTAAAGGCAGTGAGGTTATGTTTGTTTGCATTATTGCATCAGAGTTCTCTTCTTTCATAGCAGACAAAGAGACTTTTGCTTTCTAACAAAAGCACAAAAGATGTCAATACACACATAAAGCCTTCTACGTGCACCTTCTAAGAACACACAATGATCTATGTTAGGTCAGTTTCCTACACTTCTTTACTGACTTCCGACACACCATCATTTGACCCGAGTAAACACATCTTACTTTGTTTGTCTTCATATCAGCAGAGTAGACAGGGAGTGGCAGACACAACCTCTCATACCTTGAAATAAACCATTTGGCTATAATTGTAAGTCACGTTATGATTATGTTTCTATTCCTCATTCGGTCACAACAAAATAAGTGAGACTCGGGCAAAGTCGCAGACAGCAGCGAGAGCCAGCTGAAAGAGTCTTCATTATAAGGAACAAGGAATAATTTATGGAATACTGTTACCCTGTTCAGGGGCAATCTAACAAACATATTGACTTTGGCACACATGAGGTTGCAGATATCTCTGCACCTACTTTCCATTATGGCATAATTTGATTCAGCTGTCGCCTCAGCTCTGTAGAAAGCTTTCATTCTGGCACCTCATAAAATGTTGGATATTGTGAACCTTTAGAGGATATTTTCTTTGCATGTTCAGAAATAAAATGTGCATCATCTTCTCTCCTGGAAATTCTGGAAAGTATGCTTTTTTATGTATCAGCATTTCTCCATCGCTCACAATAAGATTAAGACATCCATAATTCAATACAGATGATATTGTGTCATCTCTGGCTCTCCAGCTGCTGCAGTGAGAAGTGTGCTGCCGGGTTTGTCTGTTTGGTTTGAAAAACAGATTTTCCACCATCTACCAGCCCGCATAAAAAATGTATATCAGTTTCTGACTCAAATCGTCTCTGAGCCCATGGCCACTTTAACAATTTACTCTGTAACAAATTGACTTACTCCAATATCAGAACAGAGATTGAAGATAACCCAAGATTTAAAATCTCTACTAATTCCTTCGCAACAAATGCACATGTTCCATCAATTATGAGCCATTCCAGAATACAGAGCATATCCAGTTGAAAAGATACACCACCACATAGCTACAAGCCAGCAAGCACCCATAAAAATGCAAATAATCAGTATTGAGTGAAGGAGCCTTCAGGAGATGTTAACTTGCAGGCCAGAGACATGCCTGTCAGCAGGTGTACTCCTGAGTAACAAGGAATTCATTGTGAGCGTGAAGTGTTCATGGTTACAATGAAGCACCAGACACGAGTCAGTTTAATTTAATTCAGCAAACCTTTTTTCAAGAGTGGGATAATAGAGGTTTGCCACTGAGGTCAGTTTCTCTGGAATTGACTTGTGTGAATAAATGACATGCAGCGACCTGTTGACTACTAAATGGCCATGATTGGGTCGAACTTAATACATGGTAGACTGGGAACAAATCCCAAATGAACAGATTATAAACATGAACGCATTCCGTTTTGTTGGCTTGTTAGCAATGTTTGACTCCAGGGTTTGAATGCACACCATTGACATGCTCTCTTAAATCACCAGCTGCAGTGTTACATGCATCCTCACATTTCTAGCTCATAGTTATTATGGATCTGTTCATTAAAGCATATAGTGAAACGGGCAGCTCACAAATATTGGATTTCCTTTCTGTAACAATGCCTCACTGTGTACAAGCTTGAGGGTTAATGTTAGCTCTTTAACGAATGATGCAGAGCTGGATTAGTCTATCTGTTGTAATGTTGTGTGTCTACCACGGCTTTATACCTTACAACAATACACTTGAAAGTAGCTTGAAGTTACTAATCCATTGCTGACTGTTTGGTCTACTTCATTTTCTTGTCAATATAAGATACTGTCACATGCTTATGCACTTACAACTGGATTATTACTCATAAACTATCATAATGTCAATTTGACAAATAGAAAATATGATAACAACATATTGACATAACAAATCTAAATATTATCAAGCCGATATGTGTAAAACAAAAGTAAGGATCCAATAATGCCCAAAAAATAAGCTGTTATCTTGGCATTCATTTTGATTCAACCTTAATTTGCAAACCTTAGTACATTTAGAAACTATAATTTAAGGACAATTTAAGAGGTCAGGGTCTTTCCCGGAGAAGGGGAGCCGTATCCCTGGACTTGGCTATTTGTAAGAAATTGCTGTCAGGTTTTTCCAAAATGTCTATAAATCAATTACAGCTCATCCACAAGGCTGCTGCCAAGGTTTTAACTGAAACAAAGTGAACAGCTCACACCCCTTCTTTTCTAAATCCTGTTTCTAAGACTTTGCACTTGCTTATGTTTGAAACCCGCAATTAGTCTTGGCATAGATGTTTAAGATCATATACTTTTGTTTATTAAGCTATGCATTGACGTGGCCCTGACTAAAATACTGATATGAAGCCAAGACAGTTAGAGAGTCTTCATGTATCTCTTCTAGTGAAGCTGCATTCTTTAGATATAGACATCTGAAATAGTTTCCATCTGTAAAAAGAGTAGCGCTCATTATTAAAGCTTCTCATAGTTTTAAAGATGCCCTGTTATGCGTTTAGCCTTTTTCCCTTGTAATGTGTCATATAGAATATTTTGATGTAAATTGGACTCCTCTGTACATGATGACATCACTATTTAAAACATACGCTTCTATTGGCTAGCGCTCAGACTCATTGTAAGCAATAGAATAAAGGGGCAGGACATCTCCACGCAGTTGACCAATCACAAAAGAGCCAGCCAGTTAACCAATCAGAGCAGACTGGGCTCTGGTTATAGACAGAGGGTAAAAAGAGGTGCTGCAGCACAGGCAGTATGAGAAAAATAAAGACCTTTTTGAACATTAAAGCAAGGAAATATGTCACAGTAGAAGTACAAAAAGAAATATGTACCTGCAAATGAACAGAATATGTGCTCTTTAATTTTATCTTCTCAGTTGTATTGTTTGGAATACAATAGAATAAATGTATTTTGCATTGTTCATAACACTTAAAATAGTCTATGAATGCCCTTAAAGAGAGATGGAAATCTCTCTTTAAGGGCATTAATTTCTTTGTTCTGTGCAATCAATCCTTTTTATTTTGTAATATAGTTTTTGTAAGGCGCTAAATCCTTTTTAAGAACAGGTAATGCCCCTTCAGTGGCTTGATATCTAATTTTGGAACACAAATTTAGATCTTTATGCTCCCTCACAGTCAACACCTGCCCACTACAGCCCATGCCAATGCCACATGTCGTGCCACAAGGGCTTGAAATTAACATTTGCCAACCCGCCAAAAATTGGCTTAGAATTGGCAGGCGCTGTGTCGTTTCTACAGGCCACTTTGGCAGGTGAGCCTTTTTGATATGGTTTGAGCACAAATACTTCTCCAACACTGAGGCTCTTACTGCTTTGTCCTATTGCTTTTTCTCTTTTAAAACAGAATATATCACTAAATATACATTTTTCATTGAATATTGATTGTCCCCCATTACATTCCTCCCTAGTGTGCTGTGACAGGGACTGTGAGGTCTAGTGAGCTTAAAACAGCAGTCAATTTAGTTCACTTCTCCACAGCAGGGGAGCAGCTTTCTTGTTGCTGAAGCACACACTGCAGCAACGGCAGAGAAAATGTGGGGAAGAAAAGATGAATTGTGGGACTCCATTTCCATAACCAGCCTATCTTCTCTCTAGCAAAGCTGCCATAAGTGTACCAGCTATACGGAAGCTGCTCCTATGATACAGACAATTGAACACACTATACATAAATTTAGAGCTCACCACATCATATACCACACTGTGTGTCACAGCCTGTGTGTGCCACATGATATGATGTATATATTACAATATAGTACGGGGGGCAAGGTGAAAGGAGAATAATAAAACTGCGTCATTTGAACACAAGCTGTCTTGGGATTTGGTTGAGGAATTTAAATCAATGAACATATTTCTCAGAGAAAATGTTCTATACATAAAACCCTCAAGAGAATGGTTTTCATATGAAGAAATCAAAATTGTTTGTGAAGAGCTCCCAAAGGTACAATTTCTGTTTCTAAAATAGTACGATCTATCCGAGAGGAAGAAAGTGGAGTTAATGATAGAAGCACCAATTAGAGGTTGGTTCCTAATATAAAGCAGAATCATCACGCTGGGTCTTCTGAAACATTTCACACACTTTCACTTGCATGTCTACACTGATTAACATTATTACTGAGTTAAAATATCTGAGTGGTTATTATAGGTTTAACTGTGGGTGTCATAATCACTTCTCTATCCATATTATATATATCTTTTTTAAATTGTGAATAATGGTGTAAAGTATATTCATATTTATTCTGTCTATGGTTTCTTTAATATACCGTCCATTTTGCTACCAGCTATTTATTATATTTCATTTGTATACTACTTTTAAGAATGTTCATACAAAGCCCGCAGGCAGAGCATTGCTCAATACTGTACTTGCTGTATATAGTGTAGCATCTGTCATATTTATATACTTATACTATACATTACACTGCACTTAACTGCTCATTTTGCACTTTATGTTTGCATACTAATCACAGGTTGTTGTCTTAGTACTTGTACTTTGTGTATTTACAATAAAGTTGAATCTAATGTAATTTCTAAAGACCGTAACAATCGAGAGTAATCTAACCAGCTGCATCTCAGTGTGGCATGGCAGCTGCTCTGTAGCTGACAGGAAGGCCCTGCAGTCGGTTGTAAAAACTGCGCAACAATTCATTGGCGTCCCACTACCTGCCATCACTGACCTCCAGCGCACACAGTGTCTGTGGCGTGCTCACAGCATCAACCAAGACCCCTTACATCCAAACCACAGACTGTTTTCCCTCCTCCCATCAGGGAGACGGTACAGGAGCATTAGATCCTGCACAAGCAGCCTGGGAAACAACTTTTTCCACAACACAAAACCTTCCTGAACTCTCAAACTTGGAACTAGCCCACCACCACACTCCACATTCCCATTTGGACGTCATAAGGGCTCAAACACACAGCGCGTCACACTCAAGGACATTTCACTCCTTGTGACTCATTTACGATGTATTTGTTTACTCTTTGCACTTTCTGGTTAGATGCAGACTGCATTTCGTTGTACTCTGTGCAATGAAGATAAAGTTATAAACAGAACCTAATCTTAAAAGGTTTATGTGGTTTTTCAAACATTTATTTTAATACACACAATTTGAGACTGAAATTCTTAAACCAATTTTGTTATATTCCAACCAAACGCCATTGCAAATCTCTAAATCCCAGCTGCACTATCATATTAGACATTTACACAGTTAATGTGAGCCCTACCAACCCATAATTTGATACTTTTTGACAGGACAGAATAAGGGTTTCGATATAATATGAATTTTCCATTTCAATTTTCCCATCAGCGTCCCCTCCTCAGATTCCTGTTCGAGTTTAAAAAATAGGCACACTGAGAAGAAATCCATTCGATCCATGCCCAGGGGCTGCTTTCAGGGGGCCCTAAACCTATATTTCTTCTTTCCTCATAATTTTATCGCCTGTCTCAGTCCTTTGTGCAACTGCAGAGATGACTGTCAAAATCTCAAAGAGCTAAGACCACAGGGAAAGGTACTCAGCACTGCTTTTGAAAACATTCAAGTGTGACAAAGGAAAGGTTGACTTAACTAAATGAAAGTCAAAAACCTAATCTATTTCTGAGATGCTTTAACCCAACATAATAATGAAACTATAATAAACTATTTTATAAAAAACAGTAATAATAGTCCAACAACCGGCAAATCCATGCCCTGAACAGCAAATATGAATTGTTGCCATGTACAGATTCCCACGATTTAATAAGGTTAGGCTACACCTCTTTTGTGCACCAGTCAATCATAAAATAAAGACAGTGTTTAATCCCAGATCAAGTGTACTTCAAAGGTTTGTTCAAATATTGTCTTCAGTAAGTGCAAAGTGATCTGAAATGTCTGTTTCCTTGTTTCTTGTCTTAAATATTTTTCCAGATCATACCATACTGTATCGCATTGTCTTGCACCATACCGTACTGTACCGTATCGCAGCGTGCCATGCCGTATCGCAACATACCCTATCGTACCGTGCCGTATCGTATCATACCTTATTGCATATTAACATGTTGTATCGTATCATATTGCATTGCATTGTATCACTTTTTATCGTATTGCATTGTTTTGTTTCGTATCACATTGTATCGTACCATACCATACTGTATCTCATTTTTACATGTCGTATCATACTGTATATATGTAACGCATTGTACAGTTTCTTATTGTATCGCATCGTATGACATTTTAAGTCAGGTATAAATTCAAAAGAAGTATGATCGCAAATACTTTTTAGACACACACTAGTTTAACAAAGGTTTTGTCTTCCAAGGCTTTAAACCTTGTTTCAAACTGCAATTACATTCTAAATATCATAAACAAAGCCTTTGTTTGGATAAATTGTCATCATTATTCTTTCTGTCAATATGTTGTTGCGAAAGTCTGAAAGAGAAGAACAACTCATCTGCTTTGTGTTTTTTGGGGACTTGATACTGTGAGAGATCCCTCCTGGTGAGCTATGCATCAAAACAGTTTTAAGGGCGTCAACATCATTAAATATTTTGACAGAGAGCACACAGGGGATAGACTGCGGGCGCTAATACTTGAATAAAATGTATCACGAAAAAGAAATGTTATGAGAGGATTGCAAATAGGCTATAAATGACAGACAGGCGAGCTCACGTCTATGTATTTCCCTGTAGTTACAAACGATCCTACCGTCACTCTGGGGAGAGCTAAAAATAAATCCAGTCATATTCTTCTGGAATAACATTTCAAACTAGGGAGCCATTAAAGCTCATTCTGGCTCTTTTAAGTTGACCTTTTTCAAAGTTGACAGATGCCCTTGGGTCAGTCACTTTGAGAAATGAATTAAATTGGAGACACAACACATACCCTCCTTCAGTAAAATAATTGATTCCTTTACAGAGAGAAAGATAACATAAGTTTTGTTAAACTTGCTCATAAAACCTACAGTATGAGCAAATAAACTATTTTTAGGTTGATCTATTGGTAGGAAAGGAGACTTATCAAGCAAGGTGATATTGAGAAAAAAAGGTAGAAAGACAAAGAGATTTTTTCATCCTTTGGTACAATCAGCTACTCGTCTCTAGGGAGGCGAAGCTGTTTCTCCTCCGTCGCCTCCTCAGTCAACCCAGCTCAAAAGGAGGGACCTTGGTGGGGAGTAGAGCGCAGCAAGTGATGAAGACATCCTTAGCGAGGGGGAGTGAAGGGAATGAGGTAGAGTGCACTACAAGGGATGAAGCCTACACTTCACAGCATACAGATAACCGCAAGGAGACATCAGGGGAGGCACTGTGTTAAAATCAGACATGCACGTCTCAGGATGAAGGAAAAAAAGCTTCCCAAGAAAACAATAAAGGGCTGCATCGTGAAAGACATCACAAGGTTATTCTAAAGTGATGGTTTAAAGACTTTTTGAAGTATTTGAAGGTGTATACTTCTGTGTTTTAGTAAGGTGCTTTGAGAAGAAAAAAATGCTGATTTGCTGAAAGTTTCTTCCTCTGGAAACTATGTCTCCATGTCACTGACAGTTGTACAACTTTCTGTTTATGCATACAGCAACCTTGACTTGACCGTCATTTTTATATTATTTATTTACTTCTCCTGATTTACTACTATTTAATAAATCTGCTACTTCTTTTTAGCATGGATGTGTACTTATTTTAAACATTTTCAAGAGTGCCTTTATTCCAGATGCAGGCTTGAAAGGGGGAGAGTCAAACATGTGTACTTGGCAGAGAAGACTTCTCAGATGTTATGTTTTTAATGTGTTTTTTATTGGTTCTTGCCTTCTTGCCGGATTTCTGATTCTGACTTCTGACTCTTAATTTCCCATCCGGTTTCAAGGTTTCAAGGTTTTATTTGTCATATGCACAGCAGATACAACGTATATGTTGGCAATGAAAATCTTATGTCGCGTGCTCCTCCAACAACTCCACATACATGGTGCGGATTGGACATTTGCCAGAAGTAAACTCGGTAGAGGAGGCCTGTTTTCACGTTTCCTCAGCCTGACCAGGACCCCGGCCCGGGAACCTCGTGGTCTCTTCCTCCTGCGCTCCACAGGTAGAGCTCCAGCAGGTAAACACGGAGACTCTCCATTGTTTGCAGGTCGTCGTGGATTATTGCTGTCCACCAGCGACCTGATGTGTAAAAGTTGTTCTCTATCATATTGGATGATAGGGCTCGCTTGGGCGGTTTGCATGTTGCAAAAAAAGTTAAAAACAACCAACAAAGTAAAACAATAAAAACACTAAGATGTGGAGTTGTTGAGGAGCTCGAGACACGGCAGCCATCCTTGGCGCCATTCTGCTATTGTGTATCCGGCAGTATGTATAGAAAATAAATACTGCAAAGCACAAAGGATCTCTGCCTGGTGTCCTCCACTGTGTGCTGCTGTGCCATGACTGGGATTATGCATCTGCGGAGGGGTATTCTTAAATGATTAATGCATGATAGGCAGGAGCTGCTGAGTTTTGCGCGGTATAATAAACAGCCCTCGGTGTCACACAGAGCAAAATGTTATTTGTTCACTTAGCAGCCTGCTATACTCAGTACAGCCCTAATTGGTGCTTTTTAACAATCGTGCCATATGGTGGTGGAGGCAGCGGGGTGTACTCAGGACATGCCTACATTTAAAATCAGAAGCCAAACTTTTAATGTGCCTCCTGGGTATCAAGCTTTTAGGTGTGTGTACTGTGAAGAGAAAAATAACTTTATAATACACTTTTTGATTTACTTGGCTGTTAGCATTAGCACAACATTGTAGGGCTAATGCAGCATATAAAAAGGAGATTATCAATCTTAGTTTATTAAAAAAAAAAATAAAAAAAGACATAGGTTGCCCTAAATGCTTAACGTGTGTACAAATTCTATGTGCATGTGGCACTGACTTGTGATGATCTCAAAAAAGATCTGTGTCTCAAAAGAGCTGCTCCTATCATTTTATATCAATTAATGATTTTTGAATTACTCATTTATTGTCAAATTTGCATCAGTATAATGGTTAATAAATAAGATCTCATTAAAACCAAATGTGCAAGATCTCAGTCATCACAAAGGAGCTTTATACTAATTATTTGGGTAACACAAAGCAGATAATATGACCTTGAAACATTCATTTAACATGTTCTGTCCTTATTGTTTGCTATTGTTTTACTATGTTTCCTATCTCTTGGCAGTGAAAAATAACTTATACAATACATATGAATAGACAAATAACACTTTCATGTGCTTCTGTCTCATGTCATCTCAGCCGGATGTTTTAAGCTCTATGGAGAAACAATTTTACATGCATTTATGAGATACCATTACACCTGAATAACCCTTCTTTATCTTCCCGGCTGTAGTCGGGGAGCACTTTATACCACTTTACAACACCACAGGTAAAATTGTAGCTAGCTGTACCACTCCGCTATTACCCCACGGCGTTAACATTAGCTTTTGTTGTTATTCAATCACGTTGAATAAAACTGTGCTCCCAGTTCTCACTTTCTCTACCCGCTCTTTGGCATATACAGCTATAATTACATTGCTTTCAAGAAAAAGCAGGAATCTTTGTGTTTTGAGTTTGCATTTCCATGGTTTATTTCACTTAAGTGAGAAAATCACTTTGGATAAAAGTGTCAGATAAATTAAATGTAATGTAATGTCAAAGGTTAACCTGTTGCGACTCGACTCCACACTGCAACATGCATTCATTCACATGCTAAAACACTGTTACTCTGTGCTTGCTAATCCTCCTGCATAGTAAAGACAGTTTTTGTTGGAAACGGGGCTGAACAAATACAAAGACCAAAAAGGGACCATTTCAGTTTCACGCTAAAGCTGCATATAAAAAAGCGTCTTGCATTCAATACATGCAATGCTTAAGTTAGGATTAGCTACATTAGAGGTAGATGCAGTTTAAAAGAATGATCACGTGATCTGGCAATATAAGCTTCAGCTTACATTTAATGCTGGCTAAATTACTGATTTATTGTCACATTTAGCTCAGTATAACTGTTAATAAATTATATCTCAATAAAAACAAATGTCTCAAAGTCCTCACAGAGTAGCTGCTAACGGTTGAGCCTTGCTAATCTATTTTAGCATATGCTACATTTTTTGGCACTGAAACTGACTGTTTTAAAACAATGCCTAAATTAGTGTAACTTTGCATTTGACCTGTTGCACTCTACTATCACTCCACTTTTTGCTTTGAATAATGCAAATCTGCATACATCCACTTTAACAGGCACGGTCCTTTTACTGTAGATAAAGATGTGGAAGATTCCTGAACTGTCTTTCTGTCTGCCTCTTACACAGTCTACATTTTCTGATGAAAACCATAAAGAAGAACTGCCTGCGTAACTCGTCGCTATAATAATAAAATAAAATAAAAATAATAATAAAGATAATAATAATAATAATAATAATAATAATAATAATAAAAATAATAATAATAATGATAATAAAAAAATAATTAAAAAAAAAATAATAATAATAATAATAATAATAATAATAATAATAATAATAATAATAATAATAATAATAATAATATTATTGTTCTATTTCTAGAAAATTAACCTTTTCCCACACTGGGAATTTGGAAGTGATCAGATTATAATAGCATGGTGTTACAGATCCGTGGGATCCCTTGATTTATATTTTATAAGGATATAAAACATCACATTCTTAATGAAGATAATCAATTCCTTCAATGGCACATTTACATTGTAGGCTATTTTTTAAGGATGCGTACAGAAAATGCAGGTAGTGGCTGATATACTGTATCGAAAGATTATGAGCAGACGATATGACTCAACTTTCAGATGTTTGTTTTTTGTTTGCTGTGTGAAATTCGCTTAGAAAAAACGCTAACCCATGAAGCTATCGCGCAATCGACTGCTCCACTGATAAACTGAATGAAGCACTGAATGAGCTGAGGGGTGAAAATGGCTTGTTAATGCAGCATCAAATGAGATACAATATGGCAGCAAAAACGGTTGCAAGTTTATGCCACAACCCAGTAGAAGATGGCAGTCATGTTTTTGATAAAGGTTTAAAATTCAGTTTCGAAAGATCTTAAACTTTTAGCAAAATCAAAACAGAAATTTCAAAGCATTGATGGGAAGAGACACAAAAAATCTGAGAGAAATTCTTTGGCATAGTGATGTGCCAACTATCAGTTTAAATTTTGGGTAGGAAAATCCTTGAGGAAGCCCATGGGTTGTTTATTTTTGCCTCAATTATCACCCCAGGGCTTATCTCAAAGAGAGACATTTAATAATTCATCTGCTTTTTGAATTCATTTCATTCCCTTTTACCCCTTTCAATGGAATCACAGCCAACACGTTTATTTGTGCTGTAAGATGCAGTAGTCAGTAACTGAATAGTGGTAGAAGTGAAGGAGCAGGCAGGGGTCACACTAAAAAAAAAAAAAATTGGATAACAACCAACTCCTCCCTATCTCAGGAGGAAAGTGTGTGCACTTCAACTTAAACAAGATACAACAAAACAGTGGCTGCATGATATCAATAACTAGACAGAGAATGTTTTCCGCATTAAACCTTTCTGCACAAACTCAGTTGAACAGGTTGTGATGCTGATAGCACTCTATAGGACATTATGTGTGTTGAGCAGGAAGGTGACACACAGGCTAAATGAGAGAGTAATGGAGAATCATGTCAAGGACTCTTGAACAATCCCCTATGGTGACCCGAGGCGTGCTAAAAGACAACATGGCAAACACTTCAGAATACGACTCATGAGTCTGACGAAATTGGCATCCTTCCTGTGAGCTAGAAATTAGGCCAGTGTGTTTCTGTCGCTCCCTGTGTCTATGCTGGACAAGATGTTCGCCTCACTTCACAAACAAGTACAGGACACAGGACACTCAAGTAGTGTACTTAAGTACAATTTACTTACTGTATGTTTTACTCCAATACCTTTATTTGACAGCTTTAGTTTCTTTACAGTTTGAGGGTAATAGCTGTTATTAGCTGATACCCGTAAACAATTGTAATCAGTAGCATCATTTGAGTATCAAAATGTGAAAGTAATGTAACTTGATTACTTTCCCTTTCTTTTACATCATCTTATTATTCAATACAATGCAAATAAATACAAGAGAAAATACCAATGAGGTGTAGTAAGACAACAGAACAATGTTAACTAACAATAATTTTTTAATCAGAAATGTTTTATCTTAAATGATTAAGTTATTCTTGAATTAAAAGCAAACACATTATTTGTATTTAAGATATCAGGGGTAAAGAATGAAAGTAAAATAAATGGATACCAAAAAACATTACCATAATTTGATTAGAATACCTTTTTTGCTTTTACTTCAGTGCATTTTTGAATGCAGGACTTCTATCATAACAGAGTATTTTTACAATTTAGTGTTGCTTCTTACGTAAAGTAATTCTTCCACCACTGCCAGCTATCCATCAAACCAATAAGCCTTTGCATAAACAATAGTATACAATCTTGCATGCATATATGCACATTCTCTGAAATATTGCTACTACTACACCAAACTGCTGTGTCTGCAGGCGTTGCTGTCTATGGGCTTGGCTCGTACGCCATTATCCCACCCATTTATAAACAAGAGCCTAAATATACACAGCGCTTAATTAAAGTCGGGCATCCATTATGAAAGCGAATCCCAGTTTTATGGGATGAGCAGGTAATTAGTCCCTCAACACCTTAGCGCTCATCTCTGTTTCCAGGGGTTATAAATACCAGCAATGCAGCCTCATGAAGGGTATCCCTTAAATTACATCCTCACGCTTTACAAAAGGTTAGAAGAAAGGATTTCAGGAGTTATGTGATATGATGTTTAAATACACGGACTATTAAGATGTTCTTTTTCCAGCGGGAGGAGTCAGAAGCCAACGGTCATCTGATACAGACAACATCACAACAACCTTATGTGTCTCGGACACTACGCGCAGACCGAACCATGAGCTGGCCTGCCAAGGTCAGTCTCCACCAGGGAGACAAATAACCTTTCCTTGTAATCTTTGGAATGTCGCATAGGAATCACTTTGGGTAATAACAAATAATGACTCCATCTCTGCCATTGTGGAAAGAGGTATTGATTTCTTTCACCCACCAGAGCCGGATATTATGACCTTAGCTTTACGGGGATGGATATGTCATTCTTTGCAAAATGAAATACGTATTCTATATGATTGGTGGTGACAGGTCAAAAGTCTAATCCCTCAAGTGTTGAAATAACAATATACTGATATTATAGGGTAATACCATCATTATTTGTGCTTTTAAGATGAGTACCTCTTCCAAAACCATCACACAAATCACATGCTCAACAAAACATGACTTTTTGAACGTAAACTGAGAAAGGCCAATATTTTTTGGTTTCAAAGTACAACTTTTAATAGTTTTACTTAATTGCTTAAATCATCATATACTCAATGTGTGTGCATTATAGTATTTCCATAGTACTTGCATTCACATTAAATTTACTTTAAATGCAGCAGAAACATTAATAACATGTTAGGACGATGGACGGATGGGGTGTTTGGACGGATGGGGTATGTGTGGATGGACGAACTTTCAAAGGGTTTGAGAAACATGCATTTCAATCAAAGTCTGGTGGCAGCAAAGTCCGGATGCAATTATGCTATTTCTTTAAAAATAGGAGATTATATTGTTGAAGAATTCCATGAAACGTTGTTACACAGCTGGAAGATTTAGAATATTTCGGATCCAATACCCTTTGCAATCCTCTACCGCGCATCAAAGTGGCTCTCAGCAGTCTTGTTGTGTTTGAAATGTTTAGTGAACTTGACCATGTCATTGTATGTGTATTTTTTCCTCATTTACAATGGCCTAAAGGCAATGAGTATACAAAATATTTTGCTTTCACATTTTCACATATTTTTTAGTTGAACCTAGGTCACAAAAACATCTCTATCATCTAAAAACAACGACCTATCTTTGCGATATACATGATGTTTTAAGTATTTCATTCTGCCATCAAGTTTTTTTTTCTACTTTTGTTTAGTTTTGTCCATAACCCGAGCCCTCTTCAATGAAACTATAAGAGGCAGGTGTTGATAAGAAGGTCAAACTCTATTGAATTGTCAATTGTGGGTATTTAAATCTTGTTGAATGTATTCCATTCAGACTGAGACTTAAAAGGGTTTGACAGTAAATTCAATAGCCTAATGAGGAGTCTGTCCATCGTCTTATTTAAGCATTTTCTCACACTGAACCTCTCATCCATATCCTGTCAGTTCAGATTTGTATTTTGAACTTTGATGAAAGTGCTTCATCATGAATTATCATACACTAATGCTAATTACATTTATAAGCACTGTAGAAATTCACGTACATTTATCTAACCCAGAACATAATAAAGGGCCCTTGCTGTGGGTACATTTTGAATCCTATTTATGTTTCTCATTATCAAGATAAATGCTTTTTTTGGGCAATTGTTGAGGGGATATAATGCATTACAAAAATGAATGAGAAAACAAAAATACTCCCAATTATTTTAATATTACAAGCTTTTACATTTTAAGAATAGAGTAAGGGTTAGGGTTAGGGCTAAGTATACTTTGTGCTTTGCCGCTGAGACCAGAAATCAGTACTTTATTATTATTTGTTGCATTCATTACTAGATAAGACTTGGAGTATTATAGTCTTTATTGAATGGCAATGGCAGTCACTTGGGTAGGGGGTTCCTCCTGTCCTTCTGCTTATTAAAGTCAACATAAGCTCCAGCAGTGTTTGAAGAATAGCAAAGATTTCAGAAACTTTCCAGAGTGTAGAAGGAGAGTAACGAAGGTACCAAGAGTTCAGGGTTTAGCCTTTTAAAACCGGATGATTGAATTCCTTGGCAGGGGATTCATTAAAATGATAATTCTTATTTATGAAGCCCTTTAAAAAATTAAAACACTCTCTGTGTAGCGCTTCCTATTAATTAACTTTTTTTCCCTCTCATTTTCCTTTTTTCTCTTTGCCACTTTTTTCTTTACTTCCCACTGAACTTGACACACTAATAGGTTATGAATAATTCTGTTTCAGTTTAGACGGCAATTAGCCACCATGCCAGAGGCCATTCTTCTTCCTCTCTTGTGGAGTGGTGATTTAAGACCCAGCTGAGTAAGGGTGCACCAACTATCCCGCGACTACATCATTCACTGCATCCCACCCAACACTGAAAGAAGAAACAGTTAACTGGGTAAATCCCCAACCATTGATAAAGTCTTTAGCTGACGAGTGTGTGGGGATCACTCAAACAGAGTCATGGGATTGGGCATCAAATAAAACAGAACGCAGGGTCAAGAGCTTACTTAAAGAGAAATAAAAGTCTTAGTCGGAAGGACAGAAAAGAAGAAACATGAACACCATAGGCAGTTCTCAGAGGCGATGGAATGTGATAATGGAGTGATATTGTCGCACGGATCCTCTCTATGGTGTTCCACTGAAAAATTTCACCACTGCTAATTAGCCATAGGACCACATGGAGAACAGCATGTCTTTGCTGCTGGAATTGATAGATCTGAGGCAAGCGAACAGCTGTCGTTAGGGGGAATATAATACAATAATTACAGCACAGACTGTGCAATAGCCCACAGGCGCACAACGTCATCTATTGATTAGATGAGAGGCAACTGATAATGGTAATAGCTGTTTTATTTTGCAGTGGCAATAAGGTTGGAAGAAAGCAAACTTCATAATTATAAAATCTGTGTGATTGACAGGCAGAAAGGACACACAGATGGTTAGATAGATGCACAAACCATGTAGAGTGTTTTGTCTTGTTAATGTTAATAATGGGAAACAGGTAAGCAAATCTCCGTCAACTTTAACTTACATTTCCAGTTGGATCAATTTCTTGACCCAACACACCTTTCAAGATATAGAAACGAGTCTACTCGTTCATTGTTAAAGCAAGCGATAATATTCCAAATGCAGATATTCTACATCCAGACAACCACTGAAATGTAATCAATTGTTCCCTAGCCAACACGATTGAGCTACCCTACTTTAACTCCATGAAGGGAATTAAAGAGAACATTGCTAATGTGTGTATGCAAATATTGTTTTTATACGCTGTTAACTATTTCAGATTTGGTGATAAAAAAGACTCACTGATCTGACCTGGACACAAAAACGTTTTTTTTGTGTTTTTTTTCAAGTACAAACAAGTTGTGAACAAACACTAACACAACATCGCCTTTCAAAATGTTTTTGGTCCCAAATCTCTATTGTTTTGTTGCACCATGTTTAAAAGACCCGTCTGCACATTATGCATGTTGACATGTCACAGAAGTGGCACAAAATACAAATATGAATCTGAAAATGAGCATAATAGATCCCCCTCAAAAGGAAAAGTTCACTGGAATTCCATGTTACTTTATAGAAAGCAGTATACATATAGACAGCGTTTTCTCCTGCTGAAGGGCCTGCAAAGCATTTCGATTTTCAATCTTTATCAAACTGTTCAACCCGCTGACTTTGAACAGTCCCTCTCCATGCAACCTATGTCCCACCCTGCAGCACACAATTTTTACCATCGAAAACTATGGAACACACCACTGAAAGGACATTTCCTTTACTATTAAATAAAAAGGGCAGGGATGGTACTCACACATAACAGTAAGAAAAACATTCCCTGAAGCCAGGACGACCTTCTCCCTTGTTGCCCGGTCGTAGATGCCCACATGGCATTCGTAAGGTCCGTTGTCTGAGATCCGTACCTCCGGGAGCCTGTAAAATACATGGGATTATGAGTTGATACAAATCTTAGCAGTCTGGTAATACCTATACAGGGATGTGCAACTACAATATGTTTTTCTGAAGTGCATAGGTGAGAAATAAAATGCTATGAGATAAAATAGTTTGCCATTAGTCATCTATTGATCTAAAACATGACATTATGAGCTCATTCATTTTAATACGCACTCAAATATGCATTTAATGATAGGATTTAACTTAACTTTACATTTATTTAAATGTTCCTGTATTATTTTTGAGGATATGAGATCAATGATTTACAGTGAGCAGACCATTTTTTTATATAGTACCACTCATCATGTGTGCTACTTGGTGTACATATTTGGCAATGTTCTTTTTCTTTTCTTTAGTTTGTCATCCATTAATTATTCAGTCACAGATAGCAGATCACAATTTTTTTTTCAAACTGCTAGGGAACACAATCTGTATTCTGCACTTGGCTAATGTGTCAACAGTGATAATCAAAGTGAGACACTACTATCCACATTTAGCCCCTGTGATTTATTCCCACAAAAGAGGAACAATTGTCCTTGCCGCCTGGCTGTTTCAGAAGGGGACCTCTGTTAGAACAGCAGCAGGGCGCTCACAGCAGCCATGCTTTAATGAGTTCAGCTGTGTGTTTGTTAGTGTCTGCTTGTAAGTAGAGGAGATGGCTCTTTTAGAAATGTAAAATATGTGTGCCAACAAACATCTTTCTACAATAGTAATACCTATATTTTGTAATGTCTTTCCCTGTTCTTTGCTATTTTTGGATATCTTAAAGAGCCCCTATTATGGTTTTGGGGGTTTTCCTTTCCTGTAATGTGTTACATAGGTTTTTGTGCATGTAAACGGTCTTCAAAGACTAAAATCCCAAAGTTCCCTCCAGAGGGAGTTTCTCTACCACAAATTTCCCCCCTGCCTGAAAAGCCACCATTAGAATCATTCATTTTCTTGTCTGTGACATTACTACGTAAAAACTTTCTTCTATTCTATGTAGTGACAGGGGCAGTGACCAATCACAACAGTGCAGACAAGCTAACCAATTTAATCAGACTGGGCTCTGGTTTCAGAGACAGCGTGAAAAGTATGAGAAAAATAAATAACTTTTTGAACACAAAATACAAATATGAACCTGAAAATGAGCCAAACATTCAGTAAAAACAAATGAAACATGATTAACATTAATTGCTGCCCTGAATCCCAACAGGCCGGTTGGAGCTATCAATAAAAAGATTATTGTGTTTGCACTACCCTTCAGTGTACCACAAGCAAAAAAGTAACGTTTTACTGAACGAATGGATCATAAACAAATGTTGGAAAAAGGTATGAAAAAGAATGAGCATCACAAGATCTAAAGTGAGGTTTTCTTCACAAGAGCTTCCTCCAGGGATGAGCATAAAACAAGTACGTCTTTTTTCCCACTACAGGGCAAAATGATGAGAATAGCACAGTGAATCTCTCTGTAGCGCCGGGTTGGGGAGATAATTGGCTTTGTCTTGGCTGGCTACATTATACTAAACGCTGATGAAGCCCATTGCTTTGTTTTTTACAAACAAAGCCGTGGATCTGTTATCCACAGTCCTGACTGCTGCATTTATGGATTCAAACCAAGACAAGTGCAGGGGAAGGAAACCGGAGATAAGACGATTCAAGGAATGGAAGTATTGCTGGAAAAAGGGTGAGGAGGCCACCATACAACTTCCGACCACAGCATTTCTGAGTAACCACCTGCTTCAGAATTCTCCTGCAGCTTGACAGGAAGACATATCTGTCAGAATATGGGGAAAGAAAAAGAGGAGAGGTTGTTCTCATAACATTGAGATTTCTGTAAAATATTAAGACTGCAGGAATTAATTTTTCAACAACCCGTCTAATCTTTGATGTCATGTATTTCAGAGGTGGCAGTCTATCGAGAATCTCTTCACAAAATTGGAACACGTGACTCTGAGGAGTTATTTTTTCCAACAGCTGTCTCCTCTTTACTGTCAATGGGAAATTCATCTAGGAATCATAGTAACACTTTGAATGTACTTGTTGAAAAAAACTAATATATCACACATTCAAAAAAAAATCCCATCATGATTATTGTTCTATTATCGCTATGAATCAGGACTTACATCAACAGTCCCACACATTTATTAGCATATCATTTTACTATGATATATAACTCATTATCATATACATATAACAAGCATCATGTTATTAATCCTTTAGAAAACTGAAGTTTACAAGCACATAATCCACAATACATGATTTCAGTCTACCTCTTCAGTCTTGCAAACTGAACTCAACATCAACACAACATAATCATTTTTAATACCCAACCAAGTGAGTAGGTAATCTAATAACCAAACAATTTCCAGTAAACCACATTAAACACACTTCAAACTCTCCCCAGTAAACCAGAAAAAACAGTTCGTACACACTTGAGATCGATAGCAATGGGCCCCAGTGGAGGAGCAGCAAAAACAGCACACCGCAAAGAGAGATCGATTGTCCCCTAGGAATTGCATCTGAAAGCTCTTTCCTGTTATGTAGGCCGTCCTGCAGAACTCCTCCTGGCTACAAATTCAAGCAAATGCGACTGCCGAGATGGAGAGTGAAAAGGAGCAGACCTGACAGAGAGGCGTCTGATAGCTCATCAACTCAATCTCTGCAACAAATTAACTAGCACATTGTCACATACTCTTTATGGCCCGTAGCATTACACTCCAATGGGTGAAGGCTGGCATTTGTAAGTCTGCTCACTCTAGGAAAAGCAGAAAAAAATTGCTTAGAGGACGGGACGAGATTTGTAATCACGCAGGTTTTCTTAAGGAATAAGCAGGAAACACAATGACGAGGATACATTCTCAGAGTGCCAAGAGAGGTGTCATTGGCTTTGTGCTGGCTGTTTATATTATAGTAAATGCTGATGTAGCTCATCTCCCTGTTCTTATCCACAAAGCTCTAGTTTTGTTGTTTGCTACCCGAACTGCATTCACGGATTCAAATCCATACGAATGCAGAGAGGAGGGCTCAGTAAAAAATAAGGAAAAAGCATGGAGGTATTACTGGAACAGGAAAGGGACCATAGAGAAGCCTCATAAAAAAAGACTTTTTAGTGATGACAGAAGGAGCTCTTAAGCCCCGTTTGAATTGCATTAAATGGGTTACGTTTTGTACTTGTCCTAACCAATTTAAGAAGAAAAAAGCCTCTAAACAATGAATTTGTATTGTGCATATTCAAATGAAATTGGTGGTACAACATTTCAAAATTGTCAAAATAGGAATGATTGAGTTTGTCAAATTCAGAATTCAGAATGCAGCAGCTCGACTGGTTTTTGACTTACCAATTTTCTCTAACACTATACCACTCCACCACTCCTCCACTCCTTTCACTGGCTGCAAGTGGCATCCAGAATATGCTTCAAGACACTGGGACTGGCCTACTGTGCTGGCAATGGATCTGGTCCTTACATCATGGACATGATCAAACGATTCACTCAAGTATGTAGACTTTGGCTTTTGACTTTAGCTGGACGACGTACCACTCAACAAAAACAAGCCTGTTTGCTATCTTGGCTCCAAAATGGTGGAACGAGCACCCCATTAATATCAGCATAGCAGAAAGCCTACACACCTTCTGTCACCAACTGAAAACCCACCTGTTTCGCTTGAAGCTAGGCAATTATATATATTTTTTTAAACGTAAAACTTTAACGATTGCACCAGAACTTACAAGGGTCTGGCTTATTTGAAGCAAATCTATCTTTTATTGTTGTTCTGAGTTTGAATCTGTATGGTTATTTGCACTTATTGTAGTTGCATTGGACAAAAGTGTCAGCTAAATTAAATGTAATGCAATCTTATCTGTAT
Organism: Eleginops maclovinus; assembly: GCF_036324505.1. Classification (NCBI taxonomy): domain Eukaryota; kingdom Metazoa; phylum Chordata; class Actinopteri; order Perciformes; family Eleginopidae; genus Eleginops; species Eleginops maclovinus. The sequence goes on along the minus strand of NC_086368.1, from coordinate 8,196,537 downwards.
AACATACAGGATGATAGTTTTACTGGAAAGGTAAACGGTAGAGAACGGTGTCAAATTTTTCATGCATTTAACCTTAGAGATCATTCACCACACAACACAATAATAATATAATTACTATACAGATTCAAAATACACAAATGTATTCTGTCTTTCTAATGTAAGACATCTTGGTGGACACATTCACCTTCAGTGTAAGATCGAGGGGGGAGATATCAGAATGAACGTTTTTAATTTGCAACTGTAATCCAAAAAAATTGAAATTGACGTTCTTAACACAACTTCCCACAGGAAATATCCATCAATTACTCAAAGACCTTACTGAGCTGTTTCACCTGCTGAAATTGCCAGTACAACAACAAGGTCTGTCTATTAGATTTAAAATGTCGGGGTGTGGGTGACTGAAGAAATGTATTACTAATATAGTCTAGCAGTCACAAGGCAATTTGAAGCAGACAAGGAATTTCAATTAACTTTTTCTGTTGGATGGTTTCAGCAGAGTCGTACATTTGTTTATAGACAGTGGAGACACGACCGTTCCAGTTGATTCCTTTGGCAGAGATAAGATTGTGGTAGAAAGTGAGGCAAAGATTGACAGGGGCTACGGATTATCTTTAACTCAAGAGTTAACTAGCTTTCTATTTGTCATGGTTATACGGTAGGGAGCTTGAAGCGGTTGGTTTTTGTCGATATTGGACCATTTGGGAAGGTAGTTAAGGAGAGAGTTGTCTAATTCCACTGGCTGTTATAATTTGTGGGGGGGGGCTGTACCCTCAGCTTGGACCCTCCTGTAGCGCCCCTATGGAAGAAGAGTCTATGATATAAATTCTTATGTAATTTACTAAAACTCTTCCTGGCACAAATTCTGTAACTGAAACAAATACCAATCATGGTCTTTTATTGGGTTTTCTGTGTGCTTTGACTTTTTACTAAACTAAAAATGTCTCTTCTGTCCCGCATAACATTGTGCCCCTCTCATAAAACATCTGGTAAAATTGGTTCTAGAAGCACCACTGTCTGAATGGTGGTTTAAATTACAGCATTTGTTTTATTCACATAGTCCTCTTTGCCCTTATTTTTACCGGAATTTGTCTTTTTCTGCCATAAGCAGCAGCCTTTAAGATGGCAAAACAACACTTAAACTGCCCCTTGCAAACTTTCATCAGACAAATTCTGTATGTGTAGTTTTAGAAAGAAAGTAGACAAAAAACCTTTTGTTTTTACAAGGAGACGTTTATCCATCGGTGTTGTGTAGCGGATTGTTTGTGCCACGAAGGTAAACCATGAAATGTATAAAATGTACTTTTGCTAAAGACATTTTTAACCACAGCACACATAGTATAATTCATTCAGGAAGAATATGGTAACAGCAGCAACTGCTGAGAAACCGGTCCAAAGGCAGGTGCAGCAAGGTCTCAGAAAGGTACTTAAGGCATTAATAACAAGTCTTCGTAACTACAACATAATAGATCGTTTGCATGTGAGAAGGCATGGGAAATAGATTGTATACAAACCCACAAGCATGAATTTAATAGTCTCCACCATTTGTAAAAGCAAACCTACTTATGCCAAAAAGGCAAACTCCTGCGTTAATTATTTTAGCTTGAATACTGGAGGTCCTCCAAACTTCAAGTATCATCAGCTACTCCAGAAATCTGTCATTATTTTACAAGGACTGTGCATTTGCACTTAAATACAGACACAGTTACAGCTGCTTCCAGTCTTTTATATTGACTTTATCTTAATCTTTTACGGCTATTAGTCACCATCTTTAAACATCACTTCTGAAACCGTCCTATAATTGAAAGCTGGGATGTGAGAAGAAAAAACATCTCTATTTCTGTTCTAGTACGACACAATAATCACACATTGCTGCGAGGTAAAGTATTTCACAAAAGCAAAGAGGGGAAAAAAGCTAAAAATAATGTTTTCTACAAAATGCACTGAGTTTATAAAAGATACAGCATATTGAGGCATTCGTTTTTGGTCGTACAAGTGGATTTGTCAGACTTCTAAGGCTTTGTACAGAAGATTTAACATTCTCAGGTGGAAATGGGAGATTACAGCGAGTAAAAAATTCAGCTTTCTGCATTTCTTAGCAGTGTTGAGCTCCTGTGTGACACCATGAAAGTGGGATTGTAACCAAACAGAGGGAATTTGTTCTTCACTGAGAGGAATGGCGCGACTATGGCAGGAGTCCACATTTCTCTCTGGTTGACTAACACAGGTTAAGCATCGTGACAAAGATCCGGATACAGGTCAGTGCAGGTATAGCATCCAATTGTTTCTGATGTGGTTTCATTCGAAATCCCCCTTCCCCTGGTGTATTTCATTGGACTTTCTCTCACTTCCTTTCTCCGTATGTATCTTTGTGTGGGTGTCTCAGCGTGGGGGGTTATATTTGCTGTATGTGTGTGCACTCGTGTTTCCATGTCTGTGTGCATGTAAGCAGAGGTGGGACCAAGTCACTGTTTGGCAAGTCCCAAGTAAGTCCCAAGTCTCAGCAGTCAAGTCCAAGTCAAGTCCCAAGTAAAGACAGAGAAGGGCAAGTCGAGTCCAAGTCCAAGTAACACCAAAGCCAAGTCGAGTCCAAGTCCAAGTCCCAAGCTTCTTCGAGTCCTGAACAAGTCATCATGTACTCTTCACTTAATAATGCCATTATCAGACTAACGATCACACAATTTCAACATATCAACCTAATCTTCAGTATTTTTTTATACATACAGATTAAACTATGCATATATTTTATATATCTGTATATACGCATGCGCCCAAAGACCTTCAAAGTATTGTGTGTGAATGGTGGGTTAGAAATGTATGAGCACGGAAGGCACCACTGTCATCCTAAAGTTGGTAAAGCGCCTTGACTAGTGAGGCATGGACTGTGTGGATGCATGTAACTGGCATTGATGCTTCAGTGGATGCCAGTTACAGTAGGTCAACATTTTGCTTAAATCACAAAGAAACCTAATATTTCAATAAAACAATGTTTAATCTGCATAACAATTAAGCAGCATGACTACACACAATGAAAGGTGCTGGGGGTAGGCGCTTGAGAGACAGACAGACAGAGAGAGAGACAGAGTACACCTCCCTAATCTTAGTTATTTGTGTACATACCTGCAAACTCAGAAGGGCTGAAAAAGGTGACAAACTAAACCGTTGTAGGGGGGTCTGGGGGGTCTGGGGGCATCCCCCCCCACCCCCCCAGCCTTTGTACACGTTGCCTAGCAACGTCGCACATGCGCATTATATCCTGCTCCGCTCCGAGTTATAGTCGTAGGCTATTCATGGGAAACGCATGAACAGCACGTTAAGATCTCGGCCAAGTCGTAATTAAAAGCAGTTGTTCATTATTTAAGTTAAGCGGCGGTAACGCCAGTGTTAAACACGGTGTTAAACACGCAAATGCCGGTTGGTGTGCGTACGGTACTGAGTGTTTATCGGTCCACGGCCGTAATGAACGTGTCGCATTGGTCCATATGTAATGCGCACGTTCTGTTGTTCCCATTGGCATAGAGCTATTGAACATTAATTTTAACAAAGGATACGGATAACATATCGCCCACGGCAGTTTTGTCATTGTATGTATAGCCTATATTTGTATTACGCTATCATCATTCAACATGTAGAATGAACGTGTTATCTATAGAGTCGATTTACATAGATAATTCACAACCATGAACCTAATCTGGATCTTAAACCTGCCAATTGCAACTGAGAGAGACGCAGACCAGACGGACAGCTCTCGACTAGGCTTCCCTTCCGTGGCACAATTGCATCTTTTCCGTAGATGAAATCCGGGGAAATCGTGAATATTAATGAGGGGAAACCCGGGGATTATCCAATCACGCTGGTTAGGTCCCTGATCCAATCCAAAAAGGCCAAAATCCACCACATGATTGCATTGCTCGCACTTGCCTGCCGGCTCTCTCACTTTGCGGTCTTTGGGGCTTCGCAGGTTCGCATTGCAGGGAAGGATGTCCATGATCAGGAAATTTAGCTTTTGACTCGAGGCATGTCAAGTCATTACAAGTAAAAGAGGCAAAGTCCGAGTCAAGTCTCGAGTTAATAGTATTCAAGTCCAAGTCGAGTCGTAAGTCATGCCGAATTTGATCAAGTCAAGTCTGAAGTCATTAAAATCATGACTCGAGTCTGACTCGAGTCCAAGTCATGTGACTCGAGTCCACATGTCTGCATGTAAGTGTGTACGCCTTTCCATTGTGATGATGCCTACTCTCCCAAAGGGATAGTAGGATTGTCCAAATAAATCATCTTCAGCTGGGCATCCACACCACACATGAGGAAAAAAAGAGGGACAGAAGGAGAAGAAAAACACAAAGAGGTAGAGATGTACATGAGCGGAATCAAAGAAAAGCATCAGGACAAAGATAAGATGACAGTGAGCGATGAAAGTAGGATTATTACACAAAGATGCAAAGAGGGAAGCATTGCGATTCTAAATGAAGTCGCAGATATGTTGTACGGCCATTGCTTTCCTTGGTTGAAATTTAGTGAGGGATATCTGCAGAGGGAGGAGAGCCAGAGCAAGGAATGATGAGATGGGTAAACAGCTGCCAGCCTTATTTTGGAGGCCTGGGGGTGAAAGAAGACCATCCCCATACTTAGCTATCAATAACAAAAAACATTACAATACGAGTTTGTATTTGTATTTGGGAGGAGATTATAATGTAATCATTGTTATCAGTATGATGTAAGACAATTTGTGGTAGTAGTAATCTTGGTTCCCCTTTTTTTATTGAAATCACTATTCAATTCAATTCAATTCAATTCAATTCAAAGGGGCTTTATTGGCATGAAAGTTAAAGGGAACAATGTTGCCAAAGCATCAAAATACATTATCTCTTCCTACAGCGATGATCTTGTCTGCTATCTCCCACTCCTGTTCAACTTCAAGAAACTGGTGCTTGGCTCGCAAACTTCTTTTGTTGATTTTCACCAGTTTTATGCGAACGAATGCAGTTGCTTTTTGTACTTGATTAGGTGTGCCATTGCACCTAGGTAGTTATGGTTCTTACTGATGTCCAGTGGTCTCTAGTCAGTGCAATACATGTAGCATGTAGCTTGTGCCAATTTCTCAATGTATGGTAATTATCCGCGTTGGAACTACAGGAGGAAGTTTCAGTCAAACACGTTAAAGTTTTCAGAATAATCACAAGTATTAGCGTTGACACCCCTAGTTAAAACATACACAGTGGGGTAGTAGGGTTGTGTATGTTTGTAGAGCCTTTGCATGTTCACCTATAATGATTACTTGCTTGAACAGGGCTGTGCTACCTGAGATGTATGCACCACTGTGGCTGGAATAAGGACCAGTCTGGTCAGATGTTAGATAAATCTTTAACACTGAAATCTTTATCTTGAGCAGAGTTGCTGATTAGAGTTCCCCAATGCGTCCTGTCCTCATGTGATAATGCGATGACCTCTATGCCCGGTCTGGCCTGGTCTGACCAACAGCAGATGGCTGGGAATAAAGTTGTGTAGCACTGAGAATCAGTTAATCTTGGTGCATTAACTATCACAGTATCAAGACGTCATTGTGATGTAAGCATTTTCATTTGCATTGTACTGTTTCTGCAAAGTGAAGGGATAAAAAGCATGTAACATGAGAGGAATGGAAGAGGGCCTATTATGATTTGGGGGTTTTATTTTTCTGTAGTGTGTTATATACATATATTTTGGTCTGCAAAGGCTAAAATACCAAAGTTCACGCCAGAGGGAGTTTCTCTCCCGCACACATTCCCTTATTGCCAGAAATGCCTCTATTGGACTCCTTTATTCAATTCAGTGACGTTATGACATCACCATGTACCACTCGCGCTTCTTTTGGCTAGCATTCCGAGAAATTGTACAAGATTTGCTCGACATTTCCGACACATCTCAAAGCAAAGACGTCCAGCTAACCAATCAGAGCAGACTTGACTCTGGTTTCAGACAGTGGGTGAAAGGAGGCAGTAAGAGACACATTAATTACTTTTGAACTTTGAAGCATGTGAAAATGTACAGTTAAGGCGGAAAATACAAATATGAACCTAGAAACGAGCATAATATGTACTCCTTAGGAAAGAAAGAAGTCGTGTTTCAAATAATACCAATTGACTTTAATGCTCACCGGACGGTTGATTGGTACACGAGGTCTTCACGCCTGCGGTAGTCCTCCATGTGAGAGTAATTGGTGTTAAACATAGCATCGTAGGTGAAGATTTTCTGCTTGATGGTCCCTCCATCTGTGACCTGTGAAGCAAAAAAATGGAGAGAATTAATAAGATGATCCTTCTAATGATGTATGGGACAGGTTCTACACTTCTACCCCTCAAGCTCCTCCTACATATAAACTGTTGTCCCTTGGCCTCGAGTGTAGATTGCTCCCCTGCCTGCAGATATCTCATTGATTCATTTGCAGCCATGATAAGCTCATCCCTTACAATGTCTGAAAGCAAAGGGATTGAAAACATGCTGACATGATAGCATCGCTGAGACAGTCTCTTAGGCAGCCGCTGGTATGTGCTCGTGTACATGGTTAAGTCTTAATCAAGACTGGCACGAAGCAGTGATATGTATGTGTCAAGCAGTCTGCTTTCTGCAAAGGTAATGGCTTGTGACGAGATACTGCAGCAGTAGAGGGAAAGGATATTCAAAACACTGGTCTCATCTTCTTCTTTTTTTTCCTGTGCATGGCAGATGATGGAGTAGTTCTTTCCTTTCTAATATTCACAGGAGTGTTAAAGTCACTTAGCATTTGAATGACTGTGATTTCTCCTCTCCTCAGAAGCCACAGACACATAAATGAAAAAGGGTGACAGGATTTTAATGGAGTCACTAATGCTGCTTTGAAGAATGAAATTGTTGGTGGGCCAGGGATACTTCTTTCGCCTGCCAGTGAAGATGCAATTGTCCTGATCCAGTCCAATCCCTTCAGTGAGGTAAACAACATCAAAGCAATTCATGATATGTAAAATGTACACATCAGGAGACAAAGCCGCATTGTGTTTTTAAAATATGTGAACACGGGGTAACTCATATAACCTATTGCATCTGAAAGAAGCACACTGCCTCAGGCTTAGTTTGCTGAATATTACTGCATAGACAGATGCTAAGACAACCAAAGTAAGAGCGTGGAAACAAGCAATACTAAAAACTTGCAACTGACTAAAGAAAGTGTTTAGAATATGTTTCCCAAGTTAAGAAAATGAAAAAAGGTCAGTGTTTTCAATGTGTGCTTTCAAGACTTTTTCAGAAACATTCCTCCACTTGAGAATATTAGATTTATGTCATAATTTCGCAAGAAAAATACAAGTTTTGTCACCCTTTTCAAGGACCTGGGTGTTGCCGCCATCTGTTCATTTTTAGTTCACAAACAGTTCACATCATCGCTCCATGTAGACACCAGGCAATGATGTGGCTTCATTTTAAGATGCCGAACAGGGATATGAAACAGGAAAAGGGTCAGCCTTTAAAAGCAAAGCCATGTTTAGAAATTGTGCTTTCCTGGCACCCCACCACTTACCGTAATGGACCTTTTAGAAACAACCACGTAGGGAGTCAAGAGACGTTTCTTTCTGATATGGCTGTTCAACATGACAGGGCTTAAACATAAAAGCACTTTTAACATGTGCGATGCATGACACCTTCATGGAAAGTTGAAAGGCGGCACATTTTTTACTGGATAAATGATGACATGTCACTTACACATAAAGTGGTATACGTTACAGATTAGTTCTGTATGGGACAATCATTTATAAAGACAAATTATGCAGCACAACTGTCAATGAAATTGGAATGGTTAATTCCCATCTACTTAATTTTATTTTTTCTTAATTCCACAGAGAAACAGTGCTTCTGTTTAAAATCTGTGACATTTGCAAAAACATATATGCTTTTTTCCCATTCAGTCTCAGGAAAAGGTTTTACAATTAACTATGACTAAAAAACTTAAATCAGACAGCATGTCAAGTGAGTCAATATTTTGTTCTGTAATGCTAACCCCTAACCCTAACCTTTGAGCCACCAAAAGGCTTTCAATAGAACCGCTACTTTAAGTAAAAAATATCTTTTGATCAGAAAACAGTTTAGCGTGAGATTTGCCATCTGGATACCAGTCCCAGGAAACAATATCAATCAAATATAAAACATAACATCACATGTAACTAGGACAACAAGGACACCATGCACACAAATCATTTTGCTGCAAAGGTTTTGCTAAAGCTGCATTTCTGCAACAGAAAAGCAAACGTTGCATGATGCATGTCTGTGTGTGTGCATTCTGCAAATAAACAGTAGCCTTCCAGGTGACCTAAAGCAGCCACTGAAGTAATCAGCCCTCAGGCTACACTGGCTGTAAACACCTGACTGTATGTCTTTACATATGGCTGACACATATCATCAATTTTGGGTAAACAACATCTCAGCTTGCTAGCAGATAATAGTATTCAGCCTGCTCACCTTAACACCTCTTGCAACAGGCTCGCTAATACATTTACTCATACAAAGACATGCCTTTTGTGACATACAAAACTGATGTTAAGCTTGTTGTTTATTTAGCCTGCTGTGAGAAACCCAACAAAAGTTACATATTAAGCCATATTGCCTAAAGAACACATACAATTATCTTTTTGACTTTTATAAAAGTGCCAGCATTAGTTCCTCTGAGATTTTTAATACAACTGCATCACTTCTGTTTGAGCTACTCTTCTGACTTGGCCCTAACACAATGGCCTCAAGGTCAAAGTTCACATGTGGTTATTGGTCAGGTCTCAGGATGACACAGACCTTACATAAGTCTGACCTGCTGTACTGTATGTGTGTGAGCTAAACACTACATCCAATAACCTTAGCAGCTCACTATGGCAGATTTTCTGTCATTGCAGCAGACATCCAAGATGTTGCATTTCTTCTTAAGAAGAACCACTGACAGTGTAAGGTTGAGGTAATTTCTAGGACAGATCCTATTATTCGCAGCAAGTGAATCCTTTTTTCTAATAGAAGTAATATAACTAGTCAGTGTGAGCTTAAATAACCTTAGCAGTTCTGAAAAAGACAAAGCGTTGCAGAGAAAGAAAGTTAAAAATCATTACCACAAACAAGGAGAAAACGACTTCTAATGTCTAATTTCTAAGTGATGTCCTGGAAGTGTAGTAGAGAATTACCACAGCAATGAATAAGATTTAAGGAAGATAGAAGAGAATGGATAACCACTTCAAAAGCAAAATGAATATTTGTAGTGTTTTTAAGATTTCATTAGATTAGTAATTTAGCTCAGATCAAAGGAAGCGTAAATGTGGCATTCACATTATCAGCATTTTAAAGCCATTTGTTTCCCATCGACAGCGAAAGAGAACGCACATTGTTTTATGGAATAAAGACATGACTATGCTTATTTGTTAAAGTGCATCTAATTCAAGCAATGATTGACAAATCCCCATCAATGAAGCTCACTCCCCCTCAATACAAACACATTGCAGTTGACTTACAAGAGGGTTTCAAAGCTTTACAAACCAATGCAGAAATGATCTCCGGGCCCTGAAGTACTGAGGTGAGTTGGAGACATTGTGTAGCCGTCTCCTCTTTCACAGCCCATCTAATCCAACAAGCATTACAACTGTCTACATCCTCTCCCTGAAAAATCCTGTGGATAACGCAGGTGTCAGATTTCTGGTTGTCTGGGAGCTTTAAAGACCAAAGTGGAGATTTCTGCCTCAGACAGGTCATCTCCGTGGCACCCTCTCTTTATCTATCCCCCCTTAATGATTTCACCTCTTAATTAAGGGTGACCCGTTAACCCCTGTGTAATAAATCTGAAAGAATCTGCACATCAGTGGATGTTTCCCTATCCCCACAAGGGGACATGCTTGCGGTATAAATTACTGACTACGAGAGGAATAGAAAAAGGATGAGAGTGGGAGGGGGAAAAGAGAGCCAAACTGTGCCAAAACGGCTGTACAAGAGGGAGGGCAAGAGGGAGATGAATACTGTTTGATTGCAGAAAAGCACCATTGGGGAAGCAACGCTTTGCTACAACTGTTTTGTTGAATCCAGGCCATGCAATTCATATGAGGCACAGAGGGACTAAAACCCCTCCAACACACGACCATCTGGAGATATAAAGAGACAGGCATGGGTGCAGAGAGTGAGCTACACCTCGCTCGTCTGCATTGTGGCAGATAGTGGGTATTGGCTGAAGGAGAAGCCAGCAGGCGAAAGCGGAGTCCACGACAGCTTTCTGACAATAGGGTGAGTTTGAAGCTGTTTAAAAACAGGCCCCTTCTGCACTGAAAAAACTGAAACATTGACTATAATTAAATGTATTATGTCAACAGATTTCACTTAACTGTATTAAGTTAGTTGAAAGCAATAATATCAAGTTACTTTAGGTTCAACTTAATATTATTGCTTTTATTTAACCTGTGATGTTTGTCAACGCACACAGGGCTCCTGGACCTGATGGCATCCCTGGCCGTGCTCTCAAGGTGTGTGCAGTTCAGCTGGCAGATGTGTTCACAGACATTTTCAATAGGTCACTGCTCCAGTCTGTAGTCCCCACATGTTTTAAAGAGTCCATCATTGTCCCTGTCCCCAAAAAGACAAAACCCATCTGCCTCAATGACTACCGCCCAGTTGCACTCACCTCCATCATCATGAAGTGCTTTGAGCGGTTAGTCAAAACTTTTATCACCTCCTCCCTCCCTGAGTCACTGGACCCCCTGCAGTTTGCCTACAGAGCAAACAGGTCCACGGATGATGCCATCTCCCTCACCCTCCACACTGCCCTCGCCCTCAACCGTAAGACTCTACAGAGGGTGGTGAAAACTGCTCAGCACATCACCAGGACGGAGCTGCCATCCATGGACGACCTCTACACCCAGCGGTGTAGGAAGAAGGCCGGTAGGATATTAAAGGACCCCCATCACCCGAGCAACAATCTGTTCTGTCTGCTGCCGTCTGGCAGACGGTACCGCAGCATCCGGACCAAGACTACCAGACTCAGAGACAGTTTTATACCACAGGCTATAAGACTGCTGAACTCCTGAGCTCTGTGAATGTCTACTCACATCTGTTTATAGTACACACATACATATATATATATATATATATATATATATGTATGGCACATCTGCCATACATATCTGTTTATAGTACACATATCTATATATTATACATATCTGCCATATACATCTGCTATACATAATATATGCATCTGTCCATACCTCCTCATTCAACAGTGTAAAGTATTTAAATACTTTCAATGTATTCCACATATGTATATATTTCACATCCTCAAATCTTTATTGTTGATACTGTAAATATTCTTCTCTCTTTTTGCACTATTTTATTTATCTTATTTGCACCATGTATGTTGAGTTGTTGGAGGAGTACGCGACATAAGATTTTCATTGCCAACATATACGCTGTATCTGCTGTGCATATGACAAATAAAACCTTGAAACCTTGAAACCTTGAATTTGTTGACATAATACATATTATTAAGTGAAACATTTCAGTTAATGTCTATCTAATATGACAATTTCAGTTTTTTCAGTGTGGATTCAGTTTTCACGAAAAGACAATCATGTTGCGAAACTCAGAAAATCTGCAAAATATTTCCCAGGTTCACGAAAAATCACTAGAATAAACACACATTAAAATTACCTTAACAACAACAACAAAAAAACCTTTCCTAAAGTATAGTGTTATATTGAGTTTTTGTTAGTTAATTTAATGTTTAAATGTGTCTATCTATATGACAATTTCAGGTTCAGTGTGTCTATGTGGTGGTCTGCAGTTCAACTACTATAACAAATACTAGATTCAATTTAATATTATTGCTTTCAAACAATCTAATACAGTTATGCCAAATGTGTTGATAATACATTTAATTTAAGTCAACATGTCATTGTGAGACGTGAGAATGCCTATCCTTCCTTGCCCAGCCTGCTGAGCTAGTTCTCTAATGATGTTGCCTATTATTGGGGTCAAGTTAGGACTGGGTCTCAGGGGTTACCAAAGCCCTCCTCCCTCTGCCTGTCTGGGGCGGGCTTATTTATAGGCTGCAGCTGCATCAGCAGCCACTGGAGTAAATTCAGCTAATACACTGCAGGCCAACTGTGAGAGATTCAACCTGAATCCTGCCTCATAATTTCGCGGAAAGTATTTTTTTCACACTGGTTAAGAAAAGAGATGAAATATGAAATGCACGACAACTCTAAATATAGTCTAATCTGCAGGACCTCATGGAGTTAATGTTATTCAAAGATAGGGTTGAGCAATAACAGTAAGTTCTTCACTTGGTGTCTATAAGTAGATGATCATGGGGTTTAAAGAACTCATATTTAACTAGTACTCTTTGCGATCTGAATCTACATGTCTAACCCCTTCTATGAGGTGAACAGCAGCATGGCGCTCAAATCGTATCCTAATGAGATTTATTCCCATTCAGTCGCTCATTTAAAGACTTAGACTGGCAGCAACAAAAGAGATGATCAGAGCATTGTCACAAACCAGCTTAGCACTTTTATTCATATCCATGCTAATTTCCCTAATATTATTACCTCACAAAGTCTCTTTTGGAGACAGGGCGAATCATTGGGACGCATTGTCTTACTTATGAAATGGTATAATTGCTGTTTGCATGGACAAATTAATAACAAATCCAAACATTACATCTCAAAATACAACAGATCGTGCAAAGCGTTCAAACTTGACATCAAATCATTTTGAGTTTCGATGTTGCTCTTTTGTACTCGTGAAGTGAAATAACAATGAATACTTTATATATGTTTGCTTATCATTTCCAGCACAATTTATGAATTGTAAGGTCTCTTCAGGTCCTTGTTAAAAATCGAATGATGCCGATCCTGTAACCAATGAAAGTTGATAAAAGTACACAACAAGAAGAACATCACACTATTTTCAATATAAATAGGTCTTATAGCAAAGGGCCTTCCCATTCCATGAAATTCAGATGAACAACAAGCTATCTCTGAGCTACTGTAAAAAATAAAAAGAACAGCAGTGCACACTGGGAGATATGCAGTATATGATTGGTAGGGGAGGTACAACAATAATGCCCTGGTGAGGTAGGATATGAAATTCGCTGTCATTGCTTCTATGGAGCACAAAGCATTATATATTGTAGTGACAATATGGGAGAAAGTGTTGCCAAGTGCCATACCCAAAACAAGTGCAATAAAGCAAACAGAATAGGATGCAGCAGGATAAAAGTGCATCGTGTATTAACTTTATTAGTCTGCAGCACTTAGAGCTGCCAAGTGTAACTAGGGGGAACGCTGAGGTGTTGATATGGTGTGCCTGCTGACTGAGGATGTCCGTAAGTGATGGCTGTGTCTGTGCTGCGTAATGTTGATCTTCATTCAGTAAGCAGGTCCAGTCGCATCGGTGGCCCTGCCTCTTAACCTGTGCGTTTACTGCTCTGCATGCTGTGCTCCCCTACCAGCTGCTGAGTGACAGAGGACTTAGTTAAAGGGATTTCATGCTTCAAAAGACAGGCTCCTCTCCTCCCTCTGTCTGCCACCACTCTCAGTGGGGGACCACGGTTAATTCAGGCTGCTAGCAAACATGTACAATACCTTTGATGCTCAGATTCGCTCATCGTACAATGCCATGCTAATTTAAACGGATGCTGGTGATGTGAGTTGAGAAAATTGATTCAAAATTTGAAAGGAATTCAAAAAGGTTTAGCACATTCAGAGCAACTTTGGGACATTTTTAGCGATAAACTTGCTATGGTGACCTCTTTTATTAAATATTATATAAAATCTATGACTGTTGCTGAGTCCTTAGGTTCATGCTCAGGTTCGGTTAAGATTTGTACCCATAGGTACATTTGGTTTGCAGTTAAAAGACGAGGTATCTATTGTAACACAGAAAACAGACAAATCTTTAAAATGTTCCCCAGGCTCCAGCACACAAAAACTGCTAGAACAAACATACATTGAGAAAACCTTACCAACAAAAACAAAGCTCTAAAATTCTACATTCTTTCCCAAATTATAAGTTTTACTGAGTTTATATCAGTTAATGTAGCATTAAAATGTGTCTATCTAATATGACAATTTTATGTCAGTGTGTCTATGTGGTGGTCGTCAGTTCAACAAGATTTCAGTGCCATCTCCTGCACACTCATTGTGGGACAGCCACATAACAGCAGACATTTTCCCTGGCCCGTTATTGGTGTCACATGCTCCCGCTCTGCTGTCAGGCATTTTCATTCCAATATTATAGAGTACAAACAGGTTTTGATTGGCTGCTGCTGGAACTGCCAGATTACATGCACGGATTAGAGTTTGGCTTCATGAAAACTGTGCCACCAACAGGAACAGACCAGCTGCATTCAGCTGCACCCTGGAGGTAGCAGGGTGAGGGTCAGGCACAGCCAGGGTATAAATTCAGGCAGTTAAGCGTTATGCAAGCGTGTTATCTAAAGCCATCTGAGGCAAGGCCATCCAGAGATGGTTATTACGGCTGTCATTCTGATGAAGACAGGCTATTTGTGGGCTGACAGTTAGGAGGTGATGAGATCAAAGCAGGGCAGTCTTGTTGGAGTCTGCTGATCTACAGTACGCTGGGTATTATTTATTTACTATACATAGCAGGGCAACACAGCGTAGGCACACACAGGTTTAAGAAACATGATGAAACAGGGTTCATTCTTTCTGAATGAAATTGAAGGGGTGCTAGAGTTTTGAAAAAAATATTGTGTGTTACTGGCATGGCCTCCTGCTCATATTTCAAGAGTGGCTTAGAAAACCAGTGCGGGAATCACTCATCTACCTCAACAATTACCATTGAGATGCCCTTAAGCAAAGCTCTTCTAAACAAATTACTTGGTGAAACTGATTAGCTAACAATAGAAATCTGTTCTGAGCAGCTCTCTGGAAAAGCTAACCATTTCAGAAGCATCACCGCTAACAGTCGCACAGCTAAAAAGGACTATGAATGCCCAGACTGATAAATAAAGGGGAACATTGCCAGACAACAGACAAGTGCATGCACTCTTGTATTTTAATGTGTAGGGTTTTTTCAAAGAACTCAAATAAAATGGAAAATGACAATCAAACATTTGCATGGATTGCATAACAACAGCAATTACTGGCATCTAATGTAAAACAGTGTCTATTTATCACAGTTCCATCAAGGACGTGCAGGTAATGAGATGCAGCTCCAAGAGAGGAACATCATTCTGGGCACTTGTCCTTAATCTGTTTGATCAATGTGCATTAAGTGACTCCACGTTCACACCTTCCACTGACAATGTCTTTATCAGACACCTGGCAGGCTCAGGAAGGACTGTAGGACACAGAAGGAGAAAACTGTTTTATTGATGAGGAAAAAATTACAAAAGGATAATAAAACATGTTACCATCAAGCCCTTTTAGAAGACCTGCCCATTTCTATCATTAAAGAATAAACCCTACACATTCCACTGTGGAAAATATATCTTAAAAACTGTTCAATAGAATTATGGGTTTTTGGTTGAATGCCTGACGCAAGTTATGTACCTTATAGATACAGTCTATGGTTATCACAAGCTTAAGAGATTTTGACATTTTGTTCTACGTAACATTTCTCAGTTAATACCTTGCTTTTGAATTGTTAAGTTTTTAAACATCCCCTAAAAAGGCTGTTGCTAAATGAGACTGTAGAGTTCACCTGGGAACAGTCGACATCATTGTGCGAAAATATGTTAAAACTCCTTAGTGGTGGAGATATTGAAGTACTCCAAGCATCGAAAAATTCTATTACAGCCTAGCTTCTAGCATTTAAGCCACACAAATCAAATAAAAGTTATAAAACAATGAAAAAGTAATTGTGAACATTATTTTGTTGAAGAAAATAACGTGACAGAGCTTGTTTTCTCCAATTAAACCAAAATCAAATGGAATTAGTTTCTGTGAAAATGGAACAAAGGCGTGCCACTGTTAGCAGGCATATAAATACAGTGGGGCAAAAAAGTATTTAGTCAGCCACCAATTGTGCAAGTTCTCCCATTTAAAAAGATGAGAGAGGCCTCTCATTTTTATCATAGGTATACCTCAACTATGAGAGACAGAATGAGAAAAAAAATCCAGGAAATCACATTGTAGGATTTTTAATGAATTAATTGGTAAATTCCTCGGTAAAATAAGTATTTGGTCACCTACAAACAAGCAAGATTTCTGGCTCTCACAGACCTGTAACTTCTTCTTTAAGAGGCTCCTCTGTCCTCCACTCGTTACCTGTATTAATGGCACCTTTTTGAACTTTTTATCAGTATAAAAGACACCTGTCCACAACCTCAAACAGTCATACTCCAAACTCCACTATGGCCAAGACCAAAGAGCTGTCAAAGGACACCAGAGACTAAATTGTAGACCTGCACCAGGCTGGGAAAACTGAATCTGCAATAGGTAAGCAGCTTGGTGTGAAGAAATCAACTGTGGGAGCAATTATTAGAAAATGGAAGACATACAAGACCACTGCTAATCTCCCTCGATCTGGGGCTCCACGCAAGATCTCACCCCGTGGGGTCAAAATGATCACAAGAACGGTGAGCAAAAATCCCAGAACCACACGGGGGGACCTAGTGAATGACCTGCAGAGAGCTGGGACCAAAGTAACAGAGGCTACCATCAGTAACACACTACGCCGCCAGGGACTTCAATCCTGCAGTTCAAGACGTGTCCCCCTGCTTAAGCCAGTACATGTCCAGGCCCGTCTGAAGTTTGCTAGAGGGCATTTGGATGATCCAGAAGAGGATTGGGAGAATGTCATATGGTCAGATGAAACCAAAATAGAACTTTTTGGTAAAAACTCAACTCGTCGTGTTTGGAGGAGAAAGAATGCAGAGTTGCATCCAAAGAACACCATACCTACTGTGAAGCATGGGGGTGGAAACATCATGCTTTGGGGCTGTTTTTCTGCAAAGGGACCAGGACGACTGATCCGTGGAAAGGAAAGAATGAATGGGGCCATGTATCGTGAGATTTTGAGTGAAAACCTCCTTCCATCAGCAAGGGCACTGAAGATGAAGCGTGGCTGGGTCTTTCAGCATGACAATGATCCCAAACACACCGCCAGGGCAACGAAGGAGTGGCTTCGTAAGAAGCATTTCAAGGTCCTGGAGTGGCCTTGCCAGTCTCCAGATCTCAACCCCATAGAAAATCTTTGGAGGGAGTTGAAAGTCTGTGTTGCCCAGCGACAGCCCCAAAACATCACTACTTTAGAGGAGATCTGCATGGAGGAATGGGCCAAAATACCAGCAACAGTGTGTGAAAACCTTGTGAAGACTTACAGAAAACGTTTGACCTCTGTCATTGCCAACAAAGGGTATATAACAAAGTATTGAGATGAACTTTTGTTATTGACCAAATACTTATTTTCCACAATCATTTGAAAATAAATTCTTTAAAAATCCTACAATGTGATTTTCTGGATTTCTTTTTCTCACTCTGTCTCTCATAGTTGAGGTATACCTATGATAAAAATTACAGGCCTCTCTCATCTTTTTAAATGGGAGAACTTGCACAATTGGTGGCTGACTAAATACTTTTTTGCCCCACTGTATACATTAGCACAATTCAGTCAGAGTTCAATGTATGTAACACAACGCATGTGCCTCTGGTTGCATGACTATAAATATTCCTATTTTACCATCCATCTGACCTCCAGGCTACTGCGGCCTTACTTTTCACAGTACTGTGCATGCATATTACTTGATATGCAAATTACCCAATTGAAATAAATAGGGATGACTGCTCTCAAAACTTATAATGCATTGTGTCAAAGTTAATACATACATGAAACACAAGCTATGTAATTAAGTGGCTGCATACAGTACGTGAGTTATGGTCGCTGAATGTGGGAATGATGGTAGTGTAAAGTATAGAGAAGTGGAATGAGTATCGCCATCCTCCATCTTAACTTACACGGAAATAAAGCTGTGCAACACATAATTGTTAAGTGGAACTTGTCAGTGGTTATCAGTTATTCCAGCAGCAGCTAATTCATGGCGATGGTGTGTGTGTGGAACTTTTATTGCCACGAAATCCCCCAGGCAACTCCTACACATCATTGTGTTATGAGACAAAAAGCTGGTTACAAGAAAGCTGCTGTTCAATTATGATGTGAGCAATCTGTTGAAAACAAAAACTATGCCACCACAAGTGTGACCGGTTCCTAAATTGTAAAAAAAAATATAACAGGACGTATTAAGCTCCTTTGCACGTTCATATTTGTACTTTGTGTCTCTACTGTGTCACGTTTCCATACTTGAATTTTCAAAAAGCTCTTTATTTTTCTCATACTGCCTGTGCTTCAGCACCTCTTTCCACCCTCTGTCTGAAACCAGAGGCCATTCTGCTCTGATTCGTTGGCTGACCGGCTCTGTTGTGATTGTTTCAACAGCTTATTCTATCATGTTCAATGTGTTTGAATACTAGCCAATTGAAGTGAGGATCTTGGGATTTTGGACTTTGAAGACCATTTACATGCACAAAAAACCTTTATAACCAGCATATGAAAATACATTTGAAGAAATAGAAAGAGTCAAAGATAATTAACTTTTAGTCAAACAAATATTATCACTAACGAAATATTCATGGGATGGATAATGTGTCATTATTAGTAACGCTATGATTTCATTTTAATAATTTATTCTTGCACATATTTGATCATTTTATACAATATTGGAATATTTGTTATTGAGATGACTTTAAAGAAGTTGTTTTTGAAAAATCTATAAACAAATATGCATTTGTAATACGTATTAACGGTATATAATTGCTTTCTTAACAACCCAACTATTTAGATATGTTAATTGTGTTTTGAAAAACGATTTCTTAAAGGTTTACGTATCATTTGGTAATAATAACCAAACAATATACTTTATAGAAATTCCAGTGTGTACAACAATGAATTTAAAATGTAATTGTTGTTGTAATAACACTTTGTTTTACACATATTGTGTACTTTTATTGTAATGTTAATTTTATTGCTACTCTTAAAGGCTGAGTCGACACATATTTAAGATAGAACTGAAGTAAATTAGCATCAGTATTAGTAAGTAAACACTATTAATGATTACATTATTGTTTGATCAAATACAAACTAGAGCTGACTATTAAATATGGTTATAAAGTGTTACTGAGTTTTTATTTTTTGTATCTATGTAGAAAAGACTGCTTTGATTCCCAAACCAACATTAGTACACCCTTTCTGCCGTAAACTTCTATATACCACAGATGGGTTTTAGATCACAAGGGCATACAAGTTGGATAACAGATGGTCTTAAAAGACATCAGGGCCACTGTGGACATAACCAGTCTGCATACGTTTGCAGCTTCACACTTCTCTCCACCCCTAGCCACCTTTTCTTTTTATTCCTTATCCTCCACATTACTGCAGCCACCATCTGCATCTGCCGGTTGATGGATATATGGGGATGGTTCTTCAGTGCATAAATCATGAAGCAGATCGTGAGCACACAACAGAATGCTAATTTGGCAGAATGCTAAAATAGACAAAAGGTTTTTGTTTTCTCCATAAATCTTATGAGTGAGTTTATTATTATGCAGCATTTTCTGTCTTCATACTGTGAAAAAATGTATGTTGAAAGCTGAAATTCAAAACACTGCAGGACACATTTAAAAGGTTGTATAGAACTAACTAAATGATTGATTTCAACTACAATAACTTTGGACTCTTCATAGTTACAGAGGATATATTAAGCTCATTTCATGGTTCATATTTGTATTTTGTGCCTCTACTGTGACATGTCTCCATGCTTTATTGTTCAAAAAGGTCTTTATTTTTCTCATATTGCCTGTGCTGACTCTCCTCTTTCCACCCTCTGTCTGAAACCAGAGCCAAGTCTGTTTTGATTGGTTAGGTGTACAGCTCTGTTGTGATTGGTCAACCACTTAGAGATGTCCTGCCCCCAAGCCTCTCATGTGCAATGTGTTGGGGCGCTAGCCAATTGAAAGCGTGAGTGTTACCCAGTGATGTCATTACATCAAGGAAGACGGAATTAAATTGTGAATTAAATAACAAATATATACAATGTTGTGTATTGTTTATCTTTTAATAAGACGTGCTCACATTAATTCATCAAGGCTACACAGCATATGAAAGGTAACGTGGAATAATGTACACGTTTTGACCAACTGCTGTAATGTTCTGTGAAAATCCCTGGAATATGTCTCTCAGTTGGTCGAATCATTTATCTGTCTGTACGGCGTACAGCATAGGGCTCATTTCATGCTGAAATACAATTTTCTAATCCTTAATGTGGCATGGGCCCTTTTTCCATTTTTAATAAGATATGCTTGAGTTAATTTGAGGAAGCAGACAGTGGCTTGTATTATTTACTCCTAATGCTTGTTTCCAGGGTGACTTTGTCTCCTCATTCAAGAGTACTGAGGAACAACAATTCTAATTTAATATTAAATCCCTCTATTTTTCTCATTTAGTCTACACGACTAATCTCCTGTTCCACTGCTTTATCTTTTTTGTCTTGATGTGTCTACAGCACAGACAGGATTTGGCAGTATCATGAGACCTATTTGTATTGGAACTCTTAATTCAGACCCCAACTTAGATACAAAACTTGTGAGTAAACATCAATTAAGCACTTAAAACACTCTTAATATCTGTGAGGTACAAAACTTCTGCCAAACATCTGTTGCATTGCTGCCAGTCAGACATTCATGATTTTCAACAAACAAATCTTAACTTAAAGCAGGAACATCTTTGATACTCTATTAGAGTGCCAAACAACTTTTCCCTAAAGGGGTGTTCTTTTCAAATAGGAGCCGTCCACTTCACTAATGTTGACCCAATGTTTCACAAATCCGGTGTTACTTAGCAACTCTAGTTGTGAGTAGACCGCAGTCAGAGGACAGAAAAAATAATACGTCAGTCATTTTCTCACTCTTGAATGTCCAACGCTTCTATGTGTCACAAAAACGGCGGTTGCTAAGTGACTGAATAAACGACCAAACGTCATCACATCGACACGAGTGTGCTTTATGCTTAGCGGTGGTGATTACATGTGCTTTTAATTGCTGCTAATTCCATTTACCTTTTGAAAAATCACAAAGTGGAGTTACAATCATAGGTATCATAAATGTGTACTACCACTTTTCCTTGTTATGGCCCAGTCCTCTAACAATGTCTGAATGAAACCTCAGCTGTGTGTTTAATATGATACAGTGTATTGTATTTAGCACCCATTAGGGAATGGCAGACATTTTCCTGCTATGCAAAACAACAACATGCTGATTGATGGATTGGAGGAAGAAGAAAACATTATTTCATCTTAAACTAAAGGCCAAACGGTGGAGGGGGCAGTAACCTATACATAATGTGTCTATTAGCAGGGACATCACGCATTCACAGCAGAGGCCAATTATTTGTTAAAGAGCTTTAAATGAATCTGTGCTTTGCCAAAGTGAAACCCCCCCAAACACAAACATACAGAACCACACACACTTCAGCCTGAGATAAACATCCCTTAAGCCATTTAAATTAAGAGTTGTTGCATATCAAAATATTATTAGCAGTTTTAATTACGATATAAATGAATTCCCCTTTGGGAATGTTGACACCAGCTCTGTTGACATAAAAGGGTCTCCAATGTGATAACCGTTCGTTTTCCCAGGCAACACATTCGTTCCCCATTTCCCTGCTGTGCTATCAAACAGGGAAGATATAGTGGCCTGACTTTAAGTTGCTCCAAGAGTAAAATATCTGATCCTCTAAAACACATTTGTCTGTATGGACAATCTGCTAGTAGCTAAAGTCAGGTAGCCAGTGTCTTGCTCAACAACACTCAGGCAGCTTTAGTGATGTTAAAAGCAAGCAATGCTTTTTCGTGGCTCATAATCACAGGTTACATAAAGTCTCTTGGTTATAACGGCTTGAACTCAAGTGTGATTTCTTAAGCTGTTCATTTGAAAACATATGAGAGGCATTACAATTTTAAGATATGCATTATTCACAAGGAAAAGATCTGGAAAAAGACAGTAGAATTTTGTGCAGCATTATATGTTTTGCTGTTTCAATCGCAGATTCAATCCATTTGCTTGTTTAAGTTGCTCACCATCAGTGTTGGGTGAAACGCGTTACAAAAGTAACGGAGGTACAGTAATGTATTGCTTTTTGCTGTAACGCAGTAATATAACGCATTACTTCTGAAATTTGGGTAATATAATACACGTTACAATTCTCAGTAACGCAGTTACAACACATTTTAACCCGAAATGACGTGGTGTTTTGTTTCTAAGAATTCACAAACATCGCGAAACATTCCGACACCAGAGAAACAATTGTGCAGGTAGAATAGTAACTCAGTAAGCCTGTTTACTATTGGTTAAGAGGGCTGCAGGAACAGATTCGCGATTGAGAGCTGCTTGCTAGCAATGGAGAGCTGCAGGCTCACAATGCAGAGCTGCAGGCTCACAATGCAGAGCTGCAGGCTCACAATGCGGAGCTGCAGGCTCACAATGCAGAGCTGCAGGCTCACAATGCGGAGCTGCAGGCTCGGAGAAAAGAAAAGAAAAAGACAGGAGTGCGCGCAGGCCAAAGCAACAGAATGTAACTTTCTCTGGGTCTGCTTCTTGAACCCCGAGAAGTTAAGAGACTCGTGGCAGAGGGTTGAAGACATGCAGCCTCTGTCCTCTGTGGAATCGCTGGCTTTTAGAAAGCTTGTCAGCCAAATCCCCGTTAACACACCAATGACAAGGTGAGCTAACGTTGCCATAGAGACTCCTTCATATACAGCAGGTTACAGGGCCGTGCAGAGGCTCCACTAACATTTTATTAATAACACACAGAGACGTAACGTTACCGCTATCAAGTATTATTCAGCCCACTTAAACGGAGCATGAGTATAATTTCTAGCTCTTTTCCTAATGTTCAGCATGTAGGCTACTTCCAGATAGATAGATAGATAACATTAATTATTGAGCTGCAATAAACTTCATTTTAGCATTGAAAGCCATACTTTTGCGGTTATTTTGGTGAAAGTAACTTAAAGTAACGCTATTGTAACACATTACAGTTCAGAGACAGCAATAATGTAATGTAACGTATTAGTTTAAAAAAGACAGTAATCAGTAATATGTACTGTATTACATTTTGGAAGTAACTTGCCAAACACTGCGCTCACCATACAGCAAAAGTGTTCAGTATTACACGCCTCTCTGCCTGAAAAGCCTCCATTGGACTTCTTTGTTTACTTCCGACATCACTATAATGACATCACTATGTAAGACTCACGCTTCTATTGGCTATCGCTCCAGCACATTGTACGTGGTAGGCTAAGGGGCGGGACATTTCTGGCACATCTCTAAGCTGTTGTGTCTGTGTTTGCCTGAAACTATGCACGATCAGATTATAATAATAATAATAATAATAATACATTTTATTTGTAAGCGCTTTTCAATCACTCAAAGACACTTTACAGATGAAAAATAAGTAATTAAAATACATTTAAAAACACAGAAACACAAGAAAACGCAGAGAAGTAGATACATTGTAAATAGAACAGCACAATACAACAGTCAGACAGAACAAAAACAGAATTAGGAAAAGTGGTGGTTAAGAATTATAGGCAGAGTGGAACAGGTGTGTTTTGAGTAGTGATTTGAAAAGTGTGAGGTCATTGCAGTCACGGATGTGGTTGGGGAGGGAATTCCAGAGGGTAGGGGCAGCAACGGAGAAGGCTCTGTCTCCCCAGGTTCTGTGCTTGGTTTTAGGGACAGTGAGGAGGTTGGCATCAGAGGAGCGGAGGTGACGGGGAGGGGTGTAGTGGTGGAGCAGGTCAGTGAGGTAGGAGGGGGCCTGGTTGTGGAGGGCTTTGTGGGTGAGAAGGAGGAGTTTGAATTGAATACGCTGAGGGACGGGGAGCCAGTGGAGGTTCTGGAGGACAGGGGTGATATGATCGCGTGAACGGGTGTGGGTGAGAAGACGGGCGGCGGAGTTTTGAATGTATTGGAGTTTATGGAGGAGTTTGGAGGTTGTACCATAGAAAATGCTGTTGCAGTAGTCGAGGCGGGATGTAATGAAGGCGTGGATCAGGGTTTCGGCGGCAGTGAAAGATAGTGACGGGCGGAGGCGGGAGATGTTTTTGAGGTGAAAGAAGGCTGTTTTGGTGACTTGTTTGATGTGATGGTTGAAGCTGAGGTTATTGTCGAAGATGATACCAAGGTTGCGGCAGAGGGGGGAGGGGGACAGTGTGGAGTTGTTGACAGTGAGGTGGAAATCTTGAGCTGTTTGGGTGAGGGAATTTGGACCAATGAGGATCATATCAGATTTGTCGTAGTTTAGTTGTAAAAAGTTTTCTTGCATCCAGGTTTTAATTTCCGAAAGGCAGTTTGACAGGATGGAGTGGGTTACAGGGGTGATGGATTTTGTTGAAATGTATAGTTGGATGTCGTCAGCGTAGCAGTGGAAATGGATACCAGGGCGACGGATGATTTGGCCAAGGGGAAGGAGGTAGACGATGAAGAGGAGAGGACCAAGCACAGAACCCTGGGGGACGCCTTGGGACAGGGGAGCAGTTGTGGAGGAGCAGTTGTTGACATAGATGAACTGTTTTCTGTCAGTGAGGTAGGAGTGTAACCAGGTGAGGGCAGTGTCGGTGATGTTGAGAAGGGATTTCAGGCGGGAGAGTAGGATAGAATGGTTGATGGTGTCGAAGGCGGCGGAGAGATCAAGGAGGATGAGAATGGAGAGTAGGCCGGAGTCGGAGGAGAGAAGGAGGTCATTTGTGATTTTGAGGAGGGCGGTTTCGGTGCTGTGTTGGGTGCGGAATCCAGATTGAAATTGTTCAAAGAGGTCATTATTGTTGAGGTGGGATTTGATTTGAGAGGCAACGACGCGTTCCAGTATTTTTGACAGAAATGGGAGGTTGGAAATGGGCCGGAAATTGTTCATGATGTCAGGGTTTAGACCGGGTTTTTTGATGATGGGGGTGACAGCAGCTAGTTTGAGTGAAGGGGGAACGGAGGGAAAGCTGAGGGAGGAGTTGATGATTTTGCAAATAAGTGGGGCGATGGTGGGGAAACAGTACTTAACAAGAGAGGATGGGATGGGATCTAATGTGCAGGTAGAAGTTTTCATGGTTGAGATGATTCTGGATAGGTCGGCCGGGGAGGTAAGTGTGAATTTGGAAAGGGGTATGGAGGTAAGAGGGGTGGATGGGAGTGCGGAGGGTAGAGGGGTGGGGGAGGCGGTTAGTGAACTGTAGATCGTATCAATTTTGGTTTGGAAGAATGAGAGGAAAGAATTGCATTTATCTACGGTAAAGGAGTTCGAGATGTTGTCGATGGGGTTTAGAAGTTTGTTAACAGTGGAAAAGAGAGCCTTGTGGTTGTTTGAGCCGGTGTGAATGAGGTTTGAGTAGTATGCGGAGCGGGCAGTGTTGAGGGCGGCTTTGTACTGTAGAAGGTGATCTGTGTAGGCTTGGAGATGGACTGTTAAACCGGTTTTTTTATGGAGACGTTCGAGTTGGCGCTTGCGGGTTTTCATGTGGCGGAGATCAGGGCTGTACCAGGGGGCAGAGTGTGTGAATGTGACAGATTTGGATTTGATGGGAGCCAGTTGATCAAGACAGGAGGAGAGAGATTTGTTGTAGTAGTTAACGAGGTCAACGGGGTCAGTGGACAGCGGGGGAGGGTAGGTGGACAGAATGGTGGAAAGAGAGGCTGAGAAGTCTTGGGGGGAGATGGATTTGAGGTTTCTGAAGGATATTGTGCGTTTGATCTTGGGGAGGGGGGTGGGGAGATGGATGTCCATGGTGATAGCCAGGTGATCGGAGATGTGGAGGTTGATGCTGGAGAGTTGTTGGAATGTGAGCCCGGTAGAGCAAACCAAGTCCAGGGTGTGGCCATGATTGTGTGTGGGGAAGTTGACATGTTGAGTGAAATTGAGGCAGTCCAGTAGTTCCAGAAATTCAGAGGCATGTTTGCAGTTTTTATTGTCAATATGGAAGTTGAAGTCTCCGAGGAGAAGAACTGAGGGTGAGGTGGATGTGAGCTGTGTGACAAGGTCAGAGAAGTCAGAGAGAAAGGATGGGTTGTGCTTGGGGGGGCGATAAATGACTGCAATGACCAGGGGGGCGGGACCAGAGAGTTTGAAAGCAATATTTTCGCAAGATAGAATGGGAGGGGTGGGTATGGTGGTGATTTTGTATGTGTTTTTATGGATTGAGGCTACACCACCACCTCTTCCGGTGTGACGGGGGAGATCAATGTATGTGTATCCAGAGGGGGTGGCTTGATTGAGTGTGAAATAGTCCAGATGTTTGTGCCATGTTTCGGTAATGCAGAGAAAGTCCAGGTTATTATCGGTGATGAATTCGTTTAAAATGAGTGCCTTGTTGTTGAGTGAACGGATGTTTAGTAAAGCCAGTTTAAGGGAATGCTGCTGTGAGATTGGATGTGAGGAGTGGGGGAGTGGGCGGAGGTTGGATTTGGACCGTTTTAAATGTTTTGATGGGGGTTTATTCTTGTTGACAGAGGTGACCCAGTTGGGGCAGAGGGGTCTGACTGAGATGATGGGTTGAATTGGGAAAGCAGCAGCAGAAGGGGACAGTGACGGCTGGGGCCTGTAGGGAGAGCTACTGCGTATGTAGGAGATATTAGAGTGAGAGGACACGGGGGAAGAGGAAGCAGTATGCAGTGTGGGAGGTGGCCTGTTGGGGGCAGTATTGGGGGTAATATGATCCCCTTGCAGAGAGGTCACCTGTAGTGGTGTAGAGGGCTGAGGTGAACACGGGTCGAGGGGATCTAGTCAGGCGTGTGCGGAAGAATCACCAGCTCGCTGTGGTGTACCCAGGGCCGCAAGTTTTATCACTAACAATGTGAGCCTTAATGTCTAAGTTGAGCCAATATCTATCGAATACAATGTTATACTTCTGCATGTAGCTAATGCTAAACATAGTAAGTTAATAAGCTAGCATAAGCATTAAATAAACTGAAATATATCACATTAAATTGTTAATTAGTTTGTTATGATTAATGCTTTTTCCATTTTTGGGGGTAGAGTCCCTACTGCTATTCTTCAACAGGCTGGTTGTAATATGGAAAAGAAAAAATGTGCTAAGGCAGAAAGATTTGTCAATTTTGCCATTATAACATTTTTTTATGCAGTAGTGAAGTATGTCACATTCAAAACTAACATCCCAAAACAAATTTATGAGAATAAGTAATGGTTAAAATGTGTCGGCAGAAGCCAAGATATCCAGGTATTTAGTCCCTCCCTTTGAAAATACATTAATTCTCTAACTGCACACTTTTCTTCTGATTCGAAGCAAGAGCAAAGGCCAGTTTGCTTTTCTTTAGTTTCTATCTCCTACCAGCATCTGTAAAACACTCAGGCTGATAAAACTGAAAAGGGTCTGCCTTATTTCCCACTTCCCATAGGGCCAGGTGGCCAAAGACACCTCTTGCCCCGATCAGCTCCAGCGATAACCTGGCTTGTGATGTTTGGTACTCAGCGGACGATAAGAGCATGGGAAATGATGCCTCCGGGTTCCAGAAGTGTATGTCATTGCCTTGCATCATTTTCTGTGCTGTGATGGACACAGGAGCCAGACCCAGAGTGCCTCTCAATGTGAGGCGTCTGGACAGAACAACTAATCAGACAAGACTTGGGAGACTAGTTGCCCATTTGATCTCTGTCCTTTTCCTTCTGGGCACATTCTCCTTGCAATGAGCCATCAGCTGGCCTAATGACGAACACCAGATCCATCTCAGCTCGGCAGCGCTGTACAAAGCACTTTGTGAGGTAGAGTATCCCTCACAAGCTCACTGCCTTCGAGCTTTTGTACTCGCTGCACAAAACTGATATCTGCAGTCCAAGGAGGCACATTCATTAGTGTTAGTTCATCTTAAAAGGGAGCCGGGTCTTTTGAGTCGCCAAAGACAATGGTTTCCAATTAGAGAAGAAGAAGCTTGGGAAAAACAATGTGAGCATGTCAAGGCATAACATGTTTACTTGCTTGTAGCGATGAATAAAGAGACCACAACTTCGCCACGCAAACGGGAAAAGAAAGCCAGTGGCAACGAGACCTTGTTATCGTCTGGGGACTAAAGCATTATGAAGCATGTTTAAAGGAGCTTTTGGTCATCTGGTGAGTGCTGAGGGATTTCAAGGCTGTGTGATAAAGCAACATTGGCTTATGAAGCAACAGGCGATAATACCATGACAGAGAGGAAGCCGGGTGCAACAGCAAATAATCTTGTCTTTCTTTCCCTCTCCTCCCTTTCCAAAAAATCTCTTCTCATTAGTTTGTTTCCTTGTGTTGCGCACATCGCTTCAAGTCTGCTGCAAGCATGAGCTGTCAAACATGTGTGGAAAAAAACACGATAGTTTCCTTAATAAGAGACGCCCTGGGAAAACATTTTAGTGTACATTGGAATCACATACTGCTGGTGCAAAAGCCTATACAAGGCACCAGGGAAAACAAAACTAAGTGGTATTTTCTTATTTTTATCACAGAGGTAAGGATCCTGGGTCCTACAATAGCAGCTGATGTTTCTTTTATGGAGGTCATTGTTAATTGCTTGATGGAAGTACTTAGAGCTCTTTTTGCAGAGCTAGGGAATTTAATGGTTTACAGTGCCCGTCTGGAACATTTTAGATATTTGTTAACAATAATGTAGTGCAACCGATTAGAAATGCTTGGGCTAAAAGCAATTTCATTACCTTGTGGTAGTTGAGCCTATTTATAGGTTGTGTTCATCCTATGTGTAAAACCTAGGTGGAGAGTTGCTTGATCAAATGTGTGTGACAACATGACTTGTGAATTAGCTTAAAAAATTAAAACACACTAAATGAAAATGAATATGGCTCTTTTGTAGAATTACTTCTATAGATAAAAGCAACCCATATGGGTGCTTCCCCTCTATGTCATTGTTATGCCCTTTTTTGGGTGAAAACATTCTCTGTCCTTTGACTGGCGGTAAATACAAATTCTGAAGTTTTACACTAAACTCATCAAAAATGTGCTGTGCATTTTTGTGTCTACAAGGAGCCTAATTACGAGGGTCATTCAGTTAAACAATGTCATTGTAGATCGATGATCAGCGTCAACATATAGTTACATTGAAAGCGATAGAGGATCGGTATCCTGTCAATCTTTTCAGCTTTTCAATGTTTTATATTTGAATGTATAATTTAACTGTTACCATTAGAACTGTTTACGTTGACGATTGACATTCACCCAATTAGCATCATAATGTAGCTGTGATTAAGTTTTTCTCACAGATTTACATTTATTGATTGATAGGGTCTCATGGTTAATGATTTCTGTATTTTCTCTGGATGGCCTAATTTCACTGATATTTTCTTTTGTCGTCATTTCATTAAGTAAAAGTAAAGAAAATCTGAACTTTAGGTCTTTTTTTGTTTGACGTGCAATACAAAAACAGCAGGTTTTACGCATGATTAAACTACTTTTTAAGCTTGGCGCCAATTCTTTGTTTTCATCGGAAAGGAGGCAGACAGAGCCGTAGCGCTGCTCTCATCTATATTCAAGTTGTTGAGAAAATACCTAATATTTATGTTGACAGGCTTGCACAGCTATATACTTGGTTTAAATAAAAGGCAGAATAAAAAGTACTGTTTTCAATGTCATGCATTTTTTCTGGTCTTTCAGATTCCTGACCTTTGTCAGCAGAAGAAGAAATGCTTTCAAAGCAGAGAAAATAAATCTTCCCCTATTTTGTGGCTTTCTGTATTAGAGACCTTGGTATTTTGCCAACCATACAAGTATTTATGTTTGATGAAAAACAAGGAAAGAGCTGCAGGATATCAGGGTGCCCACAGTTTCACTGAGCAGGGTAGCACATTTCACTTAGCACAGTATTCTACAAATGCATATTATAGTCTGCAGGGATGGAACTGACGAATCGCGACATTCCAGCAAATGCGAAGCAGCCTGGGAGACTTGGAGAAGGGCTGACTCTGCGTTTGTGCAACATTGATGGATCCAATCAGATGTTTTTATCTTTTGAAAAAGTGTCCCGGTAGAGATGTTTGCAAAGGACAGCTGGTGTCAGAGCACTCTATCAATGCATCACAGCTGCTTTACAATTCAGTTTATCTCTCCGTCACTGTTCTCAGCTCAATTTATCAGCAAGTTCGTTTGAGCTGTACATTCAGTGCATGTTCCCGATAGCGGGAGTAAATGGCTTGCCCCAGAGATATCTTAACAGCTTTCAAAAGATGCATAAAGAAACCCTGTGACAGATTTATCTAATGCCATAAATTCCAACTGGTTTTTATGTATCCCTGCCTTTTATGTGCCCATTTGAGCGGTGTAATTGAACCAGTAAACAACAGGACATTTTAAATACCTGATCTGCAGTGGTAAGACACTCTACTGCGTGTGAATCAACTTGTCACCCAGTAATTTTAAATCAAATTGATTTATTTATTTGTTTAAACAGAGTGAAGGCATGATTTACACTTTAAATAGAGGTTATGCATATATTTATTCCCCAAATCATACTGGGGCGGAAAAGATGGGTGGAAATTAACAACAACGTGCTCACAGTTACTAAAGCGCTGGAGTTAAGAACATTTTGAAATACTTTTCTTGCGTATTTAAATGTGATGTTACGTCCTACTTCTTTTGAGAGGGACATATGGAATGAATGAACCCTGTTGCTTGCAGATAACTAAGTGAATCTGTTACTGTAGATGATTCATAGAAAATTAAATACAGCTAATTTTGCATTAGATTGAACCACCCAACTTCATGAATATGAATACAATAGGCTCTATGAAAGTCATCTACAAATCTTAAAGCATCTTACATCTTACAGCGTAATTTCTCATAATTCCAAAGTCATTTATTTTATATTTTATAATAATGGAAACAATTTGGACAAATAGATCGTACTTTTACTTTATTCTGTAAGTACATGTTCTTTATTATAATTTCATACTTTTACTTAAAGGGGCCCTCTTGTGCCTTTTTTCCTCTCCTGTAGTGTGTTATACGTTTTTGTGCATGTCTCCAAAGGCTAAAATCCAAATTTCCCTCCTGAGAAGTGATCTTCACTATTGTTTACATGTAAGTCGCAATGTTAGGACAAAGTCAATAGGAGAGTCACTTATACCGCAAAGTATGAAAAGCTGCATTCAGTTATAATAAGCATGTCTGCTTGTTAATCTGTCATCTCACTCAGAACATACAATATGGATTTATTAGTATATAAAAATAAAAAGTCATGGAAATCATTTGAATCGACACACTCTGTCCTCTCCCTTCCAAAGAAAGACACGCTCTACAGTGTGCTTTGTTGTGGCTGAATTAAACCCATTTGATAGTCTTGATATTTGCTGTGTATTTCGCAGAGTAGCACTGAAAGCAATCAGGAGCCAGGTCCGCGGAGTCCACCATCTCTGGAAGTCTATCTACGAATGATTTACCGCTTGAGTGTACATGTCAGGACAGCTACGTCAGGGTTGCGTCAAACAAAATTAGAACATGTAGCTTTTAATTGAGAATACTCCTGCGATGGCATTCTCGCAGATGCCTGGCAAGCTGCTCTTCATAATCGCATGCTTCACGGTGTGTCTGCACTGATTGTTTTAGCGAGGTAAAACATATCTACAGCAAAACAGGCAGTCGATCAGACATGCCAGGCTTATCGGGATCTTGTTTTCCATCAACATGCTTGAAGGTTGGGATCTTAGAAGATAACCTGACAGGATGTACAGACACACCTGCATGAATTGTTTAAGAACCGAAAACACAGCATTGATAGATGGCTCACAAGCAGGCTGTGGACAGTAAGCCAGGGACATTTTGGTTTAGATTTCTGTGGTCTTTGCACTGTGGCAGTGCTCACTCTGCTGTGATTGGGTCAACAGGGGGAGCTTTAGTAAGCTTTTTTGTTAACAAATTAGGGCTATGCTAAAACAAAATGCAAATAATCTAAACATGTTTGTCAGATAGTGTTTTTCCAATACCAAAACAAATAAAGGATTTCATTTTGCATTACGCTGCCTGGCTCAGAATGCCTCAGTTATTTTCTCAGGCAGGAAAAGGGTTTACCCAAACCATAAAATCCTAGCTGAGATGCAGGCCTCCAAACGCTGCCCAGTATCACAGCTTTCTCTATAATTATGAGAAAGACCCATGATGAAAGGGAGCTCTTGGACTTTTATCATATTTAAAGGCAATTCCTCTGAAATTTAAATGAGAATACGATAGAAAAGCCTTCAGTCTATTGTTGTTAAGGATAAACTGTGACAATGGGAAAAAGCCTGAAAGATAAAGATATAATAAAATGAAGCAGACGTTTTTGTGGTTGCATGGAGAGCTCATTATCTCAATTACAATTAGTAGAAGTACTTGCAAGAATTATTTGTAATTCTCTACATAAATTGGCTGTTGTCACACAAACATGCCTAATATTTAAGGGTTTTTAAAAGAACAGCGTGTTATAGAGACAGACTGTTGTTTTGTATGCTGAGTGCATCATCCAGAATCTAACAACTTTATTAACATTATAAAATGCTTCAGTTGGCAATGTCCTAGATCTCCTTATTTATTTTTAAATAAATAAACTCTCAGAGGCTGTTATGGCATTTAACTAAACTTTATTTTACAGTTGATTGGTTGATTGTAACTGGAAAAAATAAATGTCTACCAATCTTTGTGCAATAAAGACCCAAGAGTGTCACTTGGTGTGTGGTGCTGCATGAAATGCGAAATCAACTCTAACTCCAGCTGGTTTATCCACTCGATAGTTTGTGATTTGGGCTTTACATATTTTTGACGGGTAATATCCTGTGAAATTGAACTATAAACTGAATATCCTAATATGATAGAAATGCAGCCTGTGATACAGGTAAAAACGGCCCAAAACACTTCAATTAGGAGAAACACGTTGTACTCAAACAACTGATGCCAATATAAAAACACAAATGTGCCAAATCACATGCAAAAGTAACACGTTCACCCACTTGACAACTCATCTGAGCATTAACAAAATATTCACTTGATGTTTTTAATTTGCAGCCGTTTGTATTTGCTGCATTTTGTTATTCAACAACTTTATGCATAGTTTTTGAAAGTGTAGAACGTTTCTCCTAATGGATATGTTTTGGGCAGTTATACCGCTTTTGCACTTGTAGGCCACTGTGCTCTGACGCTCTAAAGCAGCAGTAATCAGAAAGGCTATGGTCCTTTTTTTTGCAACTGAATAAAAAAGGAAAGAACAAAAAAACTTTGCATAGTTATGTGAATCCAAAATCAGGGCCTTGAAACAAGCTTTTATCTTAACTAGGACACCTCAAAGTAATTTCACTCTAGGGGGGATGAACTTTACTTATCACTAACAGCATGAATTGTCATTCTTAGTCATTGCACATTTCATACTTTAAACTAACAGAACCTTTCTGTTCAGGTATGTGCACCAGAAGAACAAACGCATCTATACTTTTATATTGCCGTGGTAAAATATATCGTAGTTACTGTGATGTGCTACATCTGCAAACATTATGAAACACTCAAGGAACATGAAATCCCCTGTTGACTACCATGTGCTGCTTGATGATGAGCCGAGCTTTGATCCTTTTTTTACCTGATTCATCATGGTGCAGGTTGCAGTATTATTCAGTTTCTTTTCATTCTTTTGGATTAGCACCCAATTAGACTGTCTAGGTCTGCTTGACCCTGCAGTAAACTTTGCTGGGAGGAAAAGAAAGGGCTATCCATCTTTAGTCATTCATTCACGTATAATACAAAAACATTTATATAGCAAATATATGGCTTTTAATGCTTACAACTGCAGCAGCACAAG
This sequence comes from Eleginops maclovinus, assembly GCF_036324505.1. Lineage (NCBI taxonomy): Eukaryota > Metazoa > Chordata > Actinopteri > Perciformes > Eleginopidae > Eleginops > Eleginops maclovinus. Next base: position 8,162,701 of record NC_086368.1, on the reverse strand, counting down.
CCTTTCAGGGGGAGAATATGTAAGTGGCTTTGTCAATACTTCAGTTTGTTTAATGGGGCCACTAACGTAACACTCCGCGGCTTATTGATCAGCTTCCACCACACGTGCTGCATCAGCAGGGTAGACAGAGACCATGAAAATCTAAATTACACAGATTCTCCTTTTGGCTTTTGATTCTAAATGGATGGATCACAGCTGGATAAAGTGGGATTAAACAAAGTGTTGATTTTGTAAATCAGAGGGTATTGGAGTCCAAAGTGCATGCAGTCCCTAGAACGTACAATAGCAAGTGCCTTACAGAGGCCCTATTATGCTTTTTGGGGTTGTCTACTCATTAAAGCTATAATTTAATTTTAAAGGTGTGTTATTATGCTTTTGGGGGTTTTCCCTTTCCTGTAGTTTTTTTTTTTTTGTATAGGTTTGTGGGCATGCAAATAGTCTTGAAAGGCTAATTTCCCAAGGTTATTGCCAAAGGGAGTTTCTCCCCCAAACAAACACTACCCCACTGCCGGAAACGCCTCGATTGGGCTTCTTTTTTACTTGTGCAACATACTGACATCACTTTGCAAAACTCACGCTTATATTGGCTAATACTCCAACACATTGTACGTGATAGTCTAAATGTAGGTTCACACCCGACACAATGCATTTTCTTTGGGCGTCGCTATCACATGTTATGTTCATGCAAAGATGCGCAAATGACGCGAAGGACGCAGTGTGAAGAGGGCCGACCTGAACGACACCGTGCAAATTTGTGTTACACATTCTCGCAAAAGCCAATCAGCTGTGAGAATCTTGTCGTCCCTGACCTTGAATCAGAAAAACATAACACCAGCCATTAGCTGTTAGCACACAGAGCTCACAGCTCCTCATATCTGTTCAGAAACTGGAGAAAATGTAAAGGTGTACAAACCACATAGCTACTGTCTACGGCACGGCGAATACAGTCGCTGCTTTATTTTTGTCTGTTTGGCGTTATTGTGGGGTTGGACAAAGCATATGTTATTCTAGGATGATAGATCCAATCTTCGTTCAAAAAACACACATTTTAAAATGTTTTCACCTGCTGTCTTGTAAGCACACTTGTCAAAGCATTAATCCATGTTTTTGAAACGTGTATTACGATTAAATCACAGTAAAATATGTTAAGCTTGTTTTTGGTTTTATCATTCAAGCAAGCCACGCCTCCTCGCGAGGGTGTCTTGTTTGAATGACGCAAGTAAACAAGTGCAAGCCGCGGTGAAACTTGAGCATCAGGTATGAATTCACCAAAAAAGGTGGGACATTTCTGACACATTTCTAAGCGGTTGAATCACCACAACAGAGCCGCCCAGCTAACCAATAAGAGCAGACACGGGTTCTGGTTTCAGACAGAGGGTGAAAAGATGTGCTGCAGCACAGGCAGTATGAGAAAAATAAAAACCCTTTTGGAAATAAAAAGGTGTAAACACCTCACAGTATATACACAATTCACATATGAATCAAATCACATAGTTTATATTAATGTCATTATTGGCTGAAAATTAGAATAATATGTAGTCTTTAAACCATTTCGTTATTTTACTGGAAACAAAGCTATTGAAGTTGACAACCAATCATTGAGTTGTCAGTTTCAGCAGATACTGCATGTAAACAGCTAATTATTCAGGAGAGATTGAATGGTCAATCAAACAAGGTTGATGATCCTCAGGACTCTGATATTCACTATGGATTACCCCTTCACATTGTCCTATGAAACATTGTTATTATCTATTACAGCCACTTAAAGTTCACATTATCTTTAGCTGAAATAATAGCTGTGCTCTCCCAGGATTTTGTAGCAAAGATTAATAGAAATGACTGATTAATGTAATGTTTTCATGGATCAATTCCTTTCTTCATGTTTCTATATTGCATTAAGATTGAGTTTAAATAAAGCAATTACAGATTGCATTAGCACTCTCTCCATCTCCTCTCCGTTGCACTGGAAAGGTCTGGTGTGGACTTTATGCTAATGCCGCTTCTGCTCACATGGATGTTAGCTTTGATCAAGATAAATTAGATGGCAGGTGGGGTTAAGGGTGCTAGGCATTTAGTTTGAAGTGTATTATCTGTAATCTCTTCCATTAACAACTTTGTGCTGCAGTTGGTGGGGGGGCTCAGTCTTTTCCAGGACCACCCCTGAGTTTGTGACATCCACCATATTTGCGACAACTCTCTGCTAAAAGTACACATGTTAAGTGTTTACCTGGACCCCAAGAGACCAATGCTAACTCAGGTCTATTATTAAGGTATACAACACGGAATAAAAATGTTGGATATGAGGATAAATACTGGATTAATACTCAAAATAAAATGTGCATGTGGGTGGCTACAGTAAATTAACTGCATTTAAATAATGTCAGTGTGAATATGTTAATGTGTAGGATGTGAAAAACGTTTTTGTTTCTCCAAGCAATCTATATCAATAGTGTAAAAACAGCATATCAAGGTTTACATAATGTCTTATTAGGAGTGTCAATAGCCGAATGATTGCATTTAATGAAAATGTTGTACTGATATGTCAAACAAAAACAAGTGTACAAGTTTTAATTAGTGGTAATTCTTCAAAAACAAGGCGTCAGATTAAATAAATTATTAAAAACTGTATAAAGAAATTATAATTATGAATTCAATAAAAAGAAACTAAGGATACATTTTTACATTTTCACGATCTCTGTCAAGCAAGGAAATAAAACTATGCATATTATTGGCAGGATAAGAGTGTTAATTTGTACTGTTTTATCTATTTCATCATCACAATGAACGTTAAAAAGCATGCTTAGGAGTAATTGAGATACATCAAACCAAGCTTTACCTTGAAAAACCCGGCACCCCCTTTACATGCATGAAGTAAGATTTAGTTTTAATGGAGAGGTTTAAAATGATTCTGACACAGTTGGAAACATTATAATGGAACATTTAGATAGGCCACGTCAAAGACCATCTCAAGAGAGAAAACACATCACAGTTAAAGTGAGGATAGAACATTTAAATTCAGAATATCACAGGCAGGAACACTGTTGCTAACTATATGAAAGTAAGTATTTTATATTCTGGCTGTTTTCTAAAGTTTCACACAAAGCTGTTTAGCTTCTGAAATAAAAGTATGTATGATGGAATTGAGATGGAGGATGAAATAGAGGTTGCACGCATCAATTACCAAACATTCAAACACCTTTATATTCTCATCATCCACAGATTTTTAAAAGGGTTCCAATGAATATATCTGAATAATAAACAGTGTACTATTTATCAAAATGACAAAAATAAATAGTGTGTTATTTTGAGATTATACAGATAAATGATCACTCCAGCGTTATACACACGTCTCATCTGTTTGCAGGGTATCTGCTCTTTTGAAACAATGTAATTTATCCAGGCAAATGACTTGCTATATGTGAAGAAACTCAACTCTTTTATTTAATTAACAATAATAAAACATTTTTATTTGTTGTGAAGAACCAGAATCTTTGAAAAAACGTCTTCATTAATCTGTCAGGAGGACATGAGTAGCACGACCAATTCAACATCTCCACAAGAGCTGCAAAAGCTTGTGTCAATTGCAGGGGTCTCATGGCATTTAAAAAGGAACTTGATTGCACCGATGCAATCTCGACTTTGAACACCCTCAGACGCTCTCCGGCAATAACTACCGTGAGGACTAGCTGTCATGCCTGGTAGTATGACTCACAGGTGCGAGAATGATGTCCTGGATGAATATCCTTTAGCCCCAGTGGGAGTACGCTGTCCCGCTCTTCTGATGTCTTTGAGTGTCTCGGACCTAGAGGTCAGCATCTCATTTTACACGGACAAAAATCTATTACAAAACCTATCTCTCTCAACTCACATTCAACCCGCTGGGGAAGAAGAGGCTTTCCTCTAATTGTTTTTCCTTGGCTGTAGAGCTGCCCTGTCTATGAGTCAACCGAGTCCATATTACAGCTCTGATCGGCGCACGGGTCATTCAGACCCATCATTTACTCATTGATACTGTATGTACAGTATGGTATTAATCACAATGTGCTTTACTTTTCTATTTTTGGGGGGTGGTGTGCCTTGGCATCAGCATTAGACACTGAAATGAACAGTGTCACTCCATTAACTACATACTTTTGAAAGGAACATCCTCCAACTTAATTCCTCTAGTATTGATATATACAATATATGTATGTATACTATGGAAAATCCTGAAAACAGCTATTTCTATACACAATCTTCAGGATGGATGAATGTTTTCTTTTGCTTCCTACGTTTTTCAAACAAAAAATATAACTGAAGGGTGAATGGCATGACATGCTATCACAGCTGTACAGGAAACTAAAGAGGGCATGGCCTACTAAAAAATTGTTGGATCCAAAAGAGGAAAGACAACCATTTCTGAGTGAGTTATTGTAATGATATGACAGCAATGCTAAAAGACAAGGCTGTGTGTAGTATGGCTAAAAGGTCCTACAACCACAAAGGTTATTTGGTACTAAACTCTAATATTATCAACACAAGCTACCTTTAAGGTCACAGATTGGACGTACACTCACAGCTTTAAAGAGTGGCTAACATTGTGAAACCAAAAGAGAAAAGATCATGGTTTGGGTTAAACAGTTATGTGATGTTACTCCACTAATTGTCACAGGGCTTACATTGCATTAAATTACCTAAATCTTGACTTTTGGCTACCCAACGAGACAACATCACAGTTTTCCACGGTAAAAGTATTGTATTTTTTGACATTTCAATCTTTAAAATATACACAGAGCCTTAATTTGCTTAATTTATAATATATATATATATATATATATATATATATATGTATATATATAACTATGGCACTTACAACTAAATATCCTAAATATTACAATATCAGTCATAACATTATTTTGAGGGAGGACGGACTGTTAAAATCATAAGCAAAAACATGTATTTTTTGACTTAGTAGTTCAAAAAATATAACAAAAAGTGTTTCTTGAATGCATTACTCACTCTAGCTTTAAGGTACACATAAAGTTCCCCGTTACATTACACACAATTTTTTCCGGACATTCACAAAGCCCTAAATCTTCTTGGCTCTTTTATCTTCAAAGAACAAAGATTCATGTTCAAGGCCATGTCGAAGAATCTTTGAAATCGACAAAAGGCTCAAGCAACTCTCCTGGCTTTTAAGTAGATGCTCTGAAATGGCAGGGTGCAAATGCCCATGCTGAAAAGCCTCTTTTGTAGTAAATTGTCAGACTGAGGCAGCAAAATCCTTTTATAGCATCTCTCGGCACCTGCACAAAAAAACAGGAACATTGTTGAGTGACGTCCTTGGCAGGGAGGGCAGCAATGGCACACATTTCTAAGTATAGAGCAGAGGTGTATTTTTTCTCTAAAAGACATATAAAGACAAGATTCAGGTCTGACCATGTAGTTCTGTACAATGTTCCTTCTGAAGAAGATTCTGTGTTTATTTTATATTGGTTATGATGTGCACAAAAAATACCGGGATTGCAAAATAAGAAGACATTATTTTCTTAGACGCGCTTGAAAAATATTTTATTTCAAAATAGTCATCTATGTGTCCTTTATCATGTATATTCTCCGGTAAAATAGACTCTTCACGGATATAAAGCAAGAGAGATGAAAAGCTTTGTTACATTATATATCACACAGTAAACGACAGTTCTTTTGAAGTTAGTTTTTTTGAAAGAACAACATACAGTATTTCCCAATGCAAAAGGCGTCTCCTTCAGCACACCATAAAATAATTCCCGGAAGAATGTGGGGCAAAGGACTGACCCTTACATATTGAGAAATGTACTTTGGACTTTCCATTTACACAGAGTCTAAGAAAATCGTCACAAAAACAACAAACCTGCTCCAAAAATATGCCAAAACTGACCGGAGGTGAATTTTATAGTTTCCCAAAAGAAGGCCAAAATAAATCTAAACAAATCAGGAAATAAACTTTTACGAAGACCCCTTGGAGTAAAAACAGAACTGTCACCAGTAGTTATCTTATTTTTTACATGGATAGTCAATATTGATTTGTTAATTTGGACATTCCTGAAACTGTCAATTCTCACTAAAAGTCTGCTGCTAAGGTGGATCTAGGGACTATGTGCAGTAATGCGCATAAAGAAGTCTGGTCGATTTAAAGTCAGCTGTGGACAACTCCATCAGAATAAAACCTGGAATACTTTTTTAAATATTCATTTTTATATTTGTGGAGAGCCCAATATTTTGGAATCATGATGACTTAACTGTCCTCAGTAAAGAAAAATCAGTGCAAGAGAAGGAAAGAGATCAACACAAGACAGACAGGAAGTAAACACTAACCGGAGCATGGCATAGACTCTGGCATTGTTTAATGACTTATAAATGGAAAAGAAAATCTTAACAGACTTGGAAAGAAAGAATTGATCAGAACTACTGTCATTTTAACAAATGTTGCTTTGGTCACTAAGTGGAAACAACATTTTTAAATCAATAAACACATTTTTTGGAATCATGTTGTTGGTTTTTAGTAGATACCGCATCGGGAACCTTATCACCTACTTTTTATCAATTACCGCCTCCCTGCACATTATCCCTAACTTCAAGCAATGGTTGAAAGCAAGTTAGCACATGGATATATGCACTTTATTCTACACATATTGACTTCCAATCTAAAGTATGCTCATAACTGCTGCACTGATTAACCTTTTAAGTCTCTAGTTGCCTCATGAAACTGAATTGGAAGCGGAACAAAAATGATGGATGGTCAAGTAAATAGAAGCGCTGACTACAGCCTTCAAGCAAAGGTCACATCTCACAGGAAGAAGAACGGAAGACACTGGTGTGTTTAACTCACTCGCCTAGGTTTGAAAGGTTTTATTGTCTTTTGGTGTATTCACAGCTATGTTTGCCAGCTGTGGCACATACCCCTACAATTTGTGATCAAGTGGGAACATTATCATAGCCTAATTTTAATTACCATCAGGAGGCTGATTGTGATTAGCTTATATTCCATAGAAAACACTGATTAGCACTGTTTATGTAATTTGCAAAAGGAAATATGTTTTATAAGAATTGTAATGTCTCCTGGGTTACGTTGTTTAGTAACATGTTATGGAAATGTTGGTGATTAATGTAATCTGGCAGGTTGCATACTATTTAAAAACTAACATTTTAAACTAACAGCATAGGCTACTTCATGAGTTCAGTTGTTTTCTGTCAAATTATCCGATCTTGCTGTATAACATCAACAATCAGAGAAACAAGCATGATAAAAGAGATATTTTTTTCTTTTTAAAAGCAGTCGGTTAAGGCTACCTTTACACGGAAACGATCTGAAACAAAAACGCAAAAGTGGCGTTTCGTTTTCACTTTCAAATCTGCATTTAGACGAGCGTTTTAGGGTGAAAATCTGCGTGCATACGGAAACGCAAAAGTGACGACTGAAAAAACGACGGGGACAGGCGCCCTCATGTTTGTTACTTGTCCCTCAATGTGAGGACGGAGTTCCTCACTCAGGGCAAACAGAGACTCCTTCGACATGCGAAAATGTTCATGCCACGCTTGGTCGTCTACCACCTCATTCATGAAGTTATCCCACCACTGAGAAGTCCTCCCAGGTCTCACCCACAGCTGTCTAGGTCGCCTGTTCTCTCTATGAACTTCAAGAATTTCGAGAACGTAGTTCATATTTTTGGTCTGTTCTTTACTACTCTCGCTCATCATTGCTGTTATCTGATGAAATGACTCTTGAACGTCAATTACAGCGCCTAAGGCGAGTTGAAAGTCCGCAGGGACGGACATGTTGATAGCCTTCTAATGTGTTTCCCTCGGTTTTCTGGCGCTTTATTATGCTTGGCACGTCATTTCTATGTGACGAGAAACGAAGTTTTGCGTTTTTCATCCTTTACACGGTGGCGCGACAGTGGAGCGTTTTCAAGAATTCCACTCTGGAGGGTGGTTTCACTTTCTTGCGTTTTCATCCCCCCAAAACGCCGTTTCCATCTAAACGATATAGTGCATCCGCAAAAATGTTTTGCGTTTTTAAGCCGTTTTCGTTTCCGTGTAAAGCCACCCTAAGACAAGAAATAGATCAGGATTTGTGCTTGTAAATCAGAAAAAAATGTTTGACTCGACTTCTATTATGACATGCAACATATTTACTTTAATAACATTTAACCTTATCTTTGACTTACTTTAAAGGTCCCCTATTACAATATTTGTCAACAATATATCATAGGTCTCAGATACATACATAACATGTATCTAAAGTGTTTGGATCAAAATACAGATTATGCTTTGTAGCATGCCACAAACCCCTCGGTTTCAGCCCTGTTTCAAAAGTGCTGATTCTGTGTCTGTAGCTTTAAATGCTAATGAGCTGCTGCTGGCCACACCCCTCTTTGAGATGTTTGGTTTAACACAATGGTGCTCTAGAAGGAGATTCAGGTCATAAGGTGGGCGGATGTTACCTTGGTTGGTTACTGGCTAATGGTTGCACAGCCCACAAAAAATGTGTGACATCACAAAGTGGCCCAATTCTGATCAGCTCATTTTCAGTTTTTATATGAGTACAACAAGAGAGATAACCTTTTTCCTCAAACTCAGCATCACTTTACACAGGAGGGGACACATATTTATGAATATAAGACATGAAATAGTGGATTTTACGCAATAGGTTTAACACTTTAACAATTTAAAACTTGTATTACTTATGAGACTAATTTCCTTGTAGAGACAAAGGTTTCTTGTTTTATTATTTATAGGTATGTTTTTGAGTTAAATAAAAAAAAAATGTTATTGTATTCTATAAACTACAAGTGTTGGGTGTAACGCGTTACAAAAGTAACAGAGTTACAGTAATGTATTGCTTTTGGCTGTAACGCAGTAATATAACGCATTACTTCTGAAATTTGGGTAATATAATACCCGTTACAATTCTCAGTAACGCAGTTACAACACATTTTAACCCGAAATGATGTGGTGTTTTGTTTCTAAGAATTCACACACATCGCGAGACATTCCGACACCAGAGAAACAATTGTCCCGGTAGAGTAGTAACTCAGTAAGCCTGTTTACTATTGGTTAAGAGGGCTGCAGGAACGGAGCATGAGTTTAATTTCTAGCTCTTTTCCTAATTTTCAGCATGTACTGCCAGGTAAATACATAGCATTAATTATAGAGCCGCAATAAACTACATTTGAGCATTTAAAGCCATACTTTTGCGGTTATTTGGTGAAAGTAATTCAAAGTAACGCAAAGTGTAACGCATTACAGTTCAGAGACAGCAATAACGTAATGTAACTGTGTGTAAATGTGTATTACTTTAAAAAGATAGTAGTCAGTAATATGTGCTGTATTACATTTTTGAGAACTGGCCCATCACTATAAACTACTGACAATTTTTCCCGGTGTTGGAATTCAACAGACACTGAAATGGCTGCCACACATGTAGAGATAAAGATTTAAGAAACATTTGGAGTGGTCTCTTATTTTCTTCCGGAGCTGTATGTAATAATATAACCTTATTGGGTAAATGAAGTAATGCTCATAGGAGGAAACCCAACATGATGTTTTATTTGTATATTTCAAATTAAAACACTTTAACAAAGCAGCCGTCGCTGTACATTTCACTTAGACATTTCCAAGGATCACAGGAAGACTTACAAAATAATTTCTTGGGGCTGTTGTCCAAAACCAACAGGAAGTCGGCCATTTTGAAAGTTTCGGGATCAACTGCACTTGGGTCAGTCCTTTCTAAAGACCATAAAGGATCAAAAGTTGCTATGTTACTTGATACAAACTCATTTCTGCCATGCCAAGACTTGATGATCAAACTAAGAAGCCAGTAATTTAATTTATTCACCAACACACAGTATGTGCAGTTTGCTGCTTCACAATGGCAAATGTCCCAAATCAACCAGATAAATGTTTCCTTTTTCATGAGTTTTTTTTGTTTTGTTTTTGTGGATTTCTCTTGATACAACATCAGTTTTAACAGTGTTATTTACACATACATTTTCATCAATGGGGAACACTGCAATTTGATGTAAGGCTACAATGAGAATCTATATTTCAACTCTCTTTCTTTCTATATGGACAGTTTTATAATGTTAAAATGGCAACTCAAGGCAGGGAACAATACCTGGATTGTTGTATCATTGTATTACGGCTATTGCTGCAAGGTTGCAGAGTAGCGGTTTACTCTGTAAACAATTTATTATAGATTCAACAAGACTCAGGTTTCAGACTGGCTGATTTTTGGAGAGGGGCAGTATGGCCCCAGGCTACGTTTCAATAGGGCCAACACCTTGTTTGAAAGGATCAACAAAAAGCAATCATCCAGAGACTGACCTGATTATTTTGTGGGAACACAATAAAGCATATAAGCCGACCACAGTACATAGTTGAGATGCTCTGGAAAGGAGGCATGACACACGGCTTGAAGGTGAATGTTATCTTTTTCTTGTATTTGTCTAGGCTAAATATGTTTCAAGATGTCACTTTAATTTGAATTCTAGAGAGGGCTGCTGTTTTCATTCCATTTATTTTTTAAAGATTTAAATATAATACGGTCTGAAGATTAAAGTATATGTGCTCCTAAAGTATTGACCCTTAAGAGTTCTTATTAACTCCTGTTCATTGTTAAGCGCTGATAACTGGTGCCACAATTAGCCCTGTGATACGGTTGTGACATATTCACAGTGTGCTGCTGTTCACTAAATGCATGCTGGGATTTTGGGATAGTTATGTAATGACTCTGATGCAGGATCAGAGATGCAGTTAAAGATGCATGAATAGAGGACTATTGTGTGATCATGTTGATGTTTAAATGTGAAGATAGCAATCAATAGTATCAGCTAATTTAGATATTGTCAATTTATGTGTAATTTGAATATGTTCTCCTATTATTTATTTGTTCTCTTTATGTTGGTGTAGCTTGCTATATGAAGAACTCGACACATGCTCCAATATTGCTGCGATGACCTATTTCTATATAATGTAATGTTCAATGTTACTGCTCCCACACTGATGTTGCATCATGAACTATTAATGTTCTTGTTAAATGAATTCAAACCGAAGGAACGGGCCAACACAAATTATATATGTCTAGTAACTTGCAAAATGTATAACGGTTGTCACATGTTATTAGGTTATTTCCAAAAGGCAAAATATATGTCCGTGGAGCCATATGAACTAACAGCAGTGGTGGGCGAAGAAATTGTTAAATATAATGACCTCTTTCCAAATTACTTTGGCAAGTTGTATCACCTCTTGACAATAGATGTTTCTGAGTAACTTTCGAGTCACTTTCATGGAGCATTTCTAGACCCATAAAATTCAATATATTTGATAAATATATCTTGCATTTTATTGATTCTGAGCTCACTAATATAGATTATATGTTTATATTATAGTAATATAACCCCCATAGTTATATATTTTCACCGATAAAGTGTTAGCCCTCTGCAGAGAAATCAGCCTAATTGTGCTTGCATTAATATTTTAACTGTACATTAAATGACCGAGACATGTTCTTTGCATGTAAATATGTGAAGAACACATAAAAAAGCATCAACATCGAGCATTTTTATCAAATAAATAAATAAATATGTGGTAAATCCCACTGGACCCCCTATAGAAGTCCAGGAAGCTGTCCTAGAAAATAGTGGAAAATAGCGGTTTCATTTTTAATATGTCTGCAACCATAGTCAAAATTCCACAAGCACATACAGTATGGTGCTTATAGAAAGGGAGATATGGCAACAATTAATCAGTAAAATCAATAAATTGATGTGACTGTGCAACCTATTGATTTTACCTTGGGCCCGCCCTCGGAAACCAAATGCCCAAGCATGGCATTAGGTCTGCCACCAGGCCTCTAGAATATTATCATCTACACTCAGGCTTAAACCATAATTATTGTTATTAGAAAGGTTAATTACCAGTAGTTTTCTTTAAAAGCATGACACATCAGTTTTCAGTATTGTAAATCAATGAGTTCGGCGTTTGTCGGGGACCTTTTTTTCGCTCGACTATTACACTTTCTGTGCTCTAGTGAGTATTTACATCAGTAGGACAGTGGATGAGGGATCCAATCAAAATACACTAAAGTGCCCATGTTTATGGTAATAAAGGAACATTTCATTCAGTGCAACAGTGTGGCTCACTGATGTGTTTTTAATAGCTTTTGTACAACAATGGAGCTCTTTGTTACAGAGGAATAAGCAATGTTAGGCTTTGGCCACACAGACAGTACTTGTGAATCAATTCATTGAGGGTTTTGGTGATTTTATGGGATGTGTTCATTAAAATATAAATATTACCAGCCATATCTAACACATTGTTTGAATATCTGACTTTGCAAACAATCAGATCATTTATTTAGTAAAGGGTTCGCCGTTTTGTGATTTTGTGTATGTCTTTTTTACCACTGAAAGTAGGCTAATTGTCATCAGCCACACAAAGAAGTAAACATGTAAATAAATATATAAGGAACTAAATAAGTACTTGTTTGCATCCTTCATGACCCCGGAGGACTTCACAGTGTGTTGGGTTGTGGAGGCCATGCTAAGACTCTGCTGGCATTAAAATGACTTCCTCCTCTCGTGCAAATGCCACAAAGAAGCTCTGATCCACTCCTAATCGCTAAGTAATCACTGTCTTGTTTGATCCTTCTGTGATTGTGAGAATGGATTTAAAAAATCTGGTATGATGAATATTCAAGACATGGAAAATTGGAAGCACTACAGTAAGCTTTGAAAAAAACTAAAGCAGAAGTGATGACTTCAAACTAAAAATCGGTTTCTCCAGATGGCCACACTTCATCGAATGTAATAAAACAAACCTTTTTTCCAAGACTTTACAGAATTAGCTATCATGTTTCTTCTTGAAAAATCTGTTTAATTGTTTTAAAGCATTAGATATACATAAACACTGGGATTAAATGTAATACTGTTATAATACTGTCACAAACCTCTGGGAAAAAACAACCAAAAATTGATGCGTTTGTGATGCATGATCTATTACACGCTGATGTACGGTGGCCGACCGGTGCAAGCACACTATGCAGCGACCCACTTTATAATCCCTGAATGTCAACAAGCGCTCTGGTCCCAGCTGTGTGCATCACTTTTTAGTATCCCCGCTTCTGTTGTGTTTTGAGCTGCCTGAAGTATATTTTTAATTGCAGTGCTTTGTTTGTGCATAGCTTTTATTAAACTGCTGTGCATGTGTTGTCAAGATGGTGAAGATATTGCTTCATTTGCATGTGATCTGGCATATTTGTGGGGATTTGTTTGCATCGTTTTCTGCAATGCATTTGTCCTCATAGAAATGTGTTGGGCGCTTGTACTGCATTAGCACCTGTCGCCCAAAGTACTAAGGCACACTTTTGCCATAAAGATGCAAAACATGTGATGCAACAATTACAATGTATTTAATTATATTGTCACATAGAGAAAATGAGTCAGTAAGGTGAACACAAATGTTCTCATGTCGACTTTTTCCATATAATCATTTGTTGAATCACCTCATTAATTTGACACAGAGTATGCTTTTGATAGGTACCTGGCGATATCTGGGAGATGCAAAGAATGAGGAGGCATTATTCATTATTAGCGGCATGGAGAAGAACTATTCCATTGTCATTACAGCCACTGACATTAGCAGAGTAAGCTGCACAGCAATGATCAGTCCCTTTGTTGCTATTACAATTTGTGTATGAAAAAGGGACTCATCTTACAGTTTGCTGACACAAAGTGTGTAATTATCATTTCATGTATAACAGGCTGCTTATTTGCCCCAGTGGCATTCTCAAAGGGGAAGGTTGCAGTGCAGTGATCCATATCACCTTATCTCCCATTCCCCTTGGGGCACCCCATTTGGCATGGAGCAGCAGGCTAATAAAGATGACAGAGGTTTGTGCCACTCTTTAAAGAGGCAGGGGATTTTTTTTTAACATACAAAATAGGAAATGGAAAATTCTTGAATTGAAATGAGGGAAAACATATTTCTAATGTTCATACAGATCGGTCAGTTAACAGCCCCAAGCACCAGGAGACAAGAAAAACAATCATATCCTGTGTTTTAGGGAGGTTAACCATGGCTAAACCATTTCACATTCAATACGAACTCATTCGTGAGATTCCTCTCAATAGAGTTAGATTTGGTTGAGGACAAAACTCGAGAAGACAATGACCACATCAGGAGGTAATTACTTGGTCTGTTGATTGCAAAATGTCCTATCATTACACTGCATGAGGCTTAAGTGGGCCTACTTGAATCATACATCGTTATTTCAGAAGGAACAAAATGTGATTTTTTTGTAAAAATGCAATTGAATTAAAACATAAATGAAACGACAACATCCATTTTCTTTGACCCATACAGTGTCTGATCATCATGTTTAATCACGTTTATGATATATTGTAATCAGATTCTGATTTCCCAGTTTGTTTTTTTCCAGCTTCTAGTTCAAGTTTTTGGGGTTAACTGCCTTCAAAGGGAACATCAATGTAAAGTTCTTTGTTCAGACTGACACGAAATAAGGAGCTGAACCCCAGTGCAAAAGCAAGATGAAGTCAGTTTAATACTCCGACGTTTAAATGAAGCTGAAATCAAAAACTGAGCCAACATAGGACAGCAACAATTCTACTGCAAGCTAAATAAATAAATAAATAACAAAAGCCCTAATAAGGGATAAACAAGATACTACATATATTAATAAGTCCCAATATGTTGTTTCAAATTGTCTTAAACTTATCCACATCCTCATACGTTTAATTATTTAATTGTTTTATTTGTCTGAAAGATGCTGATCTTTGTTGTCTTTATTTGTTTATTGTATTCTATTGTACACTGACTTATTTTATATTTGTTGTGGCTTGCTTTCTGAATTCAGGCATGCTGTATTTGCTGTACTGTGTATGATTGTCTCTGTGGCAAATAAACTCAATTTTAGGATTTGATCTGATTTCATTACAGTTAATGTTGCGGAAAAATGACTAATGCCACCAGAGTTTCTGTCATAATCAAATCATGGTGCGTATCCAGATAAAATTGCAGGGCAAGTGATATCCCTATTTTACAGACAGGTTGACAGTTTTTGCAGTTACTTATATTGACTCCAGTCTCTCAGGCATCATCGAGCAAAAATGGTTGAAAACTAACAAAATCACCAGACCTTGATTACATTTGATGATGAAGCACAAGCTTTATAAACGGAAAACCTGTTCCACAGATAAATATACACCAGAAGATTTTTCTTAGGATGGATAATTCTCGTTTTTCTCCTTGCATAGTATAAAATGTCACCACCACCACATTGCAAATGGAAGACTTGCCAACAAATGGACAAATATATTACACACTGTACAAAAATAGACAAAACGCATGCATTAGCTTGAACACGTTATTCTTTTATGACTGCTGTGAGAAAAGTCTTTTTTGAACCTACACAATCTTACTTGGGGATTTAACAGCAGGAAGTTAGACACCCAAAAACCCCACAGGAGTGTGCTGTGTGTACAGACTCTGCAAGCCTGTTCTGTACTCACAGATTCCAGTTTCCCAGGCAACCCTGTCTTGAAGATTTTAAACTTGGATTTAACATATGACGCCTCCTGTGTCTCTCCACAGTCGAGAACAGGATTACTGGCTAGAGAAACACTCCACTTTTTGTTGAGTGTCCAGCAACATACAGGGTCTCATTTCTTTAGAAAGTAAATAGCATGTGGCCAGAAAGAGAAAGTAAATTCAGCCATGCTGCCCTCAGGTAATGCACTCCCATACTGCTTGGCTGTGACAAAAGATAAGTCATTTGCATAGCAGTTATATTGTGCTTTTACACTGTCAACAGCTTTAATGGGATTTGTCAGAATGTGGGCCACAAGGAAATTTAAAGAAAAACTACCGCAGGCAATGCAAGAGTTGGTGTTACTCGAATAGAATGAGTTGCAGAGTTTGAGTGGGAACACACTCTCTTACTATCATCCTGTAATAAGTTTGTCGTTGTGAGTTACACTATGCTCCAGTCAGGTCAGTCTTTTATATGCAGAGCTATTGTCATAGGTCCAAACACAAGCATCGTATCTTCCTTAAAGCAACTTAGACAGCTGGCCTGTGTCCAAACAAAGCTGGCACAAACTTCTTGACTACACATGTACAGTCGTTCTGCGCTATTAAGATAATGGCAATATGTTGAGTGGAAATAACTGAGCTTGCAGCTTGATATGAGAACTCCCACAACGTTGCTAAAGACTGCAGTGTGCTCAAGATGCATGAACAATGGGTATGCGTTGGAACATCACTTTGGAACATAAGATTTAATCATAGACATAAATCCAATACCTAAAAATTCCTCTTTCACTCACATAAACAGACAACTATATAACTGTACACTTAGTGGCACACTCAAGGGATTATGTTGCTTGTCAAACCATTTTAAACTCACCATTTGAGTCCAGCGCTTTATGGACAATGTATTGTTAAGTTTTGAAGACTATATGGTTGATAAAAAGATTGTTGTCATGTTAATATAGGCTTGTTCTTGATCATTTCCTTGTTCACTCATGAAGTACTATCTAATAGAGCCTCAAATGCTTTTCTCTGTGGCAAACAATACACTGAGGTTTCAGACATCTACACATTATATCTTTTTTACGGGTGTAGTCAGACTCTACATTTTGTATCTACAAAATGTTATCAGTGGGAGTAATAATATAGTATTTACACTCAATCACTCAATTGTGTGCATGTAGAGCGCTTTAGACTCCTGGTAAAAATGATGACGTTTTTCATCGTGGAGCGTAGCTCGAGGCAGAATCAGTCTCTGAACACGTTAGCTAACCCTGGCTAGCAAGTATTTCTCATAAGATTGTTTTTTTTTTAACAATGGCTGAAAACAATAGATTCTCTGAACGTGTAAAACCTTCCACTCACATGGACAATGAGTGTTACTTAAGAAATGCAGCTATAACCCACAGGACATTAGAAGCTGACTCAATGTAATGATTTGACAGGAAAACCTACAATCAATGGCCTGATATTTACACATCTGATAAAGAAACCAAGCATGCACAGTTAATCAGAAAGAAATCAAACATGTTGATTGCCCTTAAATCTTGCACCTATGGTTATTGTGGGCACAGGACACTTAAACAGTTTATTTTGTGTTTTATCTCTGGCGATACTACTAGCGTTAGAGTTAGCTAATAGAGGTTATACAAAAATCACCAAAATAATGCCCCCAATATCTGATAAGGTGTGCATAACAAAACACATGTCTATACAACAACATATATCGTTTAGACCTTAACTTATAGCGTGTGCTAAACACAACATCCAATCAATGTGTCCTTTTATCCTGTTTGACTACTGTGGTTTTCAAATGTTCTATGGCTGGGATTCACTGCAATTTGAAGAGCCATCTGCCTTTGACAAAACAGCAAATTTGCATATTTGATGTGTTTAATAATAATAGTAATATATAAGATGTGTGTAGCGCTGTTCCTAATGTTAAAAGACGCTTAACTGTTTAATAAGGTATTAGGTAAGGTATTTGTGGTTACCTCCAGTTGTTCCTTTATTTTGCCTCCAGCTAACACTATGACATATTCATGACGTTGGCGCTCCATGGATAGAAACGGGAGTGATTTCAGATACCAATGGATTTCAAGTAAGTTAAAAGGGGGAAAAAAATCAAGGGAGACTTAATTTTCGTAATGCTTTGAGGTGTTGTAGCATAGGTAACAAAGATAAGTGTTGAACTCAAGATGCCCTAGGTAGAATCTGTGGGGGCAGGTGGCTTTATTAACATCTGATAAGCTTTCAATGGTTTTTCAGCCGATGATTGAGATTTATAACCCTTGTTATTGTCCTTTCTAGATATCACACACTATTGATTTGTTACAGCGTTAACATACAGGGTAACAAATCAACACCAGAAGGGAGTGAACTCATATATTCGTTAAATTAGAAGCGCTAAACGACATTATGAGCGTTGTTTATTTTTTAACCTGAGCATATTTTCGAAGATCTATTCAGCTACTACATGGATCACACTGATGATTTTCAGGATACGGTGAGCTATTTCAAGAGCAGGTAGGGGGATAATGTTACTGTTATTTCACAGGCTCATAAAGCTTGAAACAAAGTGTTTGGTAGTTGAATGGCAACTTAAAGCATTTACAACCAAGCTGATTTCGTACTAACGTTATGAAAAGATGCTTCATGTGCACCTGGAGTGTTTTCGTTCCTTATATTATTGCATTTTAAAGCAAAGCCAACAAGAGCTGAAGTTATACATTCCCAAAGACTTTGGCAATGGTGGAAAGTAACAAGGTATTTTTACTCAATTATGTAATATTTTGACATGAGTGTACTTTACTTGACCATTTTATGCTACTTTAATTTTACTCCACTAGATGTATTTGTTCTATATTAACTAATCACTTGTTACATACATATAAAAACATGTAGTTTGTGTATAGGGTATAATGCAGCTCTATATACAAAAACACCCCTGTATTTAAAAAATCCAAACTTTGTTTCACATTGACAAACAACAACCCGCCCAACATGTGTTACAGAATATATAAGATTATATTTTAAAAAATTGTTTACGAAAGCAGCCATTGTGCATATAAAGTACTTTTACTTTTGATACTAGTAAATTAAGCTGATAGTACTTTTGTACTTCTGCTTAGTTATTGTTTGGAATTCCAGACTTATACTTCGTATTTTAAGACCACAGTATTTCTGCTTTTACCCGATAAGTTCTTCATCCACTGTATTTTAGGTTAACAAGATATAATAAGAGAGTACACAAGTGTGTTTAATTTAGAAAAGAGCTCACAGCACTGACATGGCTGGAACATTAATATGGCTGCCATCCAACAACAGCTACTCAGTTCTAAATGTAAGAATTATAAATATATTTTTTCTCTGGTAATTGAAATGAGAAATTTCACTATGAAAACTTTGTATTTTCTAACCATCAGTCATAACTTTTTAAAGAGAAGAAAACAAGACAAGACTACCTCCGACAAAATACAATTTTAAAAATGTGGAGACCAATTATTTTCTGGCTAGTTCATGCTGAAAATATAGAAATTCCCACACAGATTATCTGGCACTTTATCATCACAAAAATGTCATTGATTAAAATGTTTCCCTTTGATAACGTTAATATTGCACGTCATCTTGTAAAGCTACAGCATGTACCCATGAAGCTAAGGGAGAATGGTGTTTAATTCAGCAGAGAGCATGATTATAAATACAGGTGAGTCTGAATCCTAATAATGAAATGGACAGAGGTGGACACAGCTCAATGATGAGATGAGTTCCAGAAAAACCAGCACAGCCAGCAGACAGGCCAGTGGTAAATTAGGAAAGTGTCTTAGGGAAAACACTCACACTGGTGAGAGAGGATCCCGGAAGAGTTATGTCAGGGGGAGAATGGAGGAGTTGTAATTGGCAGAGCGAGGGAAGCGGCAGAACAGGAGAGCACAGACAGCTGATCCAGTGATTAAAATGAACCATAACGCAGAGGTGCACTCAACAGGCAAGCTAACAGACACCTCTTGCTTTTTCCCTCCGTCAGCGTATACCTGGGTGCCCACTGGGAGATGTCCCATATGTACATATCCATTAGGATGACATGAATTAAAACAGGCATGGCATGAGATGAGCTTGTGTGTAGGTCTTTGAAGAGAAGTCCCCAAGCAACACCACGCCACGTTCCTCTCCAAAATAGGCAGCGCCATCTCATCAAATGATCCATCATTATTATTTGGTATGCTATTATGCTATAATAGACGGCTTGATGGTATTACATATCCATAACGATTAATCCATGGCCCGTCAGTATTCACGACACACTTAAAACATTATTACAAAACCATACACACTCCAGAAGCTTTCATTTATTTGCTCTTGAAGCATTAGCTATACAGCAACCATTACAGAGGGCATTCTCACTCCATTCACTTCCAGTCTGTTAATGTGATGTCATTTTGTGTAAACTTAAATGAAAGATGTAATTAAGGGAGACAATATTTAATTAAGCTTATTTTGTTGGTTAGAGCTACAATTTGTCAAACATGAATTTCTTTAAAAAACAATATTTTTTTTCTCATATTCCACTGGATGGATTTAAATATGCATCACATCAAAACATGATTAAAAGCAATGGATCTTCATATGCCTATATCTATGATCAGTGTTGACATCACTGTTAAACATCGACAGAAACCTTTGTTTTTAAAATGAGGAAGCCTTGAAGCAGTTCCCTTATTTAACTTGATTTTCTTCTTTTTTAAGTTGCACAATTATTGAAATGCTTGTGTTTTATCTTGTGGTTGAAAGCACTTATACAGCTATAAAGGTAAGTCGTTTTGAATAAAAATGTCAGCTAAACAATTGTATGTCATATTCAGTCATGGAAATTGCAAAAAACATGACATATTGCAGTATTCTTATATGTTTCCATTATATTATACTGGCTATGTTTGAGTTTGGTCACCTTCATTATTGTTCCTACTCATCTTGTGTTAACCAATAGTTTACTACTCCGCCTCTTGAATGAAAGAATGTTTTTTCAAATGATATAGGAAGGTGAAGTTTCTTAATAAAAAGGGAAGGTGTGAAAAATGCCCCCCGTTCACACACGCTTACATTTCTTTCAGTAAAGATAACATTTGTAAAGTCCCCAAAAACTGATCTTACTCATAAAGAAAACACAAAAGGCTCTAAAGGAACCCGTAGTGTACCTCATATCAAATCCATTACTTTTATCTGTTTGGTTTTGAATATAATTTTTTGGACATTTTCAGTGAGCGTGGGCTTGAAAGGTTCTCTAAAATGATCAGGTTTTATCTTACATCCTCAGACGTGTTAATTCTGACTGCAGTCTGGATGTGTTATGCATTAAAAAATCCTCAAACAGAATATGTCAGGATCTAGCAGCACAGATCAGCACTTGTTGAAATATTCACTTCATACTCCCCCCTTTCTGATAGGCCAAGCTTCGATTAGATATGCCTATTCCCCAGGTGAGTATCAACCCCAGTTCCATTTGAACGGGAGGTAAAATGAGAAGTCAACACTATTTAATCAAATTAAAAGGCAGAGATTAAAGACAATTTGGCAGCAAAGTCTAGGTAATTGATTAATAATTTATCAGTGGTTGTGTTGGGTGGCATCCACAGGAGAGATGGGGTAGGTTCTGTTACAACCTCTTAGCTTTCCTCGTGGGGAAACTTAATATGGACAGGTTTATTCTCGCAGTGGTTATTTAAACTCAACCCTCAACAGGGACCAGAGAATTGTGACAGAATACAAGCAAAACAACGCTTTCATATCCCTGCCTGATTAAATGAATTGTCACCGTCATGAAAGTGATCTATGATACGGAGGTGAACGTGTAAAGAGCCATCAATCTCTTTTTGTGCTACATTGAAAGGTCCGCATTTGGTAAGAGGAGTTCAGAGACACAGGTTTGTTCCACACTAAAAAAAGAGTGAAAAGGCAGAAGATTCTGTAAAAACAGAGCTAATTTCTAAGCAACACACGGCTGCTTTCTCATTTATGAAAGGTGTACTCTTAAGATTATTGAACAGTGTTCAAATAAGGATGTATATTGGCCTAAAATCCATTTAACAGTTTACATGGGAACTTTTAGCTTGTATCACCTGATTTTAACTCAGGTGATACATAACTGAGATTTGTAGTACTGATTGTGTCTTTTGGCTGATCTTGTTTAAATTTCCTCCATCACCACAGTACTCATATTGTATTTAATGCTCTTTCCAATGCCAGGCACACAGTAGATACAAAAAAGGAGAACCTGCTCTTAAAAAACAAAATAGGGCAACGTGTTCAGGTGAAGGAGAGCAGATGATGACATAAAAATAAATAGCTTGCCCACTGCAGGAACCGAACGCTCACTTTATTATTGCACCAAGGTGATGCTTCAACATATCTGCCGTTCATCAGTATTCTGAAGACAAGACGTAGATAAGACTTTTCAAAATGTATTTATTATTATTATGATTATTATTATGATTATTATTATTATTATTATTATTATTATTATTATTATTATTATTATGATTATTATTATTATTATTATTATTATTATTATTATTATTATTATTATTATTATTATTATTATTGTTATTGTTATTGTTATTGTTGGTGTTATACATTATTATTGTCGTTATTATCATTATACATATGTATATATTTTATAGAATGGTTAACATTGATCCAGCCAAATATTTGCTAAAGTCCAGTACGGGTCAAGCATCAGAAATACTGGATCCTACATTAACCATAATGCAACAGGTCCTTCTAATTATTTTTCAGACTTTAGAAAGCTTCCTCTAGACCTAAAATACATTCAGACACCTGTTTTCACAAGATGAATATATTCCTCAGGATAAGTAAACTGTACTTCTTCCTGTGTAACGTTAGTGTGGAGCTCCTAAGCCACATCTATTGTTCAGTCAGAACGGCATGTCTCACTAGTGCATATTCTACTGAGCAGAGCCACCCTTGCAATGCAAACCCATCAGTTTTTCGATTATATCACAGGCACCACTGATGACACAAGAAGAAGTCAAAGTGACTTGTTGATCAATAGAGCAGTGCAATGTATTTTATGGAACACCTACAAGATTTTCATATATAAAACCTTGAAACCTTGGAACCTTGAATTTCAGGCTCTACACTTTGTCAGTACATTACACAATTCCAATTATCACTAAGCAAATTCCAAAAGTACAGTCAGCCACATGGTCTTTGAACTCTGATATCTGCAGATTTTCTTTACCAACTGAACTTTAATAAAAAGGTTGCAAAATTTTTTTCTTTTTGTGATGTTTTTTTCTCCTCCAAAAGAGATCTAATTATTGGCAGCACTTAGGCAGTGTAGTACACCAACTGGGATTTTAATAACTGTTGATTCGCCAGCTGTGAACTATTAAGACATGATGGTGATGACCAGCAGATTGAGAAATCAAATTCCCAACAACAGCCAGTGAAGCCTCCCATACACCTGCTCCAAATATTAGCCTGTTTCCTAAAAATGGCAGTTTGAAAGTGCATGGAATTTTCTCTAAGGCCGCTATAAACCTGTGCTACGACCATTGGAATTGAACTCCTCAAATACCTAGTGGCTAAAATAAAAGGAATGATGCTCTTGAGAGAATCTAGAGTTTAAATGGCATTGAAAGTGCAGACATGTTTACTCACCCTATACCAAACAATCTCTCGAAGCCTTCCGTCAGTTTTGAAGTTACACTTGAGGGTAACAGTCTCTCCCACAACAACAGGAGGCAGTGGCTCTATGGTAACTGTCAAATATCCTGGAGAAAAAAGAAAGGAGAAGAGTTTTATTTCATTCATAAATCATAAAAACGACATGATGAAGATACTTTTTTTCATGCTGAGGTAAATGTTGAGCAACAGCATTAAAGCGGTCATGAATTTGCAGAATGTTAATTATCTTAAAAAGGATAATATTGACTGAGTCCGCACTCTCTTCTTGGAAAGTGTCCATGAATAATTTTTATACAACAAGCACTTTTCCACATGGGAGGTAATTGTTTTGGTAAGTAGCATTTCATGTTTAGTTACTTAAGTGGATGAGAATGTTGACTTCATTGAATTTGAAAACGAACAAATCTATTTTGTTTTGTCAAATTGAATCTTCCTTCAAACCTAAAACGATGTTGTCCTGCATGTTTTGTTTTACATAGCCCATTCAAGCTTTTCACCAGGTATTTACCTCGTGCCGTTTGACCTTGAAAAAAACATCAATATATGTCCTTCAATATAAAAAATAAAACAAATTGAAAAATGTCAGAAATAGCCAAACATCTTGGTTTTATTACGAAAATATATCTGCGTTGATTTTGATGATAGGGTAGCTTAGTCATCGGTGTACACAGTGGTGACTCGTCATTAGAGGGAAGGTGGGGCACAGCTACACCTACGATCAGCAGAAATTAATTAAAATAATAATTCCCCAAATATGTTTAACATATGTGATTAAATATATTTTCAGATCATGTTGAGTCGTCTCTTCATTGCGGCTTCGGACTGCATTCTTCTGATTAGTGTCCATGGTGTGCCTATTGAGCCGGGCTGAGCGATGCCGGGCAAGCTCCGGGCTGCCCCTCTCTCTCACTGTCAAAATGAACATGTACTATGAAAGCTGCACTGCACATGCTCAGAGTAGTTTTCTATTCAATGAGGCATTACGGTTGTTGTTATTGTTAAGTTTTGCTGTGTGATAGCGCTCTTTACTCCATGTATTAAGGTACAAGACGCCTATATATAAATACTTGTTCGTACCCCACCAGCTTTGTACATGTATTATTCGTGCAGTACACTGCCTTGAGCTTTTGAAATGATTTTTTAGTTGTCATTAAAAACAATACTTTTGTGATAATAGTTATACACAGCCTCAAACACACTCTCCAGTAAACAGAACAAAAACAAAGTAAAGTAACAATAAAAAAGACCAAAACGTCCAGTGCTGACGTTACGTACACATTTGAAGTTCAACAAGAAAAACTACTCTCTTATAATTTTAAGTTTTGGCCTTATATATCGTTCAAGTCATCACTACAATGTATAATCATCTACAAAGTACTCCACATGGACCTGCGGGTATAGTTAGTGGTGGAAAGAACTTGATTACCACACTTAAAGAGGCCGTATTATGCTAATGATTTTTTCTCTTTTCAGAATGAGAACAATAAAGACCTTTTTGAACATTAAAGCATGGAGACATGTCACAGTAGAGGCATACATTAAAAATATGAACCTGAAAATAAGCATAACATGTCCTCCACAATAGTTCCTTGAGTACGTCCATTTTCTGTTACAAATGTACTTCGACTCCACTACAGTCTAATACTTCTTTTCACTGAGCGTGTTTAGTGGTATTGCTAATTTTACAAAAATATCTGAATACTTCTTCCACCACTGGCTGAACGTAGTCCCACTTTCAAACACAAGGTGATCATAGTACAGCTTATCAGCATAGGCAATAGCTTCCCCAATAAATGTGTGAGTATACATGTAACCCCCTCCTGGTGGTAATGAGAAGCCCTGGGAGAAAAAACTGACTGTAAGGGGGCAATTCAATTGAGGCTATATGCTGGATACATTAAAGTGAACCTTACTTTAAATCAGGGGAAACTAAATATAGAGGGCAAAAATGTATTTATTATATTTACTTCAACATCAAATCTCCTTTAAATAAGAGTGAAAGGGCTTCTCTTTATATGCTACCAATATGGCTAGAAGAGAGAGCCAGTGGTGTGTGGGCCGACTTCCGCTGACAGACAGCAACTCTCTGCCCAACATAATAGCTGTTTTAACACATTCAGGATTTAATGAGGGGATACGATCTTGTAGAACAGATGGATATCACTGTACACATATAAACCTCAGTGAAATGGGACCTCATGAACAATAAGTGTTTATGAAATGACATAAACCACTATGAGGGCATCACTGTAGGGGAATATTACATTTCATTTAGCTGATGCTTTTATCCAAAGCGACTTGCAATAGGTGCAATAAACCATAAAGGTACAAACTAAGAACACTAAGAAAAATGCAGATAGAGTATATTTGCTTCAAATAACCCAAAGGTGCTTGTGCATTAGTTTCATAATATAAAGTGCTATTTCTTTTTTAATATTTCTTTTTATTTAATGCCAAGGTACAAGCGAAACAGGTGGGTTTATATTTATCTATAAACTGAACTGTTTATTTATAAAGTAAGACTAGAGATATAGATTGACGTACCTTTTGTTTGTATATTTAGAGCAAAGTATATAATACAAATGTTTGTATTTAATGTTTAAAACAAGAATTCAAGCCAGTGAAAAATACATTATTCAAGAATAGCAATTCTCAGTGAATGCACTCCCACTGGTATTTAAGGAGCATCTTTTCAACTCGGTTACCTTTTGCACGATGAAATTGTCTAAATCCAAAGCACTGACACCCAAAGTGCCTATTCAGAGTTTATGTCACCAAAGTGTTCTCTGAAGTATAATTCAACCAATATATGTTTCTCAGTGATGACATGCAGTATTAGGCACACAGTGTTGGATGACTGTGACCAAATGAGTGTGGGTAATGCCACGGGCAGAAACTAGATTACAATTAGACCAGCATTTGGTGTGACAGGCACTGGTGACAGTCAGAACCATATAATGTGCAGTGCCTTATTTCACATGGCTTCTTTTGAAAGGACTCTGATGCCTTTGTCCAACAAGAGCTGAAAAGCTGTGAATAAATATATATGGCATTTGAAAAAAAAAATCTGAGATGAAGCATTTATAGCCATTGCTGTGAATGTAGGCAGGAAGATGAAGATGGACGGATATTCTTAGCATTTTAGTCCTGAGACTCATCATTTCCAAGTGTGGGAAATGGTTTTATATCAGACAAATAGACCAAAAATATATTTAAATGTGTCTTTGATTTCAAAATTAGCATTTTGTATGTACCTAATGTGATTTTTTAAAAGTAATTAATTCCAATAATTGGAAAATAAAAAGCTTTTTCTTTTAAGCATGATAAAAGAGCCAATAATGGGAGAATGGATTTGCTTTGATTGGTAGACATTGAAATTAGCATTAACAAAAAACACACAATACACACAAAACAGTCATAACAATAGTAAAACAAATGTACTGATGTGCCCATTTATATGTTTTTGTTGTTGTTTGTGAGCACTGGATGGCACAATGGGGCACAGGGTATTTAAGTGACCTCACCTCACCTCGCGCACAGGTGCGGGTGATTAAGGCTGTGTGAGCAAACAGTTCTCCACCATGTTGCAAACACACGCTGTTTTTGGTTTAATAAATGGTATTAATAATAAGCATATTGTGATCATTTGACAGTGCATGCCTCTAACTAAAAGTAACAGTATCAAACCATGGTGATATTGAGTGGCAATAGTCACCACATGTACTATTAAATGACATGTTCATTGATGCTGTTTGATACCAAGACGACTACTTCGACAATAAGCACCATGCAAGTTACAATGAATTATGCCATTTGAACTGAATTAAAATGGAAGAAATGAAATTGAACTTTGTGAAAGCCAGAAAATAAGTCCCCCTTGACTGTAGTGAACTCATTTGGGAAAATGACTACACAGTACAGCCCTGGATTTGTGTTGCAAAGGAAATTAAGAGCAGATCAGAGGTGAATCATGACCAGCAAACTGCAATATTACTGAGGGATTAATGCATTACACTGCAGAAATACACTGTCACATGTTTTAAAACACACCACTTTGGGTATGTTCATAGTTTGACATGGGTCAGAATGTCTCCCGTGTCAGCACACCTAGATATGCTTATTAAAGAATCTTAATTGAATCACCAGGCTGAAGAGATCTTCTCTCTTCAGTCAAATTGAATGAATAAACCTTTCCAGAGACTGAATGTCATTAACACGGAGCTGATGCTCTTAGAGAAAATCCAAACCACTTACTACGAAACCCACAAGAGGAGCAGCCCGGTCTTGTAAATGTCTCTGTGTGAGTTTTCCAGAGAGGTGATGGAAATGCAGCTACCTCAGTGTTACGCACGCACTGGGGGATAAACGTGTGCCTTGCCTTTAGTTAAAGACACAATCAGTTATCTGTTATAAAAGATTCTAGCTTCAGATGTAGAACAAGGGCACAGATCCTTTTCTTAAGTAAAATAAGTAGTACTACACTGAAAAACATGAAACCTTGTCTTTAATTAAATCTATTAAATCAACAAATGACACATTGTATTGTATTATGATAGTTGAAAAGAAGTTCAACCTAATATTTTGTATTCAAAATTAATATTATTGCTTTTAACCAACGCAATAAAGTTATGTGCAATTTGTTGACATAATACATTTAATTAAAGTCAACGTTTCAGTGTTTTCAGTGTATGGTGTAGAAATGCTCTGTTACATCTCCTGCAGTTATTAAAGGACCGTAAGAAATATTGGCATCAAAATGTACTTACAGTAACAAAACTAATAGTACTCACAATGCAGAATGGCCATTATAATAATAATAATACAAATAAAAATAATAATAATAATAATAAAAATAATAATAATGATAATAATAATAATAATAATAATAATAATAATAATAATAATAATAATAATAATAATAATAATAATAATAATAATAATAATAATAATAATAATAATAATAATAATGTCTTACATCACTGAATTATAATTAGTGATCAATGAATGTATACATTCCCAGGGAGCAGTTATGGGTCCGAGCCTTGCTCAAGGACAACTCGGCAGTGCCCAGGAGGTGAAGTGGCACTTTTCCAGCTACCAGTCCACACTTTATTTGGTCAGGTCTTGTCTTGAACCAGCGACCCTTCAGTTCCCAATCCAAGTCCCGCTGCCAACCCAATTGGTGCATTAAGTCATCTAATACTGCTGGTAGAGTTGGAGCTTATTTTAATTACTGATGCCGGGTATTGTATCCTATAATTAGACCTCAGCATGCTTATGCATTGGTTAATTATTGTTGAATATCAGCTTATAATCGTAAACAGTAAAGTCTAACCCTAACCCTAACTACAGCTGTAAAAAAATAATAATAGAGTAACAAATAGATGATTGGCTTTTAAATTGTAGTGGAATAAAAGTATGCAGTAGCATGAAATAGAAATACTCAAGTATAGTACAAGCAGCTCAAAACTATACTTAAGTACAGTACTCTAAATATACTATATATAATATAGTTACTTTCCACCAATGCCAACATTTTTTAGACATATACAGTATGCATTAGTTTTAGATCCTTACACTTGTAAAAAAAATATAGGTCATTACTTGGTGGTCTGCTTGTGTGGTTGCAGGGATTAATTGTGAACAATTCATTAACTATGTGGCACAGAGGAACATTTTGCATAGCCAATGACAGCAAAATGCTGCATAGCGTGTGGGGAGGGATGAGGAATTTTAAAAGAGCAAATTACATGGGTTATGCACTGCTGCCAGGAAAGTTCATATTTCAAATAATCCCTATGAGAAATTGGAGCAGTTGCAGGCTGCACATAGCAAGGCACAAGGGCACAATTCCCACGCATTCAATATCCATCCAATGCCATCCAAATGACTTCATAAATTAGAAACAATTTAGTTGCCAATTCTCTTTTGAAAGTGTTCCAACAAAGGAATATATCTTGGTATGCATGTTGCCCTTGTTAAAACACGGGCTAATGTTGAGCATTTTCGGGTTGAAAAACAATCAACAATGTGCATGCGTTTCTGTAACCCATCGGAGATAGTTCAACACTTATGATCACTTAAATATGTTTATTTCAAGGCAACACAACCATTAGTTTCCAGTAAAACACAGAATCATTTTTGAATTATTACTAACCACCTACAAGGACTAGGCTGACCAGGCTGCAGATGTTTTGCTAAAGATACAGTGGTATGCAAAAGTTTGGGCACCCCTTAGGAAAACCACTGCATCAGTTTGTCACTTGCTGAGCTTTTGAAGCAGCAACTTCATTTTAACATATGTTATACCTTATGGTAACAGAAACATCTCAGTAGTGAAATAACTTTTATTGGTCAAACAGAAACATGTTTATGTGCATTCAAACAAAAATAGGCATGTGCATAAATTTGGGCACCCCTAAGAAATAATTCCATTAATATTTAGTATTGCCTCCTTTTGCTGCAATAACGGCCTGTAGACGCCTCCTGTAGCCACAGACAAGTCCCTTAAGCCTGGCAGGTGGTATTTTGGCCCATTCTTCCACACAAAACGTCTCCAGTTCAGTCAGGTTTCTTGGCCTCCGTGCATGGACAGCCTTCTTCAAATAAATCCATACATTTTCAATGATGTTAAGGTCTGGGGACTGGGATGGCCATTCCAGAACATTGTACCTGTGCTTCTGCATGAATTCCTTGGTGGATTTTGATCGGTGCTTAGGATCATTGTCCTGCTGAAAAATCCAACCCCGGCGTAGCTTCAACTTTGTGACTGACTCTAGAACATTCTTGTCAAGAATCTCCTGGTACTGTAAGGAATTCATGCGGCCCTCAACTTAAACAAGTTTTCCAGTACCTGTGCTAGCCACACAGCCCCATAACATGATAGATCCTCCACCAAATTTTACAGTGGGCAACAAGTTCTTTTCATTGAATGCAGTGTGTTTTTTTCGCCATGCATACCTGTTCATGTTATGACCAAATAACTCAATCTTGGTCTCATCTGACCACAGTATTTTGTTCCAAAATGCTTCTGGCTTGTCCAGATGTGCTTTTGCATACCTCATGCGACTCTTCTTGTGATTAACACTCAGGAAAGGCTTTTTGCACATCACCCTTCCAATGAGCTCTTCCTGGTGCAAAGTACGCTGGATTGTGGAACGGTGAACAACTACACCATCAGCAGCCAGATGTTGTTGTAGTTCTCTGGAGGTGGTCTGTGGCTTCTCTGTGACCATTTTCACCATCCTTCGCCTGTGCCTTTCCCCTATTTTTGTCGGCCTACCACATCTTTCCTTCACACGGACTGTTCCTGTGGCCTTCCATTTCACAACTACGTTTCTGACTGTGGAGACAGACAGTTTAAACCTGTCAGATAATTTTTTGTACCCTTCTCCTAATTTATAATGTTGGATTATCTTAGCTTTCAGGTCAGTGGAGAGTTGTTTTGAGGTCCCCATCTTGCCACTCCCTAAGAAAGAACCTAGGCCAGGCACAGCCAGCTATTACCTATGTTAAATAGCCTTTTTCATGATTGGTTCCACCTGTCTTTCTAATTGAAGGTCTAATGAGCTAATCAAAGCAATTTTGTGCAGCAACCTGTCAGCTATAAATCCGTACAGGTGTTGAAATGAATGCTATTTATAAGGGTGCCCAAACTTTTGCACATCCCATTTTTTGCATTTTATTTTATTATAATAAAACTATGTAATGCTACCCTAAGAATTTTGGTCTGGAAAACACTAAAACGTCTACATCTTTGTAGGAAAACAAATGTTGTTGCTGTGATCTTCTATTATAAAGGAAAAGCAAATTGTCATGAAATCTCAGAGGGGTGCCCAAACTTTTGCATACCACTGTATATATATAGGCTGCTGCAATTGTATTCTTTATAAACACTTTGTTTTCACTACTGTTTCTTTATTAATTGTGTTATAGTTGTAGTCAATGTATGTAGGTGGCTGTAAATATGCATGCTTTAATTGGCTGTATATGATTTTTGTGCTATATGTACAGAAGATGATTAGGACCAACAATGGTTCTGAGAAAACATGGCCCATTAACCTCTTCCATATATAAAAAAAGTGATGTATATAGTGCTATATAAATAAACCTAACAGCCCTTTGAGCAGAGAAGCTTAATCTATGCAGGTTATCATACATATGTATTGTTTTGTTTGTTTCACAAACTTTTTAAATTAAATATAAAACATACAACATATTTTTCTGTTGTTTATCATAATATATTCCAATGTTTTGGTGCTTTTAAATTCGATCGAGGTAAATAAAGAAAACATTGCTTCTTTTATTACCCTATTTGATGAAAGCTCCACTAAAACAAAGGCACTTGAAGTCAGATGGACAGCTTTAATTTACTATACTGCAAAGAATTAAAGCTGGAAACTTCAAGGTGTCAGAAAATATTTAGTTTTCAGAAAATGTAATATAAGCGTGCAAAACTATTTCTTCCCAAAGTGAGTTTGAATTCACAACATGCGCTCGTGAGTTTATTGTTGTAATCGATAAAATGTCCAGCTTTTTAAAAAGGAAATATGACTTAGTGTCAAGCTGGATATATCGGTTAAGCTCTAACAAGTAATGTCTGGCACAGTGTGAACACCTTCAGTTTAGCTGAGCTTAAATTCACTGTACAGAGAGACTCATTCTGTTTTCATGCTAGCACTGCACAGTATTGATCCTTCCTGTGTTATGAGTCCTGCATTTAAAGGATGTCTCAGGTATTTTTAAACACAACCTCCTACACGTTGGCTTCTTCTACACAAATCAGACACTCCTGCCGACATTACATTCAATCCAACCCTCTACTCAACAGCTTGTGTCCCAAATAGCTCCAATTACTGAGTAGAGAGTTTTAAAAAATGTGGAGGAAGATTTTAAACTGGCTTGATCAAAGGAAAATGTTCAGCATCCTCAGAGAAACCAACTGCTTTAATCGGACATACTTTATTTTCAAGGAACGGGAGAGTAAGCACAGGCTTGAGCCTAAAAGTGTTAAAACAAATGTACTTAGAAACTGAAATCCATTTGGCCATGAAACAGGATATACTTATATATCATTGAACAAGCTCATAAGCAAGTGTGGAGTGGCCGGAGAGTGCTTGGCATTTAATTGGCTCATATTAGCCGGTTGTATAGGCAGAAAAGGCCTCCGGGTTGTCTTAATCCATCAGAGGTGCTGTTGGAACAACATCTAATGAGGGCTGCAAACTATGCTTTCTCCCATTAATAACAGCAATTTGCCAAGACGCAATGAGAAAACAAAACACAGCCAATGATGGACCGGCCCAAAATGTGCCTGGATTTTTGTCCTGTGATTTATGGCTATGGCCTACCTTTGCTTAGATGTCAGTGAAACTAAATGTATGAGAAAAATGGATGGATGCGTTTCTCAGCTTTTCTTCCTCATCTGTGCCTCTGAGCAGTGTAATCAAAGGGCTGATCTTGACTCAAGCACATATAAGGATTATTTTTTTTTAAAAAGGGGAAAGAATGAGTGATGAATATGCTTTAATAAAAACATAGCTTGGACATAGGATGACTGAAATAACCTCAGTTGCATTCACAACATGCAGTCTACTCTTTGCTCACCGTCAGGTTGAGCATTATTTAGTTTACCTTCAGTGGTTATGTTCCCTGTTAGCTTTTGCTGCTACTTACAGCTGTCATCTGATTGGTTGCGCATGCAAAGGTCATTGTTAAACGAGGTCAATTTTGAGACTCAATGGCAGCGGCAGCATAGAGCCGACTCTCCGCATTACATTTGAATGCAGCTTTATGATGGATCATTTGGTAGAATAAACATCGGACAGCATGGCTCCAATGCAGCAATGTTATCAATGAAAAAATGTATGTTTGATCCATCCATAATTTGTGTGAACCACAATAATAACCTGTGAATAATCATGAATTATCATGTTTTAAATACTAGTATTATATTGTATTTTGGGGGGAGATAAAACAAATCCACATGAAGTGTTATAATAAAGAACATCATAACATTATTTTGTTAATTATTGGCATGAAGGCCGACCATTTTCCTTCATTATTCAATATCATAAGGTGAGCACTATCTGTTCCTACAGTGATGATATGGTTCAATATCTCCCCCTTTTGTTCAACGTAAAGAAACCAGCAAATTGCCTTTCCTCCGTACACTACACTTAAAGTGGAAAAGAGAAGTTTCCATTTGTCAAGGAATAGGTGTGCAACTCACGGAGGTAGTGATGGCTGTTACTGATAATCACTGGTCTCCAGTCAGTGCAATAGATGTAGCTTGTGCCGATTTCCTGCTTTCTTTGCCTTTTCACTGCCATGGACCACATGGGAAACGTCCATGCTGGAACTTTGTGAGGAAGTTTGGGTCAAACTTGGTGTTGCATTTATTTATTTTTTACATGTTAATGTACCCAAGTGAATACTGAATGGTAATGTGTCAACAGTCCTACTTTGAACAAAGGAAAACATTTTGGAACAGATATACATAAGTACTAATCAGATAATATGGCCTGGTATTAACATTAGTCCACTACTGTATTCAAATCTAGCAATATGGGCACATGTGATCAATACTTGCGGATAATAACTGCCCTGCTAGAGCCAGGTGAATTATAAGAAGACATGAGCTCAATGCAAGTTGAGCGAGTGATGTGCTATTAATGGAATGGAAGGCTCTTTTGAAAGACCATAGATGACATTTGTATACGTTATATTTTCTAGCAGCAATAACCTCTCCATTTGTTATTTTTTTATTCAGTCAATGTTCTTTCGATTTGTCACGATCTGTCTGTGTTTTATTTTGAAAGGTGTTCACCCCCTGTCATTTGTCTGTGGTTTTACTTCCTGTCTTCAGTTTCCCTCTTGTGCCTGATTGTGTTATTGTGTTCACCTGTTGCGCCTGTGTTTCTCCTCCCCTCTACAGCAGTGTCTTGTCTTGGGACTACCCTGTGTATTTAGTCTCTGTTCCTCTTTTGTCCCTTGTACGGTTGTTGTCGATTCCTATCCAGTCTTGTCCATGTTCTGTGCCTTTTCCTGTCTGTCCGTCTGCCTGCTCCCGTTCCTTGAGTCCCCTGGTCAGTGTTAGTTAGTTTTTCTTCTGTCTGAACCTCGCCTTCTGTGTTTCTATCTGCTTTAATTTTAATAAAGCTCGCCTTTTTTTGGCACTGGAAATCTGCTTCCCTGTCTCTACTACACTTGGGTCCTATTTCCTCACACTATGACACAGTCACTTCTAAAAAAGAAAGAATTCTTGGGCAGCAGGCAAACAGGTGTATAGATTATGTAAATTGAACCCATTCTGTATTTTATAAACTTTTCTCTTAATCAAAGATATTCACTAAGTGAGGAACTTAGTAGCTATTAAAGCTTTTGAAGTGCCAACCTGATAATATAGGAGCACCTTTACTGACGCAACCTTTTATTTCTTAGAACATGAACTAATAGCATAGGGATAATGGGAGAAAAAAAGACACTGCTTATATTTACAATTTGCAGTGCCACCTTTGGGTTTGGTTTAAAAGTTAATATATGATAACAATAGAAATAGCTGGTTTCAGAGTGGACCAATGAAAGGTGTTCTCGTCAACTTGCTGCATCTAGAAAAAAACAACCGAAAAAAAGTTATGGCCTTATGTGTTCGAGTATATCTAATGAGATTTCTTTCATTCAGTTCCTCATAAATGAAAATTGTGAAATGTAAAAATTCCAAACTTATTATGGAAGATCCACTATTTTCATTGGCTTCTACTTTTTTCTTTGGCTCATAGTCATGTTTTCTAAAATGAGAAAAATGTGCCTGGGCTTTTGTTTGAGGTACTTTATGTAAGGGCCAACATTACTCAGATCTTTATTTTTAAGAATAGTCCATCTGTTTTTCAACCTTTGGCCATATGTGTGTTATTTTTGTCCTTCATTACTTTCAGTTTTGCTTCATAGCTGTGATGTGGCCTTGGGCATGTCTGGTAGTCAGATCTTTACAAGTGGAATGCCCGGAGCAGACACACAAGTGGTTTGTTTGACAGCTTGTGTTGTTTTACTGGCCTCTGTTGCAAGGCTGTATCTTCCTGTGTTGCTGCATCCCCCAGTCCTATAAATATCATCGTGCTGCTACCAAACATGATGGCCCAAACCACAGACCAGTGTAGTAAGATATTTGATGTTTCTTTTCAACTCTACTGGGGTTATTTCCAACTACTTATTTCAACTTGAACTTGATTTCTGCTGAACTTCGGACATGCAACCAATCAGATGACAGCTGCTTGAAGCGGTGGAGGATAGCAGGGATGGCAACCATAGAAACAAAACCAACTAGCTGTTTTCACTTCAAGAGGCCCAGTGCCCTACCTTCAGGTGGTCAAGTTGCATGGGAGTGGAGCATGGACTGGTCGAATCAAATACAGGACTGGGAACCTAGGACACTGTGTTGTGTTACTTTTGAAACCAATACTCAATATTGACATATTCTACATGAGTTTAGGGCCGAAACCACAATACCACAATATAACTGTTGGATTAGTAGTAGTTCTGTTGGATTAACCTAACCAAGTATGACTGCATGCATGTAACATGATGAAACTGCATGTTTCTATGGTAATTGGGATTGTTTTTCCACTTCAGTTGACACAAAAAGGAAGATGTGGGTCCTGTCTTGAAACCGAAGGAAACAATATTTTTTTAGATCAAAGACAAAGAAAAGAAGACATGGGCCTCCCCATTTAAATTTTGTCTCTACAATAAAGACAATGGCTACCTAAAAAAAAGAAAAGGTTGTCATAGTGAAGGCAAGTACATTGGCATACAATGAATATCTGAAATAAAAAATGAAATCATTGTAATACAAAACCTATTATTATCTCAGGTTAGCATACAGAAGTAGCATCTATAACTGGCTCAACAAAGACAACACATCTCAGGTGGTGATTTGTAAGCGTTCAAGTGCTCAGGAAGCGTTTCATGGATGGAGAATCTGGACAATTGCATGTTGATTTATTCCGGTCAAAAACACAATCCCTGCCTGTGGAGAAGGTCTTCTTCTGTAAACAGAAAGCTGGGAGCTGATGTGTTTTTCAATCAGAGTGATTTACTGTTTAATGACATGCTTCAGCTTCAAGAGTGTCAGTGCCCGTCCGATGTAATCCACTGCCCTCCCACATCCCATACAGCTATAGTGGATAGCAATCACGAGGAACCCTTTCAGTGGGTGCTCACTCTGAAGGGCCTTAGGCATGTGGAATTATCATGTCATTGGATAGAAGAGTTCGAGCCGGGGATTCAACGCATCGGGCCATCCCACATGGAGTTAGTCAGATGTATTGCATGTCATTGGCGCGCTTAGCTAGCCAACTAGAAAGCAATACATCTCTGATCCCTCTGCATCCCACTCTTTCCATCTCTTTTATCCCTGTATGAGTATAATGTTCTCATGCAATCAAGTAATACTGCAAAATTAAAATTGGTTCATTCTCCTTGTTGAGTAAGAGAGCTGTGAATCCTGCTAAAGACCTGCCATGTAATTTAACAAAACAAATACATCCAAACAGGGAGACAAACCTTTTTCTCCACCAACTCAATGCATTGACGTTTTGGGAAGATGCAAGGTTTTCCACATACGGCTTTCATGATAAAGACAGAGGATGGCCACTGTTGGCACATGCAAGTGGCCCCAGGGGAGTCGCAGTAGCAGAGCATCCATGGTCACACCGTCAAAAAAAATGATACACAGCCTTGTTTGGTGTACATTATCCAACTGGGAACTTGTATTCAGGGATAAATGTGCCATTGGCCTGTGTATTTCCTCTGGAGATTTGTAAATCTGGATATATTCACAGGCAAAATGTACTGTGCATTAGTGTGTTCACATTCCCGGAGTCTATGACAGACAGGGGGGAAAAATAGCTAACTTTACAGCAATAGTTATGCACACTTTGAGAGGATGCTCCACAGAGCACTGCATTGTATCACTGAGTTAGGTTTATAACATTTGATCGTTGGGCAATATGTAAACAATATGTTGCTGCGAGATGCCAGCAAAGGCACATTACCATCTTTAGGTGATAAGTAAACATGTCGCACAATGACATAACAACTGCCTCTGTTGGCAAAAAGTCGAACATGTATCAATGTGCTTATGATAAGCACATGTTATTTGCTGCAGAAAAGACAAACGTAAAAGGCATCCTTATAACTGTGTGTTCCTTATGTCTGCATGCTTTTGGATCAGTGCACAAAAACCCAGCGTTGCAATGAAATGATGCTGAAGTGAGGCTGTACTTTTAAAACAATATCCTTCTGCCTAGCTAAAGAGATTCATTATAATGACATATCTGGTACATTTTGTAAGAATATAGCTGAAGTTATGACTTGTCAGTAGAATAAAATACAGTTCTAGGTCTTCAGAGGATATTGCAGTCTTGCAACATCCCTGCTAGCTAATTATAGATCTATCTGCCTTCTAGCATCATTATTGCAGCTGGAAATGATTTGCCATCATTGTTGTGCGGCTGCCAATTGCAATAATTGAGGTAGAAATCAACTCATTGTTTGCTCTTAGAGGGCTGCTTCTGCTTTTTGGACACAGCTGCACATATACAAAGTGATGTATGCAGTGTGAGAAAATAATATGTTGATGATATGAGTGAAAAGGTGTTTAGTGATGATAAGAACATTTTAAGAGGTTTTCCTCTCCACTTCTGTGCCCTTGATTGACCTTAGAGTAATACTAAGAAATGCACATTTTGAAATCATGAATCCATATTGTTAAGCACTTTTACTTGGGCATTTTTTTTTTTTTTTTTTTCAAAAAGATGAAGTTACTTTCAACACAATGAGAGAGCTGACACATATTTTGGTCTGGATATTAAGAGGTTATTTGGAGTTTTTGTGCATAAAATATCAAAAAGCTTTAATGCTTTTTGGGGTTTTCCCTTTCCTGTTGTGTGTTTTATAGGTTTTGGTGCATGTAAATGGTCTGCAAAGGCTAAAATCCCTTTGTTCCCTCCAGATGGAGTTTCTCTCCAACGCACTTTAGTATAATAGAGTTAAGACTAAATCTGGAATCCGAACACATTTGTAGTAAGTGTAATTTGACAATTTAGTTTTACACTCAAGTAGTATGCAACTGGTATTTGTGGGAAAAAATTACATATAATGTTTTATCAGGTATATTATGGGACAGTAAATCAGCCTCAGACATGAACTGAGTGTGAAGTGTCTGCCCAGCACACCTTCAGTGGAAACAGAAAATATATTCCCAAATCCTCACTCAAAAACCTCAAAAATGTTTTTCAAATAGTATTTTATGACACAATGTATTATTCTTTATTCATATTTCCATAGAAGCCTCTGGTATAAAGTGTGCGAGAGATTTACATGAAGTAAACACAGTTAGGGCTTAGCGGGAGTCACGGTCCAATTTTTCATGGCACATGTGCTTGTGTGCTGGTTTTCTAATTAATATCACAATTTATATGTGATAGAAAAAAAAATACAGTGATGTTTGTGTTCATTTCAAACCACAAAAAAACAAATCTGAAATTCATCAGCGTCTTAACAATTTAGACAATTACCTGAGGGTTTTCTTGAAAGCTGCCAAACTGATTGTGTTTTTCCATTACTGTAGTGATAAATACAACAAACAAAGCTAAAGCTGAGAGGAATGAAATGTCACACAGCCTTGGAAATAGATATTCCAATCAGTTTTTAATAAGGTAAACAGGACTCGGGTGCCATATTAATAAAGGCCTCAAAGAAGTCATGATGCTGTTACCAAGGAAGCAAGTTGTCCCGGTAACCCAGAGACAGACTCACTCGGGTATCAATCACTGTTTGTGCATTCAATCGGTGGACCCCTGCATCACCACAGGTCATGAGCAATGGCAGGAAACGTGGGAGGAGACGGGGGCAGTGTGGAGAAATGGCCATTCTGAATGTCAAACGGGTAGATTTGAGGAACGCATCCAGCATGCAGGGAACATAAACTGCACAGTCAATGTATCATGGTAGAATTGCTGCAGTTACAAGAAGGCCATTTCATTTTATTTCAGTGACTATTCACAACACCCTGCACTGGTTTGCTCTTGTTTGCTTCACTTTGAAGCCTCACTCAACCACTCCAAAAACATAATCTCCCACAGGCATCATTTTTCTTTTTTTTTTTTTCTCTTTTTCCTCAAACCATTTTAGGGCTGGGGTCAAAAAGAGGAGATTTAGTTGCTTTGATGTTCCTTAGTGTGGGGAAGAAATAAGAAGAAAAAACTATTGGCAAAGTGACTTCAATGGACATATTGACAACTGTGTGTATTGATTTTGCATTGAAACACAACCTGCAAGCTTGTACTGGTGGCTGATTTCTGCTATTGTATATTACTATTAACTCCAGGAGCCTTCAAAAGTAGACTGCTCTTGTATTCTCACCCTATTTAACTCAATGGAAAGTATACTTTATTTCCTCTTCAAACAAACAATTCACAAGACAGAAAAGGCGGTTCCATCATCAAGTATATCAAGGCAGAGGCACTATGTTGTGCATGATGCAATGTAAAACTGAATTGAGACATTTTGAGTTATAATGTTCAAGATGTGACTGTGACAAAGGGTGCTAATCAATGGAAATATCTAAGAGAAGGGCAGTTGAATGGCTACAGAAATGTGTCGCTGGCATTTCAAAAGAGTGGCACATAAGCACAAAGTCATTTTTGAAAAGATTCAAGGCAAAATAGCGATCAAAGAGATTGTCTAAAGGAAACTGCTGGCTTGTCTTCTCCTTTTTTTCAGATGTGTCAAGTAATATAAAGAAGGTTTTTCATTCATTGGTGGAACCACAAAAAGGGAATCTAGATACATACCATCACCAAAGCTTAGATTGCAGTCCTCTCCCCAATAATATGATTTCTCTGTTAAGCTACCAGGATTCTGAGAGCATCCACCTGTTAGCCCTCAGCACCAATCTGACGTAGTGCACAGGGCGTAACGCGTGGTTAGATATTACATCAGCAGGCCTCAAAGGTCGGTGGAGGTTTGTTCATCAATCAAGAGCCAAGCAAACTGGTAAGGGGGATAAAAATGAAACTTGCATGCCGATTTATCAGCGCTGAGGTGAGGATTAAAGGACAGCCAGCCCCCCGCTTATAT
This sequence comes from Eleginops maclovinus, assembly GCF_036324505.1. NCBI lineage: Eukaryota > Metazoa > Chordata > Actinopteri > Perciformes > Eleginopidae > Eleginops > Eleginops maclovinus. The sequence goes on along the minus strand of NC_086368.1, from coordinate 8,122,285 downwards.
AGCCAACCTACTGCCTGCACGCTTTGTTTCAGCAGCTCTTAAACCCCCTCTGTCTCTCAAGATGTGCTTCATCACTCAAACAGAATCATGCTCTGTCTAAAAGACATTGCTAGATAAAAAATGCTGCAAAGGAGACAGCGCAGTCCTCTACACGTTGATGCAATTCACCTCTATGAAGGTACACAGGTATGTAAGGTAGGCAAAGCATCCTTTTTTTCCCCCTTTACAATTCAACCTTTACCGTCAGACAAAAGAGATAGAGGCCACGCCCAAACCCAATAACAACCTTTGTTTTCTGAGGGAGGAGTAGGCCACATGTCTGCTGAAGAAACAAATAACACACATCTCCACCCCCACTTTTATTTTCTGTTTTCTTTCCCAACGACGCTACTGTGCTGTCATTACCATGCGTTTGTACTATAGGGAATTACATTTTATTTACTAAAATCCACATAAAGTAGCAATTCAGCTCGGCACCAGAATTATTCACAGCAGGGTGGGGTTGGATGGCAGACCTGTATTAAAAACCGGCAGAAGAGGAGACAGCTGTCCCAACCCACGTTCTTATGTGATCTCTGCTTAGGGAACAGGCTGGTGTTCCAAAGCCCCATCTGAAAACAAATTAAAGAGGATTAGAGGCTGCCATCACAGCTCCTCTCCTCTCTGTTCTGGGGAATAGAGTGTCCTGAAAGAGCTGGCCAAAACTGTGACCTTCACACTGACTTCCTCTCCTGTGCAGGTGCACCACAGCAGATATTAAGGTCATAGTATGGATTCAGCATAAAATGTCCCAGTGAGTACCTTCGAGGGTAGAAGGGTCAAAAAGATTACATGAGCGGCTGCTGAATAAAAGGGTGAATGTGTTAAAGTATCAAGTCCATATCATATACAAGTCAGCCAGTACATGCTGTGTTGTCTGTTTTCCCTCACTAAGATTTCAGGTTTTTTGGTTTATTCACTTTATGGTTTTTTACTTCCTCATCAGAGGAGAAGTGAAGGCATTATTAGGGAAATGTAAAGCCTTATAATACATAATATCTTCCTTACTCTGCCTGGTCTTTACTGCAGACATAGTTATGTCTTGTTTGCTGAAGATTCTTTATAGCCTCAGTGTGATCTTCAGGCAATAAAACATCTGTTCACTAGGATTAAAGTCAGGTTACTGATTTAGAAACACAACATAATGCACTGTACGGCCATAAACAAAGTATTTGGTCGGAAAATAGTTCAAGTTAGTTATCCTTAAGTTGGGGTAACAATGCATCGCAGGAGCTTTAGCTATTTGCCTTAAACAACCTTGATACTAAATGTAAGGAATCAATCTTCACAGCCATATTTGTCAAGTCTGTTGTACTGGATGTGGCAAAGAAGGAAATGATGTAACTGCTAACTATCTTAATGACTGTGTAACATATGTCAGAACGTTTATGAGCGAAGAGATGTATCAACAACTTATGGCTATGAAATATGCAACCAAAGGTCATGTCCCATTAAGCATCATTATTAACTAAACATTTTGTCCAAAACTGTATATGACCACACAACTAATGGGCTATCATTCCCATTAGCCTTATCTGCGATGAACTTAGCGCTTGTAAGCAAAGGTTAGCATGCTAAGATATTTAACCAAGATGGTTAACATAATACAAAACAACTGGAAGTTAGCATTGTCATTATGTAAATGTTGGCATCCTGATGTAGGTATTTAGCTTGAAGCACCACTGTGAGTGAGGATATACTCAAAGAGCTGCTAGCATGAAAACTCTCTGTTTAAGCTCTAAAGACAATTTCATATCAGGAAAGCACAGACAGCAAGGGAACTGTGACTGAACCGAACAGAGCGTCGCAAGGTTGATGAAATAACTTGCCCACTGTGCTCATCCTGTAATGAATGACTTTACCTTCTGTTAGAAGCAGTTTTTTTTTGTTGGTGTGGCTAATGTCAGTATATCGCTAAGGCCTTTTCCATGACTAAAACCAAGGGCATTTTGTACTTATTGGACAGAAACTGTTTTGATCATCTTACAACATTGTTCCCCTGTGGCTACAGTAACCCCTAGCACTAATCAGTCTTCATTAACTCTGATGTCACATGAATAACTCTGCTGTCATTTTACCCAACTGTATGCCCCCACCCTCTGCTAGCGAGTGGCAGGTAGGACAGTCAAAGAAGCCATGTTGTCTTTCCTGCTGCTATTTCCCTTTAGTCATCCTCAGAGCTCGCTGGAAATGTGCACTCATAAAATCAGTTGGGGGGTGATAATGATGGCAGGATCAACAGAGCCGGCATAGTTTGCATTCATATGGCACTGGATACTATGATAAAAACACAAAAGAATCATTGACAACCATTAATTACATTGACCAACAGTACTGTTTTTGGGGAGAGGCCCAGCAGCACATGTCTATCTGATAATAGACTGCTGTTGCCCTGATGTCAAGCATTTTGCAGTTCTCTTGCCTGGAACATGGCTTATCAATTTGACACATTAATATAAAATGGACACAATGTTATCTGAAGAGACCTGTTCTTGCTTAAGATCCTTAAGGGGAAGAGTGATAGCTGAAGAAAGGAAGAAAATGGTAAGGAATTAGGTTTGTAGTTTCCGTCAAAGAGCCCAAGACTGAATGGGAGGATGTCGTTATTTTCCAAAATTAGACCAATTCATCTAATCTCACTACCTCCTTTCTGCCTCTCAATTATCCTTCTGATTGTGCACTCCTGCATGCATTAATGGGTTAGTCATCTCACCTCCTTCTTTGTGTTCATGGAATTCTATAGATGAACGAAAGGATCATGACAGTCTGAGGAGAAGAAAGAGAGATAGCGAGAGAGAGCACAACCTAGCACTTGCTTCATTGAGGGGAAGTAGGAAGCATTGGTATTCACAGCAGTCCTTCCATTTTGGAATCTACTCCGGTACTTGGCTGCAGTCAACTGCAGCTCTGAAAACATCCACATCTCCCCCTCACACTGTTAGTAAAAGAGCTACTGTGTTAATTGGGCTAAACTGTGTTAGGGACGGGAGGGGAAATTAATGCACGGCTGTAAACAGCCATGGAAGAATCACATCTGCCAGGTTTATGAGATCAAAGAAGATGTAGAGAGCATGTGTCTGGCATTATATTTTCACTGCACATCTGGTGACAAGGAAAAAAAATATGCTCTGTTCGTGAAAATAGTGATTTTTATCTATATTGCAAATCAAACTTCTACTAAAACACTATGTGGTTCCTCTGCTTCACTGAGTTTTCTTGCTGTGTTTTTCTTCATGTTCTTTTAACTGCATAGACTTGGCTTTAAAACTATTGTTGACGTAAAGAAGGAACTATCCAAGCAACAACAACAACAAAAAAAAAACTTCAACAACCTTGGCTCAAATTGTAATTTCTTAAGGTTCTCTGCATTTCTAATTGTGTTTGTTTTGAGGAGCCTCCAATAATTTAACACATCTAATAATTTACCTGCAATACAAATGATTATAGGGTTGAATCAAGCAGTAAAATAATCTGGCAAATACTATTTTTGGAATGGAAAACACAACTATTAGAATAAGAAATGAAGGTAATATGTCTGATGAAAGATGGGTAAAATGGGAGAGAGATAGAACATAAACATTACTAATAACCCTGTAGTAACATGTGACAATTAATATAGGTATAGTGTAGTCATGGTGTATCCATGTTTTATTCAGGTATTCAATGTCTTCTAGCTTGTATTTTGAAATGTATGCCCTGTACCTAAAATATTTCTTAAAATGCATATAAACAAGTTGGTTTGCGTTTGATGATAGGTTTATACCCGGGATAAATGATAAAGGGTTTAAACAATGGGCGAGAAAAGGGATCACAGCAATATGTACAATGGTTGAACGGGGTAAGCTGCAGAGTTTTGAGAAGTTTAGGGGTAGATTTGGATTAGATCAATACGAACAATATCGCTTCCTGCAAATAAAGGATTATTATGAGAAGGAGATAAAAACTGACACTGATAATGAAGTTGTTGAGGTATTTCGGAGAGCTTATGAAGGTAAAAAATGCAGAATAATCTCAGTCCTATGTAGAAGTTTGATGTCATGCAGAAAGTCTTCCTCTCTTTATATCAAAGAAAAATGGGAAAAGGAATTGAAAGAACAAATTACTGAGGAAGAGTGGTTTAATATTTGTAAAACGCAGTGCACGTCCACTAGCTCCAGGATCTGGAGGGAATTTAACTGGAATAATATGGTCAGATTTTTTATAACTCCAAAGATCAGGAAAGGAGTGGTGTCTATTCAACAACCATGCTGGAGAGCATGTGGTCACATGGATGCTGACCATACACACATATTCTGGTCCTGCCAAAAGTTAAAAGGATACTGGGATAAACTATGGAGGGATTTACAAAAAATAATAGGATATGAGATACCAAAAACGTGTAAAATACTCTACTTGGGGAATTTGACACAAGACATGAGTATCTTGTTAAAGTGCTGCTATCAGCCAGTAAGAAAACGATTACAAGAATGTGGTACAAAGTAGACCCACCGACTGAGGAGCAGTGGATGTGCACCGTGGAAGAGATTTTTGTAATGGAGAAAATCACACACAAACTGAGACTACAAGAGGCACAATTTGAGAACAAATGCAAAAAATGGACGGATTATAGAGGACAAGAAAAGGACACCACCATTGCCACTGGACAATAAGAACACTGATTTAAGGATTGTTTAAATATGTATGTACAATGTTCCCTGAAACTGTAATTGTTGAAAGAAAAATTAATAAAAAACAAGTAAAAAAAAAAAAAAAATGCATATAAACAAAATCTGGAACCAACAGTGCAACCACGTATGCATCTAAGATTACAGGTAGCAAAGCAGATATGTGATCACATATCACACACACACACACACACACACACACACACACACACACACACACACACACACACACACACACACACACACACACACACACACACACACACACAAACTCAGACATACACACACACACACACACACACACACACACACAAACTCAGACATACATTGGAACAAATCAAATTAATGTTTGGTTAACTCTTGCAACACAGGTGGTGCCATGAAGCAATTAATTCTACCTCGTTACAATCCACTTACGTACATGTTCATATTTGCCAATCAAGCAGGTACAGTCATTGATAATAAGAAAAATGTGTCATGAATGAATTGGACTATTATGTTGATTGTTTAACAGCTACTTAATAACTGCTTTATGGACCTCTGCCTCTCTTTCTCCCTCAAAACTAAAACATGCAGAGCCAGTGTCGACTGCCGAAAAAGGTTGCATTGCAACATATGTTTGGTACAGTGGTGCTCCACAAGAGACTTTATATCCTCCGGGAACCAAGCAGAAATGATGAGCAAAATGATGCCTGCTGTCACACTGTAGGGTGTAAAATGATTTTAGCTCCGGCTTGATGAGTTGAAATTACTTCCACAGAGCAAATGGTTTCTAAAAGTGTTTAAACTGTATCATAAAATAGGGCAATATTATGCTTTTTATTTGGTTTTCCCTTTCCTGTAGTGTTTTATATAGGTTTGTGTATATGTAAATGGTCTGCAAAGGCTAAAATGTCTCTCCCCCTGCTTGAGACGGCTTGATTGGACTCCTTTGTTTATTTCTGTAACATACTGAAGGGACATCACTTCATAACACTTGCTTTTCTATTGGCTAACAACATATTGTGCCTGATAGGCTAGGAGGTGGAAAATCTCTAAGCGGTTGTCCAATGAGCAGGCCAGATAACCAGTCAGAGCAGTCCGGGCTCTGGTATCAGACAGAGGGTGAAAGGAGGTGCTGCAGCACAGGCAGTATGAGAAAAAAAAGCATTTTGAACATTAAATCATGGAGACATGTCACAGTAGAGACACACAATACAAAAATGAACCTGAAAACATTTCTCATAGGGCAACTTTTATAATTAAGTATGTTAGTCTTGCGGTTATTCTGAGACACATGATTCCGTATATATGCAATGATGTAGGTTTGGCCGAACAGCTTGAAATAAAGTGCAACACTACATAGAAGTGTATGGATATCACTCCAGTCAAAGCAAAAAAGTTCTGGTAGCTTCAAGAATCATCCAATGCAATTTGGATCCAATAATTGTGTGATGGTGTGATAAAAATGAAAATCATCACAACCCGGACAGCTTAAACTGCGACTGTCCCATTCTTGGGTGAGCACAGCTGAAAACTGGCCAATAGAAAATAGCTTAAAAGCTTTGTTTACAACAACTTCAAAAGACAATATTATTCTTGACAGCTCCTTTCACGCCTCCGAGAAGGCAATAATTGTGTGTAGCGAGTGTGATGAGAGAATTTCAGCCACAGAAGACAGGTACATGTGTCACACAGATAGAGGCTGCTAAACGCTTGGATACTTTTTTGGATTTCTCTCCCACTATTTTATTTGACTTGTTGTTTGTGCACGCAATTATTTCTCTTTTTTTTCTCAATTCTTGTGTGTCAGAAATAATTGAATTTGATTCAAACATATATATATATATATATATATATATATGTTTGGGGGGGGGAAAAAAACAGGTTTCTCTGAATAACCAACGGCAAGCACACAAACAGTTCTGTGACAATGCTAATTGCAATTGAGGTCAGGGTGGACGCTTCCTGCTCAGTAAAGCTGCGTTCAAGTGCCATGTGTGCCCGTCACTCACAGCTTTGACAGACAGGCACTATCCCTGTATGCAACAGAGGGTGCAACTACACACATCTTCAGCTCATTATACATCAAACTTCATTTATAACACCCTACTGTAGATACACCTAGACAGAAGCATCAGCCGTTATGTCAATCATTTTGTTTTCAAATAATTGTGTTGCATATTAATTCAAGACTGTTTGATGGGTTTGTTTCTTGTGAAATATTGTCATTTTGCATTATACATTATTAGTAACTCTCAGTGAAGGCCTGTCTTTACTGTATGCATATTTTGATGTGTCTATGTTATTTTTGTATTTTTTCTGCAGATCAGTGGTGGAATGTAACTGAAGTGCTGTACATGAGTACAAAATGGATGTACTTGTACTATACTTGAGTATGTTCACATTTTTCTCCTTTACCTCCACTACATTTATATCATCAGATTCAGTCACAAGCTACTATACAGATTAAGAAATAATACAGATATAACTATTTAAGAAATAATAAATAAAGCAACTAATACTGTACATTATCATATATAGTATTATATAATTAAGATAGCCAGTAGTATATTCAATTATTCAAATAAACCCCAGTGTTACCAGATGTAATAGTAAGGTCATGAAAACATTAATGCATTAATGATTATAATACAATAATTAATGTATATGGTGCTATAGTGGTTTATTATGTATAATGAGTACTTAATTGGCACTTACAGTTTCATGTTTCAAATGAGTTAAATGCAAATACTGCTGTACTTTTACAGGACGTTTACTTGTATTTGTTTACTTTTACACAGTAGTAGTGCTTCTTTTACTTCAGTACATAACCTGGGTACTTCTTCCACCTCACCGCTGTAGATGCATTTTCACTGCTAACAGTAAGTGTGATTGTTTTAATCACAATCCAGCAGGGGTGGGAAGATGGGTGTTGAGGAGGCAGAGTAGTGAAGGCATAAAGCTAAATGATGGAAATCCCTGCTGTCAGCCATGGTCCTTGCAGCATGTTCACTCAGGATGCTCATCTGTCTTAGCTTCCCACTTTAGCAAAGCAGTCTAAATAAGGAACACGAGAGGCATCCTTGGCAAAACCCTGAACTTGTCCACAAGGTCAGCTATCCCACCAGGGCCCTGGGTTACCGTCATGGGAGAGTGGAGCAATCAGGTGTGAACATCTGAATTAGGGAGCCTCCACTTATGCAAGGCTCCGGCAGCAGAGGCAGCGAGAATTACCTGAGAAGCCGAGAGAGCAACGCTATTCAAGACCTTGATGAGGGAACAGATGTATTACAACTGATTCAAAACACAATTCTATAAATCTAATATTGACCTTCCCCTGTGAAAAGAACCCACATACATCATTTCGGAGAATGGAGCTGACAATATAAATTATTAAAGCGGTTCAATCCACAAAGCCGCAAAAGGCAAGATTCTTATGTAAATCAACACCACGCCTAGACGGGCTGCAGGAGAGCTCTGCCCCATTCATCTAATTTAGATGCTGAAGATACACCATATTTGCACAAATAAGGCATGGCAATGTACAGTTCTCTGCCTGAGGGAAGGGACAAATTAAACCAGACAGAAAAATGGTGGGGTGTCATACAGAGAAAGCTGGACTTTTTCTTATTGTTGTCTCACAACAGTCAAACAATCACATTTTATTTATATAGCTCAATATCACAAATAAAACATTTGTCTCAAGGGGCTTTGTGTATGACACACAACACCATCTGTCCTTAGACCTTCGCAATGCACAAGAAATAACTCCTAAAGGAATTCCACAGTTAGTAGGGAAAAAATGGAAGAAACCTTGAGGAGAGCATCATAGGAGGGATCCCTCTCCTGGGATGGGCAGATGTACAACAGGTGTCATAGGTATAGATTTAAATAGATAATGAAATTACGAGATTTACAATCCAAAAGACTAAACTTGAACGTATATTAAAAAAATGAGTCCAAGAGGATGTCAAACAACTTCCAGGTGCCGACCAGGCCCCCAGCAAAGCACTGACCATTGAAGGAATTGTTCGTAGAGGCCAAAAAGTTGTACTACACGTTCAAGTCTTTGACGTCATTTGGGATAACAAGACACTAGTTCCAATTATATTACATTGGGAAAGAGACTGGGAAATTTCTGTAACTCAGTGTCTAACTGTATATATACAGTATATATATATATATATATATATATATATAAATATATACTTCTCTATCTATCTATCTATCCATCTATCTATCTATCTATCTATCTATCTGTCTGTCTGTCTGTCTGTCTGTCTGTCTGTCTGTCTGTCTGTCTGTCTGTCTGTCTGTCTGTCTGTCTGTCTGTCTGTCTGTCTGTCTGTCTGTCTGTCTGTCTGTCTGTCTGTCTGTCTGTCTGTCTGTCTGTCTGTCTGTCTGTCTGTCTGTCTGTCTGTCTATTTATCTATCTATCTATCTATCTATCTATCTATCTATCTATCTATCTATCTATCTATCTATCTATCTATCTATCTATCTATCTATCTATCTATCTATCTATCTATCTATCTATCTATCTATCTATCTATCTATCTATCTATCTATCTATCTATCTATCTGTCTACAAAGACTGTTTAGCCCTTATTTAATTCATTAGGGTCCACTTTTAACAATTTTCGGGGCTTTTTATGTTAAATAAATTACTTCATAGTAGCATTTTGAAGCTGCAAATGTTGTGTTGTTTTATTGTAGGTTTAACTTATTTAGGGAATATGTTGTATCCAGGCTTACTGTATGTGCTATGTTGAAAAAATCTCTTTCCATTGTACTTACGTAAAGATAGAGAATATGCTCATATATAACAAACATTGCTTATTTTGCACCTTCAAATCCTCTTCAAGGTTGAAATAATTTACAGGCATAGACCGTGAAGACAACCTCTATGAAAAGTGTATAACTCTAAGCCTTGTAATGGAGGCTGCAGGAAGCCTCACACTGCGTCTTTGTCTTTAACTAGTTTTTTGTCCAAGTTGTTCTACTTGTCTGCTAAGTCACAGTTGACAGGCAGCTATCTGAAGACAAAATATGGTGTTCCATTTTCAAGTCTCCTCCCTTTTTACTTATTCATTTGATTTTCCATCTAATTACTATTCAATGATGGCCCCGCTCTCCCAATGACAGGTGATATCCTGTGTCCCAAATACCAATCTTAATGTTGTTTATGAGCTACAAACACATCACAGTGACTCATGGCTTTTAATATATAATTTTGTGAGCTGTCAAGTCCAGGGACCGAAATAATGTGACAACGCCTCATTGACTTTTAATAGGATACAATTTGAGCAGAAACTCACTGTTTAGAGCGGCAAAGTGGAGTAAGACAGCAGAGTGATGCCCTCAATTCCCTTAACTTGTGATGTTTCCTTGAGGTTTTAAATGTGGAGGAAGGAGGGGAGCCGGGAAACAGTCAATGGAGCTGTAAATCTAAAGAAGATACCAAGGGGGCCGGTACAAACAGGGGAGGGAACGCTGTCTTTGTACGGCAGGACAGAGGCATCAAAGTCATTCAATGACAAGAAGACAAATGCAATAAATATAAGGTTTGAGCGCCATGTGATGTTGGATGATGACACTGAGCTGCCTGATATGACTGTCGCTCAGTCATACATTGAGTTTATAAATGCGGCACCTGGTTGTGTGACCTAGGGATGAACTGAGTTTTTTTTTTCCTGCTTGGATGAAGACAACAATGACAAGGAGATTGTCGGTGTCGATTGGAGAAGTGGATGGAGCCGGAGAGGGGTGGGATGAAAACAGGATCATTTTGACATTGCCTTTTCCTGACATTTATAATGCTTTAAAGGACACAGTGAGCATCCAGCATCCTCCTCCCCTGTCATTTTATGACAAGCTCAGACACTCCACAATCTGGTGGGGCCCAGGTACCATCACTCCAGTCATTATCTCAGAAAGTCCATTCCATTTGACCTCTGCAGTTGATGCACATTATTCACGATAGGAAGAGCTCCAACATGCACCTCGGCTCAGGTTTGAAGGAGACACGGGAGCGAAACAGAGTGTGTGAATGACAGACAGAAGGAGGGAGACGGAGAGGGGGAGAGCGCCAAAGAACAGAGACAAGGAGACAACAAGTTTAAAGAGACAAAGCGATGAAGAGTTTAACAACTCAGGGGAGACAGATCACGTGTGCGTGGTGCACCTCCATTAGATAACGTGGTCACCTTCAAACGAAAATAAAATGACCGCTGTCTGTCTCCACCCCATGGCCAACACCCCTCCTGCTTCCTCATTAGAGCATAAATGCAGCTCTAATGAGTTGGAAAAAGCCTCTGTGTTGTAGGCAAGATGAATGGATGCAAGAGGCTACTTCACAGCCCTCTGTCTGACTCTGGGGCGGCGTGCCTATCTTTGTAGTCGATCGGAGTGAAGCTTCTGGTGAGTCCTTCAGGACCAAAGAGCCCTAAGAGCCCCTAATTACATCGTTGAGCCAATTATCCACAAAGATCTTGTCATGGATAGCTATTATGCTTGCATGAAAAGCCTCAATGGAGAAAAACGAGCGGCCTTAAGGAAAGGTAAGCAGACAAGAGATGAGGCTCTTGAGCAGATACTTTGGAACGCATGACCCAGACAGCTTGGATCTATGAGACAAACCAGTCATTTGTGCAGTATACACTTTTGTTTCTGATACATATTGAGGTATAGCTTTGAAGTGCAATGCAGTAAGCAATGTTATCCTTCCAGTTCACTGTGACTTGACATATTGTATTTAAATGTCTGAAAGACCTCTGGCAGCTTGTGATATTCAGACCTGTCACTTTGCAAGACCATACCTGATCTGAAATGTTTGTTTTTTCTCTCTGGGGCTAGCATAATATAAAGGACTCATAGCCATAGCACATGGCATTATCAAATTTACATAATTCAGTGTCAACCTTGAAGAAGCATTAACACAAATGAATTATAGTCGTTTTCAGGTTCATATTTGTATTTTGTGCCTCTACTGTGACATATTTCCACTAGTTAGTGTTCAGAAAGGTCTTTATTTCTCTCATTTTTACCTGCGCTGCAGCACCTCTTTTTGATTGTGATTGGTCAACCACTTATGGGATCAACCGCCCATTAGCTTATCACGTACAATGTGTTGGACACTAGCCAAGAGAAATGTGACTGTTACATAGTGAGGTCAGTATCTTTCCGAAGTAAACTAATAAGCATTTCATGTATGTGTGGGAGGTAAACTTGTTTAGCCTTTGCATTTACCTGCTCAAAAACCAATACAATACACTACAGGAAAGGGAAAACCCCCAAAAAGTATAATAGGGCTTTAATTGCATTTCTAAGTGGTACATCCATTTAATTTGGTATGGTGTCATTAGTGCTGCGTACCGGTATGCCGGACCGGTACTGGAGTTTCGGTTCAAGTCCGGTTAAAACCGGAACGTCGGGAACTGGTACTTGGACTCGCAAAAAAACTAGCACTTACGTATATTCTCCTTTTTATTCTAAACCATCTAAAACCTTCCATAGATCGAGAAATGTGCGCTAAGAAAAGATGAAAAGCATCGTGTCGGCTTCTGATATGGCGGCCATTACTGAACTCAACAAGTCTGGCAAAATATCGCAACTGCTCGCGAGATCTGTGTGACGTCAAGGGAAGCTAGCGATGTGATTGGCTTAGACATTCATGTGACGAAACTGCCGCTAGATACTGTGAAGTGTAACCTGTGTGGGAAAGTGATCTAGTGCGCTGTAGGAACATCAAACATAGCGAGGTACTTGAGGCAAAACCACAAAATAGAAACTACTCCACATGCAGCCTCAGCCACATTGGCGGCGATGTTTGACGAGCAAAATAACAACGATCAAGGTAAGCTGAACAATACTTTTTGGAAAATAGGCTTTAATTTTAAATAGGCTTGTAAAAACTTGGCATTCTTAGCTTTATATTATAAGATATACTAGTAGTAGCATCAGGACTAGCCGACTAGGGCGTTTATTCAGCGTCATCTTTTCTTGTGTGGGGAGCTTTTTGGTTTGGTTACTTTAGTTTGGTAAATGAAATAAATGTTTGAACTTTGTAGTAGACTAGTAGTATACCGTAGTTGATGTCATAAGTCATTTGTAGACTAAGTGGCAAAAAGTGTTTGTAACTTTTTTTTTACATTCGTACTTTGTAGAGAAATGTAGACACAAAGGACAGTAGCAAGGAACACAATAAACCGGACAAGTTTGAATTTGAGTTGATTATGAGACTTATAAGTCTGGACTTGAACCTGAACCTCTGGACTTGAGTCCGGACCTGAACCTGAATGTGAGTCCAGGTATGCAGCACTAGTGTTCATACATTTATCTGCTCAAATTCATAATGTTTAGCAGGCATGGAGGGAAAATACTTGCATAGTACCAATCTTTTGCAGGTAAAACCACAGACAAATATCTAAAGCTACACTATGGAACATCTTGTGTATGCAGTCAAGCTTCCCTGCATGCTGTTAAACTACAGAATGTGGTTGGGAAAGATATATACTAATATATACAAATCCTGCATAATAAATACATTTTACAGATTGCAAGTCACAGCAGAGAAGACAGAAACAGTCCATCTATCCATTTGTCTGTGAGGAGTGTTCAACGGCATCACTGTCTGCCGATTGTTATTATACAGCAAGATTATTATACAAGTTTAAAGATTGCATAACAGTTTGATTGGATAGGACTGTGGCACGAAGAGAGATGGCGTGGTACAAGTAATTGTCCTGCATGAGCCATGAGTCCGTGTTGTGAGGAACAGCCTGAGCTTCTGCATTATCCAACACAATGACTTATTGCTGTTGAATGCTCTGTATTAGCACATTTGTTACATCAAAAGCTATGAAAACAAAAAAGAACATGGCCCTGTGAAGTGAGAATTGAACATTAAGGTCAGTAAGTTATGAGGCTCCAGGAAAAGGCGATATATATTCATCAAAGCCAGCAGAAACTAAAGGAAAAGAGCGCTTGCTTGAACTCTATGATGGATTAAGCTCTCTGATGCTGCTCATGACTCATATAATAATCATTGTTTAGGGCATGAGTCCATAGTGTATTACAGTTGCATGCTGAAAAATTATTAATACGGTAAGCCACTTCTGCAGAAGATTATTGAATTTATCTTCAACCATCTTTGGTTGTGGTTATGCAGTATAGTCTTCTACAGGAGAAAATAGGCTGCAAAAATAGTCGAGAGGGCAGCCACACAACGTTTCTAATACACTGATGATGAATAGCTATAATGCATACTCTTACTTAGAAAAGTACAATGTGCTAGGGAAGTGTAGTCTTATGTTCCAAATGAGATTATTTAGGGATCACTTGTAAATGTACCCTATTATGCAAAATGCACTTTTTGATGTCTTTTATACATAAATATTTGTCCCCCGTGTGTGTGAAAATACAACCCTCTCTCTTTTCCTCCTTACCCACATCTCTAAAAACGGGGGTACAAACGAGCCAGATTTGCTTCGGTTATGATGTCATATCGGAAATGTGGGCTGGCTTTAAATTGAACTCCTGGCAACGTCCCATCCAGTGACACATCCCAACCTATCGCAATATACAGTCGAAAGCTGAATCCCCTCCGCTGCACCTATGTGTCTCTGTGTCTTCAACAGGATGTCTGCAGGAGGGACTTAGAGTTATTGTTTATATAATACATTTAATGTCTCTGTTCTAGTGGTAAACACTGAGAAGTGTTTCAGAAATAATGCTTGATGTGATTTGGAACATAATATGGGATTTAATCACGGCAGCGTTTAGCTGAGTTTCTCCGTTAGAAACTTCTCTCTTCAGACAGAGAGCTGCGTGATGCTCCAAAGGGGTGTGGCCAGCTTCAGGTCAGCTCAAATTTAAAGCGACAGTCACAGAATCAGCACTTCAGGAACAGGGCTGAAATAGAGGGGGATAAGGCATGCTACAATGGGTGATCTGTTTGGTATTTTGAGCAATACACTTCAAAGATAAGTTTAGTATAGATATTGCCCTATAATACATTGTTCAAACATAGTATAATAGGAGACATTTAAGAGGCCCTATTATGCATTTTTTCTCTTTACAGTAGTGTGTGTAGGTTTTAATGCATGTAAATGGTCTGCAAAGGCTAAAATCCCCAAATTCCACCGGAGGGAGTTTCTGTCCCACACACTCCCCCCACGACGATCTGGTTTCAGAGGGAGGGTAAAAAGAGCTGCTAGAGCACAGGCAGTACGAGAAAAATTATGAGCTTTTTGAACATTAAAGCATGTAAACATGTCACAGTATGGGCACAAAATAATAATGTGTCCTTACAAAATATATATATATATATATATATATATATATATATATATACCTAAATACGCACCCTGGCATTTGTTTGATTGCCATCGTTGGCACAAAGTTTACATTGAAATGGACAAATGGATATAATGAAGGGATAACAGATCATTGAAGCTCACTTTCCAAATGAAATCTGCAGATCCCATGTTTTGTAGAGCAGTCAGTTTAAAAATCTAAATACATAAGTCATCAATCAGAATTCATTGAACAACCAATGATGGTACGAAGAAATGTGGAGAAGTCTATTATAATGTAGGATAGCAAAAACATGTATAGCCAGGATCCAGATAAGTCTGGACTTCTTCCTGGCAGAGTTGTCTGAATGGACTCTTGCATGCATAGGAGTACTTCTTCCTATAATTGGGATTCAAGTTGCATTTCAAGGTGTGAATGTAAATGTAATGAGAAACAGCAGGAGAGCTATGATAAAACAACATACTCTAAATGCTGTCAATTTGGCACAGGAATTGATTAATTGAGTCATTTGACATCCCTGCTCTCTTGCCAAAAAGCAGCGTTTTTGCCATGTCTCCAAGGAAATCACTCTTAACTAAAGCTAATAGGCTGGAACACTTTGGGAGTCGCTGGTGTGAGACCAGACATAAATGTATGCCAATCAATCAGATTGTTATCTCTTGCAGGCCTTCTTACAGCATTTACAGACACGGACATATCCTGAGGCTACTGGCAGGCATCAGCGGAGATGTGACAATGCTAAGGGTCAGCATGGCACTCGCAGACCTTTCAACTCCACACCATGACAATCCAAAATGGGTGACAGTCACAGTGAAGACAAGGTGCCAACACAAGCAGAAATTCTGTGCTTGTGTGCACTTCAGATCTATGTCAGCCATGACAGCCACTCCACTTATACGGTCTAATGAGGCAGCTCAAAAGCAACATGTGACACATGCTGGAAAAACTGAGCACAAGCAAGTGGATGGCCCTTTTTCAGGTACATGACACTTTTTTTCCAAATCGACTTTTAGAACGATATTTGTTAATAAATCACCGGGATGTTTCAGAATTTGTCTGCAAACTTGGTTGAAAACTAAGTTTGTGTTCATGAATAATGCTCTAACTAAGTTTACTGTTCCACATCTTGCCTGCATGATTAATCGCCTTCTACACGGCAGATTTATTACCAAGTGATTGGTGTGGAAGCAGAGACTCCATCGCCAAATTTTCATCTTTTTTTTATGAGGCTATAGTGTGTTTATTTGTGAAATACTGCAATTGGAAGCACATGTAACACAAACATCTTGTATACTGTATTGACAGAGCATGGGTAAATTTGTCGCCTCATAATTAATTTACAAATGATAATAATTTAAACTCAAAAGAGTATAAAACATTCTATATTTCCAGGGTTATAGTGGGGAACAAATGCCTCTCAACAACAGAAGTGTTCAGCAAATTTCCATACATTCCTATTCATAGTCTACAAGGAAAATACTATATACTTATGGCAACAAGTAAAAAAAAAACCAATGAATTCATGAATTTCTGCCTGGGGTGCATGCAACATGTACCTCAAAAATGAGTCTGTATTTTAATTTTCAAGAAATATTTCAGAAAGCATCCTAGTTTTGATTCTTCATTTCTATTCAAGTGCAACAGTACAAAACATTGTTAAATGAACCATTTTCAATTCAGCCTTCCTGGTAAAGGGTTTAACTTGGAATAAGCCAATTAAGTTGCAACAGCCGTAGACACAACTGGTAAGTAAGGTCATATTGCAAACGAGAGGCCTGTGCCGGACCAGGGTGCATCCATTATTGAGGAGCTATCCTTAAGCAAGACACTTAACCCCCACATGCTGCACTAACTGGCAGGCCCTGCAGGCATAAGGTGAAACAGGAATTTCATCCTCAGGCCATGAAGAAGGCCCAAAAACAAATCCCATCACATTCAAAATATATAGGTGGAATGAAAAGACGAAATTCTAAAAGGTATGTTTGTCATTTTCATACATTTCTGAGCTTCAAAATGATCTGCTAGGTTGCTTTTGTGAAAGCAGGTCATGGTACAACATGTTATTCAAACAATTCATTTTGATCTTTGAAAATATATTGCAACTTGCACTAAAATGTTCCAGTGTTACTAGAATTATTGGAAACATTGGCAACTTCCCGGACCTAAAAAACTGCTATTTGCCTCTTAGTTCTAGGAAACAAAATATCAAAACCGACCTTCTAAACAATATCTATCAGATTAACAAAATATCAGAGATTAAGGACGCCTATTTGTTCCCAACTCATGCAAATAGTATGTATGGGAGCCACAATATAAAAGTATAGAACATATTTCTGTTTTCTAGTCTGAGGTCTATCAGCTTGTATGGATAGCTATGATGTAGTTTAGGAATAAAAACAAAACGTGTTTTTGATATCACTTGAAGGGGTCCCATTATGCTTTTGAGGTTTTCCCTTTCCTATAGTGTGTTAAATAGAGGTGTTGTGCATGTAAATGGTCTGCTAAGGCTAAAATCCCTAAGTTCATGCCAGGTGGAGTTTATCTCCCGTATTATACATGTATTTATTGAATGGGGTTGTGAAAACTCTTTCTGTGAGTCATATGGTGACGTAACGGGATGATGTTATGCAACTGATTACAAAAAACTTCTTTTTTTATCTCAAGCCAAAAGACTCAATTGCACATAATTGATTTACAGACAGACTTGAAGAATAATTTCACTTGAATCAAAATGTCGATGTGTTTTGTAGATTTTATAGTTTTGTCTATAAGGAGACATTTTTAACCGGTGAGAAATCATTATTATGATAAGTGAATGCATTTTTTTGTTCAGGACTATTGCAGGTGGTACTGGTAAATATTACACTAAAGTCAACTCTATCCAAGTTTTCTAAATGTATTCTTTCATCTATTGAACCATTACACCTTAAAGAGCAGATGGTTCTTGTCTGTAAATTACTTTAATCTAGTGAATTAATGACTGTTAAGGGCAGTCATGCCACATTATTTCCCAGGAAATAGCTTATCATTTTTGGAAGGAATCTTTAATTAAGCGAGGTCCTTTGCTATTTTTAAATGTGCCATGTACTTTGATCATTTCAAACAGCCTGTTATCTTTTGTATGACACTGTTTGTTATCTATTACAGTAATGCCTTGCATAGTTGATCCTGAAATTACATCTCTAATTCACTTAAATCACCTGCAACGCTTTTTTGAGTTTGTGATAAAATTATCTAAATAAATATGAAGGTCAATTCAGTTACAGCATATTAGAATAAACAAGAAAGGGTTATTTCACCAATCAATGTTCAAAGCACTACAATATTACATGCATACATAAAAGCCAACAAGGTAAAATAATTAGCGTTTGGCCTTAAATTAAATGAACTCACAAATAAGTCTGCTTTTACATTTTTTTTAGTTTGGCAACATTTTCACCGTGATTAAATTACCATTTTTAAAAGCAATGTATTGTTACCAAGTACCCTAACAGATGTGCAAATAATCAAAAAGCATTTTCTTCCGGCCTGCTCTGCTGGTTCTGTTGTGATTGGTCAACCACCAAGATGTGTCCGCCCCTTAGCCTACCACTTTCAATGTGTTCGATCACTAGCAAATACATGTGCAACAGAGATGTTACCCATGACTATGGGACCTATTATGTTATCTGAAAAATATATATGAATAAACATAATACATTCTGTACGTAAGGGATAATACAATAGGTAAAAATAGAAAGTATTAAATAAAATGTTTAGATATATTAGGGAATAAGGCTACAGCAAATGCTGTGTAGACCCATCTGCCGTGAACTACAACCATGAACACTGTTGACACAGTAAATTACATTACTTGTACTATACGACTGTGAGGCAAAATTGCATGAGCGAATGGTGCAATAATGATAACATCCATTTGAGTAAACACGTACTCTACAGTAGTGTATGCAGGAGAAACATCTGTTGTTGTGAAGGGTAAGTTAAGGTGATTTCAGTATGTGTATGGTATCTGTGCATTACAGTATAAGTGATATATTGCGGTCATAAAAAAATAATGTGCCATTTCTGACTCTGCGCAATAGCTCAGCCAGTACATGTATTTTATTTCAAGGGAAGAGATACCTCACCTCCAGTATCACTCTGTCTGTATCTGGGATAAAGTGAGTCCTTCACCTCTCCATTCTCAACACCCCATTGAAAAAGTATTTTACTGTGCTGTAGTGCAGCTCATTAATATATCTGTATCATGATAAGCTTCATTTCTGGTCCAAGTACTGTACAAGTACTTGAGAGACAAATGGTCGCTGGTCCCATTAGCTCCATTAAACTACCAATGCAGTTCTAGCGTGGACCTTAGTCATGAAAATGATGTGATGGCTCAATTTAAGCTGGGGTGCTGAATTCAGTATATGAAAAAATTGCAGTATAGCCTTTCAGACAATGTTAAGTTCCGTTATACTTAATTAAAATTAATGGAGATATTTTTAAATGTTGTCGACCAATGCAAGTAAAACAGTTGCAGCAGAATGGAAAGCACACAACACAGTATTATTTAATAAAATGCTAACTTGCTTGGAGATGTATACATATAATATTTGCTAGCTTTCTTTGAGACTGAACCACACACATGCATATTACAAACATCCTACAAACATTCACACCTGAAAACCAATATTCACACTAATATACAGTAGGGTACGTACACACAGGGAAGCACACACACCTTTCCCTTTCTGCCTGCATAACAAATTATGTTTATGCCTTCAGCACTGGGTTGATAACACTTTAACAAATATAGATTGTTTATGGGTAATACATTAGCACACATAGAGTCGCTGCTGTGTCTACGCCTCGACTGAGACACGGGGGCAGGAAGCTCAAACAATATGTGTGCCAGAGTTTAAAAAATAAATACATCTTATTTTATTTGCAAATGGAAAAGTTTATCTCGGGATGAACTTTTGTGTGATAAATGATGACTTTTACCGAGTTATTGGCTTCTGCTGTCAAGGTTGCCGGCTTGTCTCAGACAATTTTATTCAACTGGCAACAGCCACCAAGAGAGTTCATATCAAATATCTGCTCTCCTTATTATTCTAATGATCACTGTCAATCTTGATGGATTAGAGTATGCATTATCGACCTGAAAATATGAGGGAGAGACAGACTTAGCATGCATCACTGAAGGAACAGTTTGGTTTTATGGGCAAACCCATTAGGCGCGTTAATCAGGATAAAATGTCTATCTCATCTATTTTCAGTGGCTGACCACAATAATGAGTCATTAAACATTGTGTTTCAGAGAAATCCATCTCGATCTTGGTCCAAATATATTCTCAGATTATCCACATTATCTTTTATTCCTCACCAAAGTGGAGCATCGGATCAAATTTTAAAGAAATCTGACGAGGGAATTGGACCCAAATTAAATAAATCAGGCAAAATGTATTAAAGGTTAATCAGGATGCAATATACAGCCTCTATGCTTATTGAATCATCTTCTACAGAGGACATTTTTTGCACAGCGCCAAATTTTCCTGCCCATCTTTTTATGTCATCTGTTATGACCTTTGTTGTGAGTTCACAGGCACATAGTATCCTGGAGACTATCGCATTTTCTTTTTGATGTCATCTACCTAATATACAGTTGCCATTGACATTTCTAATACCCTGTCTCAGATATAGACCTGTAAATAATGACAATATTGCTATCTTTGTTTCTTTTGTAGTCTGTCTGACCTCTACATTTATCATGACTTTACACTGACAAACGTAAAACATGTTTTCTGTTTATATGCTAAAATGTAATCCACTCATTACTTTTAGGTATTTATATTTAGGCCTGTTCTGATATACAATTGATACAAAAGGAAGGGTCCTTTAAATAAGTTGTGTTTTTGATAAATGAATATTCCTTTGGACATACTGTAACATTTATAATTGCACATTTAAAATGTTATTATGTCTTCTAAACAATCTGTAGCATTATGCTACCAAAAATGTAAACATTTTTTTTTTAAGTGACAGCTAAACACGAAAATCTGTTATCCTGACACAGCAGATATATAACATTATTTAACAAATAAATCCAGTTGAAAGACTGTTTAAAATGTTTTTTCTTGGTTAGAAAAAAAGAGTCCTTTGCATATACATTATACTGTAACACCTAACATTAGCAACATATGTGACCACACAGACCCACATAGGAGAGCTTATTGATTAAGTTAATGCAAGACTTTCCCATTGGTTGCCTTGCGCCAGGGGGAGCTGAGCTCATCACATTTTTGCGTCCACATATACAACCGCTTGAGACGGCAAAATAAGAGCTAATAATTCTCCAAAGATTATCCATAAGAGCAACGCTGTGTGACTAACCAGCTCCATCACAGCAGGTGGCTTGAAGCAAAACATAAAAAAGAACACCAAGTACTGACAAGAAAGAGCCAATCAGAAGAACTCAGTATGAAAATACGAAGAAATGAAATCAAACATTTTAATCCATCCCCATTGACTGTATATCAAAGTGATTTTTTTCCAAGCTTGGATAATGAGACAGACTTGGCAAATGTGATTTATGACACAGCATGACAAATTATTACTGGAGAGCATTTTGCAGTGTTTCGCATTTTGTTGGTGAATGAGTTTTCTTGCAATTAAATAAAAAAAGATACCACTTTCTTAGAGATGTTCAGGCTTTGATGCTGACAAAAAGCATTCTCCTTCAAAGACCTAAGAAGGTTTTTCTTATAGTTTCAGTGGATTTACAGAAATGTATGTCTGTTCTATGGTACATTTTGGAAAGCAGATGCCATTTCATCTAAAAGTTCGAAAATTGTACTTTATAATAATAATGAACAACTCAATGTTTCCTTAAATGCGTGTCAGGGATTTGGCTATTACCTCAAATATATTGAAATTGAATGTATAAAACAGTCTCATATATATATCTATATATTTTTTTTTTTCCTATTTAACTTATAAAGCAAAAACATATCCCACCTAGAGTACATCAGGCAGTATCTGTATTTGTGTGATATTTCCTAACATGTTAGGAAATTGAATAAGGGCTAATGGGATAAGGATCTGTGCCCTGGTATCGTTTGGAAAGTAAACCGTGGCAGAAAAAAAGGTTGAAGAGTTCTGCCTGAGGGTGTGTGCTAACTTGCTGAAACTGTTCATCATGCAATCCTGAAAAAATGTGCTGTGGTCTGTTGTAAAGCAATTTCTCTATAAAACTGTGTAGATTATATGAAAGCAGCTTCATATGCTTAAAATGTATGTGCTAGATGTTTGTGGATACATAACTGGAATGAAATTGCTTGATTTTGAGTCTGTGTGAGTGTGTATGACTGTATGTGTGTAAGGGTTTATTAGAACAAGATTATTTGCATATGTTTTAGAATGAGGCTGCCAGCCTTCCTTGCCTCGTGTTTAATCAAGCATTCAATCAATTCACCACATAATGTACAGTTGTGTAAAAATCCATCTTACAACATATCAAAGAAAGCAAACCTGCTTCAACATTCATTCACACACAAAGTAGCAACATACCTTAATTAATTGAATATAATTCACTTATATAGCTACTCACAACAACAACAACAACTACAACAACAACAACAACAACAACAACAACAACAACAACTCAACCTTAAAAAAGAACACTTTTATATAAGAGAATAAATATAACCGACCATAACATAGAAATAACAAAGCAGCATTACGGTAAACATGTCCATTGTAGTCCTAAGGGTCCTTACTGACCTACATAGATAAATTATCTGTTATGTACATGACTTATTAACTAACCCTATATGAACACTTAGAAATGGAGGCAACCCTTCGGTCAGTTAAAATGTCTGGACTCAAGATACCCCTCAGTAATGATTGTAGCCCTTATGTTGAACTTTCCTGTTTGTACAGTCCAGTGACAGTGAAGATGTCACACGCTGATGGTGGGAAAAGTTCTCCTGTAATTCTATATTGATTACCTATTGCTGACGCTTAGCTTCAGAGCACTTGGGGGGTGAGGTTGATTTTTTCTGGGTGCTGTTCAAAGCAGAAATACATCTGGCGATAGGGGAACATTTTATGGGGGCAAGGCTAAAATGGCATTTTACAGTGAGGACAGACTTCAGAGGCAAGCAGGAGATTTTTTGTAAGTGTTCCCTGTACTCAGGGCACACACTCCCATTGAACACTTGTTCTTTTGCCTTGTGCAATTTTCTAAAGAATTCATACGAGTAAGAATGTGTACGGATTTCAAAAGGAGAATAAATGCTACCTGCTTTTCAGATAACATAACAGACGGCTATTGCAGTCTCTTTTCTTACCGCAGGGATTTGAATGTATTCATTGAGACAATTGTTCAAAGGCAAAGCAGGTCCTGCCAAGGTGAATGACTTACAAATGCATAGAGTCACTCTGAAACTGCTTAACTGACAAAAATCTGGATTGCAAATAATTAACATTTCAAGCCAGTCAAATGGTGCAGAGAACATTTCCAGTTGACAAAGCCGGTACATGCCGGTAGTGTAGAAGTTACTAGTCCTCAGTTAATAAATCAAAAGCTAATTCCGACATCACTATAAGGAGAGTGTTTTCATTGTATATTGCTCCCTGAGTGACTGGACTGCAAGGGCCTTTACTACTCACTCAGGACAGTCTGAGGAAGCCTCCTCTTCTGAATATCAAACAGTCCTCAGCTCCGTCACCTGCCCTTTTCTCTGCCACCGACTTCATACATCACGGTGTTGTCTGAGCAGAGCCCTTGAAGCATGGAAGTTTTATCAGATTACCTTTTTACAGTCTCTGAACGATTGTCAGCACATCAGCTCGCTGAAGGGACTCAGGGTGCATTAGTAAATAGTCATTGTGAGTGCTGGAGCCCCGCTCTGGCACGTACTTGACCATTCAGGAATTCAGATCCTAACCTACTCTGGGCACTCCATTAGCAGCAAGAGTGTCATTCTAGTACAGGATATGTGTTAATGTTTTTTGACACAATATTTAGAAAAAAGTTAAGCTAGCTAACCAGCTTACAGTTTCATTAACTCCTAACATTAGCTTTAGAGAGCTAATGTTAGCTTTGGCCAGCTTCTGTTAGCTTTAGGCAGCTAACTCCCAACATTAACTTTGCACAGCTAATGTTAACTTTAGCCAGCTAACGTTAAATTTAGCCTCTTCTCTTATATTTATTTGTATAGGAATATATTTACAGTCTACAAGCTATCATAGCTCTACTTAATTATCTGTTTTATTGTCATCCTCACTGATAAGACAGAGGCACCGCAATTTACACATTGATTGGGAAGTTTCACTTTAATTTATTTTTAAAAAAAACTGTTGTTGATTCAGAAATAGCATGCTCTGTTTCTTCTAACATTCTCTCATTGTACATGATGAGAGTGGATAAACAAACACACCCTTATTCCTGTGTAATTCACAGCACAATATTTGGAGAATGTAACTGCTGATATTCCAAAACAGGTATTAGCCAATTGTTACAGACGTAATGAACATTGTGGCAATGCCTGTGGTTGAATATAAGCTTTTTCTTATTTTCCTTCTTCTGTGTGGTTTTACCTTCACACTAGTTGGACAGTGGCAGTGTGTTACTATGGTAGAATGATGAGAATAACATAGCAAAGGTTGTCTTTAGTTGTTGCTGTGTTAACAAAATAAAACACACAGTGTGTAGTCAAAGAGAAAAGCTGGTCTGTTTTCTCAAAATGTCCACACTAAAATATATATCACAATTTAGCTAAATACGCAATAATAATATTAGTAATAATAATAATAATATTAGTAATAATAATAATAATATTGTTCTTTATCTCTTAATATGTCAATTTCTCTATTGCCTGACTGATGCTGGTGAAGTTTGGGAGCCTTAGAGTAAATTAAATACTTTGTAGCGTGCGTCATGCTGAGTGGACTGTGTGAGCAGCTCTGGTTGAGACCCAGATAAGAGAGCAGAGGGTTTTGGACTAATTATTTATGCCCGCTTGAAAAGAAAAACTCGCCATGACCACAGGGCTAGCCAAGAGCCTGTCTGTGTGCAACAACCCCCGCTACTGTAAGAAACAGCATGCACATTCAAAAAAGGTGCTGGATCATAAGAGATGTAACTACAGTATATTTATAATCCAGAGAAGGTTAACGTGTGCATCTGCTCCTTTTAAACACCCATTATCCTTTCACAAGTAATCTCTAGATGGTAGTTGATTTGTAGTGGAGGGCCTTATCAATAGCTCTCATTAGTTCCATTCATCCCATTTGTTCTGATATTTGTTCTTGTTGATTTGCCGACATTTACAGATGTCAGCTATATCATCACCAAACTGTAGTTGAGCTAAATACAATTTATTTTAACTACAAGAAATTACATGCCACTCAAACATCCAGATCTTTCTTCATAATCAGGAGTGACTGTTGTTAAAGGGGCCATTTTATTCTCATTTTCAGGTTCATATTTGTATTTTGTGCCTCTTCTTTGACATGTCTGCAGGCTTTAATGTTCAAGAAGGTCTTTATTTTTCTCATAATAACTGTGACGGATAAACTCCCTCTTGGGAAAATGTTGGGATTTCAGCCTTGCAGACCATTTACATGCACAAATACCTAAATAACACACTACAGGATAAGGAAAACCTAATAAAAGCATAATAGGGCCACTTTAAAGTAACAGACCATCAGATTTCTTTGCCATAATACACCCATGCAAATTGTGTTACAAAATATCAAAATCAAGGGCAAAGTAAAGTGTACACGCATTCATGTATACAGTGTGTGCAACAATGAAGACACTGCAGTAAATATAGATAACGGGTAAGATTATCGTACAAAGAAGATGCCACTGTATACTCTTAATGTCTTTTGTAACCAAAAGTATGTGTGAAATTAGCATCTAATTTACCAAGGCAGCGGCTAATTAAGCAAAGAGAGTTCCTTTAGGGCAAACTGAGGAAGAGCTCAAAAACACAGTGGGTGAAATCTACAAAGGTGGAGACAAGCTCAGAACACAAAAGAAAAATCTGTTCAGAAGTACTAAAATAGAAATCCTCATCAATGAAGTAACAAGCTATCCAAACTGTTTACAACACTGCAATTCTACTCTACCTGAGAAAACTTACCCGGGCCTCTACTGCAAATAAAACTAATGCAGTGGAACTCTTCTAAGGAAATGAAAAAGGAAATGGAATGACATAAACACACAAAGGGAAATGCTTGCTTAGGGGGCAAATAATCAATTGCTCAGCTTGTTCTTTAGACAGTCACTCAACAGTGTTAGGAGGAAACAGACCTAACTTAAACAGCTGGTATCACTCAACAATCCCCAGGTAATAATACAGTTTGATTGTATGGGAGTCTTTTCTTAAAGTGGAAGCATCCTAGCCTTTTTGGCAGTAAAAAATGTGTAGATATTGTATTCATTGTTACGGCTTCTTAAAAGTGTTGCGTTAGGGTTGCTGTATTGCTCAATTGGTAGAGCTGGCTGCCAATGTAGTAGGGCTTGTTCCCCATGCCGAGGCCCCGGATTCATAAGGAAATGTCTTCTTTTTCTGAGACCATGAGAAATTCACAGAGAAAACTGACCCTGTTCAAATGTTTAGTGTTTGTAAATCCAACAAATGCAACCACATCTATTCAAACTTGATATTTCAGCAACCCCACCTGTAATGAACAGTATAAAAACAAAATTTAACTAAAGAGCACCGTTTCTACTGCTGTTTGATAAATTACTTGAATTTGGCCTAGAGAGGTCCTCTCTTCAGTAAGGATAACACATCCCACTTTCTCCTTTCAAGTCCTCCGACTTAACAACAAAATATGTTGTTCGTCATTGCTTGATGACCCGTATGTTCTAATCTGGTGCCCTCATCAGCGGGAAAACATCATTCTATGCCTGCCAAAAGAGTTACAAATCACCGTTGTAAAAACGATTCATATGATAGTTTTCTCATATGACACAGATAAGGTTAAGGTTAGGTAAGGGCTTGTCTCATTGTCAAATAGTTTTGGGACTACCTACTAAACCCTCCGCTCCCCTAAGTGAAATTGAGGGGGGACTGTTTAAAAGTTGTTTTCCAAAATTGATGAGGTGATTTTCACACATACCTCAACCATAACTCAGCCATATTTGTGGTGGTGAGAAGATGAGAGACCCGATTTGAACTTCTCACTAAAAGCACAATTATTTTTCCTCCATTGGTTTTCATAGGTGAAAAACTGGGTGTTAAATCAACAATCAAACAAAGATGTGCCTTTGTCTAGTATTTAAAAAATAAAAAACAGCGTGATGAAGTTATAATTGTTATTTTTAGAGGAAACCGTTCATTTTACTACAAAGAAACAAATGCTTTTGGGCCGCCGGTGGTTTGAAGTTAGGGCCCTTATGCAGAATCTGCTGCCCAATTTGAGTTTGAGTCTGATACTTTTCTCTGTCCCCCTCTTTCAGCGCTGTATCTCTCAGTTAAAGGCACTCTGGCCCAAAACAAAAATATTTAAAAAGAAACAAATGGTTTGTTGATCAAATCCTCCACACGAGACCTCCTACTTGTATGGACTTTGAGACTCCATAAAAATGTCACACTGATTTCAACCTTTCTACCCTTTGGACAGGGGTAATAGTTTACATAGCTGCTAGAGGTTACTTCAATGTAGACATATTTAAGTAGGCATTTTCCCAAACAACTGATGTTTTCCTTGGGATTATAATAAAATGGTATCTACTATATATCAATCAAAAATAACTGCACTGCATGTTGAATGATGTATAATGATGCACTATATGCTCAACTTCAAAACCTATAGTGTTTGCCACAAAAACTATGTAAATTAAGGTTTTTTTAGGATGCAACATTGTGCATGTGAGTGTAGTCCGCCTGATGTGTGTCCATTAATTTCTATTCCTCTATGAATGAGCCATCGCATTACCCAAACCCTTTGTTAAGAAGCCCACAATAACGTGAAAAAAAAATGATGCTTAAGCTTCTTCTCCATAATGAATCCAGCCCCAACATTTGTGGTAATTGCTGTGATTATTATTGTGTTGTTCATATGTAATAAATGTGCAATGGCTGCTTGGGCAAAGTCAAAAGAGAATTCCAGAACAGATTTTTGTTGACAAATTGCGTCTAGAGATCCTAATGATTTCGGACCATTAATGATGCACCCATCTTTCATATCAGTAAATCCCTTAACATTTAAAAGATTTGCTATTAGAACATTCTGCAAAACACTTACAATACATCCATTCTCTCAGAGAAATTGTCTATGCTTCATTTGTTGAATCTACATTTGATTAGCTCCCCAGCTATTTGCTTTAACTATTTCCATATGATGAATAAATGAATGAAAATGTTAATTCAAAAAAAGCAAACGTGCAGACAATGGTAAATGTGCCATTGCCGACATGTACAAGCAGTGGAGGTTATTATTATTCACATTTAAACAATTTCAAAATATTTGATTTTCAAAATGATTAAAAAGACTCGTTATATTTCATCTTCCCTTTTGTATGCTGTTTTATAGACTTACTTTTGGCAGTGGGTTCCATGGACAATTCCACTTATTAACCTTGGCGCAAAATCACCTTGCTTTTTTTCAAAAGTGGCAATTGGGATGAAGTCAGAGCCGTCGCTACTCTTCATAATTACACCTACTCTTCTTCTCTGTATTTTGTCCTTCACATCCTTTCAGTTTCTAATCTGCTAGGATTTAACCTTCTTTTCTGAGCTATAAATGTGTCACATGTTGTAATCCCTGTCCACCACTTACCATGCCTTTCATACTCCATACTTACACTGCAATACCCTCCGCTGTGACCAAAGATCTTGTTAGAAACATCTATATTGCACAAGATAAAGACATCAGCAGTGAAAAGAGCAAGGGAGAAATGAGTCTTGTCTGAAATGAAAATGTCACCTTAAATGTAATAACAAAACAAATAATAAATTGTTTCACCTTTAATAGCCTTACCATCAGAACCTTCAGGGAATGTGCAGTTAAATCTGTGCTGGAATCAACTTTAAATATATTTACCAGTGTTTACAGTATAGTGTTCACACTGTAAACCCAAATGTTGATAATAAATAAAAATATTTAGTTGTGCAAACTTTAATTAAAATAAGTTATACTAACATCAATATTTGGAGTTCCTGTGATATTTATTAGTTTTTGCCTTGTTTTTCTATTAGTTCTGGTAACTTTTACAGGATTTCAGTGTATTATAATAACAATTTCATATTTAAATAATGGAATTGCTTGATATTGAGCTTACATGGGAAACATTTCTTAACTTCTGTCAAATAATATACTTGATTTCTGCTTTGCTACAGAAACTACTAATTGCAGTACGGACAATGCCAATTCCAATCACTCATGCATGAAGCCTCATTAGGAGAATGTCTTTGAGAGTATTATTGACCAACTGTTCCACTATTATCTCAGACTGAAGAACTGGAAAAGTAGAAAGAATTTATAGCCACCATTCTTCATTCCAGGAAGTGCATCTGTGGAACTATACCAATTACATCATGACAAATGGGTGTGACAGGTACTACTTGAGCTATTCTTTCTGAAACTTTTTTTCTTGTCGGCCACCGGGTACGTCCTAGTCATAAGAGAAATCCTGCATTCTGTTTAGCATCATCAATGAAACACTGAGAGACAGGATAGAAGAGAATATTGACCCTTTCAGTAAAGAAGGGGCACATTAGCCTCTGTCCATTTGACATATTGTGTATTCATTGCAATTTTGTTGAACTTCTTAATAGTTAATAGTTAACATTACTGGACATGAGAGAACGCATGGTGCTTTATGTTTGCGTCTCATACTTCTGAATGGATTTAAATTGCTAGGAACGTGTAATATGTTACATGTTATAGTGCTTATAATCATTAGTATTTTAGGTCAATAAAATGTACTTTGCTTCCAGAATCAACCCTTAAATGGTTTCTGTTTCTGTATGTGCAAGTTGATAAAGTCAACTATACCTTAAATTATAAGTATGCAGCTTTTGTGTATGTTAGGATGTATTGATATTTTACTTTAAGTCATATTTTAACAGCATGTGTTCTGATGTAAATGACATGTACTGTAAAACAGCAAGTTGCCTCTATTCTTCCTTTAGAACCTTTAAGTGTGCATGATAGAGTGAGATTTGCCTGAACAGTGGTTGTGTGTGATCTTGAAAGGATTTTGTCATATAAAGCTTTAGCTTGTTTTTAAATTTTGAAAAGTGCTTGAATATGCATGTAACCTTAGCAGGTGCTGTTTTAATCTCCAGTGGGCGTATCATTATCCAGAGTTATTTTAACAAACCTTCCCGCAAGCGCATGACCACAAACAAAGGAAAAAATGTGTTGTTTCAGCCTGATCTTTTTTCGGCATAATCCTTTCGTCAGCTGTCTTTCCTCATGGGTGGAGCTTAAACAATGGAATTAATATTAACTACTGTGTTGCCGCAGATGGGATGGTTAAAGATGAGGAATTATGGATACTCAAGCCCGACAACTGACACGCTCCTTTTTACTCTTTATGCTGAGATTATTTCTCTAAACACGGATAGCAGCCAGGCCAGTGTGTGTGTCCGGTCAAGAGTGATGGGATGGGAAGGAGGGAGGAATAGATCACACATATACATCGTGACAGATGTCTAATTCAGATTGCACTTAAATTCTCCAAAGAAAAGTCATCTCCTAATCTCAATGAATCCATCATGCCGGAAGGAGATCATTTACATATTATACAACTGCTAATGGCACTTATTTTTACATTTCCATCACTAAAATGATCATTTTATCGTAGGAATATGAAGCAAAGACCTTTGTCCGTTCCCTTTAACCAAATGACGGAGTGTGTTGCACAATAATCTGCCAGTAAGTCATGCCCAGCTGTCCCCATACAGCAGTGCCCTCTATGTTTCTATGTTTCTAAATAAAGAGATACAAATATATCACAGGGTTACTTTTAATTACATGACATCTGTTTTGTTGTCGTGGCATCAGATGTCCAACAACTGATATCAAAGAGATGCACTGAATTTGAATGAAGTCAATGTGCATCGAATGTTTCTCCTTGTGCAAAATCAAGGCGTGGCATACATATTCATTGGGTTTGCAAGGAAAAGGGGGATTAGATGAAAATGGCAAAAAAAAATGATAGTACACTCCAATGAATGTACAATCTGACTGCATCCTGGCATCTTCTATCCCGGAGTGTTACTATGACATGATGGAGGCCTCACTATCCCACAGAATGTAGCCCAATGTTCAGTCAGCTGTGACGGGGACTAATTTGAGCTTTCTCTTAGATTTAACTCCCCCTGGAAGAGGCAGCCACATGAGGAAACCGAGCAGCTGAGTGGGTGCGTAAATCAAACTGCTGAAATGACAGGAAAGCAATTCAATTCAACTTTGCAGTTGCTTGTGCCCAACAGGTGCAGAACCAATATTTAATAGGCAAGGTAAAAATGTTTTGAAGGCTTGACAAGATAACTACAAAGTGAAACAATGTCGAGGCAAGGCCTTAAGGGCAAGAGATAAATAAACATCAGCATTGCTCAAGTGCTTGTTCATTTTAAGTGCCAAAACCATCCATTAGAAATGCCCAAAGAATATGTAAGATTCAAATCCAGATGATTTAATATTGAAGATCTGTCAAAGTTGAATCCATTATGTAAATGTGTTTTCCCTATATAAAACAGCTGCCAGCTGAAGTAGACCTACATCCTAGAGTTCCATATGGTGTTTTGTGTAATATTTATGGAAACAGAAGAGTCCTTTTCTTTCCCAACATGAAGAAACTGTTCACTACTGATGTTCATAAATAATCCTTGGCAGCACTTTGTAACAGCAAAATATCTCAGAATGTGATGAAATCCATTTATTGTTAACCCAATAGGACTGTGTTCACATTGCATTTAACGGCAGTATACACTACTGAAAACGGTCATCATTATTCCCTCTCTACTATTAGGTCTCCCAAAATACCACACATTTGCCCTTAATAGCGCCAACAAGCATCTTTAAAATAGGCTTAATCAGGTGCCTGTGGGTCAGTTTGTAACAGTTGTTTTGTTAATTAATCAAGAGTGAGTTTTTAGTTCATGACGAAAGCTCTGAAAGAGAGCTTCCCTGTCTGCTGATCTACTTATTACACCTTTAAAAAAGCACAGCTCTCCAGGCCTTTTTCTGCCTACTCCCTTTCTCCGTTACCATCGCTTCCCAACGCTGCTTCCAAGTTTGATTAAGTACAATCCAGTGGGGGTGTTTCAGCACAAACTTGATCCATGGCCGAGGGCTGACTTTGCTCTGCTGCGTCAGAGCCAAAATTCCTTTCCCCTATTCCCAGCTCATATTCATCACTTTCATTACAGTCTGGATAGAATCTCAACCTAGTGAGAGGTCCAATAACACAGGGGAGCCTGTTGGGCATTACCACCCTCTGAAGGACAATCGGCAAGAGGGATACGAGATTACATGATTCACAACACTGTTATCCTCATAAGAAAAACACTGGGATTGATCAGCTTCAAACTGTAATCTCAAAATATGTTGGTTTTTTTGGACAACATGCATTGTTCCACACATTTTCCTTAAAGGTACAGTATGTACAACATTCAAGACTATAAGAAGTAAACTTTATAAATATTAAGGTAAATACATATCTGAGCATGTTATAGTGAAAATAAAGTTCAAATATTAAAGATAGTAAAACGCTACCATATTTGAGAATCACATATTTTGGAATTGACCAGATGGTCAAAATATTTGATGAGAATTCAGCAGTCCCATTGGTTGAAGATTACCTTAAATGATTGTAAACGGAATGGTGTCAACAGCAGCAGGTAATAGCAAGTTATGCTACCAGTTTAGCATGCAGTTTTGCGCAAGGGACTGATTAGTCCATCAAAAATATTATTTAGAAATATCTTAATTAAAAATGCAAGTTTACAGTGTAACAATTGTTATTATGGTAAAGAGAAAACGTTTCGGCAGGATAGCATGTCTTAAATTACCCATAATATGTCCAATGAATTATGTATGTATTTTGTATATCATCTGTGCTTGTGCATGTATATATATCCTCCCTGTGTGTGTAATGTGTGTGTAAAACACAACAGAGTGGGGAAAGAAATGTCCCTGTAAGGGTTAAATAAAGATCAAGAATAGAATAAAAAATCTTATTTTTCTAATTATTACAAAACAGTAGATAGCAAAGTATTTGTCTGCTCGACCATTTAACAGCAAATCACACATCTGTCAGATAAATGTTATCTAAGAATTTAAAAATAAAACGTATTCCATGACAAAATAATGGAGATGCTAAATCTACCCTCTGAAGAGGCACTTGCTCTGAGGTTCTGAGCAAATGCCTCTTAGCAGCATGGCACACAAGACATCTAAACGGATATTTCACCAAAACACCAGTCAGAATAAATTTGCTCATAATGGTGTGTTCAAGAAGTCTCAATTTGGTACAAAGTTAAAGTGATATAGCAGATGGTCTCTATATCTACACCCTCTAATGGTAAATGGACAGTAACATTTGATGCACATTATTTGAAGACGCATCACATTGTGAGCCTTGTACTAGGTGATGGTTATGCTAACAGTTGCTCCATATTGAAACTCCAAACATACCCAAGCTTAAAAATAATCTTTAACAAAAATATGATAGAGAGTTAGTCCTTCAACAAAGTTTAAGATTATGGCCAAAAGTCTAAAGAAAAGAAAGGAAGAGCAGATAACCTCGTGAAATGAGCGCTGTGCTCTCCAAAGATAACTGTGTTTGGGTTAAGCACCAGCACTTGTAAGTGTAAACAGATTGGAACTGTATGCTTGCATGCCTCAAGAGATTGCAATCAGAAGACGACAGAATCACACCCACATGATATACTTTCATACAAAGGTTAATTCCTTCAGGCACACACAGCAACACAGCAAACAACAGCGAGGAGTCATCGCAGTTGCTTCCTGACAATATTTTATTTTGCCTTCCTGAGATCATTGTAGTTGTACCTTCACAAGGTAGAAGGGTTAGCCACACTCACCGCAGTGTTAAATTACCGCTGACAGTTTTATTGGGCAAGAATAAATGAAATCATGTATACTTTATATACATTTCAGAATGGAAGAGCAAGTGGAAAAAGTTAAGTGCGATCACCTCGAAAGATGAAACACCCTCGCAATACTAAGCCCATCACTTAGTAACACAATAATCTCTAATACAGGCTATGATCTGTATGCAACAGCAGTTTCTATTATTGTATAATTCATGTCACATGCTCAGGAGATTACTTCTCTGAACTTGCAAGACAAGTTCTGCAGTGGATCAAAGGTTTGCTGATAAATGTTATCACAAATGACAGATGTTGCAGGTTGAACAGAGACTTGTCCTATCACAGACATACTCTATCCGTGGAACTTCACCAAGACCTGCTCCTGCGACTGGAGATTGATGTCTTCGTGATTTTTTTTAATAGAACATGTGGGGATGCTGACCCAAGGGGAAGAAATGTGGCTCATATGGAGGAAGTCATTGTGCATAAAAGGAAATAATCTGTTGTCATAAAATGCATAGCCCACACAATCCTCCTTTACTCCCACCTGCACAGCTTCAGACCATAAAGAGTGACGTCAATGTGCAGATTAGAGCCCCCCCCCCCCCCCCCCTACATCTCTTCCCTTTTTTCACACCTAATCTGGATTCTTTATGAAACCTCAGCGTAGCTGCATTCGCTGTCTAGGAGAAGGCTTTGAATAGCTATAGAAAAGAGAAACGGAAGATTTAAAACCAAAAAGGGAAACAGAGCTTTTGGAGCATTTACAGTGACTTTCGCATTAGAAAGGGAAGTCACTGCTTGTTAAAGTATTATTGTTTAAATGTAAGAATAAAGTCATCTATGTATGGGTTATAGAATTTATTTCATATGAAACTATGACGATTAGTCAATTATGAAAATGACTGACTGAATTTGAAGTTGATTGGATGAAAACTGTCGGAGTTTGTTCAAATATGGCAAGTGAAAAGTGCAAAAAATGGTTCATACAATTTAAAATGGCCAACTTCCTGTTAGCTTTCCTGTTATCATAGCCTGTAGGCGAAAGCCCAACAAGGGACTGCCTTTTGGCAACTTTGTAGAGGGCGTTATAGAGCTTTTAGCCGACAACCCAAGAATGTGACGCCCGAAATGTCACATTTTTACTAGTCCTGATTAACCTGCCAAAAACTCAAAATCCAATCTCAGAACACGTTAGGACCTACACAATTGCAATTATTCTCAGTTAAAAATAATATTGATAATATTAGAAAATCAGAAAAAGGTGCTCCGACTCTGCCAGTGCTCAGGCCGTAATAAACTCTCCATATAATTCTACACAAATGAGGAGGTACTGCACAATGTAATACTGCTTGTAGACTTTTATTATAGTATAACAGTTATTTTCATTCTGTGTTATATCCATATTTAGCCTTGAATTTACAATGCAGTTTTACAATCTAGTTGTATTATATTTGGTGTATTTAACTGCTAATGCAGGTTATGCTGACCCTCCTTTTTATTTGATAACATAATACACTGTACACACTGTATGCTAACACAAGGCCAACTGGTGTTGTATCTTTACAAACTGAATCATAGCTAAGAAAAACAAAAAAACTGATTGCTTGCAAGAAACTGCAACAAAAAAATCAGAATGTGTGTATATAAAATGTCTATGCACAGCAGTGTTACTCCTTGAAGCTTAAGCCCCCTGTGATGATCCCTGAATGCAGAGATAAGTGTCATGTATAGTATACAAGGCACTTCTCAAAGTCTCTAATAAGGAGGCTAATGTTGGGACACAGTGGCAGAGCAATTGTTATTACTCAGCAGCCATGTTTGAACATGATAAGAGAAATCGCATAATCCACATTAGCATGTAGGAAACAGTGAGGGGAGGATACAGCAAAGCTGCTGATAAAGCTTGTCAAGAAAATCCCTACTTATTCAGGATGCTAATTTCAAAAGTGATACATCCAAAAAAAATGTTACAGATACTATTTCTAGTAGGAAACATATGACACTGTAAAAGCAATGTATGGTTTCTGTACTGTACATCTCAAACCGGGATGTTATGCTTTCTTTATGTAACTTGCCAAGTGTCTATTTTTTTTCCTATCTCCTATCTCTGCAAACCACCAGCTGCTGAGGGAATCAGAGCTTCAAACTCCTACGCAAGCTAAAGACATCAGCAAACCAGCCTTCATCTGCGTATGAGGGACTTCAGGGGGAGAAAGGGAAGTTACTGCGCTGTTTGAACTTCTTTGCTCCAAGCATTTAGTTGTCTTTACTAATCACAGGCTTTATCATTTGATCATTTGGAGCATCACTGCTGGAGAAAGCATCTCAGCCATATCGGAGGAGGAAATAACTTTTATTTTCAGCCTCTCCATGCAAAAGGCTGTTGTGATGGCAGCTGGGGGAGACAGATTTGTCATGATGGTTACAGATTATGTTGCATTATTTGCACTGTTGAAGATGTATGCCCTGTGGTCGACCCTTTGGGCCCCGAGGCTACCAGGCAACAAGTCATCTTGGATGCAAACCCCATGGCTGAAGAAACCATGCATTAATAAATCATGTTAAGGGTTTTCAAATAACCAGTTCACTGAAAGAGTCACACTAAACCTCATCCAAAATGTCAAAGAGATGATTTGGTTTCGCACATTTACCTGAAAAGCAGATAGTTGGCATGTATGCTAATGCTGAGAATGTGTTATTCTCTCACATGTGGCTTATCACTGTCTCAGACATTTCAGGGTGTCACGCGTTTGGAATGAATGCCTTTGAAGAGGCTAAAAGCCAGAATTTCTTTCAACAACACACGCACCTCAATGTGAAAAGGCAAAATGCATGCATGGCTGAGAGGTGTAAAAACAGTTTCAACCCTGGGAAAATTTGCAGAATGAGGTTGCGAGTATGGTTGAATAATAGCATAACACTTTCATTCAGTCTCTCTGAGAAATAGCACACTGTGATTCTCTCAAAGGTTTAAAGCAAAGTTAAAGGATTACCTAACTATTTGAAATATCTGCAGAACTTAGTTTGTGGCGCTGCAAGAATTTAAAAATGTTATATGGATATCCCGAAACAATGTGATGCTTAAATCATACTGTGGAAGGCCTTTAACTTTTGGGGCAAAATATAAAATGTAATTCAACATTTTTTCTTTTGGGATGTCGGTGAACTTCCTTACCAAATAAAAATATTTAGTGACAATATAGTATGTTCAACTACTAGATAGAATAGAAATGGATAGAAACTCCAGAGGGTACTTCACTTTACGACCATTTACACACACTAAAACCTATACAACCTACAGGAAAGGGAAACCCCTAGAAAGCATAATAGGGCAGATACAAGCAGCTACAGTAGAGCTGTTCTTCTCTAAATGTAGACAATATACTTATACCAATATTCACTGACCTCACACAAGGACTGCATCTCACCACAAAGACCTTTTGAGTTCACTTAGATTTTTTCAGCTTTTTTTCATTCTTAGCACAGTGGTCTATTGAGCAAAGCCACCTGAAACCCCTCAACAAAAGACTGCATTTCTGGGTCATCAACCTGTTTCAATGTTTGATTTGCCTCTTTCATCACATTAAATGGGATTTCAAGTTATAAAAGATCCAGACTAAAAGGTGATATAACAGAAATTATATTTTAATTGAAGGTGATCACTGAAGGAGACAATTGGCAGTCACCCACATGGTATCTACAGTGACAGCTGTATGGAGAACGTCCCAGGCTTTTAAAAAAAAAAAAGATTGATTACCTTATTTTGGTCAAAGTAATCTAAAATAGGCTGAGAGGTCAACCAGAGATTCAAAACAATTACATGTTGTGTTGCATGTTAATGGGTCCTTGTAAGCTACACTCTTTAAAGAGGATATATTATGCTCAAGTTTATATTTGTTTTGTGGGTCTCTAGTGTGACGTGTTTCATGCTTAAATGTTTAAAGAGCACTTGATTTGCTCTGATTTGATAGCTGTTCGGCTCTATTGTAGTTGGTCAAAGACTTAGAGGTGTGTCAAAAATGTAGGAACGCTAGCCAATATAGGTTGATTGTTACAAAGTGATGCCACAATTTTAGGGAAGTAAACAGGGGTGAGAAAAACCCCCTCTGGAGGGAACTTTGTGATTTTAACCTTTGCAGACCATTTACATGCTCCAAAGCCTATATAACACACAGATTTAATGGTGCCAACTGAAAACAACCAATGTCATAATGCTGCACAAATTCCAAACACCATATTCATTTAAAATGTCACTGTCGCATAAGAGTTAAAAATATACTAGATAGCATAGAGAGTTTTGAAAAATTCTATTTAGTAGCTGGGTACAATAGAAAGATATTAGGTTATGCAGTTTTTCAATAGTATGTGTTTATTTGTCTAGAAAATGCAATAAATCAATGATTTTTTAAATCAAGCAGTTGCATTGATTGTAAAATCCTGCCAGTAATAGCACATACTGTAAGTTGGTACTGTAAGAAGAACATTTATTTATAAAAAGAATAGATGAGCAAAACAATGCAGACTGCTTCTAATCTGAGTATAATCATTTTATATAACTGCTCAAAGCTGCAGTGCTCATGCAAAGCCTTGTGATTGTTAGATAGTGGCATAACCACAACCCATTTTTCAACTCTTCTCACTTCCTCTGAATCAAAACCATTGGTCGGTGCGCACAGTCACACCGCACTCGAAACCATCAACGCAAACAGAGCTAGAGTGCCTGTTACATCCGCAAAAACTGCAGTGATTCACCTTCTACACACCGAGCAACAGCACTGTGTCACAAGGCAAGATATTTATATAGATGCTTTGTACCAGCAGTCAAACAGAAGGGTTTAAAATGAGCTCATGCTGAATGAACACACACTGTTTTTAACCTATAAAAGATTCAAACATAAAGGCCACAGTGTCAAGTCATTTTTAGTTGATCGTCACTCTATTAATGTACACCTACCACCTGTAGCGCTAATGTCATTTTAATGCTTTCATTGACTTGTTTCTTAATTTAAACAGCAATAACTCAAACAACCGTATCTCTTTAAGTCAGTTTTCTATAATGCTCAGTATCCCTTTGACCTTTGACACAGTGAACATGAGTCCAGGATCGTAGATTATGTTGCTCCTTATCCCCGCAATATTCCTACCAGATTCTACTGGTATCAAATCACAAGAGCTTGCCTGTCCCTTTTCCTGACATACATAAAATCAGAGCGCCTTGTACTTGTACTGCATTGCTCTTTGAACTTACATGCAGCTGTTCAAATCCAAACTTAAAGCCGTTTCCGCTGTATATTTATATTACACCTAGGATATGCAAGGACTACACCTAGTGAAAATGAAAAAAAATAGAACAAGATATATGAATATGAGCATCAGAGGGTAGGTGCACACTTGATTGCAGGGGACAGCAAATTGTCACTTGCTGTGAGAGTAAACAAGCAGAGATTTAGTTATTCAGGAGGCTTTCAAGAAAAGCATTATCCTCAGTAGGAATTATGCAGAAGGACATGTCTGGTATTACTGTGCAAGACACTTCATCCAGAGATTGTTCTAAAAAGGGAAATCAGATTCAGCATTAGATAGTTTGATTTCCATTAGGTAAAAACTGATCTGAGAAAATGGTCTAGGCCAGAGGATGAAAATGAGTAGAAATTTCCACCAGGCCAACGGCTCTTGTCGGAGAAAAAAGCATCAAAAAGATACACATTTATATCATTTCAATTCAACTGTGCACACTCTTATCTGTATTTCTTACTCTCTTAAAGAAGCCCTGTGAAGCAAGTATGTTCGTCCATAAACAGCATTATAATGCAGACATTAATACAACCCTAAGCAAACTAATAAGAAAGGATGTATTTACTTGTGGGTGTGGAGATAAGGTCTGTAAAGACAAAAAAAAATCCATTAAGCCACCCTACACAACACTTTAAACATGCACCCCTCAAATCCAACTAAAAACACAAATGAGACTGCAGAGAACAGCAGCCCATCTCTTCCAAATAAAACCCAGAAGACCAACCCAGTTTCACCCCAATTAAATGCTAGGGTGTTGGGGATATTAATTTCTCCCCAACAAGCAGTCATAAATCAAAACTTAACAGTAAACTATAAAGCATCTCTTGAATAGCAGCAAGTGATCTCAGAGTAGCAATAGTAATTAGTTAGTGTTTATGAAGTTGGAGCACAGTGTAAATTAGCTTTACAGCTAGCTCGTGCTAAATGGTGGTGTTGAATTCATCATATGACTCGCTAATTCCTCGTTACGATTTTGTATCAATGCATCAATCACCATCATCAATCCTATGTTTAAAAGTTGAAATGTTTAATGGTGACATCACCTTTTTTACAAATATACTGTACTTATAGGCCTCTAGTTGTTATATTGTTTGCTGTAAACTCATTCTGTTATGTTTATGTGGTAATACCATTAGGTCAATGTAATTGTCACTTCAGTTGAACCACTGTAGGAACTTTTTTTTACGTGAATTATCATGTGACCATATCATTTATGGTACTTTTGACCTAGTGGATGCTTTCCTGGTGTAAACTGTTGACAAATGTACTTAAACAGTACTCTAAAATTAGAGCTATTAAAGCTTCACACGCCATTATGGATGTTTTTTGTCCCCTTCAAATGTAGCCAGGCTAACTGTCCCACTGCTTTCACTCTTTTGGCTAAGCTAAGCTAAATTTCTGCTGGAAGAAGATAGGAAAGAGCAATCCATTAGCTTATTACCCTCCCACAGAAAAAAAGTTTTAAAAAGAATGAGCGCATATCCCAAAAATGTTGAACAAAGTCTTTAGCCAAAAGGAATGGTTTTTTTTATGCCGAGTCTTCGGCATTTACATTCTTCTCCAAAGTGATCCTTGTCAATGCAGGATCCAATTCAACTCATTTGGATTGGATTGGATTTATATGTGCATGTTTGACCTGCAGAGTAAGCACTGTGGCTAGATCAATCCTCATAATGGTGTGTCTGCACTGATGTTGCAAAAGTCAATTAGATGTAACAGGTGCACTATAGGCTGGAGACACAGCTATGTTGTGCATATGAGCAGACAAATGTGTTGACGCTTTAGGGAAGATACAGGAACGACTCCTTACCACACATTGTTGTCATGCAGAACACTAACATATTTATGTAAAATATACTAAATATTT
This sequence comes from Eleginops maclovinus, assembly GCF_036324505.1. Lineage (NCBI taxonomy): Eukaryota > Metazoa > Chordata > Actinopteri > Perciformes > Eleginopidae > Eleginops > Eleginops maclovinus. The sequence continues at coordinate 8,081,048 of NC_086368.1, read as the reverse complement.
TATTTTGTTTTTCCTATGGATTGCATCTCTTGGGAAAGGCTACACTCCACTATAAATCTGCATGAATACATTATGTACAAATATAACTCCAACCAGCGAATATGTAACCTGCTCTTGAAAAAGTAACTCTGTGACATGCTTCACAGCCAAATATGAATCCTGAACTTCTATATTCCAATAGCTGAGGCTTGCTTGTGGGCACGGCTGGGTGTGAGCTGTGCCCAAATTTCTAAAGGAAGAACACATCTGGCAGGCAGTGGCGTTGCATGGCGCTTTGAGTTAACCAAGAGGATAAAAGAGGTTAATTCTAAAATGAGATACTGTAAGCATCCTGTCTTAAAATACTTTGCCAACATGAAAGTAACAGTCGGGAACCCTCTACTTGCATGACACTTAAGATACGATGAGATTTGAATCACTGACCACTGCAGGCACTCTCTTTGGGGAAACAATGACAATGGCACACACATTGAAATACAGAGACCTTGATCTTGTTATAAGACACAAACACACAGTCAGAAATACCATACTGGTATGAATCAAAAGCAATGTCCACAGAACAGTTAATGTATAGAATACTACGGTGGCTGACAGGCGCAAAGGTGTGTTTTGTCAGTTTATTTCAAATGACTAGCTTAGTTACGTTAGCTAGCTAGCTTAAAGCAGTAACCCTGCAATCACATTGTTAAAATAAGCCATGACACACTTACAATTATGAAACAGACTAACTTCGCAAACAGTGACGGTTGGCCAACTTTATAATTCCCCAAACATCAACAAGAACCTTTTAGTGTCCCCTTTTTCATTGTGTTTTGAGTTTTTTGCAGCATTTTCTATTTGTACTGTTTCATTTATGCTGCCCTTTTAGTAAAACTTGCACATATTTTGACAAGTTTTTAAAGATGTTTCTTCATTTGTAATTTGTTTTGGTACATTTGCTTTTTTATATTTGCAATGCTTTTGAAAGAAAAGTGCGTTTCTTCTAATGTAAGTGTTTTGGGCTTTGCACCTGTCGGCCACTGTAACATACCACAGGTAAGGGTAAAACCCTTAAATGTAAAATCCTTAAATGTATCCACAGAATCATTTTGTATAAACAGTAGTGACAATGAAAACCAATGACAACCTGACTGAAAGTCACTACAACTCAACTGCAACCAATTGATCGGTTAAATTACACCTTTCACTATTTGTTTACATTGAATTCAATGTTAAAGCCTACATGGAAAATCTCTGTCACTCCACAGTAATAACATCCAACCAAAGCTACCTTAGCTATTATGAACCTTATAAATGAGCATGATTGCATTATTGAGGATGTCCTAAGTACTTTACATAGAGGCCTGTTTTTAGCTGGCAGATCTGGAGATATTTTATCAGATAACATTGTGTTAAGCTCAACTGGAATAATGATTTCCTATATGGGTCAACGAAGGTCATAAACATTTAAAAACAACCAAATCCTAGCTATGAGCGGAGGTGAAAAGGTAAGTTTGTAAGGCACGCAGCTCCGATGTTGTAGCCAGGGGTGAACTCTCCTCTGAAGTCCTTCAAACACCACAGTGTTAACGCCAGTGCACTGGTGAGTGAGCCCAACTCCAGCAGAATAAAAAAGGAGCCTATACACAGCCTACTCTTCCTATATTCCTCTGTAAGGGAATAAATTGCTTGCAGTGCAGTCTTGTAATGCAAGCTCTTGATGTATGACAGCATGAGAATACAGTACCTCTGCAAAATGCCACAGGGACTGCATGTGAGGACAAGCTATATCATAGGGGAACATGTTGCAAACATTTGGAGCATAGAGGCTGGCTTCCTATAAATTGCAGTAACACATCCCCACACAAGACGATCATGTAAAAGACTAATCATTCCTAACGATGCACATACTTTATTCAACATCTCAATTCGCTCTCGTGAGAAATGATCAATGAGGTGTTTTCATGCTTTAATGTCCAAACGCGTCAACAGAGAGAGAAAAACACGGATGCCACCGCTGTGCGGAACAGAGCGTTACTCTGCACTGAAAGCCGGATTTCGCCCTAACAAAATAGACGCACTTTAATGTTTTGCAAGGCAACAACTTTAATATCTGTTGAGCCCAGGCGCTATCCGATGTGCAAACGCGACGGTGACCATGAACACCGAGCGGTGCGCTTCGGCGTGGTTTAGTTGTGCAGGGCTCAGAAGTGGGTGCTATATGCTGGTCGTGATAGTCAATGCAGATGAATAAAGACTTAATACATAACCAGGCCTCCTGCTAAACCTCTTCTTGCATTTTTGCTTTGAACACACGCATTGTGCAGCCCGGACTGAATACGACCATTATTCATTGATTTCTCTCCTCCACGACTTGGTTGGCACGAAGGGGGAAAGTTGGCATGAGGCGATTGTGGCACCGATCGCCTCCATCCGGCTGTCCTGTCAATGGCCAGTTAGTATTACACTGATACGAATCTCTTAACTCGTGACAGTTATTGCAAGACCCCACGCACCGATCTGCGCAAGAGGTTCTGACATGTGTGAAAATGATATGACAGGGTCACACTTACCGACGGCTAAATCCAGCAGATCCGCGCACAAGAGCAAGCACAACGAGAAGACGGTCATCTTTCCCTTATTTTGCAATAAATCCCAAACTCCATTTGCGTTTACATGCTCTCCGGGTTTCGGCTGTGTAATCCCCACCATTCCAGAGGTATGCGATTGAAAGGTGCTCCAAAACTATTCATGATGCAGCTCAAGTCTTAAGTGGAGAAATCGGAGAAGTTGACAATGAAGACAGCATTCAGAACCGTGGAAATCGAGCATCAGATTAAAAAAAAATTAAATGACTCACTGGCTGTGACTATAGAACAAGCCGAGTGTAAAAACAATAGGGTGCTAAGCTGAGCCGCACAGCAGATAGGCTCTGGAAAAAAGGAGGTTTGGATGAAAATGTGTTCCTCAGTCACCTCTCTCTCCCTCTCTCTCTCCTCTCCCTCTCTCCTCCCGCCCTTCACACAGACGCACAGTCATTCCTGATCACTCGCTCGTTTATTTCACACAATTTTCCTTAATCCTACCCTGGATTCAGACCACTCTAATTCTGTCCATTAAGCCGATTTATTTCTGGTGTTTTTTTTTATTCCTTGTAAAAAAAAAGGGTTTTAAAGATCCTTATCCTCCGGTGTAGCCCACTATATAGCCTATACACACGATTACAAATACATAAATGGAGCAGCATGCAAACCATGTTTACTGACAATACACAATTTTTTAAATAAAATGTTAGAAAATATTGAATGCTTTTGTTACCTTTTGTAAACCGAAGAGGTTAACTCTGTTCAGCAAAGAAAAGGGTGCTTTTACTAATTCTACACAAATTGTTATTAAGCACATATTAGTTAGGTTCAAATAGCATGGTGTCCAATTTCACATATATTAATTTATCTCATTATATCGATCAAAATACTTGTATAATCCAAGGGTGAAGCTGGTTTCTTTACAGTTGCATAATTTTAGAACAAAATAAATAAATATTTATATAAACTTAGGTTGATGTAAAAATGATCAATATATAGAGTACCGGAAAACAAGTTGAGACCCTTTCAGATGTTTCCTAAATCTCAATATCTACATGTATGGCAGATGCTGCTGAATTACAACATTGAAAAATGTTGTCAGTAGTTTATAGAATAAGATTTTAAAAATGCATTTTACTCAAACGTATACCTATAAATAGTAAATCCAGAGAAACTGATCATGCTGCAATAGTCTCTTAATCTTTTCAACAGCTGTATATTGTAGTTTTTTAACTGTTATGTATTGATTGACTTTTATTGTATGTGTTTTTTGCATCACACTTGCACTACAGTCACCAAAACTTGTTTTTGTTCACCATTAGTTATGGTGGCACAACAGGTGCAAACGAGCTACAACGTCCCAACACATTTCCATTGAGAACAACGCTCTGCAGCTTCATAAACAATGCAAATATAAAAGCCCAAATGTGTCAAAACAGATGAAAACGAAGAGTCATCTTTTGTTTATGCAGCGCTTTCAGTAAACGATGGGCATGTTTTGTCGAGTTGGTGAAGATGTTTCTTCATTTGGATGTGTTTTGGCACATTTGTGGAATTTATTTCTTTTCCTTTCTTAAATCTGGAGCTCATTTATGCTAACGGCAATGTTTTGGGCAGTTTTAACACATTTGAATCGGTTGGCCACCGTAATTAGAGCTCAAAATCCAAACTACTTTAACAATAGTAAATAACCAGCCTTTAAAGCCTTTGTAACAAAAAGACTTATTTGCACTGTATGAGTAGAGGTGTAATGGACCTGAGGAGGAAGGTTAAAGTCACTCTTCTGCTTCAAATTGGCTGCAGTCATTTGTCTCATTAAGAATCATCCATAATGCAGGCAGGCAAGCAACTGTGGATTCAAGTGTCAGGGAAGATTTTGCATAAGATGAAGTGAGCATTTATTTAGCAGAGTGATAAATTCGTTACAGTAAGAATGCCTGCAGCACAACCTTTTATTTTGTATATTCTAACGTCACTCAAATCAAAAAGCCTTTTAGTAAATGTCACTTGCATTAAAATGATGCCACACGTAAAAACAATTCTTCAATATGACAATGACATTTTGTAAAATTTCCTATTAGCATGTCCCTGCTGTCACAAAGATTAACCAGTTTTACATCATTTGATTTATCTGTAAACTTAAACAAAATGGAGCTAAATGCCTGTCTGTATGGTCATATCCACAATCATAACAAGTGCTAAACAGTGATGGGGTCACAATTGTCTACCAACTTTGACTGGTGCCTCTGGCGATGTCATTCTAATCAACATCACCTTGGTAAGGTAAGCCCTGGTTTGCTTCTCCTTTTGGCTCAGAAAAAGATGTTCGCAGTCATATATGCCTTTTGTGAAATCGTCCTGGGGGTTCTCTTTCAAAGTTATGCGTTATTCAGTAAGACAGCCACCAGCAGGCCGAATCCATTCACCCCACGAATATATATATGAATTCACTTGAATAAAGCCATTGGTTTCCTATTTTCAGCAAAGTTGACTCAATACATCAAGGTTGTAAACTCGTATTAATTCGAGCAGCAATGACCCAGTAGGACCTTCGCCTATTTCAGTGATTATGAGACGTGCATACCAACATAACCAATAAAAGGGCGTCTCAAATATATCAATTCTTAAGAAAACGTGCAAATTCACACTCTGCTCGATGGATATGATACTTCCCTCCTGGTTAAGGTCAGCAGCACCGATGCACACATCTCTAGAGGGCAGTGTCAACAACAATTTATTGGGGTAACGTAGCTAAACGTGCTGCTGTCTTTATGGCTTCCAACCCACTAACAAAAAGGGTCTTGGTCCTGTGAGAGAGCACCAGGCTACTGTTTTCAAATCAATAAGCCTTAAACTGTTTCTTTAGCTTTTTATTTAGGATGTGAGGAATTCAGAGGAGAAGGAAACCTGACACGCAGACAGAACCAACTCCATCAGGAGGATCGTTCTCCTCTCTTTCTTCTTACTTTTCCAGCATTTATTTACTTGTTGCGATGCCTTTTCCCTATTTGTGTCAGTATATTAAGTGTTGCCGACTGCCACTGGGCTCACTGAGACACATTTCGATCAGTCACCTACCCTTGGCTACTGGGTGGACACAGTTATTTTGTAATTGTATATTAGCAGGCACATTTGTTTGTTTAGAAGCCGCTTGTCTAATTGCATGGTTTTTTTTATGGAAATAGAGTTCATATTCCATTCAACAAGCCAAAAGAAACGCTCATCTACTAAATGCAGAGGTGGGAACACAACTGTCTACATCTAATTTGATAACATCTGTTATCACAAAAAATCTATATGCATAATTAATTAAATGCACATTTGAACTAAAGCAGCCAAATTATTTTACCTGAATCTTTTGGTCCAAGTATTTGAGTTTACTTTTTTGTTTTTAGGATGATGGAAATCATAACTCCTCAATGGAAAAAATAATTTGCTGCATTTGGGAGATCTGGTCAGATATAGCTAAGCTGTAAAATCTTAGAAATGTCATCCAGTTTTTAGCAGTTTCCTCTGCAGGAATAACTTATATGGTTAATAACAGACTTAGTTTGCTATAGTTAAATAAAAATATCTTATATGTTTCCCTTGATCTATTAAGGTTGATGACATAATCCCTGGTATTCTCTTTCGTGTAGGGTGGTAAATAGTTTTTTTTGCATGTAAACGCCTCGATTGGACTCCTTTGTTTTCTTCCATAGCGTAATGGCATCACCATGTAACAGTCACGTTTTGACTGACTAAACCTCCAGCACATTGTATGTGATAGGCTAAGGGGGACATCTCTGAGCAGTAGACCAATCACAACAGAGGTGGTCAGCTATAACTATAACAATCAGAGCAGACTGGGCTCTGGTTTCAGACAGAGGGTAAAAAGAGGTGCTGCAGCACAGACAGTATGAGACCTTTTTGAACATTAAAGCATGTTAACATTTCACAGTAGAGGCTGAAAATACAATTATGAACTTGACTCTTGGATTATACTGTATGTGAAAATATTATAGAATGTCAAGTATAGCAAACTTAAAACAAATTTGTAAAAATTGACTTTTTTCTAAACAACATTTCAATTATTGTGTCTTTCACAACTAAAAATCAATGTGTAATGATGATACATTGTGAAAGGCAATACAATCCTACAATAAAGCCATGTTTTATGAATGTGTAGGCTGCTTTCAAATTACTGCATACTAACCGCCCTGCCCACTGTCTACCTGCAAAGCATTCCCAAAAATGGCATACGTTTATCTCCAAAAATCTGAGTGTGTGTTCACATGGAGGCCAACCACCTAATACCTTTACCACTTGATCAAAACCACTTCCGCTCATTGAAAGACTGGAGTTACTGAGCGGGGATGTGCTTCAATAGTTGTTGTTTGAACCAGTTGTTAAATGTTCATTGCATTTCGGATAGAGTTTACATTTCATAACTAAGTTATTGTGGTAACATTAATAAAAAGTGGACAACAGACAACATTCTCTGATAATGGCCCTCTAAGGATGGAACAAGTATTGGCTAAATAGTATCACCTCAAGCTATTGCACTACACTGCAACTGTGATGAAAACAATGCATACAGTAGTTGTCCCTAGACAACTAATTTAATGCTACACAAAAGGTGGATATACAACTCATTTATTTATGTGAACAAAACAGATCAGTCAACAAATGGTGGAATTGGGTTCTCCTTGTTCCAAAACCAACTATTTAAAAGGAGAAGTTGTTCAAACCAAACTTTGTACTTAGGATAGAAAGTCCTATGAGTTTATGTTAGACCATATCATTTGATTGTTGGTAGTGTACATTCTGACTGTCAGCAAATTAATGCTCGAGAGCCCCACATATAGACAGATCCTGCTTCCTTGGCAGTCCCAGGATCAACACATTAGACAGAAGTCTTGGCACACCGGTGCAGTAGGTCCAAAATGATCCATCTGAGCTGTACAGGAAAGACTGATCTATTGGTAGTTTGAAAACAGCTGAACTATGGTATTTACAATCAGCAAAGTTCAGGAAGTTTAACATACATAACATAACTATATGACAAAGAAACTTCAAAGCAAACAAAGTCACGTAAACCTGACCCTTGTCCATCCTATGCGGAAAAAAGATAAATTGCCACATATGAAGTTTAACATTAGGTTAATACTTCACAAACATATTTAAGATATGGTAACTAATTGTCAATTTCTTTTGAGTAATATTGTTGTGGTGTTGTGGCTAGCATGTTCTAACTATGGGTCAATTTTGCCACTCTAGCAATAGTCCTTATTTGTGATATATTTGTACAATAGAGCACCAATTAAAGGGATTCTGCAGATGTGGACCTTAGAACATTTACAGAAATGTTTATTAATGTGCACTGTCCCTGCTAAATAAGATACCAAATACAGCTAAGACGATAATTTTAAAGTTACATATCAGCAAATGCACATCAGAAGAACAATAACTTGAATTTCTGTTCCATCCTCCTCAGGGCACATTGCCTACAGCAAATCATATGAAATAGAAAACACAGCTCCAATAAATGTGTAACAAAACGTTTAACAGCATTAGAAATTCTGTCTTAAGAGCAAACTGAATATCAACCCGATTCTACAAACCTTTGAAAACATCCCTGAGGACAGATATACGTCATTTACGACATACATAGCTCGGAGCTTATTGTGTGGCAAAGCACACAAGGCTCAAATTGATCTGTCACTGCAACCACCCAGCAAGATGACATGAATCAATTGGCTGAAGCGATATGTGTACACAAACCACTGATGCGACCTTCGTGTTTGTTTCCCAGTCAGACACCTGCAAACAGCACTCTTGCGATCACAACGGAATCCATAGGGGAAATGCTGCTAAAGAACTATCTAGCTTGTAGGCAATAACAACAGCCACCAAGAGGGTATTTGTAAGAGCCTTGGGGCATTTTTTGGCGGGATATGGGATTGCAACAGAAAGGATCATGTCAACTTTAGGCCGAATGAGGTCCAGTCTGACTAATATCCAAGTGCTTGCAGATTTTATGCCGCAGTGGTATTTGCTAAGTGTACAGATTTGTTTGCTTCAGTCACTCATAAACCAATTGTGGCTTTAAGAGAATGAGAACAATGATAGACTCAAATCTTTCCTTATTATGTGTTTTGTACCTGTCCTTAATATGAGTTGATCTTCAAGGATGGAGAAGCATCTCCTTTCAAACCAATCTCTTGTTACCTGCCAAAAAATGTATCATGAACGGCAGTGATTTGAGAAAATGTATATGGCAAAGTAAATTGGCAGCTTCAGGTTCTTGTCAATATTAGACTATTGTGTGATCACAATAGTCTTTTGCATAATATTTTAATGTTTACCAGGAGAGGCGGAAATAAGCTCTATCAGATCAGTGTTGGACATTTCTTTTTCTCGTTGCACAGTAATGAACAGTAATGCATAAACATAAATTAATTAATGTGAGTATTGGATTCTCTCTCGATGCTTGCATCCAACTCACTGATAAGGGCCAAACACAGCTGATGGTGCTGGAAACAACACAATAATTACATATGAGGTTCAGCCACCCACAGCTCAATGACATCCAATGGCTGGCTGTCAGCTTAGTGTGTAAGGTATGTGTGTAAGCTTAATCCCAGTGCAAATGACATCTGTGATACATTCTCTCACAAGTAATTAAGCAGAGGAGGGATCCTTTAAGGACAATGTGCCTATATATGAAGATCAGATATCACAGCTTAACAATGCTCTTGTCTCTTTATATAATAGTCTCTTTGTATTACTCAGGTTGAATTACTGCCCAAATGTGTGGCGATGGCATTGCCTCTTATCTTTTCCGAAACGTTGGTCTGAATATAAACTTGTATCGTCGTCGATGTAAATGACCAGCAAGCTATCAACCATTGTGCAATTCTGACCAATTTAATTGCTAAGGTACAGTAGGACTGGCTTTAATTACCTCCATTAGTCACTCCAAATGGCGTTCAAGTTTGGAGTCTCATTTGAAGAATATTTAATAAGACAATCACATCTGAAAGAGCTCTTATACTTTCATTATTTAAATGTGGCTGAGCAATGCAAAGTGCTGTGTAAAATAGATTATGACCAATATCACTTTATTATCCATTACCAAAAATTGTAGTCACTCTATTTGAACATTTTGCTTGCCAACATTCACCCTGAAAACATGGACTGAATTTAAATATTGAGTTGTCCAATTCATCTTACTTTGCATTGCCCTCTATTGTGTTCTCTTAATGCTATAGGGCGAGTCTTAAAAAGGGATTAAACCAGATTTTATCTCACAGAGCTGCAAGTGTGTCAGATGGAACAGATGTACAGTATGTACATTACTCATAGAGTTGCTGTATTATCTTCCTACAAATTCAGAAGCTTGGCGCTGATTTCACAAGTTTCCATGTGTAATCCCACACCAGTGCTGCACAAATCTGCTTCAAGACACTGGTACTAGCCTAGTGTGCCGTGAATAGCGCAGGCCCTACCTACATCCGGTACACTCCAGCATGTGCACTTTGGCTTCGATACTACCTCTCTGCAAATGCAAACAAGATATCCCCTAACAAAAACATGCCTGTTTGCTATCCTTGCTCCAATATAGTAGCACAAATTGAAGTGGGGGAGTTTCCCCATTACTGTTGCAGTCCCACTTGTTTTGCCTGCACCTTGGCCATTAAACCAAAAAAATTAATGTGGTAGTTACACCAGTGCTTGGTTTGACCTAAAGTACTTGAAGCGAATATACCTGAACATTTCTCGCTATTCTGAGTTTGTATGTTAATCATCCTCATCACCATTTCTGACCCAAACCATGTTATGAACAGCAACTATGAATTGTTACCATCTAATCAGAGAAACAGGGTCCTGCGTTTAATAAAATTAGACTGAAGCAACAGTCAATCCTAACAGCAAATACAGAGCTAAATCCCATGTCAAATGAATGCTACGGGGTCTTTGAGCATGTTTCTCTCAGTGGTTGTGATTTTAAGGTCAAATGTTTGTTTTTCTTGGATTTCGCTTGATATTTGTCATTGTTGATGTTGCAAATAGAGCAGCTGTGTTGAAAGTCAAATGTCAGACTTCATTTTCAGACTTTCATTAAAGTATTATCGTGGGAATCGTTTATTGTACTTATTGCAAATCTCTTTGAAGAAAAATAGTGTCAGCTGAATGAAATATTATATAATGTAATCACACACCTGTTGCAGTGTCCCAAAAAAATGTGAACACTTCCTTAAGGAGGAAAGCTGACTGTATATTGAAATCCACCAGGTAATCATATTAAAGTAAAATGTGTGATAAGGGGTTAAAAGACCACTTAATTAACACTTTAACATATTCAGAGTCAGAAAAAGTTCTATAGTGAATGTATTGCACCAACTGCTTTCAAAGAAATGAATACCATAACTGTATGAAAACACAGATAAAAGGCTGGACTTGAGGCTGGGATTTTATTTTTTTACTCTGCAGTTTTTCGATGTCATTTTCTTCCTCACACTTCTCAGACCCGCAGCTTTGAGGCTCTTACATGTTGCAAATGCTCATTTTCAAAGAGATTACAACACATATCTGTCAGAAGCAGAATTGCATGGATATTATGCATGGGGACGACTCAGAAGTCTGCCAGTGGGAAACACATTGCAGTGAGCCTGAACCATCACCAGAGATTAGGGGTGACTTCGTAAAATGGGACAAGACCAGGCTCGCGGGGTTGACCAGGTTGCAACCAGCTGAAGACGTGCTTTAGCTGCACAATTTTGCTGTATTTGTAGCACACGTAGAAAGGTAGGAATAAAACATCTATGTCAGCTAAACATATTTCCTGAAGCAAGTGGCCTCATGTGACTCACCGAAAAGAGTGACACCCTTTACAGAATACTTGTGGCCACGCAAACACAGTAGACCGTTCTTTTTAAAGGAGAGATTAAAGTAATTTACTCTACAAAAGATAAAATGTACTCAAATGCAGAAAGCTTAAAGTACAGTACCTAATGTGAGAGTGTTAACAATAAAGAAACATTGACCTGTATTTAAAAGAATGTTAAATAAATAAATTAAACACCTCACATTCTTAATTCTTCTTTGTCCAAAGCATCAATGTAATGTTTTTTTTTCCTCAATGAAGTAGTCGTATGGTTTCAGACCTCTGAGTTCCTGCCCACAGGGGATTTATTTAATTTGTCAAGAAAAAGGGGTAGCTATGATGTTGTAAAGCAAAGCAGGACTAACATAATTCCTCACAATACTTCTCATCATTAGCATTTAACCCAAAAACTAGTCACCATGTCACAATGATAGAGTGTGTATATGATGTAAAAATCTCCAAAGGTTGATAACATGTTAGAAGACGCAGGCTAATGAAAGTAGCATGGCTTAGCGAGCTTGCTAAAATGTGCTATCAAGCCAAGTAAGCTAACATTCATAACATGTTAGCAGAAGCAGGCTAACAAAAATAGTGTGGCTATGCTAGCTTGCTAACATTTGCTATCCAGCCCAGCCATATACAGCTCCAGAGAAAGTTAAGAGATTTTTCTAAAATCTTTATCTCTACGTGTATGGCAGCCATTTCAGTAGTTTACGGAAGAGGATTAGGGCCACGTGAAAACATTTTTGGCAGGATATGAAAAACAAAAAAAAATGTTTTTGGTTCTGAGAAAAAAGTCTGAATTCTGAGAAAAAAGTCTGAATTCTGAGAAAAAAATCTGAATTCTGAGATAAAAGTCTGAATTCTGAGATTAAAGTCAGAATTCAGACTTTTTTTTCAGAACAGAATAACATTTTTTGGGGGGGGGGGGTGAATTTTTTTTTGTTGACAGAATTCTGACTTTAATATCAAAATTCTGACTTTAAAGTCAGAAGTACGGGTCGCTGTGGTGGCCCAACTTCAGTGAGAGACTCTCATCATGCACTACAGAACAATAAAGGAGGTAACGGAGTTTCTGCGCGCCAGAGGGGTCCCGGAGGAAAGCATATTCCAAATGGCAGAACAAAAGGTGAGTTATAAATCTAGATGTGTTGTTTTGACGTAATAGTATTTGACATCGTAAAAACAACGCAAAGGCCTTAGAATGTGAAATGCAGACCATGTTTAGCTAGCAGCTTATAAGTGACCCATGATATCACACTTTTAACATTTCAAACTATGTAACTCTGTCCCAACACATCATCTGCTTTAGTCCATCAATATGTGGGTGTGATGTTTCTTTTTACACAATAATAAAATAAAAAAGGTATGGTATGGTAAGGATGCTACAGTGTGCGCCAGTTGACCTGACCCAACATAACATAACCACTTTTTATATCCACTGTTGTGTAACTGCTGCGCATGTGTCCTCATGCGCCCATCTTTGCAGCAACAGAAAGTTACTTTGATGAAAAATAATTATATCTGTTCCAAATGAGTTCTGTGGATTATCATGAGTAACTCTCATTATTGAAATTGCCTTTATATCAACACTAGCTCAGAGGAACATACTGTAAACAACTGACACATTTTGGCCATGCTCTGCGTATCATAAAGAAAGCAACCATCCATTCCTTTCCAATTTAAGAAGATCAAACCATTTTGATTACACCCTGAAAGTTGTGTTGCACATCAAAGCACCAGAAATAAGATTGTCTCCTGGATGGGATTGTGTGGTCCGTTAGCTTTTAAATATGATTTTACTGTAGCACATAAATGCAGTTGTGCTCAAAGGCCCTTTAAGTACAACCTTTCTCACTGGTATGTGAACACAGCATAATAGCCATGACTAAAGAATGATAATTGTCCAGTGGCAGTCATCCCAGACCCAGACATCACCAAAATCTGATCAACTGAACCTTGGGCCCACAGCCATCTGCCACCCAATTTAATCTAAATCCTCTAATGAACTCTGGGATATCTGGCTAGTAGACAGACGACACCAGATGAGTGAATAATGTAACCTAATTTGTTATGTGAGGTAAAGATATCTTGCAAAATATTTGAGTCACATCGCACAGGCTGATGGCCTTCTATTCTAAGTGTCTTCTGATTTTTCCTGACAGCCACAGCATACAGGTCAATGAACATCTCTAAAGAAATTTCGTTGTGTTTGTCATAGGTGACGGAGGGATAAAGAAAGAATTCAGTTTCACCAAAGCAATAATGCAACCACTTTTCTTGCTTATGCCTGAAAGCATGTAATTATCCTCCCACCTCTCTCTTTTGCTCTTCCTCTACCCCCTTTTTCTCTCACACACAAACGCATAAATATCTCAAGTGAGTGTAAGTGCAACATTCGTGTGCTGCACTTTAGCCTGTCAGGTTGATGACGAGTACACTGCATGTGTCTGCAGTATGAGTCATTAAATATAACTATAAGAAAATGAATAATGCTTACAGTAAGTTGCTAAAGTTGACATGTTGTTGCATGTAAAGATATTGTCTGAAAGCAAAAACAATATGTTGTCAGTGAACATTTTGCAAATACAGTACATTCAATAAAAACATTTTGCAACTGGTCAGACTGCATTTTTTCTCATTAGTTTGAGTACCTTTAAAGAGGTCATATTATGCTCATGTTAAGGTCAATATTGTGTTTTGTGCTTCCACTGTGATATGTTGACATGCTTTAATTTTTTACAGGTGCTTTATTGTTCTCATACTTCGTCATAATCTGTTGGAATGCTAGCAAATAGAAATGTGAGTGTGATGTTACGGAAGTAAACAAAGGAATTCAATAGAGGCTTTTCTGGGGGGCATAAAAGGGCCCCTTTAAAACAAAGACACATTAACAACACCTTCACACATAAAGCCATTTCAAAAAGGAGAGACTTTGTTTTGATGAATTAGTATGCATGTATTGCCAAGAGCATGCAGATTAATGTAGTAGTGATTAGTGATAAGACCACGTTGAGCCCCCCCTCCCCGGGGTCAAGTGGTGGTGGAGGCATGAGACGATTCAGAGGAACGGGAGGTGGAAGGTATGGAGGGGGGCTTTGTCGAGTCACCTGAAATGACAGTTGTCGAAACGGGAGAGAGCAGATTTGAAGGTTTGACTATGCAGTAGAATAGATGCGAAGGTGATAGGTTTATCTGGGGAGTGAACGCCCTGATCGATGGTTGGAAGGGGTGAAAGTAGTGAGATAGAATATGTGAATGGCAGGCTATGGAGACATTCTTCCTGATAGAACTTGCGATAAGCTTCATGTTTTACTGAAATTTGGGAGGAGCATTTCAGAGACGTTCCAACACATGACAGCTTTCTTGCTGGTTCCAACCACAGATACCAATTATGTATGCAAAATGTTGAGCTGGTGCCCTACCACAATACATGCCATTTAAATGTATGCACCTAAATATAAAACATTCCATTTATTTTTTCCATTTTGAAGTGAACCACCACATAACATTCATTTATTTTCTTAATGGAGAAGTTGACTTTAAAGCCTTTGTGAATTGGCATAAGGCAAACTGTGGTCCCCTCTCTGCATTTAGAAACCATTAAAGTTCATGCTTGAAATACATATGGTTTTCTACAGTAAAACCTATTTTCTCCTCAATAAACTCCCACACTGAGGATTAGAAGTTACACAAACGGTCCTTATCCAATAAGTGTCCATGTTAGAAGATCCCCCACCCACTGACTCATTTCATGATTTAGATTGCTTGCATCTCGGATCTTCATTGCAAAAAGGCCCCTTGGTCTTCCTTGTAATCGGGGACAACATATCCGACAACTTGTGCTAAAATTAAGAAAGCACCGTCACAACCTAACAGTTTGAATGCATTAAGCTCTTTATTGATTGCACACAGAAGATACCCAAATGTGTGTTCACTGTACTGCATTAAACAAAAGCACTGGGAACACATGTATTTTTTAATTCTGGATAACTGACAAAATGCGATAATATTAAGCCAAACATAATAAGCCTAAAGCTTATATTCATATTAAATGGACACATACTGCGCTCATGCTGTGGCAGAGTACATGAATTTACGATCAAAGCATAAACTCATATTACACACTTAACATGTATATGGAACCGTATTAATGAAATCATTATAGTTTAATAGCATCATAAGGATGAATGGTATATTTAATTGCATTTAATAGAGACAGGCAACACTCTCATGCATTAATTTACAAAGGCTGCTTTATACACAGTATTTCCCTCATGCATTTTTTTAATTTATGAAAGACAATAACTAAACAAAGAAAAACGAAAGCCAGTCAAAGCTAAAGACTTAACCATCCATATTTTGTTATGATCAGGTTGAATACTGATATTCCGTGACTTTTTCTAGACACCATAGCACAATTATGGCATAACAGCTAAGAATCATCTTCACAACATTTACAAAAATGTTTTCTGTTTCCTGTGCTGTCTTTTTTTGAAACTCTCTAAATCAATCATGACCCACAATAAAAGGGACTGTATTTCTACAAATGTTGTTTGGTTACCATATGGATGGAAAATGTAAAATCCATGTAACAGCTTTGAATTTTAGGCTTTGGTGATTTGTAGAAATCAAAAGAATAATGCCATATAAAAAATGCACATATGTTTAAAAAATGTAAACATAAATGATAGCTTGACACTTGCTATGCTTATGCAATGCTTGAAATGATTACATTTCCACCGCACAACAATAAGCAACATATGGTGAAGCATGCGCTTAGATCCATTAGAATATGAAATAAGAGTCTTTTCCAATTCTATATTTACCATGACCTACGAGGAAAGCTTTACTTCACCTGCAAACTGTTTTTCCATCTCAGGAGATGTTTACATGGGCCTGACGTCGAGTGAAGTCAATTCATACTTTTCATGCAGCTGTTCAATGTTTATAGTGTTTCAGATTGACTGAAAAAGTAAGAGTGTAAGACAGGCCTTGAATACCACATACCACAATTTCATTGCTATAGGAAAACAAACAGTTTACATTTCAGCATTTTTAACAGATTCTTTTTAATATTTCTGTCTTTCAAATCTTAAGAGTTTCAGACTAAGTCAGTTTGTCTTTGATCACAAATAATATGATTTGGCCTTTAAGAAAAAATAGATCTATTCCCCAGTAGTTTCCACAATGTTTGTTTTACTTTGTCCCTAAAGACATTCTAATTTAAAGAGTGCACTGACCAAAGCTGCAGGAGTGGACACAAAACGTCCTGGGGAAGATAGATTGCTCTTTCCTCAGGAACTAATTAAGCAGTGTCTTCAAGGGCCCGTGTTCAAATGCCAAGTCCTGAAGCTCCATGTCTGCAGGGGAGGGGGCAGAAGAAGGGTTCACAAAACAGGCAGATAAACAAGCCGTGCTAATTGTTCATTATGATAGCTCTTTGAAGGCCATTTGAGTTGTCTAGTTTGGGGTCAGTTGTTCGTATCGACTCAATTTTTTACATTTTGGAAGTTACATGTAAGTAACGCAGCTTGATTATCTATAGTTGTATTACGCGAACCTAGTGCATATCAAGCACCATTAATTTGCTGACGAGATAAGAATTTCTCATGCAATTTTCAGTGGTGGAAGAAGTATTCAGAACCTTTAATTAAATGAAGTAATACATACCTTGTAGAAATTCTGTTACAAGTAAAACCACTGCATTAAAAAAAAGGTTTTAACTTGAGTGAAAGTACATAAGTATTTAGCATCAAAGTATACTTAAAGTAACACATTAAGTATACTTTTAGAACTCATTTTGATTGGTTTGGAACCCATATGTCACCGAGTCACTCTCATGTTATGCCCCCGGACGAGCCCTGAGATCCTCCTCGGCCAGCTCTTTAAAAAGTCCCCAAAAATAAGATTTGTGAGGCAGCTTTTATTAGTTAGTGTTTTGAAGATTGTATTACTATACTCAAAAACTGTGGAACATCCTACCAGGAAATATCAGAGAGGAACATTTTTAAACAAAAGTTAAAGACACATCTTTTTGAATTAGCTTTTTATTAGAGACACTCTTTTTAAATGAGTTGCATTATTCTGTACATTCATTAAATTTTGCTGCTGGTAAATGTGGAGTTTTAAGAGGCACTATTATCGTAATTTTCAGGTTCATATTTATATGTTGTGCCTCTACTGTGACAGGTTTACATGCTTACATTTTCCAAAGAGCTTTATTTTTCTTGCACCTCTTTTAACCCTCTGTCTGAAACCAGCAGTTATTGGTTAGCTGGCCGGCTCTGTTGTGATTGGTCGACAGCTTAGAGATATCCTGCCCCTTAGCCTATCACCTATAATTAGTTGGAGAGCTAGCCAATAGAAGCGTGAGTGTTACATACTGACTGTGTCACTATGTTATGGAAGTACAATTTGGGATTTTAGATGCATATAACACACAACAGCAAAGGGAAAACCCGGTGTGATATTTTAATAACTTACTACTTTCAGGTTTATTTATATATTGTATTAATAATGTGACACTGCAAAGTAGCTTGTAACTAAAGCTGAATGTAGAGAAGTAAAACTAAACTGGCTTTTTTAAAATTACAGTGGAGTGGACGTATAAAGTAGCATACAATGGAAGTACAATACCTCAAAGGTGTATTTAAGTAAAGTTCTTTAGTAAATGTACTTAGTTACTTACATACAGTGGCAATTCCCTGAAATTGTTAATGGCAAAATGCAGTTCAGAGTGATGGTGTGTCTATTATATGGTGAGGTTATTCTTCATCAAGCCTGAAACACACAGATCATATAAATTGTTAAAACTTGAAATTCAAACACACCAAGTTACTGTTAAGTCAGATGTGTGGATTTTTAAACAACTATATTTAATTGGATTGCCAACCGCCTGAGGAATTATCACATTTTTAAACATCTAACATCCACATATAACCTCCAATTCGCCTCTCTTCATCACACAGTAGAGGATGTGTGATGATCCATGCACGGTAAGTGGATTTACCGCTTTGTGTAATAGTGAGGTAGGCTGCAGCAATAAATGACAGTGTTTTCTGACACACTCCATTTTGACTTCACTCTAGTGAATTTGAATAGCATGCTGAGATACAATGGCTAATTGGCTGATCCATCTCAACATTAAATGCATTTCATAGCACACTTAGTGTCTTTTCAGTGGTATTCAATGCACCATTACAGGAATTCAATTGAAGGTAAAAAAAAAAAAAAAGTAATGGGATTGCAGAGAAATGAATAGTCATCAAGTACTCAAAATCATTCACAAGCTCTCTCAAAAACTGTCAGAGCGACAATAAGCATAATTTGTCAGTAAATCACCCACTTCCTTTTGTGGAATGCAAGTGATGAAGCCCCTGTATCAAATATGCATGTTAAGAGGCCAGTGAACAGCAGAATAGATGTGTACATAAATATATATAGCAGGGCAAGAATTTGGTACACTACAAACCTCTGCTAGGAAATTATTGCATGACGTAAAAGCACATATATACACACATACATATATAATGCATGTAGAAGGGTAATTGAATTGGGATTTTTAACACGTAATCACTTGTATAAAATAAAGAGCCGACAAATTAACGCTACCGCCCCATATTTAGAGGGAATATATGTTTAAGCGATGAGATGAAACCTAACCTTTAGTATTTACTGAATGCCTCTTAGCTTCCTTTACACTCCTCAACTGTGAAGCTCTCACTCATTTTGCCCTGAGGGTGTGTTGGTGCTGAAGGTGAGGGTATAGAGCCCTAGAGACAGTCATGCTCCTCTTTCATTCATTTGTGTTTCATGTACAGATTCTTATCCACTTCTGCTCCCTCTCACAGAAGACACATCTAAGAGTCCACAGCTTAATATTCATGAGGAGAAAATAGAGAAAGGACACAAAGTATATCGTATAAGTAATGTTTTATAGTCTAGTGTCCAACACAAACTGGCTTTGAGACTGGGAAGGCCAAAGGAAGAGTCTTTTTATTACATGTGTCTCAAAAATAAATATATGAGACACCTGTGACTCTGACAAAAGACTGTGCAGAGTTGATTTCTTCTTGCATATGAACTTGAAATACCAAGGTAGCTTTTTTGTTGCTTTTGTGTCTTGGTTACATAAGAGAAACTGCACCTGTGAGTGTGTGTTTCCATGTAAGGTTATGTGTGGGTGTGACAGCATATATGCATGTGTATCTGTACACATCCACACAAGCCTCTGTGTGCAAAAGTATGTGGGTGTGATATGGATTAGTTTGAGTGAATACTGCTCTGCACACTAAACCCCTTAAATGGGATTAATTCAAGGTGGGCTTGCAGAATGAAAGATGCCTTTTACCTTGGGTTTGTGTTTACACCAAGGTTTGCTGAATTCAATACGTTCCTCTTTTAATGGTAATGCAATTGAATATTACGCAGTAGTGTGTAAGTTATACTGTACGTTGAATGTGTCAACTGCTCAGTGTTATTTAAAGAATTCTTAATTAAATTATAGGCTGGGCTTATAGAGAAATATAGTTTACAAATTACGCTTTAGTTTATCAGATGGATTGAAAGCAAACATATTATTTGTGTTTCATAAATTTGAATATTATAATAGAAAGATTACTGTTTCCTATTCTCAGTAATGAAACACAAATTGGCAGTATATTGAAAGCTGGATGACACTGCTTACATTACATGTCAATTCCCTTTTCTGCTTTAAATACAAAATGATGGCAACATTTTATATCCTCACTTTATCTGCTGTTGAAAACATTTCCCAGTTGCGGAACATTAACGGGTTTCTGATTCCATTCAAGTTGGGATACTCAAGAAGTGTTGTAATGTGTAAGCATTTGCTTCATATAATGTATTGAAGCATCTTTAGGCTGCTAGTAATCCCACATTTTGAGATTTTGAGGGTTTCTCTTTACTGTAGCGTGTTACATAGGTTTGCATGTAAATGGTCTGCAAAGACAGAGAGTTTCTCTCCCACACACTCCCCCCCCCCCCCCCTGCCTGAAACGCCTCCATTGGACTCCTTTGGTTACTTTTGTAACAAAATGATATCACTATGTATCATTTGTGCTTCTATTGTCTAGCGCCCTAACAGTCGACCAGCTATCCATTCAGAGCAGACTGGGCTCTGGTTTAAGAAAGAATAATGACCTTTTTGAACATTAAAGCATGTAAACAGGCACAAAATACAAATATGAACCTGGAAATGGAATACAGTTACCTTTTTTTGTAACCTGATTATTACTCCCCAAGCCTTCTTTGACAGTAGCTGACCAAGAATTCAAGTTCATGCACTACTTAAACAATGCAAGGAAATGAAGACACTCACAGTGACAGCGGTGTTTTATAACACTGTCCCAAGGAATGTAAATTCATACATTCTTTAGGAACGACCTCCAGGGTCCATATTTTGAAATATTCATTGCCAGACAGAGGGGTCAGCTAAAGTCAGAGGATTTTACAGCCTCACTTACCATGAATATTCTTTATTGCTTCTGAATGACTCTCGGGCGAATATATAAACTTTGTGTCTCCGTCCACTCCTTTGCTTTACCGTCGCTTCAAGCTAGAAAACCCTCAAAACTGACAAAAGGCAGTGAGAGAAAAGAACTTGAGCGAAAAGCTGCAGGAATACTGGGATGATGTGAGCCAGCTGCACTCAAGTGTGACTGCTCCCATTAATATCGCCATTCATCCACACAGAGCGTTGTTAGCATGAATCGGGTAAGGGTATGGCCTGATGTGTTTATTTTTATTTTTTCCATTTGATGGATTGTTAAATCAGCAGTGACGTTCAGAGCTGGAGAACTGAAGATGGAATCGTTCCATACAATATCAAGTGAATAGGGCTCAAATAGCCTTTATATAGAGAATTCAAGGAAAGTGGGATGTGGTATTTGTCATTTCCTCTGTTATTCCTTCCATTCACTAAGACAATAAAGAAGATGGATAAACAACCGCACAGCCATACTTGGCAAGTAAATTGCAAACAATTTCATTTTGTCTTTTGTCAGAGAGTTAGTGTATGAATGTCTCCACTGTGGGGACTAATATTAGAACGACAGCTGCAGTATAGAGCACTCGAACACAGAGCTGCATGATATGGCCTCTCTGGGATGATTTCAGGGACATTGCATGTTCTTTCCATAAAACCTTGCATATCACTGAACTCTCCGTTTAAGTATGACAGACCAAACCTCTGGTGATATGAACATAATGTGTGATCAGTCATGTCCCCATGTAATTTATTGGCAGCTGATTTTGCAGAGGTTAAGAAATTAATTTCATCCACTGAAGTCTGACTTCATCTCTGGTGACTTACTTGGCTGTACAGTGGAATTTAGATGAGGTGACACATTCAGTGTCACTGCTCACAGAGCAATCTGAGTCAACAACCTGGGCTTAAGATGAGAAGAGCTTGTGACGGATGAGTGTATCGGTGTCTTACTGCGCCATCTGGAAGCGATGATGAAGTGCTTAAAATGCAGGAAGTATTAACAGAAATAAACTATATAGTTCTTGTTATTGGAAAGAGGATACCTAGAATGCAGGATTTTATTTTCTTGAAGAGGACATATTTTGCTCATTCTCAGGTTCGTATTTGTATTTTGTGCCTTTACTGTGACATGTTTCCATGTTTAAATGTTCTAAAAGTGCTTGTTTCTGATACTGTCTGTGCTGCATCACCTCTTTTCACCCTCTGTCTGAAACTAGAGTCCAGTCTGCTCTGATTGGTTAGCAGGCTACTTCTGTTGGGAAACTGCTTAGAGATGTCACGACAATGTTTTGGCAAGCCAATAGAAGCTCGGGGGTTACATAGAGATGTCATTATGTCGCAAAAGTAAATAAAGGAGTCCAATGGAGGAAATGTAGGCAAGGGGGGAGTGTGTTGGAGAAAAACTCCCTCTGGCGGAAACTTTGTGATTTAAGCCTTTGCAGACCATTTGCATGCACACAAACATTTGTAACACACTACAGGAACAGGAAAACCCCAAACAGCGCAAAAAGGCCTCTTCAAACATCTCTTATGGGGGCGTGATAATATAGCTACGGAGGTAAGAGCACCACCTAGGCCAGGGGTGGTTGCAGACAACAGGGGCACATGCTGGTCCGTCATGGCCCCTGTGTGAACACTTTGACATTCACATAAAGGACATGCTTGGTGGAGCCATTTATCTCTCAGTCCAGTGACAGCAGCGGTGGTGTGGCTGGGAGGAGATGTGGATGCGTCCTTCAGCTGTGTTTGTGATTCGCTCTTAGACAGGATAGCAAAGATGGAACCTCCTCGGGGGATGAGCGTCTTCATTACCACAGCCTGCCGCTGGTGAATGATGGTTTGACTGCACTCTATATGGCTGGTTAGATAGGTATCACAGAAGAGCATATGTGCCCTTCCCCCTTCTTGCGATGTTTTGATGTAGTTGGCCCTGATAAGGACTGGACTTTAGAAATAGAGACATAATAGACCTCTGATTATGACTGTTAAAAGTACGAGACCACATATCCAACGCATTACAACCATGCCATAAAGATATCTGTTTGTTATTTTATTTATATACATAGGTCATTCACTGGTCCTTTCTATGAGTCGTTCCCACATGGCATTTCAGTGACGTTTCAAAATTAAGTTAATCAAGCAGCTAATAATACACAAGGAATATAAACACATACTGTCTTCCCCTAAAGTTGAGTGTGAGTCACACCATTTCGTAAAAGCTCCTGCCTCTATACAAATAATCAAAAGTTATGTTTGCAAAAAAAAGAAAATACAGGGAGAATTCCTATTTTGCGGATAATGGAGACTACATTTTCCGAATTCAATTTTGCAGAATTTCAACAAAGCAAGGAAACATGTTATCTTTTGGAACATATGCTGCCTTTTACCTTGCTTTTTTTCCACTAAATAAGTTATTGCAAACTTTATATTTATTTTTATAAAATCCTTAGTGGCGTTGTCAAGAGGAAGTTTTGTGAATAACAAGTGACTGTGAATCCATGAGAGGGAAACAAATGTCAGATGTAAAATGCCTTGGTAGTGGCAGCTCATGTTTTAATTAATGAATTTGTGTTCTGCCCCTCCTCTCCTAGTCTCCTTAGGCTTCCTGAAGAAAAACATGATGCGTTAAAAATGTAAATACATAAGCTGGGCACCAATGCCCACCCCCCTCTAATGGGATAGGAGGCAAGAGCGACATACAGCAGTAGTTTGGAAACTGATGTCTGAACTGCCTTTAGCTAAGTTGCCTTCAACTTTTCACCCCAATCCATTATGTGTTTTCCAATAAATGTATAAAACTAATTATGCATAAAATGTTCCCTTCCTGTTAATCTTGAATCAAATACTACGACAAACGTATTATTACTCATGCCTCATACATGCTAAGTTGTGACCTTTACATTGTTTACCATTACTAGGAAGCATTCATATAGACAAATGAATATCTCAAGTGTCATATTCGGTGTGTGACCTCTTCAGGGACTGCATGCATTATCGAGGAAAAGAGTAATGAAAAGAAAAGCACTTGCTTCTGACTCATCCAAAAATAATGCAAATGTTACAGCGTGGGAAGGTGTGAAAGTAGCTCTAGTCAATCAGATGCTGCAGACTTTTCTCTTTAATGAAAGTAGGATTTTTAGTGTGTATTATCCTGTTAGCCACACAATCCTGCGATAGAGTAAACGTGATACAAATGCAAATGGTGAAGAAGAAGTGTCCTCCAAAATAGGATTTATCCAGATGACTATTGGTATATGTCTTGCATTGTATAAGTTACATCTCTAATAAGTGTACAAATATAGTGCATGTTTTTAGATGTTTCTAAAGTGGTTGTACAATTATATTTTGATAAAATTAGATCACGGTTAAAGGGACAGTTTACCCCATATACAAAAATATGTTCCTCTTAGTGCTATTCATCAATAAAAATGATCTGTGTGTGACATGCCCAGTGTTGGATATATTACATGAAGAAATGTCTGCCTTCTCTCAAATATTAGCAAACTACATGGCACTTTGCAGGTCATGCTCAACTAAAAAAAACACAAACAAAAAACTAAACACTAATACTTTTTAGAAATCAACAAACTACTGTAGTTTCTAAAGTTGGCGCAAAAGAAGTACTTTCTTCCAACCTAAGTACACACCACTTGTATCACTGCTCGGAAGAAAGGGTGCCTATCCTCATGGACAAGAGGCGCTCCTGAGATCCCAGTGTTATAGCACAGCTAAAGAGGACGTCATTAATGTTTACTTCATGTACCATCAAAAGCAGAAGCCTGTCATCCATCACTTAAATACTGTACACAAATGTGTGTACTGAGTAATTATTAAGTGGTACCTCATCATTACTCTACAGTTACTAAGAAGTAACACTAGTGGCTCTAGTTCCCATGGTTTACAGTTGATTGTGACCAACAGATTAAAGAGCATTTTCGCTCACATCCTAGTGGCTTGAGCTTTGAGTGGCATGTTAGCTAGCCAATAAAAAGAGCCTAGTGTGAGGCAGTGACTTTGCTGTAACCTATTGGTGAAATGTGTATTAAAATTGCCTTTAAGGGGGGGAAACATGGGTAAATTACAGTCAAATAATCATGAAGCAAAAGGGATTACTGAGCAATGATTCAGTGTGTTGTATCACTTCTCTTTGGCGTACAAAACATGAGAAGCTGATGTATGAAGCGTCAGTAATTAATAAGGTATTACTGGTTTTGTGCTGATCAGCGGATGATTCATTAATCAGGAAAGGCACATGAGGAAAGTGGTCAACAAAACAAAAATGATAATTTCCTTACTCTTGTTGGATTGAGCAATGTTAAAAAAAACTTGAACCCAATGCTTCACTGCTTAACTATTTGCATATGAGAGTGTGATGCTTCTTTAGTTCTGCTACAATGGGGAAAATATGCTCAGTTTGAGGTTACTGCTACATAAAAGGGCAGAATATTCCCTCTTATGATAAAACATGTTTTCCGGTGGGCCGCCATCTACTGCGCTCCATCATTATTATGATAATCTGTCACGGTACATCAAACAGCTCTAGGCTTATAAATTATAAAGATAATTAATGGGAAATGTTTGTCAGAGTGCATCCACAGGACCCTGGTGTCCGTTGTTTTTTAGCCATGACACCACAAGTGCAAGCCTCATAAGGTGGTAAATATTTACCGCCAGATATTTTTAATCAGTCACCTTGACATGCAAATTGTGGCATGAATATTTAGGTCTGGTTTCTGAGTAGAAGGGAGGAAATATGGTGGAAAGTCTGTATACATTATGTCACTGAAGTACTAATGTGAGATACTTGAGATCTGATGGACGATACTTTATTAATTCGGGCTGAAATTCAAAATGTACCTATTCTTGTAACTTCAAATAATAATGAGTAAATATAATCCAATATAAAAAATATGATTCCGAAAGGGGCCATTCGGCATAATGAGCACCTTTATTAATACTATTAATTTATATACTTTTATTAAATGAAATGTTGACTTTTACTGATGGATTATTTCTGTTGTATTGCTACTTTTACAAAAAAAGACTACCTCTACAGCATAGAGGGCCTTATAGTAATTTCCATTTATTCAATGTCTATAAATCCTGCATGAAGTTCATAATAAATACTGCATGTCATCACTCAAAAGAGATATGATGACATGCAAAAGAATTAAACCACCGACAAACATAATCCCTACAATGAATAGTTTGCAGTATCTTGAATCAAATATTCATTACAAACAGATTTATGCATCTTAGGCCAATTTTGATATAAGTACTTGTGTAAAACAGCCTTATTAGAAATTGTAGAAATACAGCTTATACAGGTACAGTTGTGTCAAAGTAATTTTTTGGCTCCAGATTGCGACCCAGTGGCATCGGAGGTGCTGTTTGAGCTTAAAGAAGTGAGTATGTGGGGAGTTCCTCCTGTGTCCAGTGTCACAGTGTAGAACAGGAGATAATGTCAGCACTGTCTGGATTAATCTGCCTCAGCTAAGGGCAGAGATTAAGGCCATCCATGAAAGTGGGACAACATGGTATCAGTGCTTGGCTAGATGGAATTGAGCCTCACCAGCTTTAGCAGCGCCACCCTGCGTACTCAGAAAAAAGCAAGCATCTATCATAGAAAAGATACCGTATTATCGTTATAAACTTTTGTGAGTGTTATAAAGGATATTTCACTACTCTAAACATTCTCACAAATACAGTTGTATTTTTTAGTGTCCATATCGGTCAGCATAAGCTTTGAATAAACAACGTGAGGCTTCATTCTAATCCCAAGTGCTATGATGTTATGCTCATATACATTTAGGATATCCTCACAGATAATGAGGAGTGTTTGAAATCGAAACTCAAAAACATGGCCTCATGTTCAGCAACCTTTATCATCTTCCCTCTTATGCTGCTTTCAGTATCTCATTAGTAGTTACACACCAAACCCTTTAAATTAGAGTTAATTGCAGCGAGAATAAACAAGACACATGCATATGAGTATGGTGTTTACGAGTACAAAACTGGCAGATCTTTTGTGCATAAAAAACACTTTTGCTGCTCATGCTGACTGAAGTGACACGCCTTCATTACACTACCACATGTCGAGATAGCCCCAGTCTTTGCATTGATGCTGCTGGAGAGAACCTACAAAAATCAACCGGTTAATTACAGACATGGCTGATGCCAAATCGGTAGCAAGTGTCATTAGTCGAGCCAAGCTGCATCTCAAAGAGCCCGAGTGACATGTTTATTAGTTCTTGCAGACAAATTGGAGATAGTTTGGCCTTTACTTAACGACATTACACCTTCTTTATTGCAAGTTGCTTCCTGTTCATCAGACCAATTGTAAACAACACAGTATGGTCTTGGCATTTGAGGTTTTGTGCATTCACAAGAAAAACAACAGGGACCAGCTTGTGATTCTTCTTTAAAGGGGCTCTATTATGCTTTTAGGGGTTTTGTCTTCTGCAATATGGTTATATAGGTTTCTCTGCATGTAAATGGTCTGCAGAGGTTAAAATCACAGACATCTCTCCAACATACTCCAAACACCTCAATTGGACTCCTTTGTTTACTTCCTTAACATAGTGACATCACTAGGTAACTCGTGCACAAAAAATGATCCTGAAAAGGAGTAACATTTGCAAATTCAATTTTATGATGCTTTCATTTTGTCTTACCATTTATTTGGTGCACTTCCAAAACATGCAATACAAACCCAACTCCATGGACAACAGTTACAGTACAGCTCTCCAGAAAATGAAATTGGTTTGAAAAGGACCCATTCAAACAGAAAGGTGTTATACAAGACGTGATTGTTGCCCTAGTTTCAACCTTTTGTGGTATTGTTCTCCCAGATCACAAGTTCAAGCACTAACTTTAACTAGAGAACATCTTGTGATGCGATCAGACCATCCGTAACGCCAAATCGAACCAGGAGCGCAAATTGGTTATGGTTAATGGCCCCTACCCCATTAAATGACTGCACCTTGCACAGTTGCTTTTGTGGTGACAAAATGTGTCCACAGACAAGCCATATACAAAGATATACACCTTGTAAAATACTCAATACAATGTCTGTCGTAGTTCCTGTTACAGTACGATATGATACACTTCACACACATTAGGTGTGTCCATGAGCACATTTTGCCATGATGACAAATGCTAAAAGCAACAATACTAGCGTTGCTGTTGCGGCTGGTATTGATCTTCCTCTAGACACAATTTGTAATGATTAATACTGCAATGATTTTCTGTAACAATAAAGAAAATATAATACAATTGGTTACGTGTTTTCTTTTGTGGGTCTGAACATACAAACCAGCAATCAATGCATCAATAATCCCCATTAAAGTATATATCCCCCCAAAAATCACCATTTTACAAGGACAGTTGCAGAGTAGTTTGATGAAAGACAAAATTCAGAAAAGGTAATTAAAGTGTGCTGCTCTTCCATTATATACAATGCAAGATACTATATTGAGATACAGTATGAGGTTTAAATCATGTTTTAATTTAAATTGCATGTACAATCATTCATAATCAGAGATAAAGCTTTTCTTTTAGATGACCTAAGGATTAGTCCATGAATGTCATAGTTTGTTCATATTGCTTGTATGCAAAAAAAATATCACTATACAGAAAAGTCTTTCTATTTCCACACATATATTTCGACAGTGTATATAGTTGTTTTTGATTTAAAGGAAGAAGTATTTTACTGTAATCATGAAAACACATTTTAGGGTGATCTCACTCACTTTATACACTATGGCAGTTTTCATGGAAGTATAAAAGAGATACCGAAACCATTTTTGGTTCTTAAATAGAAATTGAATGAATACACTGAATATTACTTGTATATAAAAGCTCAAAGAGGCATTTTATCTATTTGATAGAGGCTTATCAATGACTTACCTACAGTTTTCTTCTTTTGGGAGCATTTTGTTAAACTTTGCTCCATAGTTTTTAGCACTTAAAGTTCCATCCATCCATCCATCTTCTCCCGCTTTTCCGTCAGGGTCGCGGAGGTAACAGCTCCAGCAGAGAGCCCCAAACTTTCCTTTCCCTGGCCACATCAACCAGCTCTAACTGGGGGATTCCAAGACGCTCCCAGGCCAGCGAAGAGATATAATCCCTCCACCTGGTCCTAGGTCTACCCCTCGGTCTCTTCCCAGCTGGACGTGCCTGGAACACCTCCCTAGGGAGGCGCCCAGGTGGCATCCTCACTAGGTGCCCGAACCACCTCAACTGGCTCCTTTCAACGCGAAGGAGCAGCGGTTCTACCACGAGTCCCTCCCGGATGACTGAACTTCTCACCTTATCCCTAAGGGAGATGCCAGCCACCCTGCGGAGAAATCCCATTTCGGCCGCTTGTATCCGCTATATCGTTCTTTCGGTCATGACCCATCCTTCATGACCATAGGTGAGGGTAGGAACGAAGATGGCCCGGTAGACAGAGAGCTTTGCCTTCTGGCTCAGCTCTCTTTTCGTCACAACGGTGCGGTAAAGCGACTGCAGTACCGCTCCCGCTGCTCCGATTCTCCGGCCCATCTCAGGCTCCATTGTTCCCTCACTCCAGAAACAGACCCCGAGATGCTTGAACTCCTTCCCTTGGGGTAAGGCTTCATTCCCTACCTCGAGTGGACAGTCCATCGGTTTCCTGCTGAGAACCATGGCCTCAGATTTGGAGGTGCTGATCCTCATCCCAGCCGCTTCACACTCGGCCGCGAACCAATCCAGTGAGTGCTAAGGTCACAGACCGATGAAGCCATTAGGACCACATCATCTGCAAAAAGCAGTGGTGCAATCCTTAGCCCACCGAACTGCAAACCCCCTCCCCCACGACTACGCCTAGAAATCCTGTCCATGAATATCACAAACAGGATTGGTGACAAAACGCAGCCCTGGCGGAGGCCAAACCTCACCGGAAATCGGTCCGACGTGCCACCGAGAACCCGGACACAGCTCTTGCTTTGAGAGTACAGAGATTGGATGGCCCTGAGAAGAGACCCCCTCACCCCATACTCCCGCAGCACCTCCCACAGTATCTCCCTGGGAACCCGGTCATATGCCTTCTCCAAATCCACAAAGCACATGTAGACCGGATGAGTGTACTCCCAGGCCCCTTCCAGGATCCTTGCGAGAGTGAAAAGCTGGTCCGTCGTTCCACGACCAGGACGAAAACCGCATTGTTCCTCTTCAATCTGAGGTTCGACAATCGGCCGGACCCTCCTTTCCAGCACCTTAGAGTAAACTTTCCCGGGGAGGCTGAGTAATGTGATGCCTCTGTAATTGGCACACACCATCTGATTCCCACTTTTTAAAAAGAGGAACCACCACCCCGGTCTGCCACTCCTTCGGTACTGTTGCCGACTTCCACGCAATGTTGATGAGACGTGTCAACCATGACAGTCCCTCAACACCCAGAGCCTTCAGCATTTCTGGGCGGATCTCATCCACCCCCGGGGCTTTGCCACTGTGGAGCTGTTTAACTACCTCAGTGACTTCCCCCCGTGAGATTGGAGTTGATCCCCCTTCATACTCCAGCTCCACCTCTAACATAGAGGGCGGAGTTGTCGGATTCAGGAGTTCCTCAAAGTGTTCCTTCCACCGCCCTAACACAGTATCAGTTGTGGTCAACAGCGTCCCATCCTTACTGTACACAGCTTGGATGGTTCCCTGCTTCCCCCTCCTGAAGTGTCGGACGGTTTTCCAGAACAACTTTGGTACCGACCGAAAGTCCTTCTCCATGGCTTCCCCGAACTTCTCCCACAACCGCTGCTTTGCCTCGGCCACGGCTGAGGCTGCTGCCTTTCGGGCCCGTCGATACCTTGCAACTGCGTCAGGAGTACCCAGGGATAACATATCCCGGAAGGCCTCCTTCTTCAGTCGGACGGCTTCCCTGACCACAGGTGTCCACTAGGAGGTTCGAGGGTTACCGCCCCTTGAGGCTACTAAGACCTTGAGACCACAGCTCCCCGCTGCAGCTTCGGCAATGGAGGCTTTGAACACCGCCCACTCTGGTTCAATGTCCCCAGCCTCCACAGGGATGCCTGAAAAGCTCCGCCGGAGGTGTGAGTTGAAGGCCTCCTGGACTTGGGACTCCTCCAGACGTTCCCAGTTCACCCGCACTACACGTTTGGGCTTACCAGGTCTGTCCAGAGGCTTCCCCCGCCACTCGACCCAACTCACCACTAGATGGTGATCAGTTGACAACTCCGCCCCTCTCTTCACCCGAGTGTCCAAAACATGCGGCCTCAGGTCCGATGATGCGATAACAAAATCGATCATGGACCTTCTGCCTAGGGTGCTCTGGTACCACCTACACTTATGAGCATCCTTATGTTCGAACATGGTGTTTGTTATGGCCAATCCATGACTAGCACAGAAGTCCAGTAACAAACCACCACTCCGGTTCAGATCAGGGGGGCCGTTCCTCCCAATCACGCCCCTCCAAGTGTCTCCATCATTGCCCACGTGTGCGTTGAAGTCTCCCAGCAAGACTAAGGAGTCCATACAGGACTTCTTTCAGGGTCTCCAAGAAGGCCGACTACTCTGAACTGCTGTTTGGTGCATAAGCACACACAACAGTCAGAGTTTTCCCCCCCATGACCCGCAGGCGTAGGGAGGCGACCCTCTCGTCCACTGGGGTAAACTCCAACAAAGCGGCACTCAACCGGGGGCTTGTGAGTATCCCCACACCCGCTCGGCGCCTCACACCTTGGGCAACTCCGGAGAAGAATAGAGTCCAACCCCTATCCAGAAGTAAGGATCCAGAGCCGACGCTGTGCGTAGAGGTGAGCCCCACCAGATCCAACTGGTAACGCTCCACCTCCCGGCTCCTTCCCCCCCAGAGAGGTGACATTCCACGTCCCCAAAGCCAGCTTCTGTCGCCTGGGTCTGGTCTGTCGAGACCCTCTGCTTTCACTGCCACCCTTTTGGCAGCGCACCCGACCCCATCGTTGTTTCCCGTAGGTGGTGGGCCCGCGGGACGGAGAAGTGGAGGTGTTGCCCACGTTGCTTTTTCGGGCTGTGCCCGGCCGGGCTCCGTGGCAAGCCTCGCTGACGAGTCCTCCTTCTGGGCCTGGCTCCAGAACGGGACCCCGGGCTTCCTCCAGGCCGGGTATCCTCGCTTTCAAGTTTGTTTGTCATGAGATATTTTGAACCAATCTTAGTCTTGCCCCTTACCTGAGACCAATTTGCCATGGGAGACCCTACCAGGAACACAAGGTTCCAGACAACACAGCCCCCAGGTTCATCGGGGCACACAAACCTCTCCACCATGATAAGGTGCTGGTTCTCGGAAAGGCTCTTAAAGTTGTTCCATGCAAATCATAATTGAATATCCAGGATTGAATTGAACATTGTTATTCAGGTCTATATTTGTTTCATCCATATTTCCCTGTATGTTAAACATAAAACAATGTGTTTAAGTAGATGAGTTTACTTATATTTCACAAATAGTAAGTTGTATCTCCAGTGGATAAACAATTGTTTTGGCAGTGGTATCTTTGTTAGTGTTTGGATAATTAAACTTAATTGAAGATATGGTTGTCACATTTGTAGTGACAGTTAACGTCATCCCTGCTAATATTTAGACTAACTCACCTTATATCTATAAAACTATGTTCAATGGGGAGCATCCGTCCCCTCTCATTATGCAATATAAGATCCCTGGCTAATGGAATTGACAAGCTAACAGCATTAGATACGAGTCAGAAGGAATACCTGGACTTTAATGTGCTTCATGGCAACATGGCTGCACCAGGATAAAATGGACAACGTTGAAACAATCAACAGTGTTTCCATCGTTTTCCTTTGAGGGCTTCGGGATGATTATGGCCAACAGGAATTGCATGGAGTGTTTCACCATGTCTTCACCATGAGCCTGAGTCTTCAGAGGGTCTCTGAGCTGTGGAGAACTAAGGACCATTATTGCACATTCTAACTTCAACTTGTGTTTTTATTAATATCTATTTGTTTCATTCTAACATGGTGCAACTGTCAAGAAACCTGATAATTTCCTGTGATTAATAAAGTATTTTGATTGATTGATTGATTGATTGAAAGCTATGATAAATGAAAGTTGTTTTTTTTTCTGATTTCAGTATCTTTAAGTTCTCTTGATTTCAAAAGAAACATGCTTTCATGAATACTGTAGATGTTTCTACTTGTTTACAGAGTTATCACAGGTGAATGAAAATGTTGCTATCTACAGAATATACTGTAGTTGTGAACTGTGAAGTGTTGGTCTACACAAATCACACAAAAAAAGCAAAGAAAATCACTAACCAATTAGAGCTTCCAGCTATGCCGATAATTTTGTTTTCGTTTGCCCAGCTTTTGCAAGGCCTACCTCTGAGATTGAGTCAATGCAGTACAATGGAGGTGAAAGAATGGTGTTGTGTGTTGCTCAAACTATTAAAAATGATAATTGGAATATCTTTCAAGGGACAGTAACTCAGTATACTCAACAGACCATGCTGTGAAGAGCATCCATGCTGCCTAAAATTTTACTTTTTTCACTGAAATATTTTTGAGGCAAGAAACCACATGAGCAACTAGGATAGGATGGATACCTATTCAATGATTACCTGAAATAACTCTAAAATTATAGTATGTACAATCCGGATGACAAATGATATTTGTAAATACTATTGCTTATCTACTAAATACTACAAATATGGCTTGTTTTAAACCCTGTATAAAACCTTCTTGTCTCTTTTTTGTTGGATTGATCTTTTAAAGCCTTTCTGTTCAATTTATGGAAAGTCTGATCATGACATTTTGTAATTGAGCATCTTGCAACTGAATTAAACTTGTGCTGCAAGCAAGTATTTTCATCATATCATCATCATCATCATCATCATCATCATCATCATCATGCAGATCGAGCTTCAGTGTGTAACCTAGATGGCTGTTGGACTGTGTGATCACGTCTTGATAAAATGTGACAGGTGATACAATTAATTTATGAAACAAGACATTGCAAATATTTTAACAGGGTTACTCATAATTAAATGTGGTTTTGCATGCCGCCTCTGTCTTTTTACATTAGATTCAGTTATTCAAACATGTTTTGTTGTCGAGTTTTGTCATCATACAGGTGTATATGTGTCTGTGATTAAATTGGTAGGGATTGGTAATTGTGAAAGATTTATGTGTGAGAGGATCACATTGCTTTAACCGATCAAATCCTATTATGTTTGAGAACTTTATCACTCTAGCAAACCCTCAGAAGGATAGAATAACACCACACTAATCACCATAGTGTTATATTAAACACTAGCTGGGAATAATATTATACTATCGACATAGTTTGAATGAATTGTCTTTGAAAGATGTTTGAAACCAACATGATTCCTTCTGGAATAAAATAGCAATCTAACATTTGAGGAAATGTTTAGTTAAAGTAGTCAAAGATAACATGTGCATTATGACATATTTTAATAGTAATGTATTTTAAGAGAGTTAGGGTTTATTTACAAATCAGTGATGAATGACAGGGACCAGTTAAGGGTTTGAATCATCCAGTTTACTGTAGTACACACATTCATTTCGTAATTTTATCATTTTTGGGGTGTTTTTTAATGATGGTTTTGGCTTAAAGGAGAAGAAAAGATGTTCAGGTTTGTAGTTATAATTTGTTCCTCTACTGTGGCATGTTAACATACTTTAATGATCAAAAAGCTCTTTATTTTTCTCATACTGTCTGTGCTGCAGCACATTTTTTTCACCCTCTGTCTGAAACCAGAGCCCAGTCTGCTCTTAGAGCTGTTCAACCCCTTAACCTGTCACCTACAATGTGTTGGAGCACAAGCAATAGAAACACAATTGATACATATTGATATCATTATGTTACAGATGCTAACAAAGGAGTCCAATCAAGGCTTTTCAACCAAGTTCTTTCATTTTCGGCCTTTACATTTCACGCACAAAGACCTATACAACCCACTACAAAACCCCCAACATTTGAATAGGGCCCCATTGATACAGACTGGG
The DNA here is from genome assembly GCF_036324505.1 of Eleginops maclovinus. Lineage (NCBI taxonomy): Eukaryota > Metazoa > Chordata > Actinopteri > Perciformes > Eleginopidae > Eleginops > Eleginops maclovinus. Next base: position 8,046,109 of record NC_086368.1, on the reverse strand, counting down.
TACATGTTCCAATTATAATCTTTTCCTGTACAGATTTGCAGGGTGTTGGAGCCAATCACAGCTGAAAGTTACAGATAGCTGGGAGGGTCAATATAGAGTGAATGAGAGATTTGAACTTTTTCAACTTCAAGGGAAGCTAACCACTGTCTTTTCAAGAGAAACTTGAGCATCAGTGCTAATAGATTACTGTATTGTTTTGAGCTGAAAACAACTTAAAACCATGGATATCTATTTTTGTTGGACTTTATGTTCAAACAACAAAACAAGAGGTAGACTCCCTTATCACAGACACCTTTTTTCTTGCTAAAACATTAGCAGTATTTGTGTTTACAAAGAAACATCCATTTAAAATCCTGCAAAGTCAACTTAACAATAACATCAAAAGCAACGTTATGTGTCACTTATTCTTACTCATTGAGCAGCTCAACTTCATGCCAAATGTCTTTGGCTGAGACAACGTGGATCAACATTGCCTTTGCCAGATGTCAATGGAATTACTGCCAGCATGCAGGGTAATCTATCCATTTCCAGATGGATTTCCTCATTTCATTAGCTCTTGATTTGGTCGCAAGCCACCTTGAGCAAAATTACCTACATACCGACCAAATTACCAATGATAACTGATGTTGGTGGAAAGACATATTAGTGCTAGGCATTCAAGATTCATGACATTAAATATGTTCTTCTAAATGAAAAATACTGACAGTTTTTTTTTGCTTTTATGGCAGCACATCAACCTTTAACAAGCCATTTCATGTATGCACTATTATTTTTAGTTCCTGTCAGCCATGCTGTGTTTTATGGTCAAAGACAAAGAATTCCTTCCACCTGCGGACGAGTTAAAGCTACTTGAAGGGATCTAAAGCGGAATGATCCATGGGCTTGCCACCATTTCAGATAAGCAATGCATGTGCTTTTATTGAAGCAGGAGCTTTTTTCCACTCTGCAGGTTGGACTCTTTATTGCCAGTCCAGACCTGTATGAGTAATGACCTGTTACAGTGGTGATCCCCCCGCGGCTCCAATCAATCAAGTGATGGTACAGTGGGAGAGTAGTGGGATAAACTAGCCCTGGGCAGTAATTACGCAGGTCTAGTGTCTCTTACCAAGCTGATATGGGCTCAGTTCACTCAAATAACTGAAAGCAATGAAGAACACCCAACACAAAAGAACTCCAACCCAAGCCGATTGTCCTGGAGCTTCAAATGAAACAGTTAAATGCAAAATGAAATCAATGAGTCGGTGAGGCTAAAGACACGCTGCTCTCCCGCAGCAGACTGTCCTTCATGTTTGAGGCGTCTGTCAGCGAAGGTTAAATCGTGCCATTTGTTCTTGTCTGTGATTTACTGAAATAAAGAAAGGCTGCGCTGCCGTCTCTCATACCACACAGCTGTCTGTCAGATATTACTTACATGGACAACAAACACCCATCTATCCATCACAATATTTATCCTTCAGAAAAAGTCAGGATTCTGTGGTCATAGTGTGATAAATTGACTGTAACAGAAAAAATATGATGCTCACTTTCTTACTTCAATAATATCATTGTGTGATTTGTACTTTCTATTGGGTATCTCTATTTACTGGCTTTCATGTTTTGCTAAGCTTGGGAAAAATTATTTAAAATAATTGTTGCAATGTCGTTAGTTACAATCTATGTGCACCAACAGTGTGTCCTTCCTCACCTGTTGAACTGAGAGCATCCTGGTACTGCTTTTCTAAATTCCAGAATGCTGCTTTCATTATTGCCATGCTTGACCCTTTTCTTTGGATTTCATTGAACTGATGCCAGGCAAAGGTAAAAATAATTGCTTAGTCATTGATGATTGGTTTTCTAATTGGATCAAAGTGCTATTCATATTTGATGCACTTTAATGCAGAGACATTATTTTTTCATAATGAATACTAACTTATCGCCCAGTTAATGACAATTAACAATAATTAATTGAGCTCTCAACCTTAACCCATTTGAAATCCTTTTTGGCAAACAACTGGCTTTGTTCCAGCCAAAAAATGAATGCTTTGTTGTTGCTGTCTTCTGCTTTCTGATATTGACAAGCAGGTCAAAGAGACCCCACCAAACCAGCTGAGAGAACTGTACATGCCCTCAGACCTGGGTAGTAGTGAAGGACCTAAGGAGAAAGAGCTGGAGATTGAAACGGTTCCAAAACTGAAAGGACCAAAGAGTGCGAGGGGAAGGCATCACTCCACACCGACAGCAGCACGCCAGGCTCAAACAAAGCGCAAATGTAGCTACCAGTGTTTGAAATATAACCTAATCCCAAACACCCAGAGAATAGGGGCAGAGGGAGTCCCTCCGAGCCTTGGAATCTAACAACTCAAAGGGTGTGAAGGAGGTGGTCTTTGTGGAAAATGGTGCGATTAGTCAGGCACGATGATGCCAACGTAAAGACTTGGCCCAAAACCACATTATCCTTTCAAACAGACAGGTTAACGGGTCTCAGAGACACTACGAGTGTCATAGCTCTAGCAGCATTCATTATTACTTTTTTAGTCCTAGGGGTGTACGAACGTACCAACAGATAATCAAAAAATTACCACCTCAAACAACAATTCCACTAACAGAACCAGAGACGCTAAAACTGACAGCAAGCAAATGGCAGACAACGGCCCAAAGAGAATGTGGTGAAATAAGTGCTCTTCTCCACCAGTAGCGTGCCAAGTGGCGCACAGGGCATTTCTCTGTGTCTCCCACAAGGGATGGAGATGGCAGAGAACGACCTGCCCCACAATTTACCAAAAGCAGCCCACTAAAGAAAGGCTGCATTACACAATCATGTATCCTAGTCCATAGAGGAGCCTATCGCCGCCAACCATTATATGGTGTAATGTTTTCCCTCACACATGACACAAATGAGTTAAATTCCATTTTCTACATCAGGTTAAAAGACTTGTTTGAAGTATATGAGATTTACCAAAGATGCACATTGAATGTAATCAACTAACCAAACAAAAATGAGTTTTAAGAATCACACTTATTAAGTTCATTCAATTAATAACCTCAAAGACAAACACATTTTTTATTTGAACAAATAACACTCAGAGGGGTTCCTGATCCTCGATCGAGGGTGTCCAGAAAGTGAACTGGCACATCTTCAGGTACCAGTTTCAATCGGTACTTGCGCCATGTGGGGACTTGAACCGGCAACCATCCGGTTCCTGAGCCAAGTAATACTGAACTAATGATAAAAGTCAAATGTCTCTTATGTAATTTATTCACCAAAGACAAAATTGAGAATCACTAAACGTATAACTGAAAATATGTATAGCTGTACTCAAAGCCCAGCCAAGATATAACATATCCAAAATTTATAAAGAAAACATAGGATTAACAGCACAAAGTACTCTGCACACCGATCACTGTAATGTGTCTGTTAGCCCAAAGGCCCAGTTTGAAATGATGTTCCTTGACCAAATGTTTTATAAGCCATTAAAAAAAATAAAGTTATTCAATTATGACTGCAACACTGGCATTTCAATTAGTTATATTTTATCTAGAGGATGCATTTTATGATAAAGCCATTTTTTCATTTATAAATAACTGTTGTTATTACCTTTACAAAAACATACTGTATTGTGTGAAAGTGTGAAAATACTTGCAATTTACCAGGTCTCACTTCACATCCTCCGGTGAACTCTGCCGCAGATTTTACTGATTGCCCCTCCGTTTATCCTCCCTCTTGCCCGTATTGTCTTCAAATTGATTGTTGTACTGAAGAGATTTTTAGCACTGTACTGACAAAGAAAAGATGTGGTTCACTGTTATCAGTCACCGGGCAATCACATTTGCAATGCTTTTCATTCATCATAATTACAACACAGATGTGTTATGAGTTGTTAAAAATTGCAGAGCATCAAGTTTGTTTCTTAAGTGTGCTATTCTTGACAATCAAATCAAGGTTTTTTTCAGTGATTTCTTCACCTTCTCAAACAAACGTATTATTTTTAATTAAAGAGAACACATTACTCTCATGTTCAGGTTCAAATGTGTATTGTGTGCCTCTATCGTGACATGTTTACATGCTTTAATGTTCTAAATGGTATTTATTTGTCTCATGCTGCCTGCTCTGCAGCACCTCTTTTCACCTTCAGTCTAAAAACAGTCTGCTCTGATTGGTTAACTGGCCGGCTCTGTTGTGAATGTTCAACCAATTAGAGATGTGTTGGAAACTTCCATCCTCTTTGCAAATCACGTAGAATGTGTTGAAACACTAGCCAATAGAAGCACAAGGGTTCGGGATTTTAGCCTTTGCAGGCTATTTACATGCACACAAACCTACACATCACACTACAGGAAAGGGAAAACCCCAAAAAGCACAATAGGGCCTCTTTAAAAGTACACACTAAACACTATAGAAATTCTTCATTTTTGTGAATATAAGCCACACTTTCACACATTGGTTGGCACATGTATAAATGTAGAAGAGTATTTTTTCTTTTTTACTGTCACTGTTGCAGCAAATGTGTGAATACTGATTGCATTGCAGTCCAGGAGAGGTGTTAAACAGTGAGAAATGAATGTGGGTTAACCCAGAGCTATGAATGAATCCAGGACTCACAGTGAGGAGTGGCTTTTTCCCCCTGCTGTCTGCAGGTTGTAGCAGATACCTGGACAGCTTCTCACCCAGACCCAAGGTCAAATCTCGACCTTGGCCGCGCTCTACCACTCAAATGGGCTGTGTTTGAATAATTGATTTTCCCATAGAGTGATATGAAGGAACAACAGGAGTTCCTTAATAAATATGAATTTATTTAGCTTTCTTTCCCTCTACATAATGGTCTCTATTAAGTATTGGCTATTTCATAACATGCATAAAATACTATAGTCATACTTAATACAAATATATTCTTGTGTGAATGATTTTAGATTATACCATTTTTATTTTTTACCAAAGGGGATTTGTACTTTGAAACTGGTTTACATTTTATGTCTTACACCAATTATTTGGCAGTTTGTTATGGTTCCCTGAAAAGTGATGAGATACTATTTCAAGAATTTTGAAACACCAATTAATATTTTCGTGAACACTTTTGAACTGGCGAGAAATTCCACCTACATTGCTCTTTACGTGACTCTTTTCAGTATCCTATTGTATTCACCATGAACCTTCTCATTTTTGCATAATGAGATAATGGTGAGCCAAATGAGAATAACCTTTGATGATAAATGTTTGGTGGTTGTGTCGCCAGTGCATTTCTGACATAATTAAACAAAAAGTGAATATCTGCCTGATGGTAGTCCAATTGTTCTTAGCTAGTGGTAAATTATTTTCTGTCTAAATCATTCATTAAAAAAACAAAACAGTATTCAAGCCATTACAAATCTAAAGCATTTAGCACTTTGTATCTGACGGCTTGATACTTTTACCACATGTTTAATTTGTTCCAAATAATATTTAATTTACATAATGAGCATTTACATGTTATCCTAATTTTGTATATATTATATATATATATATATTTATAAATATATATATATATATATTATAAATATATATTTTGTACTTGTTCATCATGTGTTTATATTTTTAAAAAACTAACATGCTTTCTTTCTTTCTTTCTTTTGTGCGGTGGTGGCAAAGTCCATAGGGGCTTGGCCTGGGAACTGGAAGGTCACCAGTTCAAGTCCCCGAAAGACCAAGTGCCACCGTGGTGTCCCTGAGCAAGACACTGGTTACCTACACTGCTCCCCGGGCGCCGTACATAATGGCAGCCCACTGCTCCTAACACTAGGATGGGTCAAATGCAGAGACTCATTTTGTTGTCCTAGTACTTGTACTCTGTGCAATGACAATAAAGTTGAATCTTTATCTCTTTATCTTTATCTTTATACTGCAAAGGTTTCCACAAATTCCCCATTAAAGGCTGACAACAGGAAATATGAAAGCTGATTAATAGTATGCTGCACCTTGTTATATTACAAGTAATAATTAGCTCATCTACTGATCAATTTATCAAATCTGAAGCTGTAGAAAGATATGAGAGAACGTGTAGAAAAGACATGAAAATTATATTGTCTCTTCAACCTGACAGCTCACGCTCTTATTTTGGCGGTCTTTCATGTCCCTGCCTGACTGACAGACACCATCCTTCACCACTATGAAAGAAAACAAACTTTCTGGTTATCAACAGTTCAGACATTATTATTATTTTAACCAAACATTACTTTTTCTTCAACAGAAAAAACAGAACAAACAAATAAAGAAACACAAGCTGGAATACATTATGTTAACATTGTACCACATATTTCCCGAAAGTGTAGCCAAGCATTGCACATTATGTCTGTACTTTAAGAGTCTCTTGGGAACACATATCACAATTATATTTTTTTATAAATTAAAGATAATTCACCAAACTGTCTTGCAATCAACTGATCATTGTCTGATAACCACACCCCTTCCCAAAGTACTTTAATTATTATTATTTTGTGTTAAACCACATAGAATATCCTTTCAATAAAGAATAAAGGGGCCCTGTTATGCTTTTTGGTTTTCCCTTTCCTGTGGTTTTTGTGTATGTAAACGGTGTGCAAAGGCTAGAATCCCAAAGTTCCCTCCAGAGGGAGTTTCTCTCCCACACATTCCTCCCATGCCTTAAATGCCTTCGTTGGACTCCTTTGTTTACTTCCGTAACGTAGTTACATCGCAAGGTAGCAATTGCACTTCTATTGGCTAGCGCTCCAACACATTATACGTGTTACGAGCGGGACATCTCCAAGCAGTTGACCAATCAACAGAGCCAGCCAGGTAACCAATCAGAGCAGACTGGGCTCTGGTTTCAGACAGAGGGTGAAAAGAAGTGCTGCAGCACAGGCAGGGTGAGAAAAATAAAGATCTGTTTTAACGTTAAAGCATGGAGACATGATACAGTAGAGGCACAAAATACAATTGTTAACCTAAAAAGGAGCATATTGCGTCTAAAGATAGCTTTCATTCATCTTTTACCAGCTTGCTTTTTCCAGAATCATTGTATTGGTACTGAGACCTGCCTTGCATGAACTTTATTTTTAAGACTAATATTACTAAAATTCTTCAATGGATCAAACGATTTTCATATCCTGTCATATTCAAACATTTGCCAAATCTATAAATTCAACTTTATTTCTGATTTGGATGTTTCTGAGTTGTTAAACATAAATAAAGAATTACAACTAGTCAAATAACACTACCAGGCCTAAGGATATTTATAACTTGAAGTATTCAGACGCCACAGTACAAGAGCTGTGCTTTGCTGCTTGTTTTGCTGTAAGCCTACAATAATGGCTGCATTTAAACAGAGACTGACTTTGGCCTTGACCCAGTCATTATGCTACAACTTTGCTGAGTTGGAGTGTCATTATTTTCCACCAGGGTTTCATTAGGCTTATTGAATGACACTCACTGAAGTGTGGCGCTTTATTTCTGGTGTCTATACAATGTGGTTTCAGTTCTTGCATTTTAAATAAGAAGATTTTTTCTTTAAACGAAATACTGAGTTGGGGTACTAACTAAAACCTGCAGATTGAAACAGTTGGAAACACATCTGCACCTGAGCCAAAAACACAACGTTGCCTGTTTGCATTATGTAATTTCTATCCTCTGTATGGATGTTGGCCAAGGTTTTATGTTGTTTGGTCCAATATTAGAGAGTCTTTAAAGCAAACTAGAATAGAAACGGAAAGGAAGAAACTACAAAGGAAGAGATTTTCTGCCAAGACCTTCACAGTTACTGGAAACAAGGCTTCTATTTCATGCCATGTACAGAAAGAATTTGGATTTCTTTCAAAGTTTATTAAAAAAGATCAATTATGTTTGCTTTTGCATTCCTGGAAATAGATCAATACTAATTTATTGTGAAACAACATTCTGATTGCTAATCAGTGCTTCAAAAGAGCATGACCAAATGTGCCAATCACATCTCACATTTTGTGAATTCTGAATTAAACACCACTGGCATCTTTGATTGTTCCCAGAATCTCAACAAACAACTTCTGATCCCGTTATCCAATATCACAATTTGTGAAACATAGCAGAGATACTTTTCTGTGTGCTCTATTTTGTTCACATAAAACCTCTCATTTGTTTGGGTTGGGATGGTTGACTTTCATCGGAGAAGACTTCTAAATCATTTCAACAAATAGATGTTGCCACAGAAATAAGTGGTGCATGGCGATTGACCTCCATTGGCTCAATCTGTCCGTGTCTCTGTCAGCTTGAGATGTCTACAAAGCATCCAAAAGAGAAGAGAAAATAAATAAAATACACTAAAGCCACTATAATGCAGGAATAGATGCAGATTGGAGATCTTTAATTTAACCATCCAGATGGTTGGGTTAAGGCTTCACTACTAAATCATGAAGGGACTGGAGTAAGTTTGTCTTGTACTTGCTGCTCAGGTCATGGGATGGCCATGTACTGTTCCTCTTTGTACATACTGAATACAAATGTAGCTATTGTGTTGTGTCACTTTGAGAAAGGCTGATATTATTTGCTCCTGCAGATATTTTTATAAGTTGCTCAAGGCTTTGCATTTGTCAGTTTTCCTCTTCTTCATATTAACTGTAGCCATGGAAATGCATTCTATCAGTAGGTATCATGATTATTTCATTCCTATCACATGAACTCTAAATGACACAGCCTCTCAGCTGACATTGAAGGGAATAAGAAAATTCCTATTGAGGCAACTGCTATGTAACTTTCCAGAGAGTACTATAAGGAAAGATATATCTAAAATAAGGTTAATGTCTGTTGGATATGCATACATGTGAGTGTGCTTACTAAATATTTTACTGCAATAAGATTGTATTGTCACACATCAAAAAGACACAATGTGAAGCGTAACATCCTCCGTACGTAATGCAAATGTCCAACATCCAAGTTTCACTGCTGCTTTGAAATGTGACAATGCAAACAATTGCATACTGTATGAGAAGGCTCGGGGAGTAACGGATTGAATGTAAGGGCATAATCAGGATATAAATAAAGAGGTAACTGTATTTTCTTTCAGTTCCATAAACAAATTGGATTAATGTTCCTTTTAATAAATCTGGGATTACTAGCAAGATTGTGCAGCTGTCCTGTTCTGTAGCCTAATATGTTAGGTGCAAATCTATACCACCACTACTGGAAATTGGTTATTTTGTTTTGTTCAGGTAAACCCATAACTTAGTGTGTGGGAGTTTAACTGTCAGCTTTTTTAAACTGTAGTATGTGCTAATGTGTTTCATTGTTGGGTTATAGGTGACTGCCTGAATATGCTGAATAAAAGCCAGTTTTAAATAAAATCTCTGAGCAGAGGACAAATCTGATACTAAATATCTTGGTTTCTTATTTTTAAGGTAACATTGTTCTGTTGTTTACATACAGTAACACATTTAAATAAAGAAAACGTCTAACTGATATTTATTTTCCTTTGTATCACAAATGTTTTGTGACCAAATTTTTATTAAGCAATTGCACATCAAAATACAAAAATACAATACAATATTGAGTGGGCATGAAAAGTGTAAGGTCGGCCATTTGTCACAAAAATATGCATCCAAATTTCAATAAAATAGACAAACACGCACACGCACGCACGCACGCGCACGCACACACACACACACACATCAAACTTCAGGGGAAAGAAGGATTCATAAAATGAATGTCACAAGGGGTGATGATAGTTGTGGTTATAAGGTTACCCCAATAAGCCTTTCAAAGATTCAGCTGCTGTCTGCCAAACGGACGGAGTTTTTTCAGTAGCTCCATGAATACGGGCAGTTGACAATTCCAAATATACCACATGTAAGAAGGTAAGAATCCACTGTCTAATGTTAAGTATCTGTGAGGGTTTCCATCGCGTAACAACCATCTTTTGGCAGCCGTGAGCCCAGCTAGGATGATGCGCTTATTTAGTCTAGAAGTATGAAGTCCTGAAAAATCATTCAGAATCAGAACAGGGACAGTCGCTGGTACCGACACAACCACTAGATCTGACAGTGTCGAAGCAACATCATACCAGAACTGTGTTACCGGTGGACAATCCCACATCATATGTAGGAACGTTCCTGGAGACTTTAGAGTACAAAAGGAAAACAAGGGAGAGTCTATCAGTTTCATGTAGAAAAGTTTGCAAGGGGTTAAATAAGTTCTATGTATGAAATTAAAATGTATCTGTTGATGGTTAGGATTACGTGACGTCTCCTTTACTCTATCCCAAACATCCTCTCAGTCAAATTCTGGATCCAGAGTAGGATAGTCTTGTCTCCACAATCTGTCTAAAGGCAAGTCAGGGTATGAGGATCCTAGAATAAACATGTACAACCTATATAATAATAATAATAATAATACATTTTATTTGTAAGCGCTTTTCAATCACTCAAAGACACTTTACAGATGAAAAATAAGTAATTAAAATACATTTAAAAACACAGAAACACAAGAAAACGCAGAGAAGTAGATACATTGTAAATAGAACAGCACAATACAACAGTCAGACAGAACAAAAACAGAATTAGGAAAAGTGGTGGTTAAGAATTATAGGCAGAGTGGAACAGGTGTGTTTTGAGTAGTGATTTGAAAAGTGTGAGGTCATTGCAGTCACGGATGTGGTTGGGGAGGGAATTCCAGAGGGTAGGGGCAGCAACGGAGAAGGCTCTGTCTCCCCAGGTTCTGTGCTTGGTTTTAGGGACAGTGAGGAGGTTGGCATCAGAGGAGCGGAGGTGACGGGGAGGGGTGTAGTGATGGAGCAGGTCAGTGAGGTAGGAGGGGGCCTGGTTGTGGAGGGCTTTGTGGGTGAGAAGGAGGAGTTTGAATTGAATACGCTGAGGGACGGGGAGCCAGTGGAGGTTCTGGAGGACAGGGGTGATATGATCGCGTGAACGGGTGTGGGTGAGAAGACGGGCGGCGGAGTTTTGAATGTATTGGAGTTTATGGAGGAGTTTGGAGGTTGTACCATAGAAAATGCTGTTGCAGTAGTCGAGGCGGGATGTAATGAAGGCGTGGATCAGGGTTTCGGCGGCAGTGAAAGATAGTGACGGGCGGAGGCGGGAGATGTTTTTGAGGTGAAAGAAGGCTGTTTTGGTGACTTGTTTGATGTGATGGTTGAAGCTGAGGTTATTGTCGAAGATGATACCAAGGTTGCGGCAGAGGGGGGAGGGGGACAGTGTGGAGTTGTTGACAGTGAGGTGGAAATCTTGAGCTGTTTGGGTGAGGGAATTTGGACCAATGAGGATCATATCAGATTTGTCGTAGTTTAGTTGTAAAAAGTTTTCTTGCATCCAGGTTTTAATTTCCGAAAGGCAGTTTGACAGGATGGAGTGGGTTACAGGGGTGATGGATTTTGTTGAAATGTATAGTTGGATGTCGTCAGCGTAGCAGTGGAAATGGATACCAGGGCGACGGATGATTTGGCCAAGGGGAAGGAGGTAGACGATGAAGAGGAGAGGACCAAGCACAGAACCCTGGGGGACGCCTTGGGACAGGGGAGCAGTTGTGGAGGAGCAGTTGTTGACATAGATGAACTGTTTTCTGTCAGTGAGGTAGGAGTGTAACCAGGTGAGGGCAGTGTCGGTGATGTTGAGAAGGGATTTCAGGCGGGAGAGTAGGATAGAATGGTTGATGGTGTCGAAGGCGGCGGAGAGATCAAGGAGGATGAGAATGGAGAGTAGGCCGGAGTCGGAGGAGAGAAGGAGGTCATTTGTGATTTTGAGGAGGGCGGTTTCGGTGCTGTGTTGGGTGCGGAATCCAGATTGAAATTGTTCAAAGAGGTCATTATTGTTGAGGTGGGATTTGATTTGAGAGGCAACGACGCGTTCCAGTATTTTTGACAGAAATGGGAGGTTGGAAATGGGCCGGAAATTGTTCATGATGTCAGGGTTTAGACCGGGTTTTTTGATGATGGGGGTGACAGCAGCTAGTTTGAGTGAAGGGGGAACGGAGGGAAAGCTGAGGGAGGAGTTGATGATTTTGCAAATAAGTGGGGCGATGGTGGGGAAACAGTACTTAACAAGAGAGGATGGGATGGGATCTAATGTGCAGGTAGAAGTTTTCATGGTTGAGATGATTCTGGATAGGTCGGCCGGGGAGGTAAGTGTGAATTTGGAAAGGGGTATGGAGGTAAGAGGGGTGGATGGGAGTGCGGAGGGTAGAGGGGTGGGGGAGGCGGTTAGTGAACTGTAGATCGTATCAATTTTGGTTTGGAAGAATGAGAGGAAAGAATTGCATTTATCTACGGTAAAGGAGTTCGAGATGTTGTCGATGGGGTTTAGAAGTTTGTTAACAGTGGAAAAGAGAGCCTTGTGGTTGTTTGAGCCGGTGTGAATGAGGTTTGAGTAGTATGCGGAGCGGGCAGTGTTGAGGGCGGCTTTGTACTGTAGAAGGTGATCTGTGTAGGCTTGGAGATGGACTGTTAAACCGGTTTTTTTATGGAGACGTTCGAGTTGGCGCTTGCGGGTTTTCATGTGGCGGAGATCAGGGCTGTACCAGGGGGCAGAGTGTGTGAATGTGACAGATTTGGATTTGATGGGAGCCAGTTGATCAAGACAGGAGGAGAGAGATTTGTTGTAGTAGTTAACGAGGTCAACGGGGTCAGTGGACAGCGGGGGAGGGTAGGTGGACAGAATGGTGGAAAGAGAGGCTGAGAAGTCTTGGGGGGAGATGGATTTGAGGTTTCTGAAGGATATTGTGCGTTTGATATATCATACCCTTGGTATTATGTTGCATTGACATCAATCTGCTCAGGGGGATGAATGGGTAACGGTTGCCGCCAAGGCATGCCATATGATCTGTAAGTAAAAAAAGAAAGAGGAACCTGGAAGATTGAATGAAGTTCTAATATCCTGGAAGGAACCTAGGGCGGTGTCATTGTATAAGTCTTTAAGGTAATGGATGCCACTATTGCTCCAGTGTGATGAAGAGATAGGTCTCCCTCCAATCAGTAGCCCTTTGTTGTTAAACAGAGGGGAAAGAGTATGCCATTTACAGGATATCTTACATTCCTTTTCTACCAACGTTCTAATCACATTTGAAACTAAGGGACCAAAGCGTAACATGGTTTGCTTGTCCGAAACATTAGAAAACCAGACATCTTCCAAACTCCATGGTCGTACTATTTTTTCTTCCAACTTGCGCCAAGATACTGGGGTGTCAGGATCACACCACGTAACAATAGGGCGGAGCACAAATGACCAAAAGTAATACTTAAAATTAGGTACAGCTAAACCACCATCCCCTATACTCCTCTGCAAGGTGGAAAGTTTCAGTCTGGGACGTTTTTTGTTCCAGATAAATTGGGAAACGTCAGAGTGGAGTTTCTTCCAATAATCTGTGGGAGGGCCAAGTGGAATCATTGAGCTAATAAAATGAATTCTAGGTAAGATATTCATCTTAACAATAGCGGTCCGGGCCTGGAGAGAGGCAGGTAGGATAGCCCACCTATCCATATCATTCTTCAGGGTTTTACGCATTTCCAAAAAGTTATGAGTTGTAATGCGATGCAAAGAAGGGAAAATCTTAATTCCAAGATATTGAAAGTGCTGGATAACAAGGACATCAGCAGGTAAAGGTAGTGTTTTCGCTGAGTCATTAAGAGGCAAAAGAGCAGATTTGGAACAGTTGATCTTAAATCCAGAGTGAGAGCCAAACTCCTCACAAATTGATAATAAATTTGGTATTGACTGAATAGGATTTTCCATAAGGACTAAGACATCGTCTGCAAAAAGAGCTACTTTATGTTCCGTATGAAGAATCGAAATGGGGTTTATGGAGGAAGACTGTCGTATCATTTGAGCCAGGGGTTCGAGCGAAAGGGCAAAGAGTGAAGGGCTCAAAGGGCAGCCCTGTCGTGATGACCTAGTGACAGGGAGCGGAACGGAAAACAACTGCCCAGTTAGAACTTGTGCAGTGGGGTTAGAGTACAAGAATCTGAATCATATGGACAAACCCTTTCCCAAACCCCATAGTTTCCAGTACAGACCACAAAAAGGACCACTCCAGCCTATCAATTAGCTTTGCGTAGATTTTGAGGTCCACATTTAACAAACTCAGGGGTCTGTAACTAGCACAGTCTGTGGGGTTTTTGTCTTTCTTTAGGAGCAAAGATATAAGGGCTGTATTGACATCTCTTGAAAAAGTGCCTTTCTCAATTGACGCTTTGATCATGTCCAGAAGTAAAGGGCCTAATTTCTCTCAGAACAACAGATACAACTCTGAAGGTATCCCATCTAAGCCAGGGGATTTATTGGACTGCATAGACAAAGTCGCTCTTTCTAATTCTTCCACCGTTACAGGGTTTCCTTTGTATTAATTTGCGTTGCATTTGATATCGAGGTTATTGAAAATTCAAGGAATATATCAGGTAGTATAACTTCCATATTTTAATTCTCACATTAGGTTACTGATTATATATTTTAGCTAGATATTGTAATGGAATGCATGTTTAAAACCCTCCCAACCCTGCATATGAGCCTCTTTTGGTTTGTGTCTATGTTCTACTCCAAATTAAGACATCACATAAGAGCCACAGCATTATCAACAATTTCATGCCAATCGCAAATGGGAATGCATTATCTCTGGATGATTTGTGTCAGTAATGAGATGCCAGGAAGCAGGATGGCTCTGGGTGTTATGACACACTAACAGCCCCAGACATCGTCTAACAGGTAAACCAGGATATGTTTCAGACAGGAATAGTATCAGGTGTTCCGGTAAAGTCTAATGTCTCCTCTTTAATGTGCCTGCACTTTGGTCTGAGTGCTGTTATTGTCAAATGTAGTAATGGCCATTACCTCTCACTGATAAAAATAGACTGCAGCTCATGAATTCTTAAAAGAAGAAATGTATATTTTAGTATTGTAAATTAAGCATTATTATAATGCAGATGGGGAGACACACTATGGTATGATTTCATCCCTTATAATACCGCAATATAAGCACACATGTTACATAAGTGGATAACGCACCATAGTTATCTGCATGTTGAATTGATATTTACAAAAGCAACGTAATGCGACCCCCACTGAGCGTCTAATGTTTGTGTCCAGGAGTGCTCAAGAGGAAGATGCCAAGTGTCTCTTCTGCTCTCAGCATGGGAGCTCAGATAGACGACATGCTTCACACATCCTCTGGCTTTAGAGGCAGTTAGCTGGTGGTGGTAGCGACAGATAAAACTGACTTATGCTAAAGATCTGTGCTTGATCTGTTTTCTTGTTGTGACATATCCCCAACAGTTATGAATTGTGTCTTAAATGCCCTAACAAAACACACTATAAAGAGTTGCTTGCTCAATAATGTACAACAGTATCAGGCAAAACACAGTGCCAAATATTCTGTTTTAAAAATGACTTGTAATCTTTGTTTAGAAATAATGAATACACTATAATATATCTTAGTGATTAAAATGTCAATAATAGTCAGTGTATTGAAATGATTTCAGTCAATATTGTTTATAATGTATAATTTACATATACTCTCTATGTATATCAGCTCTATACCATTATTTCATTTCTTTACATCTGTTCATATATTAATCAATCAATCAAAATACTTTCTTAATCACAGGGTGAAATTAGATTTCATGACCATATTATAATAAATACACCGATCAACCATAACATTATGACCACTTGGCTAACATTGTGTAGGTCCCCCTTTTGCAGCCAAAACAGCCCAGACCCATCGAGGCATGGACTCCACTAGACCTCTGAAGGTGTGCTGTGGTGTCTGGCACCAAGACGTTTGCAGCAGATCCTTTAAAACCTGTAAGTAGAGAGGTGGGGCCTCCATGGATCGGACTGAAACCAGAGCCAGGTCTGCTCTGATTGGTTAGCTGGCCAACTCTTGTATGATCAGTCAACGGCTTAGAGATGTCCCGCCCTTTAGCCTTTAACGTACAATGTTTTTGGAGCGCTTGCCAATAGAATTGTTACAGAGTGTTACATAGTGATGTCATTATGTTATGGAAGTGCGGGGGGGGTGGGGGACACAGACCTAAACAACACACTACAGGAAAGAGAAAAGCCCAAAAAGCAATATAGAGCCTCTTGTACCAAAACGTTTGTTTTCCTTAACCTAACCGACTTATTGAGGAAGGGTATGGAATACAAAAATGAGAATAATGTTTGTTAATAAATAAACTTTAATGGGTGCATGGATTTTTATTTATTGAATATTGGCTTCTTGTATAAAATATATATTCATGTTAAATCCTCCTTACATTGTAATACAACTGCATTTACCCAGATGTACATTATCCATGTTCAGTACATCATTCATGGATGATTGAAGCCTGTGGAGTAATATAATAATTATATGAATCATGTGGTATGTTTGGTTAGAAAAAGAAAATCCAATATGTTCAGTGAAGAATAGCTTTAAAGCCCTCTACTGTCTTTTTTTTTTCATTTTGTCTTCAGGGTGATGAAAAAGTTATTGCTTTTTTTTCAACTGCTATAAGAATAAAAACATCAGAGAAAGTAAATTATTAAAACACATCATTTAAAATGACAATCAGATAAAGTACTAACTGCAAATTGAATTGCAGTTTGGAATAATGAGCAGATGGTCAGTTTGCGTCTCTGTTGTTGTTTTCCTCTCCCAAATGTAGATGTATTAACAGCTGCAGGTAGCAAAACCAGGTAACTGCTGTACATGCAAAACCTGTCACAGTATGAAAGAAAAAAGCAGTTATTACTTTTGAAATATTTATTTATTTACATCCCTATTTGCTCATTTTTATCATGCAGTCTGTATCATTTCTGTCTGTCTGGAACAGCCGGGTGTTCTTTTGTGAGAAAAGTTTAAAACTGCTCGTGTACATATGGGACTGCTACTGAATGCTGCTGATGTGCAAGGACTAAATTGAGAGAAAAAAATCTAAATGAAATGGCTTAAAAAGTAAAAATAAATTTGAAAATAAACTCTAAAGCTGTGTTACTTAATTCCTCATAATACATCTCCTCTGGGCAAGGATTAAAAAAGCTAAGTGCCAGAGGTTTGTTTAATCATATGAAGTGTAAGTAATACCATGAATGCATTAAATTATTGCATGTCTTAAAAAACTCTGCACAGATCACATATAGACACATTACACTGCTTATGCTTCCTTTTTAAATGAAATGCAGTTTATTTACCAACCCAGGGCCCCTGCTGTTGGAGGCAGCGGTGTCAGCTAAGCGGCCGGTGTGGCTCCACCTTACATTTGCGGTGAAATTCTAAATTTTCAATCTGGCATAACGTTATTGGCACCTGCCCTTGTCGCTCATCTTCCTCATGATGCACTGACTAATCTACCATATCCTTCCCTACCTGCAAATGTGTTTAGTGAAGGGCAGATAAGACCTGTCAAATATGAAATCTATTTTCTTCCCCACCTCACCCTACTGTTAATGTCCTGACTGATGTAATAGCCATGGCTGATGTTGAGACATGAACGGGGGAAGGGAGTTAATGGAATATTCCAATCTCTTTGCATACTTTGAACTGGCTGATGTAGCTTTGTGATGCCAATATGAAGATTTATTATTTATTAGAATTACAGTTACCAGTAGGAAAATAAAAAACGTATTAGTAAACTTATCTGAGTATCAAAAGTAATTTAACCTTATTAATTTCCGTTACTTTTGGACTAACTCAATTTCAAATGCAGCGCAAATAAATACAAGAGGAAAGAAATACGATTTGTTTTTACATGTGTAAGACAATGTAATCTTAGAATGAAGAAACTAAAATATATATACTGTATTAAACATGTGTTTTTGTGCTGAACATTTTATCAATATACACCAACAATGAAACACATGAGAACACACTACAAACTACAAAAGTAGAAATAAAGCTAAAAGAAAAGGATCCGGTTTTTTTTATACATACAGCTAAGCTACCCTACATTATTTTATGAACATATAAGTGCATTTACTGAATAAAGAAAAGAAAAAATAAACAAAGAAAGGGAAAACCATAAAGCAAATTCAGGCAGCAGGCATATAGATTCACACGTGTAGCCTACAGAAGAACAGTAGGCTACATCTGCTCCTTTTACAACAAACACAATATGCTCTTTTAGTTTTTGTAGTAACATTGTAATCCTGCTAGTAATCCTTTTTTCAGAAATCTAACAGTGTCAGATTTTTGTGAAGGGCATACATTTATCTTTTTTTGTATCCTGATTACATAATCCTGTTACATGTAACACCTTACTCCCCAAGCTTGGTGGTATGCATTGAGCAGTCGGAGAGTATGAACAATCCTCACAGTCAAATGGTGTCTGCATTAACTCACTTCATTTGGCAAACTGCATTAGACACACGCTGTCATATGGATTGTTATCCCCTATTTCTAATGGGTATTTTGCCTAACACTGCTAGTATATTTAAGACCGGTAATTTACTGTAATAACATTTTAAATGTATTTTGATTAACTCATTTAGGCCACTTATCTGGTTTCTTAATATAGTCCTTATTCTAGGATGGGTTAAATACAGAGACTTAATTTCACTGTGTGTGCGGTGCTGTGTACATCATGTGTGACGGTTGAAGAGGAATTCATTAGAATCCTCCATCTTTGATGTTTTTGCCCAGAACTGAGTACTGCCACTTAATCTAAGCATGTAGAGGGACACGCAATTATGTTAAGTTAATTTTAATCACACCTTATTACTGAATGAAGGATGCTTGAAATCAACAATACAATGGAGGTAAAGTATGGCAGGCTGAATACTTCTTATTACCAAACAAGAGGAAAATCTTGGTGCATTTAAGTTGCTGCAAAAACGCTGGATGTGTTTTGGGTGCAATACACCATTAAGGAGTTGAAAAACTCACAACAGAAATAAACCAGAATACTCTTGCGATTGGTTTGGTCCAAAAATATTATGGAGTTTATCCTCAAAGTCTATTCAACATGCCAGTAAACAATACTCTCCAGAGCCCCAATTTCATTGAGGACTGGGCTGGCTTTGTGGACACTGTGGCACAGAACCCAGGCGGATTTTCCAGGGATACGCTTACATTTTCTAAGTCAGAGCTCTAAGCGCTACAATGGAATAAAACTCATTGGGGTGTTAAATGTTTAAAAGGATAGATACACACAGTGATAGCCATCCATTTAGTGTCAGGGCAAGAATGTTCTGCCTTGGTAAAAGGTGTGTTGATATACGTAATTAAAAAATGTATTTTTGACATGAATTAGAATGTTTCCGGTTTTCCAGGGAGATTGTATGGTGGCTGACAGGTGCAAATGCTTTACAACCGCCCTGGGGCCTTGTTTATAAACGAAAATGTCTAAGCAATCTTTGCGATTTATAAAAAAAAACAACTTGACGGGAAATGTGCCGTCCACCACGCATAATCTGACCCATGCGTACGCACAAAAAAAGGGAGAGATGAGAAAGCACGAGACCGTTGGCAGAAGGAAGAATGGAGGGAAACTTGAAATAACACCATAAATCTAAATGTATCAGATATTGCAAAAATGGGCAAACGCCTGTTTGAGACTCCTGAGTGCACACAATCAGTGGCGTTTTCTCCCGGAGGCCAAGGGAGGCGTGGCCTCCTCATTTATATTCGATAAAAAAATATCCATGAGTTGGGATTCATGACGCACATTTTAGGTTCCAAATATGCCGTGTTTAATTCCCTGATGTCATGTTTTTCTTTGAGCGAGCAAAACAGCGCCCCTATAGGTGAAATACTGCCATCTAAGGAGGCCCGTTTAACTTGGCCTCCACTACTACTAAGGGTTTTAGCCAATCAGATTGAAGCTCGGCTTGTCACCGAACGCTCATCAAGGTCAATCAAACTGTAAAAATTAAAAAAATGAGGAGGCTAGCTTGTACGTGCCTCCTACACTAATACGTAAGTACGTAACCACACACAACCATGCTGTTGCTAACCGTGAAGGAAGGTTAGAAAGTAAGAATGGATGGCGACGGAGACCCAGAGTTTTTTCTGAGAAACGATTTCACTAAACTACCGTTTGAAATTCAGTTAAAAATAAAACAGAAGGGTAGGTCCACTCCGAATCTCGACCTTACTCAGGGAAGAGCTAAAGGAAATACCCGGACGTTTTGTGAAGGGAACTATACGAGAACGGACTGGCTAACAGGGAGTGTAATGCTAAATTGTCTTTTCTGCTGGCCATGCCTCTTGTTTGACCGCTCCAGCATGGGGATCTGTATGACCGGGTCACAGATCATTTCGCCACCATTAAGGATAGGAGAATGGCATTTCTCTACAAATAGTGAGTAAGCTTACTTTATTTCTTTACGCAGTGTGACAGCCGAGGCTTTCACTTTAGCATCCTGCGGACAGCGGTGTGAACCCGTCAGAGACTTTTAGAATGTGAGGCCACCTGTAGGCTACAGTTCAGTGTATTATTGACATTACAAATATGGGTGTAAGGTTTTGTGTTGTGTTGTGTTGTGTTTGTTTAAGCTTGTTGCGATATGGTGTCAATAAATAGCAGCAGCTGCAATCATTTGTCCTGATTTATTTATGCTACTTTTAGTCACATTGTTGACATGGGTATGACGTCATTCAGTAGCTTACGATCTCTCTGGCCTCCTCTGTAAAATTGGCCACGCACCGCTACTGCACACAATATCATAACTTTGAGAAATAAATAAATACGGATATGTTATTGAACCCCCCTTCGAATATGTTATGTTACATGTGATGAAATGTATTCTGATAAATGATGCGGTAAACAGAAAGACAGAATTACGTTTAAACTGACCCCGTTTGGTTACGAGTGCATGGTTGTACTATATACAGTTATTATGTTTGGAAATGTGTTTAAATTGTTAAGCATTTTAGAACTTTGTTTATTGCCTTTAACTGGTTGATAGAGTTGCTGCTGGGGGGTGAGACGCACAGGGTGCAGTGGAGATGCTGCGCACAGCTGATCGACAGTCGGAACATAAACCACCAAATAAACAGATATTTATTTTGTAAACAAAGTCCCAACTGTTGGTACATGTGCAAATCCAGCTAGATTGTACTTGGTTTGATATCATTTCTAAAAAGGAAAGAAGAGTACGTTACAGTGCCAGACGCACAGGTGTAACCCCCCCCCTCTCCCTCCAAGTCATGACTCCGTAGGGATTCCCCGATAATTTCTGACAGCTTCTTATCAAGGGGGTGCGTCCCTGTCCCCGGCCCGTGGCAAAAAACACTCTGTGTGTATATTGCCATTAACTTTTTCGGACTGCATTTATTTATTTTGTTGACGATCTGACTTTGAGGCAGCAGCGTTCACAGAGTGCTCCACATGGTGCAACTCTTTCTTCAAACTGCGTCCACCAAACAATATGAAGAACTTGTCTGCACCTCCCCAACAAGAACTAAAATCTTACTCGGTGTGAAATGTTTTTGTTTAGCTGTTCTGTCGGCATTTCCTACGATTGTCATCAGGCAGTCAGTCTAAATGAATATTTATTGCTTTGTCCTACGTACGCCACCTTCCCACGTGAATCCTACGCAAAGCTTTATAAATGAGGCCCCAGAACATTTCCATTAGGAGAAACGTGCAATGTAATTCAAAAAGCGATGCCTGTGTAAAAACACATTTAGTGCTAAAACACATGCAAATGAAGGAACAAAAACGAAACTGCAAACACAAATGCTGCAAATAAAAAATGATAAAGCTGTCCAACTGTCCCTGTTGGCACATTAACCCTGTTTTCATAATTGTACGTGTCTTTTCAGTATATTAAAACAAAGCCCGTCTACGGAAAGCCCCTTCACTCTCTATTCACCCCCATTGTGCCGAATTTGGCTGCAGTTCACCTAGGGGGCGATCGCGGGCGAGTGCAGAATACATGGACCCCTATGGAGCTAGGCGGCTAGCTACATCATTCTCCTAGCATATCGTCTACAAAATCCAAAATACTACTGTGGTTTCCGAGAGGTCGACAGGGATTTTTCGTCAAAAGTGGAATAATCTGGGGGTCATAGCCTTTTGTTTTCTTACAGGTTGGGCAGTTGCGACCCAGGTTCTGCTAGCATCTGGCTAATGAAAGCCGATTGGTCAATGAAGAACTCACGACTGGTTACGACCGAAGAATACGCTTTGTGGTACCTGTCCACAGAACATCAACAACGATTTGTAAATTATGAGTATCAAATAATGTCACACCTTTTCAAAACATGTAGAGCCGAGTTCAAATCAGTCCCACGGAGCCAAATCAGCTGCGATCGTATGCAGCTGTTGCTGCGAGGGAAAGGAAAGGGAAGGAGAGACACAAGGTGCCGTAAAGCAATTTATCACGCATGACGTCATCCGATTTACAAAAACCTAATTTTAGTCAAAATCAAGCGAATATAAAATACTAGCTATGTGTCGTTTGTGAGGATTATCCATTCCATGTTTAAAAAACTATAGCAGTGATTTAAAAAAAAATTATATCCAAAGAAATGTAGGAATCTATGGGTGGGGCTCCATAAGACCACATTCATTCTGCACTGGCCCACCAGCGCCCCCCAGGTGCAGTACCATACCGGAACGGTTTTGAGAGTGAACGTTCTCGTCAATATTAAAAGTTCTCTGATTAAAATGACTAGGTTAGCTACGTTAGCTAGCTAGCTTGCAGCAGATCTGCAATAATATCGGAAGGAATCATCCGATCACATTGTTAAAATAAGCCAACCTTATAGTTTACGTAACTTTCCAACAACAGTGGCAGTTGGCCAATGATCAGTGAACGTTAACCAGAGATTCGGTCCCAGTTGTGTGCATTAGTTTTTAGTGTCCACATTCCCGTTGTTTTAAGAGCTTCTTGCTGAATTTAACATTTTAAAGTGCTTTGTTTATGCAACACATGTGTTGTGATGTTTGGGGAAGATGTTTTCTTAATTTGCATGTGTTTTTGCACATTTGTGTTTTCATGTTTGCATTGTTTTAGATGCTGCAGCGGGTTAATGCTAATAGAAATGTCTTGGGCTTTAGTAACACAGTTGCACCTGTCAGCCATCTTATGAATACTATCCAATCAACATTGGAATTTTCCACAATTAACATTTGTGTTTTCTAATGCTGTTTTGAAAATATTGATAAAACAATGCATTGACAGACCCTACAGTGTTTTTTTTTCTAGAGCTAAAACCTGTTCGGTATTGAATAAGTAGATTTCAGTAAACCTTCAGTAAACAATGATTGCTTTTCATAGAAGAGCTATATTTACTTCAGGGTCTTTCCCTACATTGCAAAGGTCCAGGTTACAAAAACCAGGAAACACACACTGCAAAACAAACATAAACATAAATCAGCAATTTATTTGTATTATTTATTGGGTGGATATGAATGGATGTAGCAAGGAAAATATTTTCTATGCTCTTTGACAGATTTCCTCTCTTTGTGTCTCGGCTAACCCACAACAAAGCCCTGCTACAACGAGTCTTACAGACGTACATTTGGCAAAATGATCAAACACATATTCAGCCGTTCAAAGCTTAATTGTGGAAAGACAAACACTAAACCAACCTGAAACAGATGCCATGAAGGGAACGCATTGTCCCTTCAAAATATACTTTCCCTATTGATAGCTAAATATACCTCTTAGAAAGAAGATTAAGGTGTGCAGGACAAATGGGCGCTGCGCTACATTGCCTGAGAACTTGCTAAACTCTATGAAAAGTTGTGTCAGTGCTTAAGAGGGAGAGTATTGCATTTCTTATGTCATCTGATGATGTGAGACCAATCAAAGTCAAAGTCAAGCAAAAGGGTATGCTGATTTTAAAACTCAAGATACTTTCACTTTTTGCAGAGTAATTCAGCCATAAATATCATCAACCCAAAATTATTTATTAACAGTATTGGCATTTGGAGAATTTGCTCAATTAAATAGTTGCGTTGATTTTGTGTAAAGGATTTAATATTCTAAGAAGCAGTCCTTAATTGTCATGAGTAGTGTAATTGCAATTGTATTGAGCTAATTTTGCTACTTGATTCAATAGTGATCCTCAACCAATCTGTCAGATCTAAGCTTTTCTAATGTTGCTTGCCCACTTCTTCCCTGAGTGAACAAACCACAGGGGACATGAGTGCCTCTGCAGCTCCTTTGTAGTCATTTGCAGAAAGAGCAATGAATCAGTGACCCGAGCCCACACACACACACACACACACACACACACACACACACACACACACACACACACACACACACACACACACACACACACACACACACACACACACACACACACACACACCACACACACACACACACACACACACACACACACAGGATTGTATTCTTCCAAAAGAGCAGGGAAGAAAATGGAGGCTTTCTTTTAACATATCTTGTATGAGGCCCATCAAATCAGATAAGGGTGGCATCCACACTGACAGTTGGTGGTCACCTAGGGTGAAATCAGTTGGCATGAAAGAGGGCGTGTGGCAGTGATGCACTTATTCACTGGCAGCAGATCAGTGGCGAAAAAAGGAATGAGCAGAAGCCAGAGCTCACTAAACAGATAAGTATAAATATTTCCCTTTATTATTGAAAAAACTTGACTAAAGTATCACATAATCACATAGCAGTTCAAAATTAACACAATGGTTCCTTCTTTTTTTATGAATATCAACTATTTTAAACCCTTTACATGACACAACTATTTGCAAGATTTCTATCGACTCTGTCTTAATTTCATACACTTTCATGAAATTATATGCCATCCATTTTAGGAAAGGATGTTAATTATTCAATAAACAAGAGGTAACAAATATCTCTCTGGCTATGTGTTTACTGCAGCTCCAGGCAGCTTAATTGGTTGGTGGTAAAGTTTCACACGGCGACGGTTTGACAAGTTGAAATACACCCCCAGAATGTGTAACATGACTTCTATAAATTCCATCTAAGTAAAGTGGAGATGGGCTTTTCAGTGCTGCTGCAGTGTCACTGTCATTCAGGCTGAAAAGAAGACGCATGAAAACACATTTTACTGTTTTTCTTTTCTTTTACAGGTAAATGAAATACTGGTAATGAAAAAATGGGTATAAGCTTGTAACTGCTTTGCGGGGTTTACTGTTTTGCAGCCTCAGTTTAACACTGAAATATATATTTTCTTTCACTACGCATTGTGACAGTAACGACTGTAAATAGATCTGACAGGGCTCCGAGTAAAAATCCCGATCATTAGTCTTAAATCTTAAGCAATTAGTAAATGTAGCTGCGGCTCAGGGGATTCTATATTCTGCAAAAATAGTTGAAGGGCTGTTTTGGCCGGAATTAAACACATAATTAATGCAGGAATTTAAAGGGGAGATAATAAGAGAATTTGCTCAAATGGTGTGGTAATGAGCAGGATGTAGAGGTAGCCTCTCTGTGGTAGGATGGGAGATTTTGCACTTCATACTTTGAAAAGCTCATATGAAAGCTCAGATAATTTTGAGAAGAGCAACAATGAAAGGACAGAGCTCTTGTCCTCGTGGTTTTTTAAAAGGATTGTACTGACGGCAGGTTAGTGTTCGGGGGAGATTTGGCACCGTGGTGCCACTCCACTCTTAAATAGAAATCCTATTATATCAGACATGAAAGACCTTTTTTACATCCTGCTGTCATTATCATGCCATAATGCCTTTGAATCTGAAGTGGATGTTTTTGGATTGTGATATTCACACATTCGTTTTTAAATCACAAAGCTGTACAAAGCCTTCACTGTAAAATGTGTGTCTAATGTCTATAACACGTTAAGCTATTTATTTCACGATGGGTAACAGTTTATTGAAACTAACTTTAATAAATGATACATTTATAGTTAATTTCACTTTTATCAAGGGTTATTGTTACTGTTGAAAGCAGTTCAATAACTGTACTAATTACAAATAATTATCTTATAATGTAGATCATTTTACAAGTTTATTGACACACGTATGTGCTCTTAAATACTATCAAGTATGTGACAATGTTTTCTGTTCGAAACTGCAACTCAATTGAACCTAATGAATACAACAACTTCCTAAATGGTTAATATAAAGCAGCAACAAACATAATATAGAAATACAGTTAGTACTATGTAAAAGGTTAATATTATACATTGTTTATAGATCTATAAACAGTAGTATTAAACAGTTAAAACTATTTTAAAGATTACATATCATCAAGTTATCCCTTGCAAATACTTGTATAATATGTAAAATATAGAAATATTAGATATCATTTTTATCATCTCATGTTATCTATCTTACAATATAGGATATATAAATTAATTATATATAACATCAAAAAAACGAATAAATAATACAAAGAGTGAATTGACTAGTAATACCATGAATAATTGTTACTTAATTTTCTGTAACAGAGAAATACTTTATCATTTCTTAATGATGGTTATTATAAAGTGTTGCCAATGAATTTGAAAGAATGATGAAGTTAAATTAAAGTGTTCCCATCTATAAAAATCTTGGAGGGGGGGTTATAGGGTCACACACAGAGTGCCTCACAGTGCAGGCGATGACCTCCAGATTTACCTTTAATGTGCTGTAATTCTGCTCCGCTCAGACTTTGCCTGGGTTACTCGCCTGGAGTTAACATCCCCGTGGGCTTTCTGCCGTCCATTAACATTTTCCAAAGTGCTGCCATAACTAGGAAGATTCATTTTATTACAAAGTGTAGAATACATTTCATCCCTAAAAAGCAATTATAGTACCGATTTGGTTTGAAGCCACTTTGTCCTGGCCTGGTATTAATTTCAGGGAGGACAGGAGCTGAATGCTCAGATAAACAGCGCTGTCAGTGAAGGACAGTGATTGGCAGGTGCCTCCAAATGTTCACTTAAACAGTGAAACACTGGAGTTATAATTAACTTTAATCTGAAACTGAGGAAGATGAATAGGGATTTTTTATAACAAAAGCTGAAAAAAAGTAACTTTTCATGTCCATATTTTTATGTTTTTGAGTCCATTGCTCCCCTTATGTATTGTCGTATTTAAGCCAGTGTTGAAATGTAAAACGGTAAATCAGTGTCAATGTTGTCAAACAAAACATGAAAATCTCCTCAGGTTGTTTAACCACAGACCTTATTTTAGGGTTCTAGCCACAAACACATGACTTTGCGCTAAAATACTATCTTATTTCCGGGTTTTTAAACAAATTACTGCACCACTCTATTACTATCAATTACACTGATGGAAAATAACGAGCTGCTCCCCAACTGCCTTATATTGTAGATAAGCAACAATTCTAAGCAAAATAGTTGCTGTCTTTTCTGACACCATCTTCAAGAAAAAGCCCTTTCTAATAATCCATGCCGTACATTTTATTTTTCCATCATAAATCTTTACCATCAAAGTAGAGCAACTTTTTATGTTTGGTAATCTAAAGCTTTACTCATTATTATTCAAGTCTAAATAAAAAATACCATGTGGAATTTAGAACATTTTAAAGAGGAATATGCACAGCCTTAGATGAAAGGGAAAAATCCATCTGATGGTCTCATTCTTCAGGAATGTTTAAAGGTGAGTTGCTCACCAAACGCCCACAGAAAGAGCTTAGTTTGACACATGCTGGAGCTTGACAGCAATAACATAGTAGGGGAGTGTGATATCTTAGCCACCCACCTCTGTAATATTATTCCAACCCAACTGGGCGAGGAGTTGAGTGAGTGTCCTACGGGCAGGCGATGTGCTGGAGTAAAAAGCAGGCCTCCGAGATCCTATCAGCTCAGAGCGTCTATAACAAACTATGTCGACATTTGCTCTCAGCACTGCTCAGAGGTGGTTGGCATGTGCTCTTAAGTCAATCTTGGGTTTCGGTGAGCATATTGATTTTCCTGTGGAGTCTCACATGCATCAAATCAATCCTTCTTCCCACCTTCTCCACCCACTGCCAGACTTTGTCATTTAGAGTCTGCAGATGGCACATGTGAAATGCTAGGCTCATTTCTGTTTAATGTAAAACCTTATGACCTCTGAGAAAATGTATAAATAAAGTCTGAGAGAGGGTGATGAGTCAGGCACTGCAGGCAACATGCTGTACAGTACATCACTGCTAAGCTATCAATTGACTGACAGGGTTGTTAGGGACTGTCAATAATGTCATAAGCAGGAGGGCAAATACTTATAGTGAAGTCTGAGAATAACAAGATAACGCCCCTGTATTTTAAGAGTGTACAAACTCAGCTGGAAAGTCTAAAACTTTGTTGGATTTGAAATGTTTAGTGGGTGAGATGTCAGGATCCTATACATGACCTTTTTGAACAACTTTACCACAGACGGGCCTGAGAAGCACCATGAAGAGAAACTAAATCAATAACTGCAGAGCAAACCATAAGACCCACAGCTTGTCAGAGGATCTGCACTGTGTGTTTTAGAAGCTTACTGTGTGCCTGAAATCCATACAGACAGATTTGTTATATTACAAGAAAGTAATTACTATAAAAGTAGCTGACAGTGAAAAATAAAATAGCCGTACTGTGATATTGTGCATTTTGGAGATGAGATGAACACTGGTATCTAGCTATTGTCTAAATAAATTGAATTTCCTATTGGCTTCCTGGCAAAATTATTGCAATGTTTCTGCAACTAAGCTGTGGCTTTAACGATTTATCTGCACATGTTGTGACAAGCTAGTCTGGGAGTAGAGTTTTTCACCCGTAACTACTAACAACTTAGAGAATTTAGACAGTTTTATAAAGCGACTGCTATCTCAGAATGTATAAACAGGGTCTTAAAAGTCTACTGTATTTTCATAGATATACTTACAAGAGGCTTTATTTCCAGTGCTTTGATATGTGGGAGATGTTAAAATAAAGATATATATATTTAGAAATGTTCCTTTCAAAGGTGTTTGAATTAAGGACCATGAATATGAAATACTTGCAATTGTGTTGTTTGCATTGACAAGAGTTACAAGCTTATTGTAGGTGTATATAATTATTTATTTAAATAAAGTACATTAACATTAGTTAGTTAATTACATTAACTCAAGAGCTGTACTTAGGTCACTTTTTAGGTACGTGTACTTTAATTGAGTATTTCTATTTTATGCTTCTTCATACTTCCACTCTACTACAATTTGGAATAACATATTTTACCTTTTTTCTCATTATATTGATTTGAAAGGATTTTTTTCTAGTTATTTTGCCAATTTACTTTAGCAGTAAAAAATGAATTATAATGTATTATGGATTAAGACACCTGGCAGTGTAAAAAGTCATTAAAGTTAGCTCCATTTCAAAATGATATACACATGAATCATTATTTAGAATCCAATAATATACATTATTATCAAAATGACCATTCTGCTTAATCAATACTCATAGTTTAGGTACTCCAGGTTTAATTTGATGTCAATAATGTTAGACCTTTACTTGTAACAGAGTATTACTAAACTGTACTATACTTAAGTCGAATATCTACATCTCCCACCTGTGATTATTCTCTAGAAAGATTCATAATGAAATATTCCTGTGCATTTTTAGGCTCTACCTTTTTTACCTAGCAAGGTTTGCTATGGTTACCACAATTGGAATCCTATGTTTCCCAGATCAGCAGAAATATGTTCAATAAACGCAGTCCAGCTCTGTCCTGGGAGCTCAAGCTGACGGCTTTGTTAATCATACATCAATTAATCACCAGGCCCAAGACATCAGAACAGCCAAGCCAATTTCTTTCAAGCAACATGTTGACATACACATATCTTATTGTCGAGCCGTCACCTGGGCACACCAAACCATCTGCTCATTAGCACATTCTCCCATGATGGTAGAAAAGCAACCATTGAGAAAAAAAGACAGGATAAAGAGTGGAAATTATTAATGTCCATGAATCCATACTTAGAACAACAAAGTAAAAGGTATTTGTGTTATGTTTATGTATTGCTGAACAGAAAACTTCAATGGAATCACACCATCACTAATAATCTTAGGATCCTCACAAAATCAGGAGTACTACCTTCCTATCTTGCCAATGTATGACCTTTTTTCTTTTCCTTCCCAGGATAACTCAAATATGCACTGCTCAGTTCATAACCATTTGGTAGTCAGAGAGGCATCTCATTCAGAAATCATGCATTTATATTTGTTAAGAGCATAAACAGTGGATCATTTCTCATACTGATGCAACTGCTCTCATTGTTTGTCCCATTGAAGCTGAGAGTAGTTGGTCCCTTTGTCACATTAAACGAAATGTTGCACCAATAGTATTTCATTTAGTTGTTGGTCATTTTAACAGTTCCTATAACCTGCTTAAGGACCACCCTGTGAGGACTCTGGATACAGCCCCTCTGGCCCAATGCAGTTGGAACCGAGTTGATCTGTTTTTTTGTTTGTTTTCTCAGGGTTATGAGTTTTCTCGTTATTTGTTTTGTTTTTTCGGCGAGGACAATGGGAAAGGTTTATGTTGCCTCACATACTGAGATAACAGTCAGAAGAACCCCAGCAGCTGTCCTTTTCTTTTGGTTTGGTATAAGTGGTTAGTGTTGAAAATTAATAATGATTAATAATGGGGTTGATAATAAGGTGGGATTACAATTAAGTAGATCCAGTAGCTCAAAGTCATTAACACGGCTATCAGGAGGAATTTGTTTTAATCAAATATAATTATTACATTTTAGGGCTGCTTTTATATTAAAGCACCTGAATGGGGCACCATCTTTGTGTTTAACTGAAATTAAATCAGTAATTGCTAACTTATCCTTGTAAGCTAAATGTAAGCTAAATGCTTTGCCCAGTGAAACCATTAGAAAGAGGTTACTTAGCTTTTTAGATAAGCTGATGAATCTCACACACTCTGATGTTGCTGCTGCATGATGTCAGTTGATTCTTTGCTCATTTGAACAGCTTGTTCTGTTGGAAGGTCGATAAAGTTGGCCTCTGTGATTGTTATCAGTCATTGGTGCTACTGTGAAGTGTAGCTGCTGCATGCTAACCTGGCTAAAGACTAACTGTGAATCATTTAGGCAAGTGTTCAGTATGTAGTTTTAAAAGAAGATGAATCTGCTTCTAATAAGTATTATCAGATAACCATCTGATGTAGAGAACCACCTTTGCTTCCAGGTTGCAGGAAGTTATGTAATGTTTTGACAAAGGTGGAGGATCCTGGGAGATTGAGTCTTATGTAATGCCTGCCATGGTATAAGTTCACAACACTTTAATAACATGAATATGCGTTGTACTATTGACCATGTACTATAAACTATTTGAGTAGCGGTAACACTTTTCATTATGCTAACTTCTAAAGAAAGCTAAACATATGTTGCTTTTTCCTTTTCGACAAACACGTTTCTTTGTTATTTTATGCTATCAGCCAGTGTTGTAGTCAAGTCACTATGCCTCGAATCCAAGTCCAGGTTCAAGTCTCCAGTGTTCAAGTCCGAGTCATTAAAAAAATGTCCAAGTCGAGTCCGAGTTGAGTCCACTACTCATCCGAGTCAAGTCCGAGTCGAGTCCCTATTGATCAAGTCCGAGGGCAAGTCCAGCACTAAAGTAAGCATACATGTTGTTAAACTTTAAAAAAACACAACTGTGGTCCCGCAGCTCATAGGCGTGTCTTAATGGCGGGTGCTATGAACTTTCATATGCATTTTACCGTTTAACGCACTCTCGTTGCTCATAACTACACTCCTGTCTTCTTAACAATAACACTCGCAAAAATGCCACTCTAATGTGCTTTATTTGCACATACATAACCATGTATTTTATCATGAATAGATTATTTACAAAAATGCTGGCAGCACCAATGTTAAGCATAGATGTTCTTAGACTTGAAAAACACAACACTCACAGAAATGCAAAACTCTAATGTGCTTTATTTAACATGCTTTTAACACAAAAACAGTAGGAAAATAAGTATTGAACCCGTCAATTTAACCAGGTGACAGAGAGAGACAGTAAGTGTAAGAGAGAGAGACAGTTAGTGTAAGAGAGAGAGACAGTAAGTGTAAGAGAGCGAAATAGTAAGTGTAAGAGAGAGAGAGACAGTTAGTGTAAGAGAGAGAGAGAGACAGTAAGTGTAAGAGAGCGAGATAGTTAGTGTAAGAGAGAGAGCAGGTTGAAATTTGAGGTAGTCCCCGCTGTCTCCTCAATCGTCTTCGAACAGAGGGAACATTTTGCGTTCCATTTTTTGCCATGGCACGTGAAGTCTTTGAACGCAAAACGAGCTCTCTTTGGGGCATTGGGTCGTTTTTGTTCGCGGTTAAACCTGAGTTCACGTTAGTTTCTTTTTTTAATGAGAACATGACGTGACGTCATGTGCGATGTATGACATGGAAGCAGAAAAACGCTCCCTTGCACCGGAGCTAGAGGGCGAATAAGAGAGCTTGACACACACATCATTCAGAAAGATGTATGCGTCAACCTCTATTATTGGCCCTCTAGCTCCGTGAATCACGTAGGATCTCGCGGGAGAATGCATCGGAAAAGAAGAGAGTCTACCGATTCCGGCAACATTTCTACGCCGTATTGTGGCATAAATGTTAATAGAAACATATCGAAAACGTTGCGAAAATACACCGGCGCGTTAGTCGACCACAGGGTTTTAATGACAAAGTTGAGTCCTTTCGAGTCATTGCGATTCCGAATGCTTGAGTCTAAGTCCGAGTTCAAGTCATTAGTGCTTTAGTCCAAGTCAAGTCACGAGTCTCTAAATTTAGCTCACGAGCCAGGCAGTGTTGTAGTACTTGAGTCCGAGTCCCGGACTCAAGTACTACAACACTGCTATCAGCTTAGCTTTAGTTCAAGCTTCTCCAGTCTCTATTTTATTTTGCTCACAACTTCAGTTTTTTCACCCGGAACTCAGTATTGGTAAGCTGTAAAATATAGAATTCCAGTTCCGAGACCTTTTAACCTTGATGGTGTTGTCAGTATCCTGCATCTTCACTGCTCAACAAATTGAACACTTGTTGCACAGGTTTGGGTTGTTTGGGTGAGGTACATGTTGAACTAAAACTGTGAAGAACTTCTTCTCAGCTGAAACAACTGCAGTCATTTGCAGTCTTCTTTCTTGTTTTTGCTGTTTTTATAGTGTGTACTACAAAAAGAGATACACAAAATATATACAGCTCAGGCAATCACTTTGTATGTAACCCACATAATCTTGAGCAAGGAAAAGCATTGCAGTACAGAGAGGCAAACCCTGTTAAGGATGACATAGAGATGGATAGGGAGGGGGGGCCGGGCCGGGCCGTCGTATAGCTCAGTGGGTAGAGCAGGCGGCCATACACTGGGGCTCGATCCCCGGTGCGGTGGACCCAGGCTCGAATCCGGCCCTTTGCCACATGTCCTCCCCTCTGTCTCCCCGTCTCTGAACTGCACCATATTAAAAGGCACTGGTTGCCCCAAAAAATATTTTTAAAAAAAGAGATGGATAGGGGGTCCAAAGTGTGCAGCCCCTGTTAGAACATAATTTTCCGTTTGTGCCATTTGTTAAGTAACTGAGGTAAGGTCGAATAGTGCCTTTTAAAATGTCAAAGGGTGGACAGATTAGTATAAAGAAATGCTCTGCTGAGACATTTTTTCACACACATATATAATGATGAAATGCCTGTACAATACCTATTGGTTGTACTTCTACATTATGCTCTCAATCTCATCTTTTATTGGACTTCCCAGGGTCACTGGAGGCCTCTGGTACACCATCGTTCTTGTGTTCGAGCATGCATACTTGTTGAATGAACATATTTGTTGGCTTGACAAAGGACTTGAGCTGGGACTCTAATCTCTTAGAGGTGTAAAGGTCCATCTCTGATGCATGGGTAGACAGAACTTGATAAAAGCAATTCAACAAAAATCTAACATTTATTTCATTTTCATACCATCTCAGTCAGCTCACACACACACACACACACACACACACACACACACACACACACACACACACTCTCTTTACTTACATTAAAAAAGCACTTTTCTGGTCGATGAAATGTTCAAAGTTTATTTTTTTCTTCTTTTATTCATAAAATAGCTGCATGAAGCATACTTTGCCGGGCATTTATGGCACCCATGAAATTGGCTTCGCTTACATCAATCACACGTTTGCTGCAATCTCATGACTTTCTTTATCTGTTTGTGCCCACGGGCATCTCTCCCACTGTTCGTAAAATACATCATCTTGGCTTTCAGTTGCGGTGTAGACTTTATGTGTTATGACCTCAAATGTTTCATCTGAATCCATGTCCCATTAGCTGAACATAATTTACACCTTAATGCCAAAACCAGCAGGTACATTGGAAAAGAAGTTAAGGACGTGGAGTGCCAAATTACAGATGCAATTTGTTTGCCAGTCAAGTACATGCTTGTATTTGGTTCAAGCGTGTTATCTCTTTGTGTAGTTGTACTCTAATTAGTTTGTGCTTTACTCAGATACAGTATTTAGCTATTCCCAGACCTGTATTTTTTTAGCTCAATTTTGTTAAGGGTGAATTGCAATATGTATTTCACTGTAATGTTACATCTTAAATTGAAATACATTTGGCGTTGACATTCTCTCACTCTTCAATATCAGGAACGTGATTGAAAGATTTGGACTCAAATGCAGGACTCGTTCAAAATTACAACAAAAAATATTTCTTGAAGAGGTAAAACTTCACAAAGGAACATTTACAAAAACAAGTAATCTTGCTTTAGTTTCAGACAAATAACCTCCATACTTGAAATAACACTGGCTCGCTTGACTACAAATGAAACAAGACAAACTGGCAGAGAACAAAGGGAGACAAGGGCTATCTGAATGGGTAATGTGACACAGTTGGAAACAATCAAGGGAGGGGCTGAAAATATAACTACGGGAAAACACACAATTGCATGAAGTCAAAGGCTAAGGACGAATTGTCAAAAAATCAGCTCCTATCGTCTATTCCTATCTACTATTCCTTAAGCTTTGCGTGAAAAGTCAGTGTTAAGGAATAGTCGATAGGAGAATTCAAAGACTAGAGACTGCAGTGCTCCGACTGCAATTACACTATCCCACGTATTTATGATGCGCCAGCAGACGTTATTAATGTGCGTCTGCTGTGGGGGACTACAGTTCTCTATAAAGCGGACTACTGAAAGCGCCTCTACTCTGCACCGTGCTCTGATGGTGTTGTTTTATGCGTTATGAATGTGGACAACAGTGATATATATATTCTTAATTCCCAAGGTTGGAATTGAAATAAAAACAGTAAAGTGAAACTTAGCTTAACCTCGAGTCCGTGCGTATTAACCCACATGAATCCCCATACATACGATTGTATGAAATATCTAAAAATAAATACAAATGTGTTTATTATAAACTAGTTATGCCTTCACCTATCACTTTGTATATCACCATTTAAACATGTTTTAAAACGTTTAAGAAACCCCACACAGCTCAGTAAACACTGAAATGTGGACTTTATTTGATCATTTCAGTTAAAAAGTAAACGTTCATATTTCTCCTTTTGATTAATACAGTGTTGAACGTTCAAAACAAAGCACTTTAGAAAGTTACAGCATACATTTTAAACTGCTTAATAAGCACCGTAAAGGTCGATTTATGGTTCAACGTTGACGTAACGCAACGTCCACGCGTTGCCATGAACATGTATAGTTCTGCGTCGGGTATACGTGAAGCAATGCAATTCATCGCCACAATGGTAGGGGGCACAATGTTTTTTGTAAAGACTGACCAAGATTCTTTTGACGTCTATCGTCGTCGCTCGTTGTATTTGTTTACCAGACGTTCACCAGACATTCTTCTGCTTGGTCCATTCTAGCTTTTTTTTTAAATGACGTTTGTCGTTTTAGCGGACCAATCACAGCCCTTAAGGCCGATATGTGGTTCAACGTCGCCGCAAAGCAAGGTACCTTACAGACCCGTTGCGTCGTTGCGGGCCCTCCTTTCGTCGTTGCGTGCACCTCCCAAAAATTGTAACCTTGCATCGAGGTGACGCACTAGTTCTAACCCGTTGAACCATATATCGGCCTTTACTTTCATGAAACGCATTTCTCGGTCACGATCGGCTGTTTCCGTGAACGGTCGAATGTTGTGTCATAGGAAATGTTGCGGCCGCAAGGCATTGTGGGACAGCATTTTCGACTTTCCTTTCGTAAAGGAAAGTCCAGTGTTTCCTTAGCTAAAGGAGGTTATAAAGGAAGTTTCGGAGCTCCTTTCCTATCATTTAGAGAATTCGAACAGGTGTTATCATGGCGGCCACTTGGGTACTTCCGGGTCATTTCGCCCTGTTAGGAACCTTCCTAAGCTAAACTGACTATTCGACCGTACCCAAGGGCTCTGTAAAGAGAAGGATAGGTAAATACAAAATAAAACAGGAAGTGACTAACCGTGCATGATGAGACTAAACATAAGTGAAGGTGAATTAACAACAATGATACATGACTCAACATCAAATCTAAACATGGATGTTTAACTATACATGAAACAAATAACCTAAACCTGAAAATCGAAACATTAGATGTGTAAACAGAACCTGGCAAAATGTATGTGACAGTATACTCAATGACAACAACTCCATCATAATGTTCAAAACGTCAACAAGACTAAATAACTGGTCACTGGCACATCTGACGTACAGAGATGCCAGTGTTCCCTCTGCTTTTTCATTATGTATAGAAAAGAATAATAATACCCTTAAACGTCCCACAGAGGGGAAATTGAAATTCTACATTTGACCCATCCTAGTGTTAGGAGCAGTGGGCTGACATTATGTACAGCGTCCGGGGAGCAGTATAGGTAACGGTGCCTTGCTCAGGGACACCTCAGTAGTACTTGGTCTGTCGGGATGTGAACTGAGCCAAGACCCTATGGACTTTGCTAGCACAGCCCAAACAACTATATTACCTCTAACAAAAACGAACTCGCCAGCATCAAGTGCACTGTCTCCAACATCCTCTGCCTTCCCACTCAGTCTATCTGATACGAACCTCAGAGCCATCACATACATAGTACTTACAATATCAAATGGCATCAAACGTCCGGCAAACCAACACTTCACATTACTTCCTTCTGGTCGGAGATACAGGAAAGTTAAATGGAGAAGGATTTGCCTTTGCAGGAGTTTTTTTTGCTGCCTCGCTGATGTGGAAGAACACATGCACTTCTGAACTGCCTATTTTTACATGTTGCCATATGTTAATGCAGTATGTTGTATCTGTACGTTCAATGTTTTCCTGTGTTTCCATTTCGAAATGTGCAAATCTGTTGTGTACCAGCTGTGAGGCAAATGTCCCACTGGGACAATAAATCTCATCTAATCTAATTTACATATTTTTGTTTATTTTTTGGGGGTCGCCATTCTTTTAATTAGTTTAAACTGGAAAAAGCTGATTCTATTACTATGCTAAGTGCTATGTTTTTTCCTCATTTGTATGTTGATTATTAAACTGAGACGTCTTCATTTTTCCATCTTTTTTTTCTTTATTGTCTTTATAGATTAGTCAAAATAGAAAAAATATGAACATTGATACAATTTGTTAGTTTCCACATGAGTAGACATAATAATTTGAATTGATTGCAGTGGCATTTGGAACAGACATGTATGTTCCCACATGATTAATTATGATAATTTTCATGATCTTGTGACTTTACTTTAGCGCCATCCCGTTCTAATTTTCAGTGGCATGCACTGTATTCATATTTCTATAAGCAACCAAAAACATATTTCCTGTATTGATACATAACAATTTCCATTATAACCTTTGTTTTCTAAAAGATTTTTAAACACTTGGTATAATGATGACAATACAATGAAGTATAAAAAACACATGAATCGCTTTTTGGTGGTGCATGGCTTTAATCCATTTTTACTGATGCATCTAGGAGGGTCTGGGGGCTCCTGGATTCTGAGCACATCCGAGCACTTTCTGTTCACCTTACTTAATTAATTAACACTTTTGTCCCCCGAGTAGTCCATGCTCAAACTATAAATGTTGAATGTCTGCGCTCCCCTCAGCAACCTTGATTATCAAAGCGATCACAAAAAAAAAACATTTTCTGATTAATAATGAATGCTGAGACAGACAGAATGGGAGGGAGAGTGAAATCTCCATAAATGTGACAGGCATTGTAGATGCTGTATTTAACTTCTCTATTAATGTCCAAATATAGGTTAGTGATAGAGGTGTTTAAACGTGTACAATCTGTTGTGATACATTACAAGGCCATGACTTCCTCTTGCGTTATCATCCAGGCTTTTGTGATGGATGTTTTCTCTGTCTCCTTTCAGTCAAAGAGTTGTGGCTGAACAAACCACAGCATGCATCGCACTGCTGCTTGCAAAGGATTGTGATTGACCACTGTGCAGCTCCATCTGTGCAATTGTGAATTATTTCAGTATTTTGCTCAAGGGCACCTCGATAGTAGTGATACTAATCCCAGAGCCCTGTTTAATTAAAGTTCTGTTTTGTCTGCATAAATCTGTTTTTCTTCCAAGGCTGTGGTATTATTCTAATGTCCACAGATATCAAGTCACATGGAAATCGCCTGTAGCCAGACACAATTGTTTGCTCTCATGCACTCATTGGCTTGAAAAGGGGGAAAATAATGGCTGCTGCACTATGGAGAATATATGGATTACATGTGCACTCCTTTTTAAAGAATTAGAATCAAAAATCCTTTATTTGTCCCAAAGCGGGGAAATTTACATTATTAAGGGCTCACTTTCAGGGTCATATTTACATTTTGTACCTCTACTGTGACTTGTTTACTTGCTCTAATGTTCAAAAAAATGTCTTTATTTTCCTCGTACTGCCTGTGGTGCAGCACCTCTTTTCACCCTCCATCTGAAACCAGAGCCCAGTCTGCTCTGATTGGTTAGCTGGCCGGCTCTGTTGTGATTGGTCAACCGCTTAGAGATGTCCCATCACTTATCATATCACGTAAAATGAGTTGGAGCTCTAGCAAATAGAAGTGTGAGTGTAACATAGTCATGTCACTATGTTACGGCATTTACCAAAGGAATTGAAGCGTAAAAACAAAACAAAAAAAAAAAAAAATCTAAATAGTACTTTTTTAAAGGGACAGTACAGATAGACAAAATGAAGCGGCACAACAGTGACACTATATTTTGCAATTCCTCAACATACTTATGTATCATAAAAAAAGTTTCCAGAACCAAAGGATGTCTATATATGTACTGCAGTAAGGTCTTCTATAACTCTCTCTGTAGCAGGATCTTAAAAGTTTCAAACACTCTTTTTAACCCCAAATGTTGACATCCTTTTCATATTCTGCATGGAGACATTGCATCTGTACACACTTATGTGTTACTGTCACGATCCATTTGGATGTACTGACACTGACAGCACATCTAGTCTCCCCTGCTGACTTGAGTGCTTTATTGAGCCATGCTCAGTATGAGCTTTGGATCTAAAATGTGAAGCAAGTGTGCAGAGTAAGCCAACCATGAGTGGCGTAAGCTGTCTTCCTCCAAGATCTCTGTCGTCCTCTCTCTCTCTCTCCCTCTCTCTTTTATTCTCTGTTGTTGTGATGAGCCACTGCAGTGGGAAAAGGACTGTGATGCACTGGCTTGACAGCAGTCTGCCAAATTCCCTCTCCCCACGCAAAAAGGCACAGATCCTGCCTTCGAGCGGTAAGGCCCACTTATTTGTAATCTCATAGATTACTGTCCCCAGGCTTAAGTGTAATGAGCCACAAACATCCAAGAAAAAAATGTTATTTTTCACTCTAACTTGAAGGTTTAGCTTGCGCATAAAGAAGTCACAGTAAGCCACAACCTATAGAAGGTCTAACTTTAACTCACAGCACACTGTGTCACATAGGCAGACCCCCAGCAGGAGAGATATAATCAGTGTGCCGAACATCATGGTTGTTCTTTTCTTCTCAATTAGATGTGTTATTTTTTTAATTTTCCCTCTCTTGAGATGTGCTGAATAAAACAAGTTTAGTGAGCCAGTCATAGAATCAATTTGCTCTGGTAGACCTTGAATTATACAGGTCACAGGTATATAATCAACATACGTTTCTCAGATGGAGTTGCTCTAAATTAAATCAGAAAGTTATTTTATCTAAAACAATTAAGCACAAAGTATTTCACATGACTACAAAAGAAGCACCAATATTGAGTCAACAGAGAGCAAATGCTTTCTATGGAGTGAAAATCAGGAAAAAGGGGAAAGACTGCATGAACACAAAGTAAAGGAAACTAGTAAGAGATAATCACATTAAGACATTGCAAGTCTAGAATTAAATATTGTGACAGCAGTCTATAAACAGAAGGGCGTAACCTTTTGGTGCTTTAAATATTATATTATTATATTTCCCCATTTCCCATCCCCTAATTCATGAGGACACTGTTCCCTTTATTTATTTATTTATTTGACTTGAATGAAAAATCTCATAAGCTAAAAGTTTGCATTTTTCATCTCCCTTCAGTCCTCCCAACCGTCTCCAGAACGTCCCTTGGGAAAAAATGTCTCGATAATAAAAGATAAAAAAAATAAAATGACAGCCACAATACTTTCCCCCTGCATGCCTGGGTTTGTTAAGTAGGACGGCTTAGGAAAATGAAGAAAAATGTCCTTCAATAAACAATATCTAATATTTTTCAGCAGTATGTGGTTTTTTTTTTCATTGTCAGTCTCCTGTGAGAAACGAAAATGCTGACTTTTCACTGTCTTAGTCTAAATTTTACCTCCTATTCCATTTGAACTTATACCTAAATCATTCTTTACCAACCACTTGCAGTTTGTATTATTTTTGTATCATTCAAACATAAACCAGGTGTAATGATTTTTTAAGGATTGCGTGAATGGGAGTGTTGGTGCACATTAGGAAGACATACTGTGGAATTATTTTGCCATTAAATGGTGTTATAAGATGTCGTTAGAGCATTACTACTGGATAATTCCTACGTGATATCACATGCTACGTCATAATCTCACATGCACCATTGTATATTTCCTCACCCACTGCTTAACCCTCTTTTATGTACAACCATACTTTATTATACACTCCATCAGTGATTATCTCTAAAACACATACATACTCATGCTATATACGTTTGTATGAGATGATTAGACCTCCACAAGTAGTGACCAAGGGATTCAGTTGTTGTTAGGACTGAGCAGAGATGTCTTTTTTTTGCTCTATGTATTCTACTTTTATGTTAAGTACATCTTGCATTGTTGGAGGAGCTTGAGACTTTGCCAAAAGAACGCTTTTCAGTATTCGAAGTTGGAGTGGTTTATATTACCACATCAGCCAACACCATTTATAAAACACATGTGGGATGCCACCTTGCATATACATAATGAGCATTGGTAATCTAAGGTGTCCCTGACAGACTGGCAGAGTAATGAGTCACAATCAACAGCTCTGATGGGTGCAGAAGTGTGTGCCATTACTTTGTTGCAGCAAAGCAAAGCAAAGCAAAGCAAAGCAAAGCAAAGCAAAGCACAAAAGGGAGACTGCAGATTCATCACACATATACTGTATTGCATTCTTGTGTGCCCATATTAGCTAAAATATTCTACAAAAGTATTGCTTTTTTTTTTGTTCTCTTTTAAAATTGTCAGAATGTAACATTCTAACAGGTATACATATTTCCACAAATTATCTTCTAAAACTATAATTATCTTACAAATCTGTATTTACCAAGATTAGAAATTATAAGGGCAAGTCTGAAAATGTTCCAAAAATAATATCAGTCTCATAACATGTATTTGATAGTGTGATATCTTTCCCCTTCACAATACCATCCTTATTTCGTAAGACATCTTAGCTTTTGCCGCTCTGATTCTGCATAGATGATGCAATAAATGCTTCTTATTCTAATCTGACACAAACATGGCTGTTAATCATTGTTCATTTGTCGTTTTTGTCCTACAACCATCAATTGATTTCCTCCATGATTATTCCCTTAGCTGCCAATGCTATTTGGCGAACATATGCATCAGTGAACTGTTTCCGCTTGTGGAACATACAGTATAAGGATTTTAAGAGTTTGCAGTGGATAAATTAGGGTTTCAGTGAGATAATCCCATCAGGGTTTGATGGCAAGTAACTTTCAACCTGGGGTGGTCAACTAAGTTGTGAGGATGCTTTAGGTAAAGGATAAGCTGTTTTGTGTGTTTCAGAAAAAACCCTTTGAATGAGTTGTCAAAAAATATCTGTATGTTTGGAATCATATTGACTCGGAAGGACTGGAAAATATGTCGCAGGCAGCATCCCACTTGACTATATTAAATTACGATTCTGATGGATAGCCTCATAACACACACTTTTCCCCTGCATCTGGGCTGGTTTGTAGGATCACTAACAATATCAGTCAAGACCTCATCAGACATTATTGAAAATGTCAGTGGTCCAATGTAATGTTGCTGAGTCTGTTCAATATCCTCCTGCTAATTCCCAAAGCACATAAACATCATTCTGTCTCATGCAAAGATCTTTACTTTACTTACATTTACAATAACATCCTCTCACACACTACACATATACTGGAGTATCTCTTATCCAAATATTTTCTTTCTCAAACAGATCGCTATACCATTGCAAACATACTACTAGAGTCTATGTGAGAGTTGATGGTGACTAAGTGGGAATGATGTCTTTTCTAAGAAATGATAACTGTTTTATATGTAATTAAGTGTGTGTGAGAGTATCATTGTGCATATGAAAGGGTATAGTTGTGTCTTTGCAAGATTATGTGTGTGAGAAAGTGTAAATGACTGCCTGTCATACAATTGCCTCTGTTACATTATCCCGGGTGGGAGAACATTTATTTCACTATTTGTGCATTTGCATTCAGTGCAGAAAAAAGTAGTAGGGTAGAAAGAAAAAAAACAAGATAAATATAAGTACAAAAATACTAGTGAGTTGGATTTATGACTTATAGCTATGGACTACCAAAAACATGTCTAAAGGTAAATATATTCTATCTGGTCTACTCCTTCTAAGTAGTGTCTGTAGAAGATGACAAAGCATTTTAAGAGTTGTAATGGACTAAATGAATAGGGTCTCTGGAAAGATGAGAGCTGGAGCACATGGTTATAGCAAGAGGTTTTTTGTAGTACTCCATATCTCATCTTTCCTGATACTGCCTCAGTTTTCCTGTCTTTTGAGATACTGTTCTGAACTTGGCTAATATGCGTGGATTCATTCTCCTAAAATAGGGCCACATTTTGAGAGCTATGTCGATTTAAGGAGCTCTCACAAATGTGCCATCATTTCTGAAAATGCTTGACCATAATTGCTGTTTCAGAAGACTCTAAATGAATCCTAGTGTACTGTATGCCCTGGAGGTGACTTATAGGAGAACATATACAGTGGGGCAAAAAAGTATTTAGTCAGCCACCAATTGTGCAAGTTCTCCCATTTAAAAAGATGAGAGAGGCCTGTAATTTTTATCATAGGTATACTTCAACTATGAGAGACAAAATGAGAAAAAAAAATCCAGGAAATCACATTGTAGGATTTTTAAAGAATTTATTTTCAAATTATTGTGGAAAATAAGTATTTGGTCAATAACAAAAGTTCATCTCAATACTTTGTTATATACCCTTTGTTGGCAATGACAGAGCTCAAACGTTTTCTGTAAGTCTTCACAAGGTTTTCACACACTGTTGCTGGTATTTTGGCCCATTCCTCCATGCAGATCTCCTCTAAAGCAGTGATGTTTTGGGGCTGTCGCTGGGCAACACAGACTTTCAACTCCCTCCAAAGATTTTCTATGGGTTTGAGATCTGGAGACTGGCTAGGCCACTCCAGGACCTTGAAATGCTTCTTACGAAGCCACTCCTTCGTTGCCCTGGCGGTGTGTTTGGGATCATTGTCATGCTGAAAGACCCAGCCACGCTTCATCTTCAGTGCCCTTGCTGATGGAAGGAGGTTTTCACTCAAAATCTTACGATACATGGCCCCATTCATTCTTTCCTTTGCACGGATCAGTCGTCCTGGTCCCTTTGCAGAAGAACAGCCCCAAAGCATGATGTTTCCACCCCCATGCTTCACAGTAGGTATGGTGTTCTTTGGATGCAACTCTGCATTCTTTCTCCTCCAAACACGACGAGTTGAGTTTTTACCAAAAAGTTCTATTTTGGTTTCATCTGACCATATGACATTCTCCCAATCCTCTTCTGGATCATCCAAATGCCCTCTAGCAAACTTCAGACGGGCCTGGACATGTACTGGCTTAAGCAGGGGGACACGTCTGGGACTGCAGGATTTAAGTCCCTGGCGGCGTAGTGTGTTACTGATGGTAGCCTCTGTTACTTTGGTCCCAGCTCTCTGCAGGTCATTCACTAGGTCCCCCCGTGTGGTTCTGGGATTTTTGCTCACCGTTCTTGTGATCATTTGGACCCCACGGCGTGAGATCTTGCGTGGAGCCCCAGATCGAGGGAGATTAGCAGTGGTCTTGTATGTCTTCCATTTTCTAATA
Organism: Eleginops maclovinus; assembly: GCF_036324505.1. NCBI lineage: Eukaryota > Metazoa > Chordata > Actinopteri > Perciformes > Eleginopidae > Eleginops > Eleginops maclovinus. The sequence goes on along the minus strand of NC_086368.1, from coordinate 8,001,820 downwards.
ATTGCTCCCACAGTTGATTTCTTCACACCAAGCTGCTTACCTATTGCAGATTCAGTTTTCCCAGCCTGGTGCAGGTCTACAATTTAGTCTCTGGTCTCCTTTGACAGCTCTTTGGTCTTGGCCATAGTGGAGTTTGGAGTATGGCTGTTTGAGGTTGTGGACAGGTGTCTTTTATACTGATAACGAGTTCAAAAAGGTGCCATTAATACAGGTAACGAGTGGAGGACAGAGGAGCCTCTTAAAGAAGAAGTTACAGGTCTGAGAGAGCCAGAAATCTTGCTTGTTTGTAGGTGACCAAATACTTATTTTACCGAGGAATTTACCAATTAATTCTTTAAAAATCCTACAATGTGATTTTCTGGATTTGTTTTCCTCATTTTGTCTCTCATAGTTGAGGTATACCTATGATAAAAATTACAGGCCTCTCTCATCTTTTTAAATGGGAGAACTTTCACAATTGGTGGTTGACTAAATACTTTTTTGCCCCACTGTATAAGTGTCTGTGATATAAGGGGAGTCATGAAAAAAGCCTTTTGAATAAAGCCTGATGCAATCCCAGGTTCACACTGTCATCACACAGAATGAATACTGTTCAGAAAATCACTTTTCATCTGGTGCAATCAGCTTGATTTTAGTCCTAAACTGGATGGACAGAGTTATTGACGTTTAAAATTGCTGAGGGTAAAAAAAAAAGTACCACTTTTGGGTCTGCCTCTCTATTACTCTCTTTCTCTTTCTGACTGTAATTACAATGTTCTCGCTATCATTTTGTGCACGTTTGAATTGCACATCTGAAAAGGAGCTTGATAGTTCGTTAAATGCTGTGAAATCAAATGCTCCGCAGCAACACTGTCCGGACCACAGCCCTAGACAGGGCTCTGTTGGTTGGACTGACATTAATAGATGGCCAGCCTCAGTGGCAGAGCTTTCCTGCAATAACCCATCAGTCAGTTCTCAATCCTGGTCTGAATGTGCCCACCCTTACCCCCTTTGCACCTATGTGACTGATGACTTGTGCAGCCCTGCCAATGCAGAGCTGCAGTAGAGGAAAGCTTCGTCATTTTCTGCTCTGAAGTGAGAGCTATGGCGTCTATAACCACCATTAGAACCTGGGGTTTTTGTGACCTTAGGTCACCTCTGGAAAATTCACCTCTGCCAGCGAAGAAGCACGTACTGGACTTTGACCTCAGGGGTTACAGTGGCTGGAGAGAACTAATTCAAAATTTGCTGGACGATGGTACAGAAAACAATTCCCCAAAGAACAAAAAACAAAACCCAAATCTCCCCACACCCTTTCCACACTTACTTATTATCTCAACCTCCCAAACATATAATCCCCCCTCCCATTATTTATTTGATGTATTGCTTATTTATAATTGTTTTATTTAATGCATTTAGAAGTTGCTGAAACTGAAATAAAACTTAAGTTAAAAAATAAATCAAAAAATATATATTTTTAGACCAAAAAAAGGGAATTAAGTTATCCATGTTTCATATCTTGTTCCATCAGAAAACCTATTGACATGCTACATCACTGACTGTACTGTATCTCATCCTACATTAGCCTCTGATATAAAAGATATTTACCTCACATTACAGTTTAGGAGCGAGAAAATGAGTTTTGAAAGCCTGAGAAAATTCTTCAAAGTAATCAGTGAGTCATTGGTATTGATCAACAGCTCTTTCAATCCCCTGTAGTTGTATTACAGATATTTTGTTCAACGGGGCAGCAGAATTCCTGTCTTATTATTCTAACTTATACGCTATAAATACAAAAAGGGCAGCAATTATATTCTTATGAGGCACCCACTATTTGTGCAACATCTACAGTACAGTAGATGAGTCACAGGTGCTGTATGGTCGGAGTGGACAAAGTCCAAGGTATTAGGGGATGTGAGGGACAGGATGTATTAGTATAAAGCATGATGAGAGTGACCCTTCCAGCAGAGACACCGAACGATAACAAGTACTTGGCACAGGTGCTCACACTGATTGACTCGTCTCCACAGTGGGCGAGATAAGTCTCTGTCAACGGCCGATACCTCGTGCCAACACAAGACCATTAACGTTGTTGTTTTTTACACATAGCATTAAAATGCAATCAGTGTGACTTATTGTGGTCAGTTGCACATCAAGACAATTTTTTTCATACCATTTACTTGATGCTGAACCCAATTACAATGAAGCTCATTGAATGCCTACTTGTGTGTACGTCTATCTGCTGTATATTAGAGTGTAAGATGGTCTTTGGGTCTTTAGTCTTTATTGTGATGTTTTATGACTATGTTTTTATGGCTTACTATTGTGCAATCTACAGTGTATTTAAACCAACCTATTGTTTATTTATTATTAAAAAAGTATCATTAAAAGTCTAACACTATTGAAATAGTTCACACATTCATTATAAACACTTTCATTTATGGTACAATTAATGGTAAACTCTATCAAATATACCAAAACCTGAACAAATCCAAAGGATTGAGTCAAGAAGAAATGATAGATAACTGAATTACCAAGTGAAAAAGTAACTAACATATTTCACTATAAATGATAATATTTAAAGAATGCAGATGTAAATGTGCATTTATTTAATATTCCTAGATGTTACATAGATGTTTGGTAAGAATATCTAGTACATTTTAATGGATTATTAGCCATCGTTTTTGTAAGACATAAAACACCTTTATGAGATTGAGTTGATCTCAATCGATTAAGAACATTTACTGGGAAATGCGTGGTTCTACCCTCTCTCGTCCCGGTTCAGCTCGCCGTGTTTAAATCACTCGTTCCGGATGCTGCTTCATTTAAATGGCAGTGTTTTATTTTACAGTTCAAACACTATTACCGTAAACACAAATACTGCAGTTCATTTTACAGTATAAAACTGGATGTAAAGCATCTTAGCGATAGTTCAGGAGTCAATTTAATTGACATAATTCAAAGACTTGTAACTCTTATTCTTACTGCATTTCATCAAAATCTTAAAAGTTTACCAAGGGACTACAATCTTTGTTTTTTAAATGTAAATTGGTATTATTAAGTCTAGGTAATGTGTTGCTTGTTTTCCACCAATTGTTCCTCAGGTCATTTATTTCTAAATGTGGCTTGTCATTCTCATATATGAATAAAAATAATGAACAGAGAAAATGGCAAACATATTACATTTGCACTTTATTTATAAAACTAGCCTCAGGTTCTTTGTGCACTGCACCCAGTGTTAGTTTAGTATTTTCATTCAGTGGGATTTTTTAAATAGAGGGCTGATGATGTAGACCACTTCAACAGCATGGAGCACATCACCACTGTGTGAATTAAAAAAGTCATTCATACAAAAATACAATTGATGTTGCAAAAGCAGATGCTCTTTGGGCCACAATGGCTTCACCACCTGATTCATGTTGGTTTAATGTCTATGATTATTAATTGATTTGCAATGTATTATTATAAAACCTGACTAGTTAGTTACCAAAAAGGACGTTAGTATAAAAAAGGCTTTCAGTTCCACCAGAAATGTTGAATGAGCTGTAATCAATCTGTATCTTTCGGATGTCTTTAACAGCTCTCATCTTAAGAGGAGCTTAATGGTTTCTCTAGAGGTTGTGAAAGGTGCCACAGATTTTCAGAATCAATAGTACTGTGGATGATTTTCCTTGGTGGTTCAGACTCGTTAATCGGCCAAGCAAACATGCTGGTTTAAGCCTGTCATCCCCTAAGGGATTCAACTCAATGGGTTCATTGGATCAGAAGTTATTCTCTAATTATTTAATAAAGCATTAACATATGACACAGATATGGTTTGAGTGTCATATATTTCATGAATGATTTGCAGTTACAAATTATTCAAAAATACAAACCAGCTGAGATATCTAAAAAGCAGATCATTTCATATCATGTTTGTACATTTGGTCTGTGCCCCATGCTTGTTGACGTCATGACGCCTAAATACATTATTATTCTGATATATGAGAACATGCAAACCCATAACAGTTACAGTATATTGGCCTGTAATAGGTTTTAAATTGCCATCATTACAATGAGATACAAATTGCACTATGTTGTCATGGTTCTTTCTCTAAAAAAACCCATGATGTTGAAAACAGATATGAGCTGGCTAACCTGAAGAGCTGACAATCATCATCACTTAGACGCTAACAAACTGAAGGCTTTTTCACTAATGCACTTTTGTCTGTTGCTCTGTGGTGACACACTGCTCTGTATTTAAGAGTAAGGCAGGGGATGTTCTTCATTATTTGATATTACCAACAAATCTCATGAAAGGACCAAAAGCAACAATCCATTAGTGTATCCTTCAATTCATTTGCATCTTCCTCTCACAGTCTGTGGCACTCAGCAAGAAGCATATTTGTTGTTTGTGTAGACATAAGAGGAAGTGTACTTTCATTTCACATAAAGTGTCAATGATTTCCTTAAACAGCTGGGCACTATATTCTACTCAAATTGAAAGGAATAGAAAGTGATTTTTGGAGAGTAAATTCAGCCGTGGATTTGATGTGTTAGTAAGTGTTGGTGGCAGTAAGAAAGTGTATGTTGGACTGACAATGAAGGGAATACTGATGAAGCAACATGTCGCATTGCAACACTGGTTTAAAGACAATACATAGCATTCAACAATATAGAGAAACATGGGACATTTTCTTAAAAACATATATATAACATAAAGCACTACTTATAAACTAGTTAAACATCAGCTTTGCCTGAATTCTGCACAACATTCACAAGACTTATTGAAGTTTTTAATAATATATAGCATCATACAATAGCCGTCCCTTAACCTTTCACACAGCAGGTTACGCTTAAATTTAACTTGGGCTATAAACATAGCTCGCTAGCATGACCGTAAACATGGATGTACAATATTAAACAAAAAAAAAACGTGTTTATTATTTAACGGCTGTTGGCCTTTATGCTGAGCTAGGACAGCTACCCTGGCATGAGCACTGGATACAACGTTGGCCTGTAGAGCATGCACACATGCCTTTTTCTAAAGCCACCGTCCCAGCACATCTTGGCTCAGTAAAATGAATGGAGACACAAAATAACTCAAATTCGGCTTTTAGCCATTACACAACCTTTTTTAAATAAGGGTTATTCGAGTGTTCGGACTTCAAGTTGATAAAAATCCTCAGTGTTAACATAAGCATGCTAACATGATAGCATTACGTTCACAAACCTATGAGAGTGGAGCTGAGATTACAACAAATGACAAACGATGGCTAATGGTTGTTGAGCTTAACTTTGCTAAATAGCGCTAAAAAAATCCACTTCTACTCTTGTTTCATGATAGGTAGGATCCACAGTACAGCCATGTTTTGAAGACACTTTTCTTTTAGTACAACTGCAACATATCTTATTTCTGTATTTGTGCATACATATTTTCAAATTGAAAACAACAGAATCACATCACCAGAATAATCACTACTGTTAATAGATGATTTGGCCGACCTTTGCATCATTAATTCTTTATTTCCTGGGGACGAGACTTTCTCCACAGAAACTTTTCAATAGGGGTCTCAGAAGTAATTTACTCCTGCCACTGCACCGCTTTGCCATTATGGCCCACACAGACTATTCCCAGCTGTTTTTCTTTCCTTAATGGGATGCCTCACACACGTCTTGTCTTAGATGACACGGCATGCTGCGCTCCCCTCCCTTCCTACACTGTTGATTCATTGGGTGGTGGATTGAGAGGCTTCACTTGCAATTTGGGCAAATAATGTAATCTCAGGATGGGCAGAATTGTTGAACCCTCTCTGAGATTACTCTCTCCTGTCTGCCTCAGTGATTACTGATCACAGGCAGAAAGAAGAATAGCAAGTCTTTCCTCTATTGTATGCTTCTATTTTCATTCTCACCTCATCCGTCTGGCGAGAGTAATTTTCGATAGGGTTTGAGAATTGGCAGTCTCTCTACTACACCTACTCCCCTTCCTTGTTCTCATTGCTTGCTGTGTGGTAGTGTTTTAAAGTATAGTAAAAGTTGTGTTTCTCTCTTGAATCTGCTCGGGTTGGTTTGCAATCAACACTCTTTTGTGTAATATGAGATGTAGACGTGATTCAGCATGTTCACAATTATGGTAATCATTCAAAGTGCAAGAGTTTTTCAAAAATGTTTTTGTGGTTATTATATTAAAACTCTTAGCCATGAAAATGTTACAAAGAACACAGTATAGTACAATGGTTATGGTATATGAGGGATATGTGCAGCCAGGCGGTCATTAATGGAAAATAACACCGACATGGTGATCAGGAACCTGACCCAAAGCGGACGGATCTTGCATCACCATGGCCCTCATGATAATGGGAGGCGTTACTACGCGTTATCCTGCTTAAAAGTGATTGTATTTCTTCCACTAAGAAAAAGTTGTCCATCCTATCGCCTACAACCGGCTGTAACTGTCAAACTCTGTCGACATTTTCATGAACAAATCTTTAAACACTGCCCTTGCCCATACCGTGTTCCAATAAGTGTTTACTTCCTGTCTGTCTTCTTCTGCCGATTTCTGTTGTCTCTATCACTGTATATTTAGTCTGTCTTCCTCTGTGTTGTTTTCTCTAACGTCCAGCGCTATGTCTTTTAACCTCTTTTCTTGCTCTCTTTTTTTACGGGGTAGTTTAGCCATCATGAATAGAAACATGCTCTCTAGAAATATAAAAGTGAATATTTAAAGAAGTATTTCATGGTGTTTTTATGATGAAGAAAACTAGTGTTTGTTACCTGAAGTTAAATATACCGCACTTCTCTCTGTGGATTGACTGCACACGTCCCTTGATCATGCTTAGCAACGGTCAGCTCTCATTAGCAGTGGTGTGAAAGAGAGAATTAACAACCTCTGGGAAGTCCAAATTGTCCAATCAGAATCAATAGTTTCTATTGTGGCATATTTTGAATAAATTATGGCAACAACATCTACATGAATCTACTCAGTTGCTTTTTACCTTTAGTATGTTTGGTACCTATAGTAAAATAAAACCTGTTTTGTAATTGCACACTATTTAATAGATCTTGTTTTTTATTGTCCAGAGGTGCAAAAGAAATCACGTTTCTACATTGCAGATAAGTTCTTGGCGAAACTGTTTCACTACATCATTGAATATCTTTAAAACATACAGTGGGATACGAACCATTATTGCACGACGGAACATTGTCTACTTTTCACAACTTCAAAACCTTTCCTATCTCTTTTATTGAGCCACAGTGACTGAAACAGGGCTAGAGTGTAATGCACCTTGGAGAAGAAAGTCTCCGATAGTTTTATGTGTAAATGGTGCGTATAAAGTTGTTAGAGGTGTGTGTAAAGGACTGAGTTTGAGTTTAGGATAGGTGAGAAAAAACGACTCATCAAGATATCGGGAAGAGTCCTTCCAAAAGTTAATGGTCCAATTAAAATGTCCGTCCCTGTGACAAATTCCTTTGAAGCCAAGCGCTGGACTCCAAGTCTCAGAGTCTCTTCCTTAACAGAAGGAGAGAGTGCACATCACCATTCACGCCCACTGTTAAACGATCTCATCTGTTGAGACTTACTGTGATGAATGATAAGAGTAAAGGAAGGATGAGAGGGGAGTGGAGGCTGAATGGCTGTCTTGCATCAATGTAGACCAAAGAGAGAAGAGAAATTGTGGCCATTACTATTTCTGACATGGTGAGATGGATGTCACCCTTATTTGCCATCAGATTAGGGAAGCCAGGCGAGGTGTATCTCTCAGCCAGTACATCACATGGACGTAATTAAATGAGTGAGACTGCTGACTGCTCCTTTGAGCCCGGTGTTGGAGCCTGAACAGAGAGACCTGTAACGCATAGGTAAAACAATGTGCAAGGATAGATGTCCTTACATGAGCAAGATAACAATTCATAGGTATCATAGGTTGAACAAGCAATAACTCAGTGAGGAATACTTTTGCCAAGGCTGCTCAATCCTCCAAAAAGGTGTAATATTGATAAAAGTAAGAAATAACATGTTCTGTTGAAAAAAAACAAATAGAACTTAAAAGGGGCCCTATGTGTTACATAAGTTTGTGCGCATGTAAATGCAAGCAAAGGCTAAAACCCAGTTTCTTTCCGACACACTTGGCCCCTGCCTGAAATGCCTTGATTGGACTTATTAGTTTTCGTCCATGACAGTGACAACACAATGTTACAGTCAGGCTTCTATTGCGTTCCAACACATTGTACGTGATTGGCTAAGGGGAGGGACATCTCTAAGCGATTGACCAATCTCAACAGAGACAGCCAACTAACAAATAAGAGCAGACTGGGTTCTGGTTTATGACAGAGGGTGAAAAAAGGTGCTGCGGCACAGCCAGTATGAGAAAATGTAATAAAATATCACAGTAGAGGCACAAAATACAAATATGAACCTGACAATTAGCATTATACTGTAGGGCCCCTTTAATAAGAAGATGGTAAAGAATTCCTCCTCAAATACATTATCTCGCATTATTCACTGGTTCTGAAACTCTATCTGCATTCACACACACACACACACACACACACACACACACACACACACACTAAACTTGTTCCTGAATGTTTTACCAATATCTGTCAGCATGTTTTGAAAAATCCTTACCAAATTTCTTAGCCTCTTGGTGCCTGTGTTTGACTTTAAAGCTGCCCCGCTTTCCTCCACCGTACACTTTCCGTGATGCTCTGCTAGCTCTGTTTATCCAGGATTTCTTTGCTGCTCTGGTGTATTATCGCCAGACTCTTCTATGGCGGATGACATTTTGTCCAAATCCATGAGATGGTGTTCTTTAATCATCACTCACCTTTTTTTTTGCCAGGACCAAGTAATCCAGCAGTGGCCTGCACTACCAAGGACCTGCAGAGGCCAGAGGAAGAGACGGAGATGAGATGGCTCCATATTGAATATTTGGAAAATGGCACCGGTTGTTTGTTGTTAGCCTTTGCCTGGCTTCTCTTGTTGCTCCGGCAAATTCATTTTCTTTGTCCCTGTGTTTTATGGTTTACACATGTGCTACACACTCTTACCTCTGACATATTCTCCCTGATATTTCCTGCGGGCTGATGAGTCTGCTTTTGGTGAGTAGTCAACTTGTGTGCTACGGAGAGATATTTACAGTAACTGGTCTCTGATGCAAGCTCTGTATATCCTGTGCTCCAAGATATAATTCATCATTCAATCAATCAAACTATATTCATATATTACCTTTGGAAAAATTAAAATGCAATTAAAAATGCTGTACGTGATAAACAAACATTAGGATATTAAAAGTAGTAAAAGGTAAATGTAAAAGAATAAAATGAGGTCATAAACCTGAAATGATTAAACCCAATACAACAGGTTACATATAATAATATTAATGAAATTGTAACTTATAGTTATTTCACTTTTTACAATAAACAAAACATTGACTCTTTAATATATAATCAACCAAATGTCTTCTTGTGAATTAAGGTAATACATTGCAGTAAACACAACGGACCCAAAAGCTTAAACACAGTCTCTTGGCCAACATTAGCAGCTAACATTAATAGCTAAATGCTAGCAAGACCTAGCTCAGCGCTAGCCTGGAATGCTAATAGAGTCAGTCTAGCATGCTAACGGGAGCTAGCGGCAATCCTAACACAAGCTAGCGGCGCTAACCGAATGCTAACCGCGAGCGCTAAATAACACTCTCATTCTCATATCACTCTCTCAAGACTGCCTAACAGTGCAGCAAACATCAACACATTATATTTACAGGCTACACATCATTAGCAGGCTATTTCCCAGCTACTTGCAGCTTACCAATTGGCCACGTGCTTCTGGCAAAACCTGGTTACAACTGCCGTCATCAATAACACCGGAAGCCACACCGACTTTTCAAAATAAAACGAAGAGGCACAAAACCCTTAAATAAATGATTCAGAGCTAGAAATAATGATAAAATAATAAAAGTCTTAACAGGGGCTCCTTTTGGTCCATAAATCAAAAACCTTTCGAAGAGGTACTCAGATGCACGGGTATGCTTTAACATCAATACGAACATACCAGGTAACAAAGATTTAACTAGGCGTAATGTGTTCTTTCCTTTTGTTCTTAGTCAGCACTAATGCTGCAGAATCCTTAATTAATAGAAGCTGATTGATTGGGTTCCTTAGTGGAACAGAAACTGAGAGAGCATTAGGATAGTCGAGCCTGCTGGTAATAAAAGCATTCATCAGTCTCTCTGTGATTCTCAGAGAGAGAAATGGCCTCACTTTGGAGATGTTCATCAAATGTTTAAAGTGGCACTATTAGGCTTTTGGATTTCCTCTTTCCTGTGAGGTAAACACAGGAAAACGCCTCCTCTGGACTCCTTTGTTTACATTCCTATGTAACGCTTGCATTTTATTGGCTAGTGCTATAACACATTGTATGTGATAGGCTAAGGGCCAGTTTATGTGAGAAAAAGAAAGACCTTTTTTTAACATTAAAGCATGTAAACATGTCACAGTAGAAACACAAAATACAAATATGACTCTAAACATTTGCATAAAAAGCATCTCTTTAAATGTTGCTTCAATGAAAAATTGTTGGTCGAAAATCAGGGCCAGCCTGAAAACAGTCAAACCATAAACATTACATCCTCCCGGACAGGTTATTTATTTAAGATGAGTTAATAAGAACCATCTGGCTTGTAGTAAATGTAAATTGTACAGTATATGTATCCACAACTACAAATCCTCCTAACCTAAGATCCCAGATGTGTACCCAAATCAAACTTTGCCCTGTCCGCTTTGTCCAAGCTGGGTATTAGTGGAAAGTAATTTCCTCTGCTCACTCATGACTGCACAGTGCCTCTGAGGTATATAGATATATATTTTTTTTTTACAGCTGTCAAACTTTATCCAGGCTTTTCCTGCCATTCGCCTACAAAGCATGACCTTAAACCCTGAGGCAGTTACTCTGCAAAGCGACAAATATGAGGTAATTTATTACTAAAAATAAATGTATTTTGTTCTGCATAATTTGGTGGATTAGTGCTAAACCAAGGACTTTTTTACTGTCCCAGTAATTATATTGACTAGAAACAATGCACGGTAAATATACACATCGACTTGAATTTCACAGAATTAAGCACAGTGCCTATTTATATGATGTTAACTATGCATTGCATGACTTATAAACTGCTGATACAGAAGTATTTCATACAGATTACACTGACACATTATATGTACTTGAAATGAGGCATACATATATTAAAATGTGATATCTAGAGGTTAAAAGTGTGAGCTTAACTTTCAGGAAATGTACAAGTGACCACCGTATATACCAAAATGCTGCTGCAGCTCAGTTAAATATCCTATTTAAATGCATGGGCTGCAGCAGATGGAGCAGCTATAGAGTTGAGGTACAGTATGCAGAAATGAGAGGATCTTGGGTGGGCTGAGAATCTGAATACTGGTTCGAACTTCACGTTGGATAACTTCATTTTCTGTGACAATTGCTGCTCCTTTCGCCACCTGTTGCCGATTTTCAAATGAAACAACTGCTCTATCTAGGTCACTATAGGGGAAAACGAGCTATGAACATTTGTTAAGAAGGTGCAGTTGAGGTAAAAACATGTCAAAATGTAACCAGTGGAAACGGGGAAATGGGGAAACTTCACCACTAGTGTAACTTCATCAGTCAGCAACTTTTTCCCTCTCAAAACTACTCACTCAATGACTCCATGCAGAGAAAGAAATGCCCTCATGCACCCAGTGCTTCAACCGCGTCTGCCTTTCCTCTGGTCAAAACATTTCAAAAACGAGCTAACGATTTCCGAAACTCTACTCTGAGCTCAGCTACTGAAGTGCTCAGTGAAGCAATTTATTAGCAGACAATTTCCCCTATGTGTTGTGTGTGAACCAAAAGTGATGTGCCACTATGTGACAAGAAGTAAAGCTCTAATATTACATGTTGAAAAATTTAAATCGACATATACAATATTTAGCCTCTCTAGGGTCATAAATGTTCTCTTCAACACCACAACAGCATTTATTCAAATAATTAAATTATTAAAGAGTCCGCTTTATGCAGCATTCACATGTAGACCTTATAGAAAAATAAGTTTGAATATCCTTGACCTAGTGGGTTTTAACTGGAAAACTAAAAGTGGCTGTTTGAAACTGAAACTGACGTCTTACAATACTGAAGGTTTATGGAAAACATAGCCAAGGAGAATATAAGATGAACAATGCAAGAACATATACAGTAAGTCTCATCGTATGCCAGCATCCATTCTAAAGCACAGCCATTCTCACGCATATTCATCCTGACAAGTACTGCAGAAAATAGTTTTCCTAAAGATGGATCAATATAATGTCGTCTCGATTCTTAATCAACACATTCTTTTTCAAGCTGTATCATTGCTGTTTCAATCCCTAACCTAGAATGGAGAACAACGGGCCAGTCCAGTATTTAAATGTCATACCTTAATATGTTAAATGAAATAAAATTGTATTTTAATATTGTATGTACTTAGAACACATTCCTTATAATTATATATTGTATTTTACCTTTAATCGCACACATTTTACTTCTTATGTTCATATTAATTATTTTAATTTAATTTTGTTCTATTTAACTGATTCTAAAATGTTATAACTGTCACGAAAAGTAATTCCCCTCAGGATTATAAGAGTGTTTTATATTCTGATTAGCTTGGATCAAAATGGATTTTAATGTGAAATTAAAGTGTTATGGCAGCAATAAGAGCCATACTAGAAATACATAATTATTAACTGTGCTGTGCTGTGCTTTTGACATGGGGGGCTAGCCTGCCCCTATAAACCTAAAAAGAATCATTGTGAAAGCAACACATTTTCACGGGAATTCCCATGGCTGCTACACAGTGACCCTGTGGACCTAAAGGGGGCCCCCATGGGATTATGGTACATTTTCCCTGCCCACAGTAAACCAATAGAGTAGCATGTTTTCTGGGATCATGGAGGCATCACAAGTTGCCATAACCTAAAAGTTGTCTGTCAGCTTGATGTGTAATTACATTTGAATAGTGGATTGATGTCCCCACTGCTGGCAAAATTACCGACAAAGTGGCAATTACACTCCCACTTATTCAGCCTCGGTGCAATTCATTGACCTGGCTGCGTCTCTGCTGTCCTGTTGCTATTTTATCACATTGTTTGATGTTAAATCGCTACAGAGATAGTTTAGAGAGCCGGTCAATAGCATTAAGAACGCTAATTACCCCAATAAAGTCTGGCTGACTTTTTTGCACTAAGCAGTTCTCTGCATGACTTTAGCTAATATGCGTTTGACCTACTTGTCTAAATGGCCTTAACCAATTGCTTTGCCTCAAGGCTGTGAATGACTCCCCTCAATCAGCTGAACATATGTTACAGTATATAAAACAGCCATCACATGAGGAGAGAAAAACTAGAAGAACCTCTTTAAATAGCTCTCTATCTCCCTCAACTGTAGTTAGATCCGATCCAGATTTCCTGCTTTAAGCGTCACCTGCTATTTTTTGTTATTGTTAAAAGAGTGAACTTCCTTTTTCTGCAGCTTAAAACAGGTCACAAGAACCACACAATAGCTACTCAGTACCAGTGCTCCGACAGAATAACTCCTTTGTTGAGGCATTTTGATATTCATGAATATGCTCACTCACTGTGGCATTACAATTATAATTACATATGTCTAATCCTTATTATCTACTGCTTAAAGTCTCTGTCTATGGGCTCTTTTGAATATAGGCTTGAACTAAGCCACACAATGCATTACCAAAGATGAATTATGAAGCAGGTGTTTTCTGATGATGCATAATAGATTCATATTTGCATTCCAACTTGCTCAAGAAAGCAAATGCTTCACGGCAGACGTAGAAGGAGCTGGGGGACCAGGTAATGTGATTGTCTTTTAGAAGGAAGAGATTTGGGATGGTTCTTGGATTAAACTGTGTAATGTTAGAAAATAAAGCTTTTCTTAAGCAAAAATACTATTTATTGTTAGATAATATTGCACTATTAGGCTTAAGATTGGGGTAGGTGGGTTGAAAAGTCAAACACTAAAGGATTCTGAAATTTTCTTTCTTTCTTGCTGTCTTCCTAATTGATCGGCACCAAGCAATTACAAACACTATCTATCAACACCAATAGATTTTTCATTTTTCAGAAAAAACTGTTTCCTTTGTCTCACAGACACCCGTCGCTGTGTCGAGAGTGATTGAGGCAATCCCTTGGAGATGATCTAAATTCTTATCTACACAATTGTATATTTTTAGCTTTGTTGACGTTTTTGTGTGATCCCTTCACCCTGTGCTACTGTACCAATATGCTTAACATTCCCCTTCTAGGTCAGAAATATCACAAAAGAAATAAAAATGGGGTTAGGGAATTTTTTTATTCAATGGGCACATGTTATGCTGATTGTCAGTTTCATATTTGCATGTTGTGCCTCTACTGTGACATGTTTCCATGCTTTAATGTTCAAACAGCTCTTTATTTTTCTCATACTGCCTGTGCTTTAGCACCTCTTTTCACCCTCTGTCTGAAACCAGAGCCCAGCTCTGATTGGTTCACTGGTCGGCTCTGTAGTGATTTTTGCATCTGCTTAGAGATGTCCCACACTTCAGCAAATCACATACAATAGTGGAGCGCTAGCCAATAGAAGTGTTAGTGTTACATAGTGATGTCACTTTGTTACTGAAGTAAACCAAGGGGGTCAAATGAAGGTGTTTCAGACAGAGGGGGAATGTTGGAGGGAATTGGGATTTTTCAGTTGCAGTCATGCTAACCATAGTTAACCATTTCTAATGGAGTGGCAAGACATTTATAGCAGATATTGCTGCTACATAGAGGGTAAATCCAGTTGACCATGGTTATCTAGTAATCTGTTGTAATAAAATGTCCATTTGCAAATAACATTTGGGATTGTTCCTCTTTTGGGCACAGTTCTTCTATGCACACAGGGCTGGAATCACTTCACATGTGTTGTTTAACATTCAATAGAGCCTCCATAGGCCTTTAAGCATTTCCATAAAGTATGCCATGGTATGTTATTGGAAGTAATGTACATCGAGGCCCCTATTTGCTTTATTCTTTTGTCTAGTTAAAGCAAAATGAGGTATATGTTTTAAGGGGAAAAGCTTCTGGCTACAGTACCATCACTGTTTTTTTGTTCCTGCGCTGCAAGTGTTCTCAGATGATGCTGTGATTTAAACTAACATGCAGTAAATGTCAAAATTGCTGTGTCATAAATTCACTGGTAAAAAAAAAGCCTTAAAAAATGTAGCTCTCAATTAATAAATAAAAAATAAACTTTATATATTTGATAATGACATATGGTGAAACATAAAAGACTGTCTAGTTATGATTGTTTCTGAATTATTTGAATTTCAGAGACATTGGAAAGAGCAGAACCATCTGATATATTATCAAGAATTATTTCACTTGTTGCATGAGATGAAAGACTAATAATGTGTTACTCTGTGACTAATTAATGTTATATTGAGGGTCACTTTAGTAAAATATAACATGGTGAGCAGATATGTGATGATGATAAAGTCTCTATATTTTCTCAGGAGGAATTAAAGGGGCCCATGTGTTAATGTCCAGGTTTTATATTTGTATTCTGTGCCTCTACTGTGACATGTTTATATGCATTAATGTTCAAAAAGCTCTTTATTTTCTCATACTGTCTTGTGCAGCAGCACCTCTTTTCACCCTCTGTCTGAAACCAGAGAACAGTCTGCTCTGATTGGTTTGCTCTGTTGTGATAGGTCAACCGCTTATAGATGTCCCGGTCCTTAGCCTATCAAGTACTACTGTATGTCGTTGACGACTGCTTAATATCCAAAGATTGATCAGCTCAGGATACTAGTTTCTCAAACAGTATCTTATATTTCGGTGTAGAAAAATGTAAAGCGAGGTTTCTTTAAAGGAATATAACTGGCTACAAAGACAGGAGGAGGGGTCTTTTAAATGTCATAATTTTTTGAGGCTCAGTTCCTAATGCTATGCAAACATGTTTGAATGTATTGCTTTGATGGTGAATTCAGGGAATAGTAAATCGGGATTGAGATGAATCTGGTGCCATTGAAAAATGAGCAGATTTGTTATCTTAATATATTAATTGAGAGATAATAATCAAAGATTATAATAAAAAATGGTTGAATAATGTATCTATTGCTTTAATGGAAATATATGAGGGGTTTGATATCACCCTCATGCTCATTTTAAAAAGAGATAAGGAAATGATCGCTTATAAATAATGTATTAATGCGTTAAAAATTATAATAATAATCTGGTTGAAATGCTACGGCCAAAGTGTGACTTTGTTTATTGAAAAATAACCTGGTTTCCCATATTTAGTAGAAAAACAAGTGTTGCAACCGTCTTGTTTTCAGTATTGGATTATGGTGATGTGATATATAGACATGCTGCTGTTACCACCCTTAAGCCCTTCGATGCTATAGATCACTCTGCTCTTAGATTTATTACTGGTGATTCCTACATGACCCATCGTGTTTTCTCTATGGAAAAGATGCCCTCTCTTTCTTTGATACAACATCAACACAGTAATGTATTTATTTACAAAGTCCTCCATAACAAACTCAAGGTAGCAGCTTATTAAACACACTTTCAGGACTGGAAGTTAACTTTGAACTCTAAAAGACTGCTTTTAGATTTAGTTCTCATGACTTAATGAGATTCAAGCCAATGAAATAATCTACAACACATGCAATATTGAGTCCCTGATAACAATAGTATGTTTTAAAAATATGTCAAGTCAACAATGCTTTTCAAATTGGCCATTTACTAAATATTAATGATTTAGCATGACATTGTTTTAATTAGTAATTGTAAGCAATATTGCTATTAATTTCTCATTAATTGTTTTTGATCACTATCATTGTCCTTTTTTGTTTTGAGTGTATTGTTATGTCTGTTACCTAATGTAATGTCAGCATGATAGCAAATGAGGGTCCTCCCCCTAATCACATTCTGGAGAAGTAAATAAAGATTGAATGAGCATGGCCTAATGCATGAGTAAATACAGAAATTACATGCACACCTGGGATTATGAGGAGTAAGAAAGGAAATATGATGGAGGTCAACCTACTGTATGTGTATTGTTACATAATTGAAGGTTTGTTTATTCATTTAATACAAAAATAATATTTGATAAACAGTGTGGATAATTATGGTAAGGTTTTGGCCTTGTCCTACTTCGTGTGGCCCTCAATATATCCACATTATCCAGGGAATCATCCAATCAGAATATGTACTCTTGAGGTGAGTTTGTTTTACTGCCCTCTGCATCAGGACAGGAGCTGAAGGTTTTGGTGGGTTTTGTACCCCGGAGTAAAATGTGCCGCTAATCAAGGATGCCGGATGTGTCTCTGTGCCACCTACACTGACTCCAGAGCAGATGTTCATCATTTGTTTTAGTCAAACGCCTCTGTTGGAGAAGGTCAGGGTGTCTGAGTGGACCATGCCATGCACAAAGTCTGTTTTCACACTATTAAAACCTGCACAGCAGATAGTAGTCTCTATATTAAATTAGAATTCACTTTATTGTCATTGCACAAAGTACATGTCCTGTGACAATAATATGCTTACCGGAATTGCAAAATAAGGTATGATAAAATAGTTTTCTAAGTGTTTAAATATGAAAGGTGTTTAAAACCTAGCTATATGCTTTATGAAGATAAATTATGGGTGTAAACACTTTAAGCTGTATTATAAATGACTCATTAACTGAGTTTATTATAAACGTTTGGTTTTTCTTTTAATTGTTTAACACTTCTTGTTTTTTTTGTATACATGGCCTACAAATGTTGTGTGTTGAATATTTATCTACTCGCCTGAATATATTTGTTGACACCCCTTGATCTACTATTTGCTATAATATGTCCGTTTATGAGGAAGGGGTTGGATTATTTTTGGGGGAAGCTAAACCAGTTCAACCGCACACTCCAGACACACTCAGGAGGGATGTATGGTTAAATGGAAAATGTATGGATTCAAAAGGGATTATCGTTCTGGATTATTTGTGCGTTGAAATGCTGCTGGAAATAAAGATGATATAGTCAGACTTGGGGAGCAACGGAATACATGTAACAGGATAAAGTAATCACAATTTAAAACAAAGGTAACTGTATTCCCTTACAATTACAATAAAAAGAGTCAGATTACTGCAACAAAACTAAAAGAGAAAATTATATTTGCTGTACGAGGAGCACATGTTGTTCCTCTTTGTAAGCTGTTCTGTTCTGTAGGCTAATACGTTAAGTTTATACACCTACTGCCTGAATTTGGTTTATGGTTTGCACTTTCTTTGGTTCATTTGTTCATTTTTTAATTCAGGATGTGAACTTTTATGTTCATAAAATACTGTCTCTGAGCTTAACAGTATGTATTAAACTAAAACAAAGCCTTTTTTGTCAGCTCAGATTAAATCTTTGCATTTCTTAACCTTAGTGCGTGCTCATGTGTTTCATTGTTAGTGTATAGGCAACTGAATACTGTATGCTTAATGAAAGGCAGCCAATCAGAGGACAAGGACTTCACTTTAAAGGAAACATAGTTTTTTATGTTACATAGTACAACTTAATAATATACTCGTATATCTTATGTTTTCATTGGATTTGATATTGTGGGAATGCAAAACTAAAGGTTAAGGTAACTTTCAATTGCAACGGAATATATCCCAACACTATAGACTTAATTTGACACTCATTGTATAACTAATATAAATGAATATGAATATGATGTAAGATGTGGCTGTTGGACAGTTTAGGACTCAATAAAATGAGTAAAGAAATACTTATATGCAACTATGTATACTACCATGTGTAGGAATGTGTACCACAGTACAAAACATGTCATGTCTGCACAGACTAATTTCCCCAGATATCCAAACAACCGTCAGATCTGTCAGTCTCTGGGGGGCAGGCAATGTCGGGCACTTTATTGAAGCTTGGGAATTAGCGAGTTTCTTGATATACCCCAGGGAGAGGGAGGCTTATCAAATGCCTCTAATGAGATCCTTAATTGAGGAACACTTGTATCACCCTCTAATAGGACATGTCTGTGCTCCAATGTCATTTGATACAAAGTATTAGAGGAGCTGCTCCAAGACACAAATGATGGCAAACAAACATCCAACTCCTTCTTTCTTAGGTGGGAGGTACATGTAAAGCGTTAGAAAGTGGAATAATATGACATGCTGTTTAAAGATATATATATAGATTGTCACTTTATGTCTAGGACGAGGAAGACCAACAACATTGGTAGGTTTTTGGCAACCATTACAATAATTGGCACAAAATAAAGTAACATTTTCTCAACTGAGATGAAAAAAGGGGGCTAATTAAAGCAGAAATAAAAAATAAATGTCTGCTTGTTGCAATGTCAATTAAAGCAGAGATGGGTTGGCTTTGACATTTCTTTTGAAAACAGGCTCGAAAGCAAGTTTTGGCAAATGCTGGGAAAGTGAGTTTTGAAAGCCAAGGACCTCAGTTACCAGCAGAGCAATCATTGTGTCATTGGTATTGATAAACAGCCCAATCAAACCAGCAGCAGAGATGTTTTGGGATCATTTTGTGCTGTGAAGCTGTAAAAAGCATATTTATTGCACCTGTTATTGCATCTTATCTGCACCTGCACCAGGCGTAACCAACTCCAGACATCTCTATAGGACGGACCGTAAGATTTAGGCTTTCAATATCTACATTTTGTGATTCACAGGTGTTAGGGGGCCTGGGACAGGATGACCTCTTTCAACAGAATAAAACACAGCTTCAAAGAGCTTGCCTAGAATGAACCTCTTCAAACAGAGTCCAAAATGAATTACTGGAATACATCGCAGGAGGAGGCAACCTTATCTCATGAGAATTATGTTCCTAAGCAACTATTTTGCTTCGGAAAATTTGGGCAGGAAAAGTCTTATTTAAATGTTTGTGTAGCTTGGTTTGTTTTCTCTGTGTGTTGAATTTTAGTTCCCCCCTGTTTGCAGATTTATCATGCAGCAAAAACATGCAGGCCAACTGGAACTTGAAGACAAGAATCGGTCATCTGAAGCAATGCGAAATGGAAATCAGTTTACAGAGGGAATAATGTGGTCGGTGCAAGGGAAGGGCTGTTGTTTACCTGCGTGCAATGATATTATTTACAGAGACATCACCAGGGAGAGGCTGCTCTGATGTGACTGATTCTGCCGTGAGAGATCGTGCGAGAGTGCTTCTGCAAGCAAAACGTCGAGAGGACGAAAAAATCAGTCTGTTGAAGAGCATCCTCACTTTCTTCTGAGGTATTTTTCAGCTGGCTGCCATCAAACACATGCATCAATCACACATGGCACAGATGTGGACTTGATGAATAGACTCCTGACAGGATGTGGCGAGGAAAATAAGCTTGGAGAATTTGAGTGATTGTGACAGACAAGAAAAAATGAAAGAAAAGTTTTGTTTTCATATGCAGTGCAAATGTACTAAATCCTCAGAGGGGTGTTATGCCTTACAGTTAATATATTCAGTATTTAGCAGGGAATTGAAGGAAGAGCTCAGAGCTACAAGCAAATCAGCATCGCTCTCTTTGTCTTAATATTTATCATCATTTGCATACCATTTGGATTTCAGATTATTCCACACTGCAATTTCAATAGCTTAGTCCGGTCTCGAGCCTATGTAGTCATAATGGTCATCCAACTGTGTAATTGGACATTTTAAACTGTTAAGCAAGTTAGTAAGGAGCAACATAGCAGAGCAGCCCAGCGCATTAAAGTTGATTGACGGTTGAATGCAGCAGGAATATGGCAGTCACTGTCCAGCACTTAACTACATTTAAAATCCCTGGTTAATGCAGATTATGTCAACATGTCCATTAAACACTGTGCAGAATGATGAATACCATTACTGAGCATGAGCCTTAACCCTTCAGAGATGAACTACAATGACTGTCAAACGACCTTAATGTGAGTTTGTTATGAAATGTTTCCACGAGATTTTCGTCTTTTATCAACGTGTCCTTTTGGGATATCTGCTAAGGAGATTAGCGGCTGAGAATCAGTTAGAGTTAACTATGACAAGAGAATGACAGTTCATTTAGATGGTGAAAATTGCTGGTGGGATTTATGCAGGAGTGCCACCAAGCTGGGTAAATGCTGTTTGTGAGAGCGGCTGACAGGACGCCTTTTGGGAAAGAGCATTTGGGATTCTGACCTTTCCTTTTGACAGAGGTCACGGTTTATTTTTCGCGTCAATACATAAAGCTCCAGCTCTGGCTGCCATCACAGTGGGAAGTGTTTCAAAACCCCAAAGGGAGGAACAACCATGTTTACAAAATGACATATAATCAAAGACGAATAGTATGTAGCCTTTAAGTACTCAGCATGGCATGAGTGGCAGCACTTAACACTGACGTAAATGCATTTATATGTATTTTAAGATTTGATGGGTCAGTCCATCGAAAGGTGATGGAAGGTGTTCTTAAGCAGGGGTAATCACAATAACACAATTCTTCTTAACACTTCAGTATGTGTCAGTTTAATACATGTCCGTATTAACACTGAGCCATATTCGTAATGAGGACAATTGTTGACAAGAATACAGAATGTCTCATGCTCCAAAAGTCCAGCACTTTGAAAGATTGATCTAGCTGTTAATAACCATCTCAATTACAGACACCATTACCGTAAGTACACATAAATGCACTTCCCTAGCACGGATCATATGTCTGGCGCTTTATCTAGTGGTTTAAAGACGTCAATACTTTTCTGCCCAGCCCATAACTTTTTAAAAGCCTTGAGGTGAAAAGACTTTTACTGTGCAAGAGCAAAGGATAACAATAGCACACCTACATTTGGCCTCATTGAGCCAAAGGACTGACATGTTTTAAAACAAACAACCTCTAGGTGGAAGGTCAGAACATTTAAATGAACTTGGATTTAAAAAACTATGAATCAAATGCCAAAATATAATCAAAACTGCACTTTTCTTCCGTACTGCACAACTGGCACACTCATTCAAAAAACCTCATCTGTTACCGCTCTCTTTCAATCCCATAGAAATGTTTCACTACCACAATGAGAATAATCACAACTGGTAAAGATAAAAGCTTAATCAGTCATCTGTGTTTCAGTGAGCAGATTGTGTTACATAAATCATATACATTTGAACTATTCGTATTTCAGTGGTTCAATATTTAATTTGGTTGGTTCTTGGCAGGAGGCTGGATTATCCCTCAACAGTGCTTTATGATGGAGGACATGCTCATACTTTGAAATCATTGATTCACAGTCGCACAACGTACAAGATAACATTTCAAAGAGAGGAAATATTAATATATGACCCGTAAACTTTGACCTTAAATGGACATTTAAAAGAAAGATTAATGTGATGCAGTCTGTTTCGCTCCATTTTCTAAGACGCATAATGCCACAGAATAATTGCTGCTAGATGGTAGCACCAGCTTATGTTTCTTTTCGTTTCAAAAGCATGTCTGTAATTAGACTTTATTTAAAATTAGCTCCAGTCTATCCATGTAAATGGGCTAACAGAGCGTTGTATGATTCAAGCTGCAGCCCTGGCAGAGTAGCTGGTCCAGTAGATATTAGCTCCTTTCTAGTGTGCTGACCACTTCCTCAAGTCTGATAATATAACTCTGAAAATTGGATATAGTCACTGAGGGACATGTGGTTTGAGGAATTTAGAATTACTCCTCATTTGTATGTGATTTACATTTTTTCAATTGGTCTTTAAAAGGCCAGCGTTGAACTCAATAAGAAGATTAAAAGCAAATATAGTTTTGTCAAACCAAGGGCTTGGGTGAGAGCTATTCAGTTTCACGTCAGCTTTGCTGTCAGGCCTGGGTGCCGCTGTAGCTTATGGGGGATTTAAGTGTCTTTTTGGCCCGGGGTCTTTTAACCTAACACATGTTACTTTAAATCAAGTGGGAGTTGTGGGGTGAAGAAAGTAGAACTGCACAGAAGTTGTGAACACCATTCTGTAGCTTCAATGAAATCCTATATATCTGAAATGGGTTTATTCTTCCCACACAAAAAAACATTGCTTCAGACCAGTCAGTAACCTTAAATGGCTTGGAATTCAGCCAGAAAAAAAGACAGCATAAAGGATAAGCAAGTACAATATTCTCTCTTTAAACCATCTTATTTTGTCTTATTCCACGATCTGTGATTTCAAATTGAATAGCGTCAGGGTGAGGGTTAGGGTTAGGCTTGGATTATGGTTGAAATTTGAGTTTTCCAGGTTAGGAATAAATTGCCCTGGCCTACCCATCTGTGGGTTGTTGTGTATAGAGAGCAGTAATTAATCATGGAGTTGCAGTTAATTGCACCAGCTCCTGAAAATGTGTTGGGCTGTAGTTCTGGTCCAAGTGATGTGATTCTATTCTGTGTTGAATTTGTCTTGAGGTAGCGCTGTAAGGGTCGGAAAGTGTTTGAGTATTGTGTTGTTTATTTTTGTGTGGTTCTGTTGCTGTGTTGAGTTGGGATGTGTGGAAAAGTTCAGGAGGGAGAAATAAACGTCTGCATTGCGTGATTGTTTGAAAAATACGTTCTTGGATGGTGTGTTTGGGGTTCCGGTTACTATTGCTGAGGCAAATGGAAAAAATAACAACAGTGGCTGGGTGGCTGGGTGGTAGGGTGGGGAGTCCCGGCAGATTTTGAGGATACATTCAACTCTGCCTCGGACACATTTCTAGATGATGGGAATATTGATACCTAGGTTGGGTTTATGTTTTTGTTGCAAATTACAAGGAAGGTCTTGTTTCCTGTGAATCGGCAGTCATTGGATGAGATGTGTGTAGGGTTAAAAGCACGGGGGTTTTATTGGTCAATGGGTTCTTTTGAACTCCATGTTTAAGATTAATACATTGTGACTTGTCTGAATTGTACACAGGCTCAGAGTGGCTTGGAAGTCCATTCAACAAGCCAGTTGTAGAGCTGTCTTTATCAATCCATAAGTGCTAACAATGTCAGGGCTTTTCTTAGGCAAGTGACTGTGACCGGGTTAAAAGTTGAGAAAGATGTCACAACAGGCTGCTGGATGGATCCCAACATAAGCCACAACAGCTTAGGATTGCTGTGTTATATTGTCTCCTGGCAGGGAAGTGTGTGCCACTGAGACACACGCCCTGGGAGGCAGCCAAGGATTGGACTAGCCTGTCATTTGGTTGTCAACTGACCCACGTCCCTCAAGTCCCCCACAGTCACCGCAATGACAATTTCACGCCATGAGCTTCCTCTCCTAACTGGCTCACAGAATTCCAATGAGTTGACAAATAGCGAGACTGACCTCTGGAAAATGCTGCGGTGTGTGCACATGTCACACACAGTGTTTGGAAGAAATGTAAACTAACCTTGCATGTATGAACGTACAGTGTCACGCTTGTGTTATGTAAGCCAAGAGTATTGCGGAATACAGTGTCCCTGATATTTAACACTTTGTTTCTGAGAGAATGATGATAAAACCTGTGTTTGAGAAATACCTTGTTCCATTTTTCTTTGAAAAGTACACCCAATGCTTTGTGGATGATGAATGAAATCAGACTTCAAATATTAGTCTTTTGCCATAAGTCAGCACAGTATAAACAACAAATTGATTTTCTATGTTTTCTAAAAAGGTTTGGGTGCAGGGGAGAGGAATATAAAAGCTCTGAAAAAGGTGGGGAAATAAAGTGTAGTCGGAAGATAAGTACAGATGGTTATGATGGTATTGCATTTAGTTCTGCCTAAGTAAATCAAAAACAAGATTTATTTTCTTGATGTGAATCTGGATTTTCTTTTTACTCTACTCACTGTTTTATTATACTTGGTGGAAATAACCTCTACAGTTTCAGGTATGATATGCATCAATTTGTTGTGCCTCAATGAAGCATATAATAAATATAAACAATTGCTTTTACTATTTGTTTGATTGTCTATACACTGATGGGTGGTATATTTTCCTGTATGGATAGTTGTGCTTTAACTTTAGAAGGGAAAGAATTCGTATTGACATTACATGGTCTATGTTTCCTCTGTCAGCCTCAACAGGGCTTAATTGGCCACACTTCAGAGGGACAATGATCCTAAGCCAAAGTTGTCCTAGAAGATTATAAGTTGTGAGCTTGCAATCCAGCAGACTTAATTGGGTGCTTAAAAAGTTAATAACTTTTGAATAAAAGTGCTCGTCAGCTTTTAGAACATCACATGTAATCTGTGACCAGGGCGTCAAACGCTCGCATGCTAATGACGACTGTAGGGATTTAATTAAACGTTTTTTCCTCCCTTTCCAGTATATTCGACTTCACGTTTCAAATGCATTTTAACTTAATTTCACAGACGGTATGATTTGAATAATGCCTCTGCATAAACCACTTTGAATTTAATTAAGATGCTTGCTTGTCTTCCCAAATCAACAGATGCCCTGGTGTAAGTTCAAAATATTTTTTGCTTTCCTTAAAGAGCGACAAAAAGAGCCTGGTATTTGTTGATTACGAGGTTTGTTTCTAAGAACATATTCAACGGCCCTTTAGGGCAAGGTGGGGCCAGAGCCCATTTATTGTTAAGCTTTGACCCCCTTGCGGCAAATAGTTTTGATTATTTTTCAGTCTAGATTTGATAAATAAGATGTACCCTAACCCTGAATGATCATTCTGGTGTTAATGTGTATACTGTATGTGCCTCGAAAGTCTTTTGAAGAATCAGGGAAACACACTGCATAAGAATATAAATCTTTAACCTTTTTTCCTCCTCAGCAATAAATACATAATTGCATATTTTAGTAATTCTGACAAGGGAAATCCAATGTTTCGGAGTGTATCATGCTGTCGCTAGACTAATGCTCATTCCGATGACAAACCACCCTAAGGTTACATTTGTGTGAGGCATAATTGAGTAATGAAAGCCCAAATCTGATTTCTCAAAAATGAAGAATGGATTTTTCCCATTGTGCGCACAGTGTTGTGGGTGCTGTAAGCAAATCAAGTCAATTCAAGGCCAGCCACATTTATTTATAAGGTGCATTAAAGAAACAGGGTCATTTTGAAATTCTTTACAGCATAACAAAGCGCATGAATATACAGGAGACCAAAAAAACAACAGACAAACAAGTGTGTGTGTGTGTGTTTACGTTTAATGATGGACCAATCCACAGAGGAATACAAGATAAACCGGAAAACAGGAAGCTTCAGGAAAACAGTGACTCACACAGCAGGGATGAAGGTAAAACAGAAAGCTTTACTAAATCAAGGGTGTCGACATGATCCCCCTTCCTGCTCAGTGTCCAATGAAAGCATTTTCCCCTGAAGGACTGTTAACACGCACGCGATAGGCCTCCTTGTTACCTTCCTGACAAAGCCATGAACCGACATAACACAGAAACCAGAACAAAGCTTCTCCCGAACAAAAACAGGCCAGTGCTTTGTTCTGTATTCATCAGCTTGATAAACAGTAATAATCACAGTAATGATGTCTGTTCAAGGGCGTTAGGGAGCTAGGGAGGTGAATCAGGGGCATGTGCAGGGGGGTGCGGTGAAGAGAAGGGTGTTGTTAATCTGAGAGGCTTGTATGGGGTTGAGAGGGACACAGGGAGGTGAGCCATGGCTGCTAACACTGAGATAAGACTCTCTCCCTGCCACTGGTTACCACAGTCTCAGCCCCTTCCCAATAAGACTGGCCTAGTTGCTCCCCTCCTAGGCCAGGGATTTTTTTGCCTGTGTGCGATAAGATGCTCCCGAGCATTACAAAATAGCACAGGTATTAGGCTGTCCTGGTCTTCACAAAGGAATGTTGCTGAATGGCGTGAGGGGACGAAGAGGATGAACCTAGACAGGAGCCAGACACTTCTCTGGGTGAACAGATAAGTGGTGCTCTGACAAGGGGCGTAGAGAATGGAAAGGACGGCCAGTGGCACCCCTGCTGGGCCAGATGAAGACAAGCTCACCATGTGGTCACATCATCCACAGCCTGCTCTCGACCCAGGAAGCACCAGGTTTTCTATTATTCAGTTATCTTGTGCCTTTTGAATACATACATGGAATTATACATGGTGTTATTCCTCAATAGGTTAGCCTTTTGTTAAGTTATACATAGATGTACTATATGTCGTCTTATTTTTCTGCGATGCTCACAAAACACTGAAGGGTTGGCCATTTAAGGCCAACAGATTTGTTTGCATGCTCCAACTTTGCATTATTCTGTACCAAAGATCCTATTCATTATTTCTATTGTGTGAGGCTTTGATAACAAGGTCTGCATGAAAGAATAGTGCTGCAGATAAGACACATAAAGAGAGTTGAGACAACTCAAACCTCCAGATGGATGAACAATACAGATGAACAGAGTTTATTGGATTTAAATGTTATGAGGGCCCACACACTGAATGCCATAATGACTTTGCTGTTTGAATAGCAGTTGTTCTGTGAAATGTCACCAAATTATAAAGTGCATTAACTAATTTCAAATGTTCTCAAGGATATGCATCATCAATTAGCTAACAATGCTAGCGTCCACTTGAGAACATCCAACATACTGCAAGCATATTATAAAACAGTGATTGAGTATGCTATATGTCACTGTTTTCCCTAACATATGGATATTTCATCGTAAGATATTGCACCATGAGCAACCTCTGAATGAACAGATGTCCTAATCTACTCTACAGTGAGTCCAGGCACAGTTTAATTACACTGTGAAGAGTAGCACAATTTAACTTGTCTGATTGAAGTAAACAGTGTGTGATTGTTAGCACATTTCTTTCTGTTTAATTAAGGACTGTGGTACTTGTGTGTTGAAGATCTGCTTCACAGTATCACAGTTGTTGTGCCGTAACACAACCACAAACCCTTTTCAATTGTTTTAGTTAAGGAGGCCCTACTATGCTCGTTTCTTCGTGTAGTGTGTTTTATAGGTTTTTTTGCATGCGATTGGTCAGCAAATGCTAAGATCCAAAAGTTAATACAAGAGGGAGTTTTCTCTCCAACACAATCCCCCCTTGCCTGAAACGCCACGACTGGACCCCTTTGTTTATTTATGTAACATCAGTGTGATAGTGTGCAAAAGCTTATGCTGAGATACAGCGTGAGATAAGTGCAGCCCTGCAATTATGTTTCTGCAATAATGCATATCATGGTAATACAGAGCAGGGGAGGAATACAGGTCCACACACAGCTCCATAACTAGTGAGGGGTCTATAGTTTGTATGGCATTAGAAAACCTGATTGAAAAGTGCTAAATCTGATAAAACAGTCATTTAAACAAAGATTGGTCATGCTTGCTTGAGGTGGTGTAGTGAGTGACCAGAAGAATCAACGCTCATCCACACTGAAGCTCCGTTATCGCCTTTTATTTAAAGAAAAGATAAACTGACAAAAAATTTTAACGAAACGTAACACTTTTAAACTTTTTAATAAAAGTTTGCCTTCCACTCATTTCCGCACCTGCCACCTGTCCCCTGTTAAATGGCCAAACCCATGCCTCTGTGACGTCATAACATCGGAATGCGGCATCAATCAAAAACAATGGTAATGAATAACAGATCATCATATGCAAACATTCATTAAAATGTCATTATACATATAAATCAGGTAGAAAGGCAAAATGGCTTCAACATTCTGGGCTCCAAATGACCACTAGAGGGCAATTCACACATATACATATAAAAATAAGCCATAAGCTCAAAAGTCCTTGGATCACCAAGTTCAAGGTTGTACAGTGTCCATTCTTAGTCCTTCGCAAAAAATAGTTTAGAGATTTCATTGGTCAAGAGTCCAAAAAAGTAAAGAGTTCAAAATTCATCAAATGATTCAAAAGGGAAAAAAAGTCCCCCTTGTTTTCTTAAAGCGTCTTTCTGAGGGTAGGCAGTCATAACATAAATGCACTTTCATAATCGTCAGAAACAGGTTTTTCAGGTCTGTCGTGTCTGTGTTGTCAGGTCATATCTCTCAACAGCTGGTCCATTAACTAAATGGACCAGTAAGTTACTGGACCATTTAGTTAATTTGAATCCTCCAGTCGCACAGATTGATTTCAGTTGCTGAATCAGGGAGATTGCCTGTCTTTCGCTGGGGACTAATTTGACAGTCGTGACATAGAAATTGAAGCGTATGGTGTTGAGTATTTCCATTTCACATTTCCCTTTGTTGTCATCAGCAGTCCGTAAGTGCGAAGTTGGCGCAACTTGGTGATGACACGGCTCCGAAAAAGTGTAGAGTCATTCGATACTCTGCCAGTGGTTGACAAGTGTCACCACCGGGCCACCATAGGAATCGTAAGTCCACATCTTCCTTAGGGACTTTAACTTGGTGGAACATTCCTTCTCTGTCCCCCATCACTGCCACAGGTTCCTGTCGAAATCTGAGTAAGACACCAAGCAATGTGTTCGTAAGGTCTGGGTCTTGTAGCAGCTCCGAGTTCAGTGAGGTACCTTGGTAAGAAGAAGTACAGTCAAAGACCACCCGGATTGTCCTTTTTCTCTTGTGGTAAACTCCGTGGTGAGGAATATACCACAATCTCCCATTATTCCGGAGGAGCTGTTCTTCTGGCACCTTTTCGGCATGTCTTTTTGCCAGGATGTTGTCAATGAAGCTGATAATATTTCGAAAGGATTCATCTCTTTTCAGTCTTTGGCTGAGACTGAAGGATCTTTGTTCTGCCATGTTCCTGTTGTTGGGTAGGCAGATGTTGTCTTTGCGGAAAGGGAGTCATATTTCATGGTGACCATTTTTCTTTTCAACAGAATTGTTGGCAATTTGCAGGAATTTCTTGTCTTCAAATGAGTATTCCCTTTTCTCATTGTAGGCCAATTCTGAGAAGTCTTGGTTATATTGTTGGACTAGAAGTTCTTCCAATCTAGCCACTGAGATCCTGTTGGATGTTAGTCATGTTAGGACTTTCACACTTGCAGGTGCAGCGTTTCCAAGAGGTCCATTTATAATCCATCCCAAGTGTGTTAGAACTGCATAGGGACACTGACCTTGACTGTTGATTATTTTTAATGGTTCCATAGCTTTGGGGATGTTTGTTCCAATGAGAATGTCAACTTCTGCCTTGATAGAGCTCAGCTGAACATCTTTCAGGTAAGGCCATTCTTCAATGTCCTTTTCTGTAGGGATGTTTTCTTGACTTATAGGAATATTGTGTTGCGTGTATACCTCTGGAAGTCCTATGAAGTCTTTTCCATCCAGGCTACATACTTCCAGTCCAATCAGTATGTTAGTTTTTGCAGGCCTTTCTTGACCCATCGTTCGAAGTAGGATCTTGGTTCTCTTTCCTCTGACAGATAGCTGTTCCATTAGTCGTTCTGTACAGAAGGTTGCAGTACTTCCTGGGTCTAAAAACGCATAGGTTTTTATGACACAGCTTCCTTTGCTTGATTTTACTTTAACTGGTACAACCGCCAATTTGTAATCTTTGGGTTTGATCTCTGTATTTTCAGTTGATACCATAGCAATGCTAACTGGGTTGCAATTGATGGTGGCATCTTTCTTTGTGACTGCTGTCAATGTTTTGCTGTTCTTTACAGTGCCACCTGGGGTAAAATTCATGAAATGCAGCACAGTGGGACGTTTCTTATTACAGGAATGACAGGTAAGTCGCTTCTTGCATGTTTTGCTCATATGCCCTTTTACCAAGCAGGCAAAGCATATTTTTTTAGGAATTCAACCTTCTCTTGGGGGGAAATCTTTGCCATTTGCCTGACAGGTTTCTAATGCATGATTTCCATCACAAAAGAAGCAAGGTTTGATAAAAGCCTCCTTTCTTTAAGGATCCTTTAAGTTGTCTCTCTTTTCTATTGGATGTGAGATGTTGACATTTGTTCTGGGAATTACAGGAGTTTCTGCTGTAGCAAAACTTTTCTTGCTGCCTGATCTTGAATACGATGGGTCGTTGATTTCTCCAAAAACAGGATCTTGAAAGATTTTGACCTATTTTTCGATGAATTTGATGAGATCATTGAATCTGGGTCTCTGCTCTGTTCTTTTGATGATGTCGCATACAGCAGATCTCCATTTCTCTCATAGCTTGAATGGGAGTTTTGAGGCAATATTTTTCATATTGGATGGTAAGTCAAGCTCTGTGATATGAGGAAGATCCTGAACAGCATTTCCACAGGCTCTTAAATGTAATGCATAGCTCTGAAGTGCCTTCCCATCATCTGTTCGAATTGAGCTCCAGTTGAAGGCCTTCTCTATATATGCTGTTGTAATTTTGAAGTCATCTCCAAAATGTTGCTTCAGAAGGCATTTCGCTTCAGCATAACCTGTCATGGCATCCATGTTAAGACAGCTTATAACTAGTTCCTTTGGCTGTCCATAGTGTACTGTTCAAGGAAGTACAGTCTGTCTTCATTACTGTTAGTCTTATCTTCAATATTGTGCTTGAAAGCTTTTGTAAACAGTCAAAAGTTAATAGGATCACCATCAAACACTGGGACCTCCCTCCTTGGAAGTGAGGACTGGTTCTGCTGTGTGACAATGAGGTTAGCCAAATCTGTTTGTCACTGCATAATGGCTGTGAGGTCATGACTCTGGTGTATTTGAGTTGTGGGGGGTGGATTGAATCCGTATAGGAAGTCCATCAGATCCTACTGCTTTGGCTGTGCGGGTGTTTTTAGTTGCTATATTATCCCCGTCCGTCCTTTCAATGTTTGGTTCTGGATTTGGTTGATTTTGCATCATTCTCTGTAGAATGTTTTAGGTATGGCTCCAAGTCTCACAAGGTCCAGCTGTGATAGGCCTGCTGCACTAAAGTCTGCAGATGTATCCTCCAGCTGTAGCTCTGGTACAGGGGTCTTTCCATCCTCATGCTTATACTCATTGTAATCCATCCAGTTTCTTCCGTGTTTCAGAGATTCTTTTACATTGTGTTCCATGTTGTTTTCAAACTCTTCCGGTGTCTTTAATTTTGCATCAGTTGCAGCAATGTTTGCTTCCATTTTCAGGGATTCCAGTTTTGAATTTAGTTGATTGTTCTCTATTTCCAGTTCATGTTTCCTTTTGAGAGCTTCAGCTCAGGCCTGCAGAGCAGCCATTTTTGCATCAGCTTTCATTCTCTCTGATGAAATGGATGATGATTTTGAGCCACTCCTTGAAACTCTGTCAAATGCATTCACAAGAGACCCACAATCAGACTGAGAACTTGTCCATTTTTCCACTTTGCTTAAAAGGTCTGTGAAATGTTTAATCTTTGGCTCATACCAGTCCAGAGTTTCATTTTCTCTCGTATCCTCAGGCTTTTAAACAGGTGGTTTTTGCCTTTGTTAAAAAACAGAAGATTTGATATTAAGGAATGGTGGAAATTATGGAAAACTATATATTTTCTTGACGAATAAACGATGACATGGCATCACATTTCGGCGTCTTCATGAATATTCCCTGACATGCAAATTCAATATGAAAAAATATAAGCTGTCATAAAAGGTTATGAAGATTTTTTTGAATGCTAACATCCCTAAATTCACGCCCGAGGTCATTTCTGGTTTTGATCTTTCAATTTCCCCTTGATTGTGATTTCACTTGATCCCTCAGGAACCTTACCCGAAAAAGTAAACTGCTGGCCGTTAACTCGCCAAGGTTCCCTCCAGAGGGGGTTTGTCTCCCACACACTTCCCCCACCTGCACGAAACCCCTCCATTGGACATGTTTGTTCACTTCAGTAACACAGTGACATCACTATGTAACACTTTCGCTTCTATTGGCTAGCTCTCCGACATTTGTAGGTGATAGGCTGAGGGGCAGGATATTTCCAGTGGTTGACCAATCACAACTGTGCCGGTCAGCGAGCCAATCAGAGCAGACTGGGCTCTGGTTTTAGACAGATGGTGAAAAGAGGTGCATCAGCACAGGCAGTATGAGAAAATAAAGACCTCTTTGAACTGTATGTAAATATGTCACAGTAGAGGCACGAAAATATATATGAACCTGGGGACCACTTCAAAGGCCCCTGTCAACAGACACGACATGGAAACAACTCATTGCACCAGTGAAAGAGAGAAAAAACAGCTGCTGGTGGAGAAGAAACGGGAATCACTGTTAAGGTAAGGTTCCTGTAATTATTCCCCTCAATTTATAAGCTGTACACACTAAAATGCATTACCCCCTGCCACTCCTGAGAAGGAAAAATATATTTTCTTCTTGATATCACCAAATACCACCTGCCATGAAAATGTGCTTGATGCTTGAGGGTGAAACTGCCAAAACACTTCTGTCAAGTCGTTGCAAATGGGGACCACTGTTTTTGTTGCGGGCACAAACTCCAAAACAGACACAGTGTGTATCTTCACATGGTAAACACTAGCCCACAGTCGTTGTTACGTACCACGCTGTTCTTATCTGAACCTTTTAAATGCAAAAAAAATGTCCTAAGCTGTGTTAAGTTTGAGCATTTTCATTACCGGAAATCTTTTGGGGAGCAGAAAAGCAAGCGGGAAAAGTTGTTTGTAATGGTATGCATTCCTCGTCTCCTCATCTGAACACAATTCAGATTAATTTTTTTATATGTGAGATAAAGTAGTCTATTAAAATGACTTTACTGATACAGAGGGCCTACAGCAAACTAGCAAATAAACAAAATGCCCTGTAGGAAAGAACACTTTCTGATTAATTAAGAGTTAGCAAGCGATTAAAATTAAAATAGAGCAAGCCTGTTTTTGTACAAATGACATATCTTTGCATCCTTCTGGTTATCAAAACTACAGAAAGTTGTTGATGACCATTTTGGACAATCAGTGAGACAACTTTCATTTGCTTGTTTCCTAAAAAACAAATCCAATCACACATTCTGCATGAGCTAAAATGTTGTGGATAGTAGTTTGAACAAAGAAAGAGAAAGGATTGTTCATGTTTTACTAAACTCTGACTGCACGATGCCAGACTTAGGCCATTCAGTACAATGTATCATGCATCTGCATATTTTATCGCACAGAGCCAGGAGCTTTCAAAATATGTAGCCGGCACAGTGTACTTCCTAATGTGGTGAACAGATGTAGTGCAGTTGACTCAAAAAGCCTCAAGCACCTGTTTTTTTTTTATTTTTTATCCTCACACTTCATCAATATAAGGCTTATTCCATGAGGATTTCTTTGCAGTGGAGGATTTCAAATTGTTGTCATACAATATTAATTGAACAGTGTCTCAGCAGAAATTGAAAAATTCTAGGGCTATGAAATATGATCGGTCACAAAACTGGAATTCATTTAGTTTTCAAGGAGAGTCTAAACACAAATCATTCATATGTTTTGCATTCATTTTCTTATCAGTTCAAAAATGCATAAATATTTTTGGATAAAAAAACAAGTTTAGCCTCATCACTGACAAAAAATAACTAGATCTGATTTTATTAGTGTCTTTCTGCTGCTTGTCAGATCTATGAATAATAAAGTAATATTGACTGTTTGGCAAAGTAGCAATAAACATTTAAGTAGATGAACATACATGCTGTATATAAATTAAGATACTGCTTAAAAAGCATTTGGGATGTTAATACATGCAGTATATCAACCATATCGCTAGACAAGACCGTCAATATAAAAAAAAAACGATTCCTAAAGAGGAGTAGTTGCATAACAGTCAAGTATAGATGTATTATGTAAAACCCTATTGAAACATCAACATTGCCTTACCATTTTTAGCTTAAGATAAAGCATTTCTTTAAATCGCAACACTAATTCATTTGTTTGTTATCTCAACAAATTGTGTATATCAGCAGATGCAGATGAAATCAAACTTCAGAAGTTTAAATACTGGATTATCGGAGATGACTTTGAAAATGTATCAAAAGCCTTGCAATAAGCTAGAAAGTCGACCTTGATTTCAGATAGCTTTGACAACCAAACATCACAGTTGAAACTGTTCACACACAAAAAAACAAGCTAAGAACAAAGCCACAGCTCATCAAACACTGCTCTGTAAAAAAAAGACATGATCTACATACCTAACTAATTCTTCCCCCATGCTTTGCCTCAATATTCAAAAGCGTCCAAAAACTCTGCAGTGAGGTTTGGAACTGTGTTGTTTGAGACGCAAAAAGAATTTGGCGAGTATCTGCCACAGCTCATGGTCATGGTGGCTGCGTGCTTATCTTTTGCAATGATCACAGCAGCCCTCATCATTATCATCTCCTCCTTTTATGTTTCCTAACAACAGGTTTTCAATCCAGTGATGGAAAACTAAAAAATCCAGAGTTGAAAATGTTTAGTAGGTATACAGTACATTAGTAATTTCAGTAAAATGTACTTTGTGTATCAAAAGTAAAGCACTCAGTATCAAAATGACACTGTGTTAAAGAATATTATTATTATTCACTTTGTATCATTAGCAAATACATGTCACGTCATTTAATTATTGCAGTTTGGCAATTTGGAGCCAATTTTAGATGACATTTTAGCATTGCATCAAATCATGTGTTTTTATATGTTCAAAGTAGCTACAGTATTAACTCTGAGTTCTCCTGGAGTCTGTTATATAGGCTTTTACATGTTAATGTCTGCAAAGGCTAAAATTCCAAGTTCCCCTCAGGACGGAGATAAATATACTTTGTGACATTCCACCACTGTGTCCGTCACACTTGAAAAGCAGTCACAACTTTCTGAGTAGCCAGACTTATATTTATTGGAAAAGACTTGGCAACACAGCATGGGATTGTTTTGTTACAATAAACTGGACTCCCAGGCGGAAAAAGCTATAAATATGCTTAACTGCCATTTATTTTATTCAAGACATCGATTTGATCCATGGCTGCAATTATTGTAAGATGGATGGAAAAAAAAGGTTGTCAACTCCACTGATCTCTGCCTTCCATGCAAGAAAAGCCCTGGTGAATCTGTGGTTCACCACAAGGCAATTTATTTACAGCCCTCCATTTGTGGTCGTGTAAATATTCTTCATGAGAGAGGAGGCTGTCACCAAAGAACTGCACTTCATCAAAAACAACTCTTTCTTGTCAGGGGCTAATGTGAAGGAGTATATCACACCAGGTGTCTGTGACACGCAGGGATTGTGGCATTGTTACGAATAATGTGGCTCCCAGGGGGACTCTACACCTCCGCTGAGAGCAAGTCTCTTTCAGTTAGCAAGTAACGTGTGGTCTTTGCTGGAAGTAGCTACAGGAAACAGTGGGGTTGTTGTTGTACAATGGCCAACAATGAATATTTGTTGGGGTAGACTTGAGATTCTTGCTGCTTATTACATCACACAGATTGTTCATGTCAGCATCCCCCCAAAGGCTGGTCATGCTGCATCTAGAAATGACATTTCTTACCAGTTATGTAATGAAACATCTGCCTCTATATAACAGTAACTGTAATAGTGAAGGAGGGAAATAACCATCCATAATTTTTCTGGGTTGCCTGCAACTAGCCTGAAGTTTTCAGCATGACCTCCTTAAGGAGCTGTTATTGGATTAGACTGTCATGCCACCAGACGGATGTGTGATCAAACACTTTTATTCTCCTCAGCAGTCTTTATTACACACAATCTTTTGGGGGCTGACTCATAAAGAGCTGTTATGAATCACTTACAGATGGATGCTTAGCCTGCAGTTAGAAATGGACAGTACAATATGAGAAGGAGGCCTCTAATTTGACTTCATTATGTGACTATTGTGCCATTATCAGGTCGCTTTCATCAGGTTGAGAACCATTAGCATGGTTTCCAAAGCGTATTTCTTGCTATACTCTCTCAATGGACGCCTAGATGAGGCCTGTGGTCTATTTAGAGGGATCTCTTGTGGGCTAATGAGCTCAACATTCAAGGATGCATAATTTAACTACATGCTTCATTCTATGACTCTCCATGCTACAGCTTTTGAAATATTCATAGGTTGTTTAAGTTGATACAATTTGTATTTGTATTTCAGTTTACAGAGAGGTCAAAGCAGTTCAACAAACATCATGGCTTGAAAACATACTGCTTTTGATTCCAGTCTGTTGGGGATGTAATTGATACTTTATAGAAACATATGCTTATCGGCTGCAAACACACACATACATAATTATGTTAGTGGATTGGTAATTTACATCAGACAATATCTTAATTAAGTTGTACATGACTTCTCACTCCAGTAAAGCTGAAAACATTCATTTATGCCTGAGGTGATGACGATGGGTTTGTAAGCTCTCAAATCAGACTGCAGAATCAATAATCACCACTAACGCTTTAACAACCCACTTTGTCATCCCCGTTGTTCTATATTTACATAAAGACCATTATGTTCTCTGCTCATTAATAAATACCGGGAGGATTTCATGGCTTGTTCTTATGTGAAGCGCATTCTTGTTGGTCTATTAAGAATAAGAAACCACCATTTTAACTAAACAATGCCTGGTAAAGAGGGACAATACGTCTCATCATACAATCCACTTCTTTGCAGCATCATCAAGAGGATAATAGTACCTTTGTCGCTAATTATGCAAATGTAGGACAACTTGAGAACAAAATGATAATTACCCTATGAAATATAAGTACTGTCCCAAACATCAGGAGACTCTTTTTTACACAATAATAAAGAAGATGGGAGGCAATGTCTTAAAATTGTGTTGATATGATAACACCCAGTATAGAAGTAGAAGACTATCATTAAAATGATGTATCTCTACTTTTTTAATAATTCGCACAATACAGCTCTCTCAGTGGTTTTCATCTGAGACAGTCCATTAATAGTGATGAAAAAGGTCATTTTGGGTCTTGATCAACAACAACAACAACAATCTAACAAATCTGCTTTGCTTCATTAGCTTCACATTTAAACAGGATCAGAGTCTCTCTCCCTTTTTCCTTCTGTTCTAGACTCTGGTACGTAAATATTCAAGGATACTTTGGATCTATATCTGGGTGAGAAGGAACTGATGTTAATTTGGACCCACTTACTGCTGCTCCCCTGGGATCGATCATGAGCAGGAATGATATAGCAATACAAGACCTATTATCTCTGTGGACTTTGTGTGTTTTCCTGAAACTCAAATAACATGAAAAGATAAGGACTACAAGTATGTTGGACCTTAACTCTACATAGCAGCAGAATACTGGCTGTACTACCTCCTAGAGATTACATTTTTGTAGTTAAAAATTACTTTTCCAATAAAGTTATGTTAGCAAGACAGTCTTTAAGGGTTAATACGACAAGCTAACTGTTGGGTCGGCTAACGCAAGTAGGTAGTTACTGCTGGATAGAAAAAAAGAAGCAGACATCAAAAATGAAAAAAGATGGACTCTTTTCGTTCACAGAGTATTTTCGTATTCATAACAGTATATATTGCATTTTATCTGCACAATGACGTTCAGTACATTGGAAGAAATACAATTTCCTTCAAAGTATTTGTAGTTTGTGATGTACAAATCTCTATTTCTATTTAATTGATTGTCTTGCCCTAGTAATACCTTAATCGCGACATTCCTAAAGGGCCACCAACCAATCATGTTTTTTATCCAACAATTTCTAATGCACTAATCAGCATCTGCATGGTCAAAAAATCCTTCCAAGGAGGGCAACTTTTTAAGCGGAGAAATTTGAAAACTTGCCAACCTTTGTTGTGTTACGTGGGCCTTTTTCTCCTATTGCCAAGAAGAACACACATATAGTATCTATCTTAGCTGAGATGATATTTGAACATACTAAATGCACCATTCCCTTCCTGATTATATATACCCATTAAACTTCGGGTGACTACACATCAATCTCTAATGCTGCTAAGAGCACAACAGAGTCATGTTCAATAGTTAAGGATTGTGGTTTATTATGCCACTTCAGGTATCCACTGGTATTCTGCCAAAAAAGTTCACTTGAAAGAAAAATTATGAAAGTATCTAAATCAAGACTTCTGTTATATATTTCTGGAATTGAAAAAGACAAACCAGTATTGTTTGGTAGCAAAGCAGTTTCTCTTTCAGATGACCAAAATATAACTGGCATTCAGATGGATATATGCTATAAAACTGGTATTTGGATTTAGCATGCATGATGGAGGCTTGGGACAGATCAATAGACATACAGGCCGAGAACATTGGAGAAATCTCCTACAGGCTCTGAAAAATCATTAGATATATGTGGCCAACATAAGCCAATGGGTCACTATAGCTTTCTCGATTTGTACTGTACACGTGCCCTTTACTGTGATAATGATCAAGGCAACATACTTTAGAGAAAACGGTCTCTGCATTGACCTTCTATGCTGTCCTCTGAGTGTTTTGCAATGCTTGGTTCCTTAAAAAGGACTCTAGATTCAGCCTGAAGCTTTTGTCTTCCTAACTAGTACATTTCTTAGCAAATGTTCTTTAATGACACTTTTGTTCTTAAAGCATTGCGCTAACCTTTTTGTACTGTGTGGGAGGTATAGGTCAGTGAGGCTGATTGAGTTCAACTCTAATCCTATGTGTGAGTTCTACATCCTCCTCTTTGAAAACTAATGTGTTTGCATAATGAGCCAATAGTACTGTACAGTTAACTCAGTTGGTTTCTCTGCTCAGCAACTAATGTCAAAGGGCATTCAGATACTTCATGGTCTGCAGAGACCATGAACCGGAACAAAGACAAAAGTAACGTGTTGATAGGCTCCAGTAGCCCCCAAACTTGATCATTTGTAGGCTTCGCTAGACTTCTAGTTAATGGCTGAAGGGACAAGTATTAAGTTACCTGCTATTCATCTGAAGTTATCAATACCACTTTGTATGTTAGGCCTTGCAGAAAAGCTTCTCTCTAAACTCTATCTCTGTTCCAACTGTTCTCCACATCCTGTTATCTTTCAACATATTATCCTATGTAACTATCCCCTGTCTATTCCGATTGTCCCTGGCCTCGACTATATAGACACTTAAATACATGCCATTTTTTACATTGCTTGTTGGTTCACCATTATGTAAACAACAGTATGTGAGGGCCAGCTGTCAACAATACCTTGTTCATTGTAGTTTTCTGAACTCAGTCAAAAGGTCAAAAGGTCAATCTCTTCTCATGTGGACGGTTTCCAGGAAGTGTGCATTGTTAATGTTTTAGCATGTGTCCAATATTATGAAAGATGTTGATTGTTGTAAATTTGATACTTCCCGAGTCATCCTGCTTTACAACATCATCACAACAGGGTTATAATAAGACTTGGATATGATTGTGCAAAGACATAACATCTTATCTCACATCACCATGCACTATCTTTCAATGTGTTCTTCAGATCAATGTTTTATAGGATGAAGTATACCCTTTGAGATAGTTTTTGTGTCTTCTGCTGCCAATGGGAATGTGAGTTTTTACCTCTATGCTGTGCCCAAACGTGTAGTCAGGGATAACACAAAGGAGACGATACATTTAGTGGTGTTAGCAATATTTTTTCCACAAGTTTATACGTTTCGGATGACAGCTCTTCAACTGACTATTGCAATATAGTATGTGAATCCTAATTCCAACATAGTATTTTCATTAAGCATCTGGCAGAACCAGGAAGTGGCGTATTTGTTGGAGTATCTGTTTCTGTGTGTTCTCCTTCATGCACCAAATTTACATTTCTTCAATTGCTGATTCTAGGGAATAGACCTAAATAAAACGTCTGCTTCTGTTCCTGGTAAAGCCGTCTCAACTCAGCCCATATGTGAATCACAGACTCTTTGTTAGAGCCTGCTTCTGTCAAGAGAGAGGATGTACCTGTCAAATCATTTAAATTACTACAACCATTGTGAGATGGAAGTGCTTGGATCAGTGCTTTGACGTTGTGGAACTTCCAGAGCGCTGAAAGCATGCCTCGCTGAGTTTTGGTGTCTTTGCAAAACAGAATTATGCTCTGAGAAATGTTACTGTCCAAACTCATGGAATTGAATCAAAATCAACAGACTGAAGATGATCCTGGCTGAATTTCATAAACACTCACAGACTGTACCACAAACACACACACGCATGCCGCTTTGCAATCTCTCCCTGTGAAGCACAAACACAAGCATACATAAACAGTGCACATACAGAACATTAACATACTGGAAGCCACATGACCGACTGCCTGTCTAAATTTATGTTGTTTCATTAATACATCGTCGCATGTAGGTTAAATTATAAATGTCGTAAAAAATAATGGTGTTTTTTGCAATAAACTGTTCAATTTAGGTTCCTTCATGTTTTCAATATTACTCAAACCTTGACAGAGAACCTGGAGATTATGGAGAGTTATAATCTCAGATTTTAACTTCATTTATATACATCTCACTCCTTCATGTTCTCTATAGTTAATGGCCTCTTGTAGACCCTTGACTGTTCATAAATCAGAAGTTCAGCTGTGGCACTATTACAAATTGAGTGATATAGCAAAAGCTTCTGTATCCATGAATCTTCTGATTTGAGTGTAGGAGGAGGGAGAGGGAAACACAAACAGGGGAGCCTACAGAATTTCCGCATCATCATTCCATGTCAGTTTTCTAGACACAAAATAAAGCAGGTCTGAATCTTGATTTAATACAGAGATGCTCCCATAAATGGTGTTCAGACGGCAACATTTTTTGACAAAGCAAGAACCAGGATCCCCTAATGTTGATCCTGAAACCAGCATATGACGTGTTAAAGGGGCCCTACAGTAAATGTACATTTTTAGGTTTCCTGTTTGTGTTTTGTGCCTCTACTGTGATTACATGCTTTAATGTTCGAAAAGTGCTTTATGTTTATCATACTGCCTGTGCTGCTGCATCTCATGAAACCAGAACCTAGTCTGCTCTGATTGGTAAGCAATGGGAACTGATGTGATTTGTCAACCGCTTAGAGATGTCCCTCCTCTTAGCCTATCACATACAATGTGTTGGAGTGCTAGCCAATAGAAACAATAGTTTTACGTCATTATGTTAATGGGATTAAGACTAATTGGAAGTATTTCAGTCAGAGTGTTTGGGGGAGATACTCCCTCTCAAGGGAACTTTGGGATTTTAGCCTCTGTAGCCCATTTACATGCATAAAAACCTATATAAAATTCTTCAGCAAGGGGAAAACCCCAAAAAGCAAAATAGGGCCCATTTATTATTTGTACATGAAAACACTCAAATGCACATTTATATTGCATTTTGTGAAGATTCAACTGATGCAAGTTATTTTTTCATATTTTATGCTACCTAAATAATAATACATGTTTTATAAAGCACTTTTTTCTCAGTGCTCAAATAAAGTTAATTTTTCTTTATTATATTTCAGAGGGAAATCTTGTAACTGTTCGCTTCACGACATACACCTGATAAATGTTAGTTACTTTACATATTTTCTTATATTTATTTAATCATTTATTTACTTACTGCATCTTTGTTGCACTTTATGTAACTATTTAATGCATACCAACCATACTTACAGTAACTGACACTAAATTGCTACTTTTACATAATATCTCTGTACACCTTTCTTTCAGCACTGAACATATCTCAGAGCCAGAGAAAGATTCATACGTGTGCCTGATCACGGTGTCAGAGTTATGAATGCCATCCGACTTCTTTTTGTTTTGCTTGGAGCCTTGTGTTCCAATTGCAAAGCCTTTATGACTTTTAGGATTATAATGAGTCTGTTGTTGAGTCTGAAGGGATTGTAAAGTTCCAAAATAGCAGTGTTCTCAAACAAATTGCTATTCCATAATTACAATCCTGCAGGATTACCCAACACTTTACAAACAGATGTTAGAGCTCTCTTTGAGAAAGTTGAATTCTTTCTGAAAAGATTAATTGCTGTATCATGGTGAACAAAAGGATGTTTGTTACAAGGTCAGCACAATTTGGGAAAAATAACTTAATGCAATTATTGAAATTGATGTTTTGACTGGGATTTGACGTGCGATACTGAAGTGATTGAAATGATCACTTTGAACTATCACATTAATTATTATTGAATAATATATTAAATGATTATGGTTTGTTTTTAATGAAGATTTGTGCCAAACAAATATGTTTTTGTTAGGTCTGATTAAGGTTAGGGTTAGTGGTGAGGGTTAGGATTAAAGATTGGTTTTAAAGAAAGGCCTATCTAGATTGGATGATGCTGTGTTATCTCTGAAATGTTCTGAGATGTGTGGGACATATATTGTTGTCATGAACTGGATTCCTGAAGTGCAGTCTGAGTAGTACC
The DNA here is from genome assembly GCF_036324505.1 of Eleginops maclovinus. Classification (NCBI taxonomy): domain Eukaryota; kingdom Metazoa; phylum Chordata; class Actinopteri; order Perciformes; family Eleginopidae; genus Eleginops; species Eleginops maclovinus. The sequence goes on along the minus strand of NC_086368.1, from coordinate 7,958,802 downwards.
CCTGCAGGAGAAACGTATTGCACCTCCTAAAGAAGTGCTTGTGCCAACGCCGTGAAAGAGACATATGAGGCTGTGGACATCCAATTGATTTTCAGTCAACACATCCCTCACGTAGTCTTTTATGTGTTAAATTATTTAAGCGCCGCAGCTTGAGGAAAGTGAGTTTATATCCTCCCAGAGGAACAGGGAAGTTACCCGTGTCACTGAGTGTTTCGCATCAGGTATTTCACACAGATTCAACTGTCTTACTTAAATGGGTTTTTTGGATTGTCCTTTTCACCAATGGGTTGGAAAGGTCTTAAGCAGATGCCTCAAGGCACTGCACATCATCATCATAGAGAGGCCCTCGCTCATTACCACCATGCATTTATAAATCTTCCATTCCAGTTTACCTCTCCCAGCATCATTGTATCATTCACAATGGACTTAGCCCTGCAGCAATCTTGGTAAATGACAATATTCATTATTCGTCAAGGATAAGTGTCATAATCGATTTTGTCCGAACGGCCCTCATTCCACAATGTGTTCTTAAGCCTGCCCCCAAGAGATGCTGGACTTTGTCACATCTAATGATGTCGCACGAGTCAGCTTTTACAACTTCTCCATTGTACGCCTGATAATTGCTGGCCCTTTGTTGGATTTAATCAAGGCCTTTGTACATTTGCAGCATTGACACATGGTTGGTGTGACAGCATGTGACAGCATGTGCTCAAACAAGTGGCGGTGGTTCAGAATGCAATGCATGAAAAACAAACTTGTTTGATTGTTGATGAGTTTCATGCCTGTTGAGTCACTGAGTATCCTTTCCTTGAGGCTGCCCTTTGTCTCCCCAAGGCTTGAGGTGATGACTATCCTGTTCTTTATTCCCAGCTGCAACATGGACCTGTGGTGCATGTGACATCTGTATCTGCCAATGGACGTGCTAAGCCTGTCAACTCCACTACGCCCAACCTGTCAGTCAGGCCTTGCCAAGAAGAGCCTGAGACCACAGCTGTCATAGTGATCCGACAATAGAAAAGAACAATCTGCTGATCTTCTCTTAGCCTGGCTGAAACCACGGGTTGATGTTGAAATAGTTCCTTAGCTTCTGATAGATACAGAGCTAGTGTTTTTCCCTTTACATCTTCCAATTTGTTCTCCCCTATCTCTATTTATTATTATAATGATGATGATGATGATGATGATTAGTATTACACAACAATTAATTTAAGGGATTGCGTTTGCAGAACCCTGACAATGACTGTGTACTCCTTTAAGCATTGATTAGTTGGTTAAGGGGCATAAATCAGCAAAGTTTTACATTTCAACTATTATAAAGCCATTACTTAAGAGAAAAACAACTTCTTATGAGGTGTCTGGCTCTTGGCTTCACATGCTCTCGAGCTGTTCTCTTTCAGCCTATTTGGGAATTTACTTAGACACAAATGTATTTTTGACACTCGCGTTATAGCACTTTTCCCAACATGCGCAATTTGCTGTCAAACCAAAGCAATGTTTTCTACAATAAAGCGAGGACTTGCACTGCTGAAACCCATTAACACCCTCATTTCCCTAAGGTGGGTCTTTGACAGTTATTCATTAGAAACAAAACTGGTCCAGGGCTCTTCACCTTTATTTTCAGTTACAGCGAAATTAGTTTGTAGTAGTTTTCTGGTAAATAAATACGGCACTTAGTCACTTGGTTGTGTTTTATCAAGACATATTACACCCCAGGTCTCAACTGTTCGGGATATATCATGGTCTAAGAAGGATTCATTGGCTACAGGCATACATTTGGTACAAGTATATATAAATCAGACCCAGAGGCAGATTGCTCAATGACTCCTATTTTTTGATCTTTTGCCATTTAGAGACAACTATGAAAAGGTTAGTGTGTCAGGCATTCAGGGAGGGGAGTCGGCACTGTGGTGGTACGAGCAAGTGTATGAATAGAGCCTACAAGAATAGCCAATTATATTTTAACAAGGCTGCTCTAGACTGCTGATACTTCATTGATGTGTACAGGTCCAAAGCCTTGAATCCCTCTGGAGGATTGAAAAGGTTTAACGAGACACTTTTTCAAACAAGAATAAGTTTGTGCAGCTACTCAAACACACACTGTCGCTGCCGATAAAGCTTGATGACTTGTCTTTTGTTGAAGCTTTAATTTGTATATGATTCTGATCTGTTTTATATGTGTTTTTGATGAGGATCTGAGCAGGAGAGCCTGGTTACTGTACATTAAAAATAATAAGCATGCCGAACTTCCAGACCTCAAAGGCCTCTAAGAGTCGTGATTCTGGCAGATAGCACTTTCTTAACCTTTGGCATTGCATATATGAAACTCACTTGGTGTATGTTTCCAATATACACCAAATGGTTGTATTAAAAAAAAAAGATTGGAGGCAGGAATCAGAAAAAAGCTGTACTCATCGAAATATGTATTTATATATACATAGGGGCTTAAAGTAAAGGCAAAGTTAAACAAAGGATAATTAGTTGGAGAATCAGCCCAAAGAATAGATAAATAAAGAGAAAACAGAGGGTTTTTTACTTTATTATCACAAGGTTACTGGATTGTTGGCATGAAGTCTAACACATTTTCCTACAATTAGCAAAGGCATTGACAAAGCCACTGTCACGTTGATCCGCTGTGATGACCCTATGTATAACATGGGCTTCAAAGGGCATACGCTTATATAATAGTAATCTACCAGTCACATTTACATTGTGATCACTACCTGTTCTTACAGGATTCTCTAGTCAGTGCAATATATGTTTTTTGATCAATTACCTTGCTCATTTGCCTTTGCCATGTCATGCTATTCACAGTAAAAACCCACGCTGGAAATATGGGAGGAAGTTGGGAGTGATGCATTTTATACCTGAATTGAATGTAAAATGTGTGAGGCCATCGCACGTTTCCCTTGAAGGGATATTTCTAGATCTTAAGCCAAAAAAATGCTTTTGATTGAGCTCCAGCCTGCTTTTCCAATGGATGGAAACACAAAGATGATTGCAAACGCTGACAGTAAGGTGATTTTTAAACCTCTTCCAAACTGTATAATGTGGTAATTTAGACAATTCTACTGCATTGAAGGAGAAAAAGTAACAAGTGGATAATTATAATTCAGTGACGCTAGATACTTCGTTCAGGGGACTGAGTGTAAGACTAGCACGTTTTTCTGGTTTCCTGTGCATGTATGAATTCACATGAGGCACAGAATCTGTGTCAGAAGGGTGTTGGGTGGATGGTGATGGGGGTTGGATGCTGTCTGGGTGTCTGCAGAGCAACCTGAGGATGATCAGGTTCAGGTGCTACAGCTCATCCAACATGCCAGTTAACTGCAAAGTGGAAGCCCCAAAAACACCTGAGCAACATTTAACTTACAAAAAGGGCAAGAAGTTTGAAACACAAGGTGTTTTCGGTTATTCTGGTTGAAACCAGGTCACACATATATTTAAATAAATACAATATATTTCCTGTGGCCTGCTGTGTGGTGCATGTTTTTTCATTTTGAAGATTTTCTTTAGTACTTTTTATGAATGAAACAATACTCTCCAATTTATTTATTTTGTCCAGATAAAAGCTTCAAATTTCATATGACATTTAACTGGTAAAACTATGATTAAATAATATATAAATATGGTATCTGCATTACTGTTAGTTTGTCATACTTTCACATTACACATTATTACTTACACACAGTTGATTTTAGCTTTCGTAAAATACACAAACATATCCCTGCAACGTAGCTCCATACTCTTGGTATGGTCTAAAAAGTGACGCCTTTACCTCTTCTGTATCTCACCTAAAGGATCTCAGAGCTGCATGCCCTCTGTAAGCTAAAATCCTGTTAACTATAGCCTAACCTTAATGTTAAAACTGGCACTCACTGAATATGACAGGTAAATTAAATGCTATAATGCAATTTCATACAGTTTTATATCTATTACCAGGCCCAACAGTGGGTCACACAGGTATTTGAAAATATTTTCCTCAACAAAAAATCAAGTCTAGTGTTCAAATATGAGTATTTAACTATTTATTGCAACAGATCATGCTTTCATTGGCATGAAGGGGTTTGAGTTGCATGTTCACGTGGCTGACATTACTTGTTGTAAATGAAGGAGATACTCTTGCGAAGGGCATTTATTTGACAGTTCTCATTTTTCTTCACTGTTAGTGTTCAGCAAAATGCAGCAAGCACTATAATGAGGCTGCGGGTTGTCTTTGCCTCCTGTTACCCAAAGTGTTTTTTTTTTTTAACAAGGGCATCGTGAAGACAATGCTGTCATACTGTATGGCTCCGAGTGTGAACACAACGTCTGCATTCAGATTGCGGGCTCACTCTCCCTCCGCGATGAATAATGCAAAGCTAGCTAGTCAGGTGATAAATTCTCGAGTGTAAATCCACAAAGCACATCAGTGAAGTGACTGTATTTTGACAGAACATCGTCACATGGAGAGGGTTCATACCAATCTGCAGAGAGCTGCGAAAAAAACACTTGAAGTTAAAAGCTCCAATGAAAATGCCCAACGCTTTGTTTCTAATTTGGTCCTTTTCCTGATGATCAGATCAAAACAGAATGAAATTTCATTCACTGATGTTGTGAGCTCAATGAGACAAGGAAATTGCACCGGTGGCCTTGGTTCATGATCCACCAGCAAACACCGGTTTACAGAGAGGCCCAATTATCTGTGCTGCTGGCTTCAAACATAAACCACTGGCAGTCGCTCAAATGGTGATGGGTGCAAAACTAAAGTAGACAACATAAAAGAATGACAATAAGAAAGCAGTATCATCTGTCAATATGTTGCATTTAGAAAGCTGTTCATGGCAATTCCATATTTAACCTCTATACACTATTTTCAAACTACAGGTTTAACACTGTACTGCTTCTTGAAGGGTGTGGCTACTTAATCCTATTAATACAATGTAATCACTGGACTTTACAGTGCATGGCAAAGGTTGACAGGGGTGCCTTGTCAGTCTTGATTCGCCCTTTCAGAATTTACAGATGGGTTTGATTGAAAATTGGATAATCAGTGAAGGAAAAGTGAATTTCTCTTTGAAAAAAGCCCTACAGGCCACCATATAGCTCATTTGCTAACACCGGTGGCCCATTTACGAGCACTCTGGCCACATGTGGAGAACCAGGAGGGTTCAAATCTGGCCTTGGAACATTGCCGTGTAATACTCCATCAGTTTCGACATTCCATCACTTCAATAAAAAGGCACAGGTTGCCCAAAAAAAGAAATTAAATCAAATTAAAATAAAAAGCCCCACAATGCACTCTGTAATGTGAGACCAATTAGAATGGTGCTTTATCCCACAATATAACAACATTAAACTGAGCAGGAATTAAATTGGACCATAAAAACAAGTGTTGAAAAGGAAATAAAGCATGTTTCTTGTATGGTGTAGAATTTTCCCAAAGTGCATGTAATGTAAATGTCCCCACACACACACAACTCCCATGTATGCATGCAACAAAGCCCATCGGGCTCATGGTGGTCAGTGGTGAACATACTAGTTTAGAAAGATGTATATTAAAATATTAAAAACTGAGTTATAAACAGTTTGACAAGTTTTGTTAATGCTGTTCACAAGTAAAATGCCAAAGCAGACGTTTTTCATTATACATTTTCTGTCTTCAACTTGCTTTTATATTGACATTTTAATTTATTAAGTCTTCTTTTTTAATAACATATATCTATTTACTTTTGTGACCTTGAAAGCAAGCTGCTTGTAGTTCACACACACACACACACACACACACACACACACACACACACACACACACACACACACACACACACACACACACACACACACACACACACACACACACACACACACACACACACACACACACACACACACACACACACACACACACACACACACACACACACACACACACACACACACACACACACACACACACACACACACACACACACACACACACACACACACACACACACACACACACACACACACACACACACACACAGTGTCACCTTCTGGATTGCTTTCTGGACCGGACCACCGTGTTTCTCCAAATGGGTTGAAACCCAAAAATGATTGCAAACGCTTGACCGTAAGGCCATTTTTGAGCATTTTACGAACGGTATAATGCGGTAATTTAGTCAAATCTACCGCACTGAAGGAGAAAGAAAAATAAGTAGCTGATTATGATCAAGTGCTAAATAATTTGAAAAAGGTTTTAGCGGACTGACAGTTGGGAAAGCTTGAGTGTGGCCGCCAGCTTGTCTACATCAAATGTTGCCAGAACGTGTGGGCCTCCGTATGAGCAGTAAGGAGAGGGATTCATAAAGAAACAAATCAGTGGTGCACAGGTGCATGCAAGCGTATGTGTACATATGTTGTTCAAGCGAGTGCAATTGATGTTTTGCCTACTCCTCCACAGGCTCTGCTCTCTTCATGCTTCATTGCTGGAACAGCTATAACCACAAACATTGCTGGCACACGCGCCGATCTGATGGTTTTATTTGGGCCTACTCCAAACAACCCAAGTGATCACTAATTACCATCAGCGTAACACATGAAGATGAGCTGACGACGGTGGAAGCGCTCTCATCAAATCCCGGCGCAGGAGAACGACTTCACGTGCAGGCGCGTTGCAAGAGCAATTAAGTCCCGATCCCACTGCACACTTTTCCACCAGTATACATCATTAGGGCTCAAAGGTGATTCAGTCTGCCTGTGGAAACTAACTCACAGGTCCTCTGAGCAATCTTATATTTCAAAAGGATGTTTGAATGTGTTCTGATTGCACGCACAGTTTTAGAACAGGTGCAGACAAAAAAAAGCTGCCATGAAGTTTAAAATCCGCCCACGTTAATATGCCATTAGGATGTGGAGTGTCAGCTGTGTACTATAGCTAAACTTTAGGATTGAAATATGTTTTTTTAAGTCTGACACTTCTGTGCGATTTTATACACTCACAATAAAATATGGGTTACAAAAATACGTCTATGTAATTTATTTGCAGACATTAGTAGATAAGCTGTGAGAACAGCGTGTCGCTTTTAATTTAGCACAATGGCATAAGCTGGCACAAAGTCTAAAATAAGCTCTGCACCGTCCACTTAGGTAACCAACATTGGATCTTCTCAAAGTCCTTCAAATTGAAACCCCCAAGATCCTTTAAAGAAATTGGTATTTACAGACAGCTCCTGACACAAATGTGAGGAGAGACATCTCTTCCAGGTAATTCATCACAACTCAGAACACAAATTAGCACAACCAGTAAGTTAACAGACAAAAACAATACAGAGTGGTTGTTGATACAAATGATTGCTTTCTTGAGAATTGTAAAGCCCATGATGGACAAATAGTGATTTAATCAAAATTCAGTCCTAATACCAGTCCACATCGGAATAACAACCCCCCGCAGTCACTAAAACCAAATCCTGGGTGCAATTTGCCTCCTGTTGTTCTTCTTATCCTCATCTATTGTTCTGAACAAAGACTGTAACAAGCTACAATGTCTATTCCACTGATGTTTCACAAACCCAACAACAGTGTCCCTTTCCCTCACCATTATTTTTTAGCACAGATAGCTCCAAGGGTGGGGAGAAGTCTAGAATTAGGGCAATAGAAAAGCAGTGTGGAAATTGCAAAATCTGATTCAACACCCTTCAGTTACACCCAAAAGTATTTATGATTCTTAACGTGGTTTTCAGCTTTGCGGATTTCTTATTTTTTTTAAATCCTGCGGTACTGCAGTGTGTCATTTTTAATTTTTAAATATGGTCAAGCCCTGTATTATGTCTGTTTGTACTTCCTGTTTGATTATCTTATCCTTCACACCTGCTGCCCCTCTGTTCCTCCTGCCCTCCCCAGCTGTGTCTGGTCCTTGTGATTAGTTCTCCATAAAGTTCTTCTTTTCTGTCACCGTTTGTCAGATCCTTGTGAGCTTTTTGAGTTCTGTTCCATTTTATTTTTTTTTGCCTTTTGCCTTTTCCAGCCCTGCTCTTCCTGGATAACCTGCCATTAAATTTGCTTCGTGCAAAACAATTCTGTGTTCTGCAGTTGGATCCACCCCGCTCTGCCCCCCGTTTGACAAAAACAAACATTTATCTCATGATAACAACTGATAATGCTACTGTATGTGTAGCTCAATTTATTGGTTTCAAACCTGTACACACAACTCACCTAATTTTGCATTTCAGTCCATATTTCATTTTTTATTTTTATTAATGGTAGTTCATTTTATTACAACGGAGCTGGAGCCATCTTTAGCTACAACAACTGATACTGTAGACAGCTTTTCTATCATACTCAATCGGGCATGTTAATTTATTTTCTCTTCATAGATTATGAAGAGATTCATCACAGATCTGAGCCCAAGGCATGTCAAATGTATTGGCCTACCGGGTTTTGATGACCAAACAAATATTCTTGTTAATGATAAAGACATCAAGGAGGCGAGCATGAGAACATGAATTGATAATTTAACGCGTTCATGTGACGAGGCATGTAAAAACAATTCTCCATGTTTGCAGAAATCTTCGGTGGGATTGCCTAACATCAAACAGTCAATCAATTAAAATATGAAATTAGAAGATCAACAAATAGAGCAGGGCAAGGTCAGTGAGGAAGCTTTGAGATGAAGGGACATTTTAAATAACATAAATCTTGGAAGTGATTTTACCTCAGAAGCTTCTGTAAAAAATGATCAAAGTGATGAATTGTCACAAGGTTACAGAACCTGCTGTAAATAATCCAGAATATGTTACTGCTTTGTACATTTGCCTTTCTAGGATACTGTTTGTCATCAAAAGGGCAACTGTGTTTCGTTGGTATATAACTTGAAATAAACTGATGTGCTTACATGGACAGTGCATCATCATTCAGTGAAGAAACGAGGCACATACAGTTAGCAGAACTATAATTATCCCATCATACTGAGAAAGCTTTGAATGCACTTATCCTTGTGGTGGTAGAGGCAGGTATGGTGTTTAGTCAACCACACAGTTTACTGTGAGGGGTTTACACTGAGCTGATGAACAGATTGGGAAGATTGTGGAACATGGATATAATTCCAGGAGGCTGGAAAATGTGATAGTGTGCAAAAGCCTATGCTGACATACAGCGTGAGATAAGTGCAGCCCTGCAATTATGTTCTGCAATAATGCATATCATGGTTAGACAGGGCAGTGCCGGAATACAAGGAACACACATAGCCACAGCCCCATGTGGGAAGGAGTCGATAGTCTATTTCTATTGCATTAAAACATCTGTATGGAAACAGCAAAATCTGATAAAATAGCGTTAATTATTAAAAAACAATGTTTATGGTTTGGCCTTTGTCAAAACAAAACTGTTGAACTGAAATAATGGAATGATGGAAATTATAGAAAAACACATTTATTTTCCAATTAATGTTGTCCTGGTGAAATTCCATAACATGCAAATACATGCATGAACAATATTAGCTTACAACGATTATTATATACTATTATGCTTTTGGGGTAATGTGTCAAATAGACGTTTATCCATTTAAATGGTCTGCAAAAGCTAAAATCCCCAAATTCCCTCAAAAGGGAGTTTCAAAGCATTAAACATGTCTGCCTGGTTTATTCACTTTAAACTCCTTGATAAAACACATAGCTCATTTGGCATTTCTGTTTTTGCTGACATTTCTAAAGTTAGCTTAACATAAGCTTGGTATCTGAATGGAAATACAGCCATGGGTGTGGTCATAGCCAGCAGAACCTTTACAATATTTATCTGAATATTCTGTTCAAGAAGATGGCACTGCAGATTTTTTATAAATTATATTGTTTTAGTTAGGGTTAAGTTACTATGTCCAACCTGTAGTTGGAATTGTTTTTTGTGTGTGGCTTGAATGTGTATGAAGTGATTGTTGCATTGTAATAACCCTAAAATGAATACTTGTTATACGTTTGCTGGTGAGTAAATGAATATTTACATTAGAAAATACAGTATCAATAAGTCATTGCAAACTTTGAATTTCGAAAGGCTTTAGTTTCCTGAAAATAGGCACAGTTGTTATTTTTATAGCTGAAGCATTTACCAACAGATAATGAGATGTACAGCGACTATTTTTTCATATCAAAATAATTTACAGACTTAAGAAGGCATTTGTTATCAAACAAATAGTGTGTGTCCCATACACAAAAACTACAGATGTATTATTTCAAAGTTTGGTGATTATTTTTTTAACAATGTGCCCCCATTAAAGCCATCAACTGCAGCCTTAAACTCCATTTCCTTCCACTGCGAATAATAACAGATAACATGTTTGACACTACGGTGCAAGGAATAATTAAAGGTCATATTATTGTAATAATGTTCTTTTAATTGATGTGTAATGTGCACATTAGCCTCGTACAGCATGTGCTGCGACACATAAATGGTTGACCCATCGAACAGGATCAAGAATCTTCCCTGTTTACGAAACAGAAGTGTAATGACTTCTCTGGGTTTTCTAAGTTTAAAGTTACAGTCTGTTTGTTTTAATTACAGTGCAAAAGGAAAAGCCTTACTTTCATTCTGAATTCACACTTCATGGGCTGTGAATGTTAAAGTTCTGTAGCCTGTGTAGCCCTTGTAGGGGTAATAGCCTATTTCCTTTTTCGGTGAGAAAAGGAAGCCTTATCCACAAGCTAATAATTTGCAGTTTCCCCTCAGTTGCCACGGCGCTGAATTGCACTGACCTGATGGTTACAGCTGATTTAAAAATGGTAGGTACATTTTAAATGACCTTTTTATAAGGTGTTAAGTAGATGCGGGTGTTGGATGGAAAGTCAAAATAAACCTGTAAAATGTTTCACCTGAAAGCTTATCTGGCAACTCATCTCATGAACACAGACAGCACATTAAACCGTTTCGAGACAGAACATTAATCTACCTATCCAATTTGTTTTGTTATGTCTGCTACAGTCCTCAATCTCGTGGTGCAAACTACAACAGCTCAAAACATTTATTTGAGGAAAATGTGTTGCAGCTTCACAAACGATGCATACTGTATATCCAAAAACACAAATGTGCCCAAAGATATGCAAAGGAAGAAACATCTTCAACAACTTTACGAAACATGCACAGCCTTCACTAAAAGCAACGCATAAAACAAAATACTGCAACAAAAAAAAAACCTGCTGAAAGACGTTCAACGCACTTAAGTGTTGCACACAGCTGTGTTTCATCGGTACATTTGAATTAACTTAGTTAGCTAAAACAGCTTACTAGCTTTCATCAGATCTGGAATAATATTGGGAGGGTTCAAGTGATCAAATTTGTAAAGTCAATAACATTAACATTTTAGGTTACTTTCCAGGGAGTGACATTTGGTCAAATTTATAATCCCCGTACATCAACAAGTGTTCCAGTCCCAGCTGTGTGTATCATTTTTGGAAAGATTTAAATGTGGACCCACTGACGGTGCTATAGGAAAAGCCAGGTGGTCACCAAAATTAATACAAATCATCCCGAGGGCGGGGACATTAATGTCTGAACCAAATCTCATGACAATCCATTCATTAGTTGTCAGGACATTTTACCCTGAACCCCAAATGTCAGCCTCAGGAGAAGTCTGGGGATCACTGAAGTCATTAGCCCTCTGAATGTCTTCACCATATTTTCTTCCTATTTATACAGAAAATGTAGAAATATTTCACTGAATAAGGTAAACTTTGAGCTGCTAGTGTCACACATGGAAATTAATGGGATCATCAATGCATCTAAAAGTATTGAGATATATTATAGGTGGACAGACTGACATTTAATCCCTTGAGCAATGGCATAGTGATGTATAAATGGCATTTTATTTATAACCCTAAAAAAAGTGGGAAATTCCGTTCTGCTTTACTAAATGCTCACATTGTGTTACTTTACAACAAGAGCATAATGTACACATTTCTACCAAAAATGCTCTTAATTAAACTATCCTTCTTTATGCTAATCTCACCCTCACAGGAAACTTGTGATCATATTTCAACTTCAATAATGTCAGCTGGAACTAATAGATGTTGTTCTCCCTCAAGCTTGTTCAGCATGTAGCATTCCCATCTAGAGTATCGGCTTCCTGTCCATGGAGAGCCTTAAATAATGTTTTTGAAATATGTCAACTGTCCCTGACAGCCTGTAGCTGAGCTTTTCATCTTGGATGAGCATTAAAACTCAGACAACCAATTTGAAGCGTATACACATTATTTCTCCGGCATTAACACTGTGCAACATTACCTTCTGCCACCTGTTTTTTGATATCACAATAAAAGCCCCTCAGGGTGAAGAGTTTATTCTATTCTGCAAACTAATTTATGGCTGTGTGCTGGTATCCCCGTAGCCACATTGTAATTCTCCGGCACATTGATCAGTTTAGTTAAAGTGCGACACATGCCAACAGGGTAATCCTGTATTAGTGATGAGACCAAAAAAGGAATCACATAAAGTCTAGGAAACACAGATAAACACTTCAGACTGTGACAGCGACATAATAGCTTCAGTAACCATTGGTTTGTTTGTCTGCATGGCCCACTCTGTTGTGGAATGTGACAACTACCCCAAGCGATGACAAAGAACCAGTCCGTCCCATCTGTCTCAAAACAACAGTAACAAAGATATTCCTCGGATATGCCTGCTCTTTGCATTGTCTTATCTCCAAAGAAGAACTGAGAGCAATGGGCTGTATGTATTTCACTGACAGCTGCTCTGACATTAATATAGTTTTTATTCCTAACCCATTATGCAAAGTGTCCAAATGAAGGGCATGTCTGTCAACTTGCATTATGAGCCATCAGTTTGTACTTTGGCAACAAACTATAGTTTAGTTGACTGTTCATGAATTCCGAGCAGGGACTGAAACTCTGCTTGTCTATTCTGAGCGTGACTTTCTCTTCCACGTGTTCACAGAGCACTGAGGAGAATCCTTCACAGGTGAGGCACGGTGAATTTGTATCTCACCTCTCCCGACCTGATAGATGCCAGTCCTTTCAAAAAGTTTTAAAAAACATCCGCAAATTACAACTGAAGATTTGTTTAGAGAACAAAATAAATGATTGTTAAATCGGCCCTGAAAATTCTGTTTGGGGCTTTCCTGTTCCTGTAGCGTGTTAAACAGGTTTTGTAAGGTAATTGTCTTCTCATTCATTGGTTAATAGCATAATCCTTTGTTTACAATCCACATGTGATTTCACTGCAAATGTATTACAGTATTTAATTGTACATTCTGTGTTATCATCATATCTCTAATTTACATGTTCATAGTTTACTTAACCCTGCAGTTTTACTTCATTTGCTCTTTTTTTCCTTTAATGTGTTCAATATGTTGTATGATGCAATGTTGGAGGAACATTAATTTTTTTTTCAAAACCTATTCTGTAGCTATTGTGCATATGGCAATACAAATATTCAATGAATTTAAAAAAAGGTATGTCATAAGTTACCTCAGCTGGTTGTTGGCTTACGGGCACTAAACAACATATAACCTTAACAGATAATGAGTTACTATGTCCAAGTTAAACATAACATACCCCCCCCCCCCCCCTAACATTTCAAATAACGAGTGCTCCCTGTGCCAGCTAGACGCTGTGACAACGTTGGATTTCAGGATCTCTCTGGGAAGAGTGAGGAGTGTAAAAATAGAAACTGTCATCATTGGTTACTGTGGATGTCCACCGTATAAAACAGCTAAGCTGCAAGCCTCCTGCAGAGCCAAACCTCCTCTCCTCTTTTTATCATGCGAGGGAGTGGATTTTGAATAAATATCCTACCTGCCACTACAGATATTGATTTTATATACCTCTGAGAAGCTAAGAATCTTAAATGTTCCTTGTGTGTGTGTGTGGTTGGCAGCTCCGGTGCCAAGTGGAAAAAGTCCATTACTCAGTCACACTATGTTAGATTGGAAATCAGGCTTGATGAGCTGGTGTCGGCACTTTTCTTATTTTTTTATATGCTTCACTCTGGACTAACACGTGCAATCAAACGACAATCAAGACGCTGCAGTTCAGAGGAAAACCATATGTAACTGAATACAGATCTGATGGTGCTCTATACATGCATGGTAAACCACAACAAGAGGGTTACAAGATTTCCTCTTGAATCCTACTGCTGCCTTGGGAACTACAATATTACATGAGACATGGCTATGTTTACCAGAATACAATGAAAAGGTGTCTATAGCCTCCATCTGTCAGGCGGAGGAAAACGGCACTACAAGGAACTGTACATCTCCTCCCCCGGGAGAAGAAAGGGAAGAAAGAAAGAGGGGGATGGAAGGGAAGATTGTGAGAAAACTATAGAGTGAAAGCATACATTTTTAAATTTTTTTTAAAGACTACATTTCTGAGTAGAAACTTCGTCAAACAACAAGTTGCTCAGCATTCCCGTTTCCCTGGCTGCAGGTGATGCATGTATTGCATCAGCGTATCAAACAGACAGAAGGAATAAGCCAAGATAAGGCGTTGTTGTTTTTGACGCTGAAAATGGTTTTTGATCTTCTGATGAAATGCAGCCAGGTTAAAGCCACATAAAAAAAAAGAGAAATGTTATTTACCTCTGAAATGTTCTCTGGCAGGTATCCACATTCAACAAGGATGCAAAAAGGAGAAGGCTGGGCCTGAATGCTAACATTGTCATTTTGTTTGAATAGTCGGAGAAATGTTGGCATAAAGTGACTTGATTCACTGTGAAACATAACAAGACGTTTTATCTTCTCTGCAGAGGTCCCGCTGAGATAGGAGCAGTGAGTTATAGCAACAGATATATGAATTGAAGGTCACCTTTCAGAGGGTGAACAGTCTTAGAAAATAAAAAAAAATAAAAAAACAGCAGGACAGAGGGAAATGCAGAGCATGTGAAAGTGGCGTGTTTATACATATAACAGTAAATAAGAGCGGGGATCGGAGTATCGGCTCCGAGACATTGTATAAATGTGTTTGGGGGAAATTGCCTATAAAACTCCTCAGCTGCACTTATGATTTTACAGACTCCAAAAACATAAATGATAATGTTGTGGCCTAAGGAAAGTGCAGGATAGTAAAGCATAAGAGAGGTGTTACATTTATCTTTCAGTACTTCGATACAAATACTGTAGATAGACAAAGATATACATATTTTAGGACTATACACACACACACACACACACACACACACAAATACACAACTATTCATCTCTGTTTCATGCCATAAAGCAGACCAAGCACAATGGACAAGTTTAATAATAGATAGTGTTATTATTTTATTTTTTTATTAGGATTTTTGCAACATTCTATGTTTACAAGACACAACAAAACAGGATACAGTTAAAAAAAAAAATAATTAAAAAAAACTCAAATCAGAAGGGGACATTTATACTCATATTTACATTGATTGTCACTTGTACTTTATAGCAGGGTCATTAATTATAAAACATTTCCTTTTTTCCTGTGCCTATATACAAATAGAGAGACAGAGAGAAATATTGTGGGAGATGACAACTTTTCATGCCATTAACAGAAAGCATTGATTTATTTAATATGTATTTTAAGAAATGGTATGATTACAAGGCAGACATAACAAAATGAGATACAGTTCAAACTAAAATACATTAAATCAATAAAAAAAACGAGAAAACGAAAAGAGAAATAAAAGATATGCAGTAACGAATAGGAGACAGTTAACATAATGGAGACACCCTTGACACATATGTACATTCACTTTCATATCATACTGCAGAATCCTTCGAAAAAAAAATGTCTTATTCTCCCGTACCCCTACACAAAGATAGACTAAGAGATAGAAATGATGGGTGATTTATTTAAATACATACAAAAAGAAATCCCCAAATCAGAAAGAGAAAAAAAAAAGAATAGTATTTTACAGGACATAGTCAACAGAAACATCTTTACTGCTCATACGTGTATTGAAGTGTCCTCATAATGACCTGAGGATGAGCTCTTATTTTACAGTACTTCTATGGAAAAATAAATAAATATTGAGAGAGATGAAGAGTATTCAATTCAGTGTCATGCCATGTCGCAGACAGTTTTTATTTTAAGAAATGACCTGGTTATAAAAAAGGCATAAATAACAAAATTAGATGCAGCTCAAACTTAAATAGCTTACATAAAAACATACACAAAACTCCAGAAATCAGAAAAATATCATTAAAAAAAAGACATACAGTAACTGATAGTTTACGGATACATCATTTATACTTAATGCAATATATGTACAATGTACAAAGTCACAACTAACCTTATAAAGACAACGTTTTCTTTGCGTTTTAAGTCTATGGACAAAAGATAAATATTGTTTGAGATGACAACTGTTCACCTCAGTGTCATGCCATGAAGCAGACCCTGCTCCTCGGGGACAAGTTAAATAATGCACAGCGATCAAATTTTCATTATTTTCCTGCATGATTAAAAGGCGGTAAATAAAACAGTGAGGAGCACTGAGAGCATTGTCAGGCCCGCAAGAAGGGATGTGAGACTGATGAGTGAACGGGCATTGTGGGGGTTTACTCCTCAGATCTACGGTAGAAGTTAGCTGAACTGGAAAACAATATCCTCTATTGAAATATAGATTTTGGGGGGGTGAGATGACTTTGCCAGGGGAGACAGCTGCATCTGACACCTACCATGTGACCCAGCTTCTACTCTCGGCAGAGGATGTTGACAGGCATCAGCTCGGAGCGTTGATGGAGGGCGATAATAACACCCGAGGCAGCCCTGTGTGGGTTATCCTCGCTTTCTCCGTATGCAAATCATTAGCTACTGCCTCCTTTGTTAAGCAAGGTTGGTACAGTGTGCTCTCCCCCCTTTATCATCCGTACTGCCAAGCCTGCGGAAATGAAAAGCAATGCAAATAGTACGCCTGGCTTTTAGGAGTCGGCAGATAAAGCAGGGAGACCTTCAAACCGCAACGCTTCATCCGCTTCAGTTTAGCCTTGACCGAGGCATGCAAATTATACCTGAGACGCAGGAGAGTGACGCGCAAGCCGCACTGGCGCAAAGCTGGGGTTTAAGATAGGCAAATCTCTCCTAAAGCAGGGTTAATTGGCAAAAAATATCTATAGAAATGTTTTAGAAAAGGTTTTTTATGCTAGAAAAGCACACATTGTTGTACCTTATACTGTTTGAGTCAGCATTGGGTCCTTTCTTTTTGTCATTTAGCTTCCAGGAGAGGATGTGTTCTAATGCTGACCCAGGTACAAAGCACAATTCAGCACTGCTTCATCAGCTGAGTGTTACACTCTAAACCCTCTCTGGAGTTTTATGGACCCTTTCAGGAGCTTCCTGTAGTAGAGTGATCCTCATTGTGCTGTTGGATGCTGGTTTGAGTATTGGGCACTCCCGGGATAACATATACGAGCCAAAATCTTGGTTAAATGAGAGCTTGCAGCAAAATTGAAAAGAGTTCAAGTAAACAAAGCCTAGATTATACACATCCGCAGAGGATGAGGAGGCTTATTAATGGCGGG
Source organism: Eleginops maclovinus (assembly GCF_036324505.1). NCBI lineage: Eukaryota > Metazoa > Chordata > Actinopteri > Perciformes > Eleginopidae > Eleginops > Eleginops maclovinus. Next base: position 7,941,356 of record NC_086368.1, on the reverse strand, counting down.
GAAGCAGCTTTTTCTGATGCCTATTTCTAGTGTTGAATAACTTGGGAAGAAATCATAACATCTGTTTAAAAAAAACAAACATCTGTGCTTGTTTTTAGTTAAAGAACCCAAATGCAGACCGTTATGTGAAGCTTAGATAAGAGAAAATAAACCTTTATTGATCCCTGAAGAGAAATTCAGGTGTCAGGGTAGCAATAAGAGCAAAGTAGGAGAAGAAAAGAGAAAGGTTCAAACAAGGATAATTAGAATAAGAAATAAGGAATCCAAGTGAGGCGGTGCTTCTAGATTTAACTCACTAAAGGGGCTGAACTGGGGCCTGTTTTTTTTATGTGAGACAAAGATTGTTTAAGATTGCAACACTATCATCTCAAATATAGTACGATGATTGGTATTTGTTTCAGTTACAGGATATGTGTCCGAGCTTAGTAAACATTGTATCAAATTTCATTATTGACAAAAAAAAACAATCCTGTTGAATTTGGCTCAAGCGACTGCACAGTCTTTGCTTCAACACTATCACTATTGGTATTATATCATAGACCATAGTTCACTAACAGGCGGGCCGTGGTCTGAGTCCGGACACTGACGCTGACCTATATGGACCTGGAACTATAATCAATACATTTATAAGGGAGTTTCATTTTGACGGGCCAATTCCATTTTAACCGGCGCCGAGAGGGGGCAAAAGAGACGAGTGAGCGATACAGGGAGATAAACACAAGAAGAGACAAGTTTACGGGAGACTGATGCTGCTTTTCCACCAACCCGGAGCTGGAGCCGGAGCTGGAGCCGGAGCTGGAGCCAATAAAGATCTGTTTTTTCGTGTTTCCACCGCAGTGGCGCCGGGCCAGCTTTAATTGCCAAAACTTACTTCGGAGGTGGGAGATTAACCTGAGCAATAACAGTTCATGGCGAGTACAGCGAGTACAAGTTGTAACAGCAGTATCGCTGAGCAAAGTGACTAGAACTCGACCACACACTTATAAAACACACACTTTATAAAGTCAGGCAACACTAACCAGGCTCAGTGTGATGCTGTTTATTTGACCTTACTTTAATCACCACCGTTCACTGTAATTGATCATTGTGAAGAGCAGGCAGACGTTCTCCTGTTGATTTGTATTATTGCAGCTATCGGATGGAATCAATACATGGGCTACACAGGCTGCCATCAGAAGTAAAATCATAACGAAAACTAGGCTGATAAATATGCCTGTAGAAAACGGCTTGTGCCACAATAGGATAACAAAGTAGTCAAGATAGTCAGAGTAGCCTCGCTTGCTATGCTAACATCACCTGTCTAATGCCAGAGACACTTTTATAACAGCGTTGTGATGCCAAACAGCGTCAATTCAGACTGAAACACATTCACTTATGGGAAGGGGGGTATGCATTTGCTGCTTGTGTGACAGTCAGACAGTGAATACTTTTCAGCAAACAGCGCCGTGAGTTAACGGGAGACTAAACGCTCGTAAACGGTTACGTCATGATGCAGCTTCACTTGAGCTCCACTCGTCCTCTGAGCAGTGAAAACACAAGGGGTGCTACAGGCTAGAATCAGAAAAGCGCCAGAAAAGCAAAAGATTGGATCTCGAGCCGGATCCGGTTTGGTGGAAAAGGGGCAAGAGGGTACTTCTCACTTCTGTTAACTTGCATCCCTTCGTCCGTCACTTGGGTCTTTTCCTTGCACTTTAGTCCCTCCCAGGGATGCATGGAGAGATGCAAGGAAACCACTCGAAGAAAGAGGAAGCAAGGAAATGAACTTTAAGAGCAATGGGACTTCGTTTCCTACAAAAAGACCTCATGAAAAACACACTTGGAAGCAAGGATACCCGGCCCGGAGGAAGCCCGGGGTCCCCTTCTGGAGCCAGGCCCAGAAGGAGGACTCGTCAGTGAGCTTCTGGTGGCCGGGCTTGCCATGGAGCCCGGCCGGGCACAGCCCGAATAAGCAACGTGGGCAACACCTCCGCTTCTCCGTCCCGCGGGTCCACCACCTACGGGAAACAACGATGGGGTCGGGTGCGCTGCCAGAAGGGTGGCAGTGAAAGCAGAGGGTCTCGACGGACCAGACTCAGGCGACAGAAGCTGGCTTTGGGGACGTGGAATGTCACCTCTCTGGGGGGGAAGGAGCCGGAGCTTGTGCAGGAGGTGGAGCGTTACCAGTTGGATCTGGTGGGGCTCACCTCTACGCACAGCGTCGGCTCTGGAACCTTACTTCTGAATAGGGGTTGGACTCTATTCTTCTCCGGAGTTGCCCAAGGTGTGAGGCGCCGAGCGGGTGTGGGGATACTCACAAGCCCCCGGTTGAGTGCCTCTTTGTTGGAGTTTACCCCAGTGGACGAGAGGGTCGCCTCCCTACGCCTGTGGGCGTGTTGTGTGTGCTTATGCACCAAACAGCAGCTCAGAATATTCGGCCTTCTTGGAGACTCTGACAGAAGTCCTATATGGGGCTCCTTAGTCTTGCTGGGAGACTTCAACGCACACGTGGGCAATGATGGAGACACTTGGAGGGGCGTGATTGGGAGGAACGGCCCCCCTGATCTGAACCGGAGTGGTGGTTCGTTACTGGACTTCTGTGCTACTCATGGATTGGCCATAACAAACACCATGTTCGAACATAAGGATGCTCATAAGTGTACGTGGTACCAGAGCACCCTAGGCAGAAGGTCCATGATCTATTTTGTTATCGTATCATCGGACCTGAGGCCGCATGTTTTTGGACACTCGGGTGAAGAGAGGGGCGGAGTTGTCAACTGATCAACATCTGGTGGTGAGTTGGGTCGAGTGGCGGGGGAAGCCTCTGGACAGACCTGGTAAGCCCAAACGTGTAGTGCGGGTAAACTGGGAATGTCTAGAGGAGTCCCAAGTCCAGGAGGCCTTCAACTCACACCTCCGGCGGAGCTTTTCAGGCATCCCTGTGGAGGCTGGGGACATTGAACCAGAGTGGGCGGTGTTCAAAGCCTCCATTGCCGAAGCTGCGGCGGGGAGCTGTGGTCTCAAGGTCTTAGGTGCCTCATGGGGCGGTAACCCTCGAACCTCCTGGTGGACACCAGTGGTCAGGGAAGCCGTCCGACTGAAGAAGGAGGCCTTCCGGGATATGTTATCCCTGGGTACTCCTGACGCAGTTGCAAGGTATCGACGGACCCGAAGGGCAGCAGCCTCAGCCGTGGCCGAAGCAAAGCAGCGGGTGTGGGAGAAGTTCGGGGAAGCCATGGAGAAGGACTTTCGGTCGGCACCAAAGTTGTTCTGGAAAACCGTCCCACACCTCAGGAAGGGGAAGCAGGGAACCATCCAAGCTGTGTACAGTAAGGATGGGACGCTGTTGACCACAGCTGATACTGTGTTAGGGCGGTGGAAGGAACACTTTGAGGAACTCCTGAATCCGACAACTCCGCCCTCTATGTTAGAGGCGGAGCTGGAGTATGAAGGGGGATCAATTCCAATTTCAGGGGGAAGTCACTGAAGTAGTTAAACAGCTCCACAGTGGCAAAGCCCCGGGGGTGGATGAGATCCGCCCAGAAATGCTGAAGGCTCTGGTAGTTGAGGGACTGTCATGGCTGACACGTCTCATCAACATTGCGTGGAAGTCGGCAACAGTACCGAAGGAGTGGCAGACCGGGGTGGTGGTTCCTCTTTTAAAAAGGGGGATCAGAGGGTGTGTGCCAATTACAGAGGCATCACATTACTCAGCCTCCCCGGGAAAGTTTACTCTAAGGTGCTGGAAAGGAGGGTCCGGCTGATTGTTGAACCTCAGATTGAAGAGGAACAATGCGGTTTTTGTCCTGGTCGTGGAACGACGGACCAGCTTTTCACTCTCGCAAGGATCCTGGAAGGGGCCTGGGAGTACGCTCATCCGGTCTACATGCGTATGTGGATTTGGAGAAGGCGTATGACCGGGTTCCCAGTGAGATACTGTGGGAGGTGTTGCGGGAGTATGGGGTGAGGGGGCTCTACTCAGAGCCATCCAATCTCTGTACTCTCAAAGCGAGAGCTGTGTCCGGGCCCTTGGTAGCACATCGGACCGATTTCCGGTGAGGGTTGGCCTCCGCCAGGGCTGCACTTTGTCACCAATCCTGTTTGTGATATTCATGGACAGGATTTCGAGGCGTAGTCGTGGGGGAGGGGGTCTGCAGTTCGGTGGGCTAAGGATTGCACCACTGCTTTTTGCAGATGATGTGGTCCTAATGGCTTCATCGGTCTGTGACCTTCAGCACTCACTGGATCGGTTCGCAGCCGAGTGTGAAGCGGCTGGGATGAGGATCAGCACCTCCAAATCTGAGGCCATGGTTCTCAGCAGGAAACCGATGGATTGTCCACTCCAGGTAGGGAATGAAGCCTTACCCCAAGTGAAGGAGTTCAAGTATCTCAGGGTCTTGTTCTCGAGTGAGGGAACAATGGAGCGTGAGATGGGCCGGAGAATCAGAGCAGCGGGAGCGGTACTGCAGTCGCTTTACCGCACCGTTGTGACGAAAAGAGAGCTGAGCCAGAAGGCAAAGCTCTCTGTCTACCAGGCCATCTTCGTTCCTACCCTCACCTATGGTCATGAAGGATGGGTCATGACCGAAAGAACGAGATCGCGGATACAAGCGGCCGAAATGGGATTTCTCCGCAGGGTGGCTGGCATCTCCCTTAGGGATAAGGTGAGAAGTTCAGTCATCCAGGAGGGACTCCTTCACGTTGAAAGGAGCCAGTTGAGGTGGTTCGGGCACCTAGTGAGGATGAGACCGAGGGGTAGACCTAGGACCAGATGGAGGGATTATATGTCTTCGCTGGCCTGGGAGCACCTTGGAATCCCCCAGTCAGAACTGGTTGATGTGCTCAGGGAAAGGAAAGTTTGGGGCTCTCTGCTGGAGCTGTTACCTCCGCGACCCTGACGGAAAAGCGGGAGAAGATGGATGGATGGATTGGACTTCCTTTCCTTGGAGCGTCACGTGAAGCAACGTCCGTTTGTGATGACACCGGTACAGCTGGATCGTCTGACAGCAGCCAGTTCTGTCCCCGTTTCATTCAAAGACACAGACTCCTCCCCACCTGACGCCTCTTAGTTCACATTTGTATCATTTGTTGTAGACCCAAATACATTTAATGAAATAAGATCTCATTTTCAAAAAAAGATAAAAGCCATTCTTAAAAATGTAAAACCACAAAGCTGCTTCTGCGGACATATATTAAATCTGTTTCTTTTAATGTTAATGTGTTCATCATAAAAATGAATTGGAGATCATGAAAAAGGTTTCCAACAAATGAATAAACGGATTTTTCCCACTTTGTAGTTCAGATATGATACATTAATTGAAACAAAACACTATAAACTGATGAGTGATTCCCTTGAGTTGAATGTCTTCACTCTGCTGTTAAACTGCTCTCATGTTTAAAAGCATCAGAGGATTCTGGCGGTTCCTCGGTTATCGCTCCTCAGTCTTCCGGCACAAATAAGTGCCATTGGACGCTCCTTAAGATGGCGCACACAAATCAACTTCCGGTGAGACCGAGGAAATGACAAATAAGAGAAGTGAGAAGTACCCAGAGAGAGAGAAGGCGGAGAGGAGAGTGCGTGAAGAGACAAGTTAGCGGGAAACAGAGAGAGAAGGCAGACAGAAGAGTGAGGGGAGAGACGAGTTAGCAGGAGACAGAGAGAGAAGGCGGAGAGAAGAGTGAGGGGAGAGACGACTTAGCAGGAGACAGAGAGAGAAGGCGGACAGAAGAGTGAGGGGAGAGATGAGTTAGCAGGAGACAGAGAGAGAAGGCGGACAGAAGAGTGAGGGGAGAGACGAGTTAGCAGGAGACAGAGAGAGAAGGTGGAGAGAAGAGTGAGGGGAGAGACGACTTAGCAGGAGACAGAGAGAGAAGGCGGACAGAAGAGTGAGGGGAGAGATGAGTTAGCAGGAGACAGAGAGAGAAGACGGAGAGAAGAGTGAGGGGAGAGATGAGTTAACGGTAGACAGAGAGAGAACGAGGTGAGTGGAGCACTGATGAGCACCTTCACATGTGTATGAGAATGGCTCTGACTCCATTTCAGTCCCGATTTAAAATCGTGGCCGGACAGGCTAGAGCTCAGTTCTCTCACTGAACAAAAGACAGTCAGTGAGGGAGTGGAATATAAGAGGGACAGAAAGACCTTAAAACTGTTCAATTGTTATGATGTGTTCAGACTGATATGTTATATAAATGGCTGAAACTGTTAAGATGTGAAATGGTTAACAAAGAGAAAGGGAAACTCAAGCTGCTGCACTTTATTGAATCAGCACTTTTAAGATGCACACATTTTCAAAAGCTATTTTATTTACTTTCTCTTTTCATTTTAAATGCAGCCCGAGTGGAACATTAAAAAATATCTATAGCATTATACTGTATATCTGTGTAGTTCAAGTGACAATAAATATTGTTGTTTTTGAATTGTACTTTTCTTTGTTTGATGAGACAGTTAGTTGTTGATTTCATGCAGACGTTGATACAGCTACTAGGTCACAGCTAATGTATATCACAGACATTTTGATGTTCCGGACCTGTGCTTGAGGAAATTTTCTCTAACTGGACCTCATTGAATTTTAGTTGAATACCCCTGTCACAAAATCTCGTATCGGAGAGGGGGTGGCACAGGGTCCATGCTCACTGGTCCTTGTTGGCCCTCCCTAGAACCATTAAGGTGTAAGTGACAGAATTGATTAAACTTTAAATAATATTTACATATGCACAGATTCTAACGATTATGCATACTGTATGTTCAATATACAGTATAAAATGTCAATGTGAAGGAGCAGGTCAAACTTAAATTAAAGTAGAACCACTATGATCGTAGAATAGTCCATTACAAGTAGAAGTCCTGATTTCAAAATCTTACTTTAAATGTACAGTTACAGAAGTATTATCAGTAAAATATACTTTATTTATCAAAAGTAGTATTCAGTTTTCAACATGGCTTCTAAAGTATTACAGACTACACATTTATGTAAAGGAAATGCATGTTATCTCCTTTAAATGTTGCAATTTGTCACTGAAAAAATTAGTAAAAATACAGCGTAGATAAATATAATACAGTACTGTGTTTTGTATTTCAAAATGTGAAAGTTAAATAGATAGTAGTGGAGTATATGTGAAGTATATGCATCATAAAATGGAAATACTTGAGTTACAAGCTGTAAAAATAATATATTTACAATATTTGAGTAAATGTACCATCACATTTCACCATGATATACACGGGGAAATGCAGGAAATTGTAGTTAGTGCAAATCATACAAAGTGATGGATGTTAAAAGCTGGTAAGTTTTAGGTGGGGGTGAAGCAACAGTATGTTTGAAAGCCATAGCTGTTTATGAGTATATTTCTGGTGTCGTAATTATATTAATGTTGCAATAGACACCTGAACCTCATTCTGGCTGATTTAGCACTTCCTAAACGTACTGTGTTACAAGGATAAGTCATGCATTCAAAATTAATTAAAGTACAAAAGTAGTGGCATCGAATAATACTGAGTTTACAAAAAGTAAAACTACTTAGAATAACTGGATTATGATTACTGATGCATTCATCACCTGAATATGTTATCTATAATTATAGAAGAGAAAATAATATAGCCTGAACTGTCCCACAGTGGGGACATTTCCATTCCCCTCCTGATGTTAGGAGCAGTAGGCTGCCAGATGTACAGGGAACGGTGCCTTGCTCAGGAGACACATCGGTAGCACTAGTGACCTTCCTGTTCCCAAGCAAAGTCCCTATGGACTTCACCAGCACCTCCCACTACTATATGATATGTCAATGTTTATTTTAAAATGTAATTGTATTTTGTATTAACCAATAATCTGAATTCTCAAAGTAATTACAGCTGTCAGATAAATGTATTGCAGTCAAAAGCTGAAGATTTACTACCAAAATGTACTGGAGTAGGAATGTTAGAAACTACAAGTTCCAAAGAACTACAAGTGCATTTCCCCTCCGCTCCACAAGGTGGTACAAGTGAACAATCTACCTGTCAATCATTGCCTACCCTTTAAATACAGACCTGTAAGGGCGGGACTTCCTCTCTTTGTCCCTAAACACGTCTGGAAATTGTTTGGTGAAGTGTGCCATGTGTCTTTTGGAGTTATTTCAATGTAAGTCCAGTTTCATTTATTGATGAGGATCATGTTTAGGTATTAACTGCTAATATGTTAATAGTAAGTTTAATAGTTCATTAGATCTAACTTGTTGATTATGAAGTTAATGTGAAGCTTGACTAGATATCGTTTGAATTGTCTACGTTTGATGTGGCATGTGTTGCGATTGTAAGGCAACATTTCTGTTTGTATTTTACTTTGGACAAAGCATTGTAATGTTGTTTTCTGTCTTTGTAGAACCATTGGTACTCATCATTGGCACTCATCCAGTCCTGTCTCCAATTCACCATTTTTGGACTAAGAGAGAATAAACTTAAACTTGAGTGCAACCTTGTTTCCTGTGTGGTCTGTGTGGCTCCAGTCTGAACCTTAAATACCCTACAGTTGGTCCTTCGAGCCGGATTTGAACCAGCGACCTAAGGATCAATCAAATGAACACTGGTATTTCCCACATCACATTGTTGAACACAACAACAAGCACAGAGTCGTATTTGACTGCTCTTTTGAATACATGGGCCAAAATCTGAACAAATGTCTTCTGCCTGGACCAACACTGGGGCCCTCTCTCCTTGGGGTCCTTCTCAGATTTCGCCAACATGCTATTGCCATTTGTGGAGATATTAAAGCAATGTTCCATCAGGTACGCCTTCTGAATGAGGACAAACCTCTACTGCGCTTTATATGGAGAGGGATGCAACTGGACCAGGAACCCACTGTTTATGAATGGCAAGTCTTACCATTTGGAACGACATGTAGCCCTTGCTGTGCCACCTATGCAATACACAGACATGTCCAAGATCACTCTGGAAGTAATGAGGATGTCCTCCAATCTGTCCAACATTGCTTTTATGTTGATAATTGCCTCCAAAGCTTCCCTTCCTCTCATGAGGCCAAGTCCCTCATTAACAAAATGAGACCCCTTCTTGCGGATGGTGGATTTGACATCAGACAATGGGCTAGCAATAATCCTGCTGTAATACACCATCTCCCACCAGATGCAAAGTCCAAAACAACTGAACTGTGGCTCTCAGAGAATGGAGACCCCAAAGAGCTGACTCTAGGCCTCCAATGGAACTGTTGCACAGACATGCTGGGCTACAAAACCCGGTCCATCACTTACCATGAGCCAACAATGAGGAATGTCTACAAGGTACTGGCTAGTCAGTATGATCCTCTGGGCTACCTGGCCCCTTTCACAGCTCGTGCAAAGATTATAGTGCAGGACCTATGGAAGCAGGAAAGAGGATGGGATAACATAATCAAAACTGAGAGCTTGTTGGAGAAATGGCAAGCATGGGAAATGGAACTGCAAAATCTCCCTGACATCCACTTTCCTCGCTGTTACTTACCCCCATCTGTCAATGCAGCTACCTCAACTTCCCACATGCACATCTTCTGTGATGCATCTGAGCGTGTTTATGGTGCCGTTGCCTACCTCCAGACTGTAGATCAGCACCACCACATCCATGTCAGCTTCATTATGGCCAGGTCTCGTATAGCCCCTAAACGACAGCTATCTATACCCCGCCTTGAATTGTGTGCAGCTTTGTCAGGTGCACAGCTGGTTAACCTCCTCAGTTCTGAGCTAACTATTCCACTGCAGTCAGTGACCCTTTGGACAGATTCCACAACAGTTCTGTCATGGCTGACATCTGACTCGTGCCGCTATAAGGTATTTGTTGGCACAAGAATAGCTGAGATTCAGACACTGACTGACACAATGAGCTGGCGATATGTGGATTCAAAGAGTAATCCGGCTGATGATGTAACCCGGGGTAAAACCCTCCTTGAGCTTTCTCAGCCAAACAGATGGAACCGAGGCCCCCCATTCCTTCTGTTGAACCCTGACTGCTGGCCAGCCAACCCAGGTGCGTCTGTTGAACAAGAACCTGTTGCGGAACTCAGAAAATCAATGTTCTGTGGCACAGTGATGTTTAACACAAACCTCCCTGATCTAAATAAATACAGCAGCTGGGATGATCTGATGGAGGAAACAAAGGAGATGCTTTACGGGGCGGCTCAAGATCAAAACTCAAACTTGGCACAATGCTACATCAACTCAGAGAAGTATCTTTTGCAAAGGGCCCAATCTGAGTGTTTTCCTGAGGAGTACAATGCCCTTAAAACCAACAAATCTATTCCCAGGAATAGTAAACTACTCCCTCTTTCTCCCGAATACGACCCCAATCTCGGTCTCATTAGAGTGGGAGGTCGACTTCGAAGAGCAGAGTCCCTCGATCATGACACCCTCCATCCACTTATATTAGATCCTAAACATCCCATAACAAAACTCATTATCAAGTATTATGACAACAAACTGTTCCACCCAGGTCCTGAGCGTCTTCTAGGTGAGGTGAGACGCAAGTACTGGATCTTACGTGGTCGCCAAGCCATCCGTCAACATCAGCACCAGTGTCGAGACTGTCAGAGATGGAGAGCCAACCCAGTCATTCCAAAAATGGCAGACCTTCCTCCGGCCCGTCTTAGGCTGTTTAAACCCCCCTTTTGGTCCACAGGCGTGGACTGCTTTGGGCCTTTCACGGTTAAAATTGGCCGGCGCACGGAGAAAAGGTGGGGCATACTATTTAAATGCTTAACAACACGCTGCATTCATCTTGAGCTGCTTGACAGCATGGATGCAGATACATTTTTGATGGCCTTCAGAAGATTCGTCTCACGTAGAGGCAAACCTTTGGAACTAATTTCGGACTGTGGGACTAATTTCAAAGCAGGAGAGGCAGAACTGCGAAGTGCATTCCAAGCGATGACCCCAGAGTTAAAGCAGCAATTGGCTCGTGCACAAGTCAACTTCCAATTCAATCCTCCATCTGCCCCCCATTTCGGTGGAAGCTGGGAACGAGAAATCAAATCAATAAAAATGGCCCTCCGTGTTGTACTGGGAAACCAACAAACAACTGAGACAGTCCTACATACAACCCTTATTGAAGTAGAGGGCCTTCTGAATTCGAAACCCCTTGCATACATTTCCTCTGACCCTGCTGACCTTGATCCAGTTACACCAAATATGTTATTGATGGGGCGGCCTGATTCTTCTCTTCCCCAAGCAATCTACTGTCCCAGTGAACTTCTTGGTAAGAGAAGATGGCGTCACAGTCAAATCTTGGCTGACAAATTCTGGTCAGCTTTCATCCGATCCTACCTTCCAAACCTTCAAGTCAGACAGAAATGGAAAACTGACAAGGAGAATTTGGATTCAGGCCAGGTTGTGATGTTGGTTGACCCCCAGCTACCTCGAGCATCCTGGCCTATCGGAAGGATAACCGAAACCTACCCTGGAAAAGATGGAAAGGTTCGCAGTGCTAAAATCACCATTCAAGGTCGAGAATACATACGCCCTGTCTCCAGATTAATCCCACTCCCTGAAATCACTGAAGAAGAAACCACGTAACGTATTTGCTGCACAACTCCGGGGGCGGCTGTTAGAAACTACAAGTTCCAAAGAACTACAAGTGCATTTCCCCTCCGCTCCACAAGGTGGTACAAGTGAACAATCTACCTGTCAATCATTGCCTACCCTTTAAATACAGACCTGTAAGGGCGGGACTTCCTCTCTTTGTCCCTAAACACGTCTGGAAATTGTTTGGTGAAGTGTGCCATGTGTCTTTTGGAGTTATTTCAATGTAAGTCCAGTTTCATTTATTGATGAGGATCATGTTTAGGTATTAACTGCTAATATGTTAATAGTAAGTTTAATAGTTCATTAGATCTAACTTGTTGATTATGAAGTTAATGTGAAGCTTGACTAGATATCGTTTGAATTGTCTACGTTTGATGTGGCATGTGTTGCGATTGTAAGGCAACATTTCTGTTTGTATTTTACTTTGGACAAAGCATTGTAATGTTGTTTTCTGTCTTTGTAGAACCATTGGTACTCATCATTGGCACTCATCCAGTCCTGTCTCCAATTCACCATTTTTGGACTAAGAGAGAATAAACTTAAACTTGAGTGCAACCTTGTTTCCTGTGTGGTCTGTGTGGCTCCAGTCCAGGAATATAAAGTGTGATACAGTATTATTACTTAAGTAAATATACTTAGTTACATTCAACCTTAGCACCTATGTTTCCTTTTAGCATCGACCTTTCCTCCTTATTTCCTAAAGGCTACAGCTGAGGCTAATTCCTGTGGATGTAGAGCCCCCTCCTACCAGCCCTTGCCCCTTTATGTGACAATGTCAGCGCCAACGGGGGGGCTTTATGTGACCTGACTGCTCCATGCGGAGTTGGGAGGAGGAGGAGGCTATTAATGTAGCTTTCAGGGCAAAGGGCAGTGGCACACATTGACCTATTGATGAGGAGAAAGCATACTGCTTCACTTCCTACTTTGATGGATGGTGGATTTGTATTCCGTGAGGACTTATTTGACACGTGTAGAAAAAGAGAGGGACAAAGAAACACAGCGAGGGAAAGAGACAGAGAAAAAGCAGTAAGAGTGAGGAAGGGGGGAAGGGGGGGGGGGGTGTTGAGGCAGAGGAGGAAGGTGATGCTTCCCTGTTGTGTTTCTACCTGCAATCTGGGCTCCCTCATAACTATCCCCCCACTTGTGTCTCTGAATTGACATAAGCCTCTGGCGTAATAAAGGTGAAGAGCCTTAAAATACGTGACAAAACCAGGTCGCAATGGTCATCATTTATCTGAGCACATAGAAAGTGATTCCTGCTGCATGTCCTCCTTCCTCTCCCTGTTTTTACTCCTAGCTTCTACTATTGATATCGTACAATTGCCCAAACAAATCTAAAAGGGGCCCTATTATGGCATTTTGCCTTTCCTGTAGTGTGTTAATAGTTTTTTTTTGCATGTAAATGGTCTGCAAATCCCACAGTTCCCTCCAGAGAAACGCCTCGACAGGCCTTTTTTCCCTTTACTCATGTGACTGAATGATAATGAAATCACTACCTAATATAATAGCCTTCTATTGGCTAGTGCCATTTCCCCATTGTACGTAATAGGTTAGGGGCGGGACATCTTTAAAGGGATAGTCCGGCGAAAATTGACCCCAGGGTCTTTTTCTGCATGAAAACTGATCAAGTAAGCCAGCCCTCCAGAGAGTTTTTTTCGTTCATCAACCAGTATTGAGCTTGCCCGGAAAAACCGGGAGCAACGCTAACAGCCAAAATGGCTTACAGTGCATTCGATCGGGGCAGTGCGCAGAACGCTTCCAAAACGGCATTTCTTTAACCACTAACATTGCTCGAAATAGCAGCAAACCTCTGCAGTAGCATGACTAGGGTCCCTACACATAAACCGGAGCACCAACAACGTAGTTTGCAAACCCGAAGTTTATTAAAAAGAACTGTTTTACAAGACTCACCAACTGCCCCCCATTCCAGCTCCTCTCCAAGGAAAGTCCGCACAAGTCGATTATCGAATGCACCGGCGTTCAGTTCAAGGAGGAATGTTTAGGAATGTATAATTCCATGGAAATTCATATCTAGTGATTGTTGACACGGAAATGAAAGGAGTTGCCTGTAACTTACATGCGACTCCTGTCATTGGAATTATACATTCCAAAACATTCCGATAATCGACTTGTGCGGACTTTCCTTGGAGAGGAGCTGAAATGGGGGGCAGTTGGTGAGTCTTGTAAAACAGTTCTTTTTAATAAATTTCGGGTTTGCAAACTACGTTGTTGGTGTAACATGTTCTGTACATGTCGAATATATATAGTTCCAGACAGGAGCCAACTAGTAGGCCTAGTCCAGTTCACTTTATTAACTGTATTACAACTTAACCTGCATACTTCCTGTATGTCCGTCTCCTAATATGTTCCCTATACAACAGGTACACATCTGCTCTCGCTACATCTCCCCCCTTTAGTTACTTGTCAGATTCTTAAAAGAACTTCTTTTGTTTTTACTGTACCTGTAGATAAACTTGACCAGTATAACATATTGACATATTAAACCATTAAACATTCAAGTCCCCAGCATTACTTTTCCTTTCCTGTTTTTTTTCTTCTTTTCAGTAGTGCATAACATCTCCTGTTAACATTAAACATACAGTAGAACACATAATAATTTTCCATTAAGAAATTCTTTCTTCCTTTTTTTTTTTTTTCAAAACATAACTCTTTCTTCTCTAGGGGTCGGCGTGGACTACCCGGGTCCCCAAGCTGTGCAGGGTTTATTCTGCCCTGTGAACCAAACCACAGCTTTCTAGCTAGTCTACAAATTCAGCCTGTTTGGTGGTCTTATGGTCCGGCCCAATCCAGTCTCTCTGGTAGTCTCTGGAATGACCCGGATGTGAGATCTGTTCCGCCTGAGAGTTCCTGAGGGCAGGTCTATGTTGTAAGACCTAGGTGTCTGAGCTGAACCACTGACAGTCCCTGTTTCTTTTGTGTTCTTCACCCAGACCTTTTGTCCTGGTCTGAGCTCTTGTCTTGTCTTTGTGTTGTGTCGTTTGTTGAACCAGGAGGCCTGTTGTTCTTTTAAGTCCTGGTCCTTCTTTCTGAAATCCTGGAGGTCAGGCCATCCAGGTTGTAGTTTCTCTTGACTGACCGGCAGGGGTGTCCTGATGTTGCGGCCCATTAGCAGCTGTGCAGGGGATGAGCCGTGTGTCAAAGGAGTGGCCCTGTAGGCCATGAGAGCCTTGTGTGGATCTTCCCCCTTTTTCAGGAGAGATTTCACCGTCATCACTGCCCTCTCAGCCTCTCCGTTACTTTGAGGGTAGCGGGGGCTGCTGGTTGTGTGCGTGAAGTCATAGTCCCTGGCGAAGGCTGCAAACTCCGCTGCAGAGAACTGGGGGCCATTGTCCGAGATGACAGTCTCCGGGACTCCATGACGGGCAAAGATAGACTTCAGCTTTCCTGTCACGTGGGCTGTGGTGGTGGAGGTAAGGTTAGCCACTTCTATGTAGCGCGAATAGTAGTCAATAACCACAAGGTACATGGCATTGTCCCACTGGAAAAGATCCACTGCCACACGCTGCCATGGCCTCTCCGGCAACGTAGTGGTCAGCAGTGGCTCTGGCGCGTTGTGAGCCTCTCGTGCACAGGTTGCACAGTTTTCCACTCTCTGTTTGATCCGTTTGGTCAGACCTGGCCACCACATTGACTGCTGCGCTCTGGCAACACACTTTGTCATGCCTTGGTGACCTTCATGTATTTTGTTAATCATGTCCTATTGCATTGTGACTGGGATGACGAGTCTTTCGCCTTTCATCAGTAGTCCGTCTACAACGAGCAGGTCCTGTTGATACTGCCAGTACAGCTGCAGTTGTGGTGGAAGAGCTTTTCTGTTCTGAGGCCAACCTGTTTGCACCATGCCTTTCAGCCTTTTGCAGACATCATCTGAATCTTGTGCTGTCTTGATCTGCACCAACCTCTGCTCTGACGCTGGGAAGTGCTCCATTATTAGGTTGATGGAGACACACACATCCTCTTCCAGCTGCTCGTCCTCTGGTGTAGGCGGGGCTTGAATCGGTGCCCTGGACAGTGCATCCGCTGTGATCAATTTCTTCCCCGGCACATGTTCAATTTTGTACGTGAAGCGAAGCAGCCGCAGCCTGAACCTCAGAATGCGAGGTGGCAAGTCATCTAGTGCTCTACTGCCTAGCAGTGAAATGAGAGGTTTGTGGTCAGTTTGTATGAAAAAGTCCATCCCTATCAGGTAAGACTGAAACCGTTCACACGCCCAGGTCAGTGCAAGCGCTTCCTTCTCTATCTGGGCGTATCTACGCTCCGTGATTGTCATGCTGCGTGATATGAAGGCAACTGGCCTCCATTCTCCAGACAGCTGCTTCTGAGACAATACTCCACCCAGCCCAAAGGACGAAGCATCTGCTGCAACTATTGTCTCTCTGTGTAGGCAGTACTGTGCCAGTACTGTTGGTGAGCTCAGTTCCTTACGCAGCTCGTCAAACGCTCTCCGCTGTGCACTCCCCCACACCCAGTCTGTGTCTGTTTTGAGCAGTTCTCTTAGCGGTTGTGTGAGCTCTGATATCTGTGGAGAGAATTTCCCCACGTAGTTGACCATGCCAACAAACCTTTTCACGTCTGCAGCGTCTTTTGGCGTGGGCATCTCTGTGATTGCCTTAATTTTTCCTGGATCTGCTTCAATGCCTCCTGCACTGACGATGTGGCCCAGGAACATGACCTTGTTGACCGCAAACTGACACTTGTCGTTATTGAGAGTCAGGCCCTCTTCCTGGAGCCGCCCTAACACTCTGTGCAGCCTGTGGTCATGTTGTTCACGTGTTGTTCCAAACACGAGAATGTCATCAACATGGCATACAGTCCCCTCTAACCCTGTCAGCATCTGTGTGAGCCTCTTTTGAAAATGCTCAGGTGCGGATGAAATCCCGAATGGGAGTCTCTTGTAGCAGTATCGCCCGAACGGGGTGATAAATGTGGTCAGCGGGACTGATTTTTGATGTAGGGGTACCTGCCAGAATCCGGCTGTAGCATCTAGCTTAGTAAAGACCGTTGCACCTGCAAGCTTGGCCAGGGTTTCGTCAACGGCCGGCAAGATGAGTCTTTCTCTGCAAACATACTCATTCAGATGGGTCATATCAGAGCAGATTCTGATTTTTCCCTTGGGCTTTGGTGCCACCACCATGCCTGCACACCAGTCTGTAGGCTCTTCAATGGGCACAATCACACCCATTTTTTCCATTCTTTGGAGCTCCTCTTTGACTTTGTCATGCAGCGGTAGAGGTACACGTCGTGGCAGTGATAATGCGAAGGGCTTGACGTCTTGCTTCAACTTGATTCTGTACTCCCCTGTAAGGCAGCCCAGTCCTGTGAAGACTTTGGGGTATTGTTTCTTCATGTCAGCCTCTAGCTCTATTACACTGTCGACTAAATGCAGTAGTTTTAGATCTGAGATTGCTGGCAGACCCAGTAGAGGAGTAGCTAGCTTTTGTACTACATACACTGGTTGTGTTGTTGTTCTCTCTTTATATTTCATGACACCATGAAACTGACCTCTCACCTTTAGAGGTTCATTGCTGGGTCCACACAATGGTATGGATGCTTTGGTGAGTGGGCCGTGCCATTTTTCTGAGTAGGCATTACCTGGGATGACTGTTGCGTCCGCCCCTGTATCCAGCTTGAAGGTAATGTCTTGACCATTCACTCTTAGTGTTTTTTTCCATGTTTCAGATTTCTTTCCTGTGGACACTGCTCCCAGGAAAAGAGTATCCTCTTCTTCTGCCTCGAAAACTGCCCCTACTCTCCCTGATTTACAAACAGCTGCAAAATGTCCTCTCTTCTGACACTTTCGGCATTCAGCATCCCTTGCAGCACAGTTATTTAGAGAGTGTGGTGGTCCTTTTCCACATCGTCCACAGTTTTTCTGTCCTTTCTGGAAATCCTTTTGTCCCTTTTCGTAGGACGTCTTCCCTGTCTGGTACTCTCTGTTTGACTTTTTCTTGAATTTCAGAAAGTCCACATTGGCCTCTCTTTGTTCTGTAGGTTTTGTTTCTCTCACTGTTGGTTGCTGTTTTTTAATTTCTTCATGTTGCCTAATTTTAGTAACAGCCTTTTCCAGTGTTAATTCACTGTCCATTTGCAGCTTTTCAGACAGGGTGTGATGCCTTATTCCTACCACTAGTCTGTCTCTGATCATTGATCATTTCATCTTGCAGCGGGCCATTGACAGTGCTCAGATAACTTATAAACTGCAGAGATGAAGGCTTCAGCAGATTCCCCTGGCTCTTGGCTTCTCTTATTGAAACGAGCCCTCTCATATATTACATTGTATTTGCTTATGAAGTATTTATTAAAGGCTTCTTTAACCTCTTTGTATTTCTTTGCATCTTCAGCACTTAAGCCTAGCGTGGACAGACATCATCTGCTTTATCGCCCATTGCATGTACTAATGAATTCACCTGATAATCTTCATCTTTCTTGTCCAGTCCAGCTGCAACTCGGAACCTTTCAAACCGACGAATCCAATTGGGCCAGTTAGCAAAGTCCGAAAAGTCAAAGTTTTCTGGTGGGCTTATGGAGAAAAGGGAATCCATTGTTTCTTTCCTTGTATCGTTGTCTGGCTTCTCTGCGTTGTCTCTTAACGTCCGGTGCCGACAGGCTCCCTCGTTGTCTGTCTAACTAGCTTGCTGCACAGTTTCTAACTGCTGGCTAGCGTTAGCCTAGTTTTTGAACCTACCGCGATTTACGCGCTAATTAATTATTTACCGCAACTTGACGGGCAATTTCTTCCAAGCGACCGTCTGAGGCGGGATTCAGCACGCTTCTGACACCATGTAACATGTTCTGTACATGTCGAATATATATAGTTCCAGACAGGAGCCAACTAGTAGTCCAGTTCACTTTATTAACTGTATTACAACTTAACCTGCATACTTCCTGTATGTCCGTCTCCTAATATGTTCCCTATACAACAGGTACACATCTGCTCTCGCTACAGTTGGTGCTCTGGTTTATGTGTAGGGACCCTAGTCATGCTACTGCAGAGGTTTGGTGCTGTTTCTAGCAATGTTAGTGGTTAAAAAAAATGCCGTTTTGGAAGCATTCTGCGCACTGACCCGATCGAATGCACTGTAAGCCATTTGGGCTATCAGTGTTGCTCCGGATTTTTCCGGGCAAGCTCAATACTGGTTGATGAACGAAAAAAACTCTGGAGGGCTTACTTGATCAGTTTTCAGGCAGAAAAAGACCCTGGGGTCAATTTTCGCCGGACTATCCGTTTAAGCGAATGACCAATCACAGACAGCTAACCAATTAGAGCAGACTGGGCTCTGGTTTCAGACAGAGGGTGAAAAGAGGTTCTGCTGCACAGGCAGTATGAGAAAAATAAAGACCTTTTTGAACATTAAAGTGTGGCGTAGGTTTCATCCCAAAAGTATACAATTTGATTTGGGCACCAGACAGAAGAACATTACAAAAAATGAAATACCAAAATAAAAAGATGAATTTCAATAAACAGATGGATGGATTGGCATAGCTTGATAATGTACTAAATCCAGTAATCAATGTTTTCAAAGTAAAATGTCTGTATTTGACCAAAATTAGAAAAAGCACATCACAAAGCAAATAGATCAAAATATAGTCCCATACCAAAATACTGAAACTCAAAAGATGCTAAACCAAATATGTCAGTCAAAAGATCAGATAACCAAACACCAAATCAATTAATTAAATAACAGAGAACTAATTTCTCAAAAAAATGTGAATGAGTGTGAGAAGTTTGTATTGTCGTTTTACACTCCAGTCACACAGTCGAGTTCAATTTCAGCTTAATGCAGTTCAGGAGGATATGGTTGTGTACGAATGAAGAGTTCAGGCCATCCCTAACCTGTGGGTGCAGGTTTGAGTGTAGGGTTTTTTAAGGTGGGTTGGAATTAATATATGTAAAGAGGCAAAGAACAACACTTAGCTTAAGGTCCAAGTAGGCCAGGGAAGATCACAGAACAGAATGCAGGTCAAAAGATGATGTGGGGATGAATTGTCTCATCCCACCAGCTCCTGGGTTCAGAGGTAAAAACAGCCTGGTTGACCAGAAAGAGTGGCCACAAATCCAACTGGGTTAAGAAACTGGATCAGACTTCCACTTCTTTCCTCTTTCAGCAGTGCAGTGTGTTCTACTCTCCTCCACAGCTCACAGGTGACTTATTCGCCTAACGAGCTTCCTCTGGCTCTCAGGTGTGGCTTGTTTAGCCACTCCCCTTTTCAAGCAGGAAAGGAGTATTTCTGTATTTTGCTTTTTTTCCCCCTGTCCTGCCACAGCTTCTAATAATGTCATACTAGAGGAACAAAATACTAATATGAACCTGAAATGTGCACAAATATGTCCTCTTTAATAAAATAAATGTCAATCCAAGGGAAGATTTAGTGTTTAAACCAAAAAGGGTTAATTATCATGATCTCACATCATCTAACTAATTTGATGTTTCTTTTGAATTTAAGCGAGCAATGCTCTTGAGAAAGTAACAACAAATAAACCGGACTACCCTTAATGTGATGTCAAGAGGCCAGTGTATTAGAGATGAAACGCCGCTGAGGACTAAATTAAAATAACTAAATTACCAGTCTTTTTTTTGGTTTACAATTCAGTGTCTGTATTCTTGTTTTTTTTTTGTTGTTTTTAAAGCCCTGGCTTCCAGCAGACACAGAGGTAAGCTTACTGTAATTTGAATAATCAAACAGCTACAAAGTGATAAGATAATCCAAATGAAACATCAACACTACATTTTCTGCTGCTGAGTCATACAGAAAGAGTAACATAATTAGCATAATAATGCTGCAGATGTACGGCTTATCTTTCAAACCTACTGTATCTTTGACAAAAAAAAAGCAACATCCTTATAGTTCAGTGAAAAAAAAGGACAACCTCAAGTTTAAACATGTTTTTAATTCAGCATTCGCCTGTTAGACATTGTTTAGACATGTAACATTAAAGTACCAAGGACAAATAAGCTCTGTGTTTCGACACGCCTGTGACGGCATCAAGTGTATTACTTTCGATTTAAGGCGATTTTTTTTTTTAGTAACCTTACCTTTCAAATTTGGCCATCATTTAATGCAATTTTCTTCTTCGTTTTGAACACACCTAAGCAATTGGTGAGGTATCCCTCCAATAAGAAGTGACAGGTTAAGAAAAGAGCAGCCAGATGATCACACAGGCTGTGAACACTTGTACAACAGGTGGTAAAACTAAAGGTCAACGCACCCATCATGTCAGTGATCATGCCTCATTGCACAGGAAAAATGGTGTGCTATGGTAGGGCAAAGTTGAACATGGAAGTCAGTGTGTAAACTGTGACAGATGTCAGACAATTTAGGTGAAAAAAAGGTCTCTTCCTGTGTTGCTTACCAACAATTCTGACAATGCAAGGTGTTTGTTTAAAATCTGTGTGATCATTTGACTGGTTGTGTCTCTCATAGTGCGGACTTATTTTAAGAGATGTTTCCATTGATCCCAGATCTGTATGCAGGTGTTGTGTGGAAGAGGATTACAGCCACATGTGAAATTTAGTTTTACATGTGACCAAAAGTTAATCTTTTTTGGGAGTTGTGACTATAACCTCAGAAATCTACAGTAGCTGACAGGTGCAAACGCACTACAAAGCCTGAAACATTTCATGAAGAAGAAATGTGCTGCTGCTTCAAAAACAATGCAAATAAAAAAACAAAATGGCATAAACGCATGCAAATTAAGAAACTTCTTAACCAACTTCACAACAACACGTTATAAGTTTAGTTAACATTCGCCATCTTGACGAAACATGCACAGGGTATACTCAAAGCGCTGTATAAATGAAAAGCAACCAATACGAAACACCGAAAAGAAAAAATGCTGCAAGAAGCTCAAAACACCAAATTGTATTTGCAACATTTCTGTAGATGCAGCGCATTTCTCCTATTGGACATTTTTTGCGCCGTTGTAGCGCGTTGGCACCCGTCAGCCACCATACAGATCATAATGTATGTGTTGAATGATGGCCAAATCTATCAAACGTTAACTAGACTTCTCTTTTAACACCACAATCCCATTTTATACATCAACACTGTTGCAGAGTCCTCTTTACAAAAGGGAATGCAGGATAATTAGTAACATTTCAAATTAGTAGTACAGTACGGTCATTCATAAGTATTAATATTCAGTGCATGGATAATACCTGTACACATGTAGTGTAAGAAGATGAAATGTCTGAATTAATGTCCATCAAATGTCAGTTAGAGAGGATATCTCAGTTGGTAAGCTTATGAAACTCGATGAAAACACACGCCTCCCCTGGATAAGGTTGACCGAACAACCTCCGCAGTGACCATCATGGCGTTATGGATCCAGCAGCATTGAATCTCACATGAATTAAGAGTATACATTTCTGATGTGACATTGAGATTTACATTTAGATGACAGCAGCCAAGGACGTCGTCGTTTTTTTCAGTGATTCCGGCTGAAGGTAGGATGTTTTAATGCTTTTGATGCAGTCAGTTGAGAGCAGGAGAAGAATAAAATGGAAAATAAACCTCAATGTGCCGCAGGGAAATACAAAACATGAACTTTGCGCTTCATCTGCGATGAAAGGATAAGATGAAATTCCTTTCGTGGCGGAAGGGCTAAATAGAGATATAGGCGGAGAAAAGTTATATACCATAACCTTCACCTGCGCTCCATTTCATTGAAAATCCAAAAAGCTGCTTTCATATTTGCGATTTTCCTCCGCCTACTTGTTTAACATTGTTGACATGCACTGCTCATCTGCAGGATTCATGCAAATGTCAATGTTCAAAAGGCTGCCAATACTACCATACGATCCAAATAAAATGTTATGAAGCCAACACTTTACAATATTCCACACAGTACCACTCAGTGCTTATTATACCAGCTGTGATTCACCACACTCCTGTTGCTATATCGGCAAAATCTCATCATTTTATGAGTAACAAAAGAGAAGAGCTTGTACAAACCAAATGTAAATACATCTTATACCTTAAAAGGGTTTAAAATATTTTTTAAATCAGGTTAAAGATAGAATATATGATAATTTAAATGATCTTGAAACATGATATTCACAAAATGTCAACGTCATGTTCATTTGTTGATCATAAAATATTAATGTCTGCATTAAACTCCCAAATATTTACCAGATATTAGCTTCAGTTTCTATGATGCAATGTCCTGGCAAATATCAGAGATAATAAACATCAATGTCTGTTAATTGTATGCTATGTTTCGTTAAACACCGTCTTTAATCAGAATCAAGTTGTTTGTTATTAATAATAATGAATAATTAGTGGCCCTCTAAGCTATGTTTTCACTGTTGATACATATCTGATAGCAGGTTCGATAGCTGCAGCGCTTTTATTTCATCATTCATTATTATCTTTTGAGTTCTGCTTTTGATGTGTAACTGGGGTTTTCAGCTGTGTCAAACCTGTGCGCGCATTTGTTTCATCTATCTCATCGATGAAAAAAAAGAAGGAAAAAAAACGGTGTTTTATCGAGGGGGAATAATATAAAATGTGGCACCAAGAAGTCCTTTTTTTCCTGAAAATAAATCTGAGATTATTACAGGATTGCAGTGCAAATGTAGATTCTGTATTTTGGCGCAATAAGATCTTCGAGTCTTGTTTCCATCTGGTTTTCCATAACCAAAGGTGATATCTGCAACAGCTGCAACAAAACAAGCAACATTAAATCCTTTTTTTTTGAGACGCAATAGAAGGTATCATACATTCACATTGTATGGGATGAGAGAAAGGCTGGCAAAGCTAATAAAGTGATGCTAATGTGCTTTGTGATGCGGTGGAAGTCCCTGGCTCTCAGCTCCAAACAGATGGGATCTCTCCCCCAGGATCAGATAAAAGATGTCCATCTCCTACTCTGCAGAGCGTGGCAGATTCAACAAAGGCTGCCTCTCAAAGGCGTGCCGTCCACGGCCGCTCTCACAGAAGTCATTTGCGTAAAATTAATGTGGCACAGCACACGGCGCCATGATGAGGTTAAATTGAGGCATATCAGTCTTAACGAAGGCCGGAACCAGATCAAAACAATGACAGGGAGCTAATCTGAGGCGGCCTGTGCCACTGCTGATGATGACGCACGACCCCGAAAATTCAAAGCGTCCTATTGGCTGACAGCGCCTCTGCTTCTTTATTCACAGGCTGGATCATAACATGTCAAGCTCCGCGACGCCTTCACATCATACATGTTTATTCAAATCCCTTGAATTTATGGAGCGGTTGATTAAAGGCTAAGCTGGGTATACGGCTATAAATACTCCTCACCTTGCCGTATGTTTTCCATATCACACTGTCAGAGGGAGCTGCCACACCATAAGATTATTCTCAAAGCCCTCCCCGCTTGTCCTAGTACCGCCTGCCACTCCTTCCTTCAGTCGACAGAAGCCCTTGCCTCCAGAGATAACTGCCGCAGAGATCACCCTGTCCCTGCGTCCCCCGTCCCGCTCACAAGGACGTCCCCGGACCCACATGTCTGGGTCGTCACTGAGCTCGTAGATGGATCCGTCTTCTACGCTGTGCTCCAAGGACTCCAGCGAGGAGTCGGATGCCTCATCGCCACGCGCTGTCAGCGGACGTCCGGGCAGTCCCGATGTGGAGCGCAGCTTGTACTGCAGCAGGACGCCACGGCCTTTGCCTCTCCCGTCGCCCTGGTAGGACTGCTGCAGGGACTCCTGGGAAGAGGTGTCGCTTCGGTCCTCGCCTCCAAATGCCGAGTCTGGGCCATCACCGAAAGAATCCCTCTTCAGGAGGTCAGGGGACAGAGAGCTGGAGGTGGCTACCAGGAACTCAACAGGCCCACAATGTGCATTCAGAGAAACCATTCCCTTTCCTGTAGGAGGAAGTAAGATATGATATTGAAAGTCATGCAAAGGGACAATAGAGTGGAGCAGGAATGAGTCCCTTGTCTCAAATTCAACAGTAAAGGTTAGAAGCCTGAAAATAAGGCCTTTAGTCAACAAAAGCTCAAAAGATTTTCACGTTTTGTTGTACGAACATGCAATTAGTCAGTCAATTAAAACTTGTGAATATCCGAAGCTTCTACGTGTCATAAAATGACTAAATAAACAATCTAAGTCTCAGATAGCTTGTCTTAGCTTAGCTTAGCTTATCTTAGCGTTGGTGATGTGCAGCCATGCGACTGTGATGTAGTTTGTTTATAGCCTAACATTAGCTTTTAACTGTCAATTGTATTTACGTTTAAAAAAGTGGTGGTATTATGTGGAGCTGACCAGATCGTGGTAAGAATAGCCACAAATGTGTGTTTGCCACAAAGTTTATTTTCATAAATTTACCAAAATCCAATTGCTTTTTGTCAAGGGAGCCCTTGCAATGCAACACACTTGGTCAGCCTACAAAATTAATGCACCATTATATAAACAGTGGGTCAATGTCTATAACTGTTATGTTAGCTACAGTTTGGGCTAAAAATATATTTCAGTTAACTGTATTTATTATAATTATGCTGCTGTAACAGTGATAATGGGAGATGCTGTTTGTGCTGTTTTAACATAGTATTCAATAAACTAGCTTGGAATAACAAGGTCAGGTTTGTGCAAGTGGGAAACTAACAACCTCCTTCACTTGGCATAATTAACAAAACGCTGGCAGGCAGTAGATTACCATGCAACAATATACATATGAACAGTGTGATGTGTGTGCTGGCCTGCCTGGTAATATTGGCAATGATTCCTAGAACCACCAAGTGTGACCTCAATAATGGGCAGTGCAGAGTAATTTCTATCATAAAATATTACCTATATTACTTTTGACCTCTCGAAAGGCTGTTCAATCACAGTGAGCCCGCCCGTCTGATCCATACCTGTTATTTTGGGGATGCCTTCCAGTTTGGGGACTGGAAGAGTGATAATTAGGCCTTGGGCAGTGCCCACCCACAGCAGTCCCTGGCAAATTAGCAGACTCGTCACTCGCATGCTCTTTTGACCTGCAATATAGAAAGTAGACAGAAATTGTGAGTTTTTCTCCACCACTTTCTGTTGTAGACTGAGAGATAGCACAACATTACAACACTGCACTATTTGGAAGAATAATATTCAACTCCCTGTTGACCTGATAATGCAAAATGAACAGACTGGATGGTTAGTCTATTAAAAAGTGAATTATGAACCATTATAGATTTAAGTATTACCAGAGGTTCTTCCTTTACAATGTATTTGGAAAGCTGCCCTAGCATGAGTACGCTTTTGCTAAGGTTTAAGCTCAGTATTTTACTGCTTAAAAGGGCCTATTAAGCAAATGTGCAGGTTAATTGTATTGTTTGCCTCTACTGTGACATGTTTCCCCAGAGCCCAGTCTGCTCTGATTGTTTAACTTGCCGACTCTGTTGTGATTGGTCACCCACTAAGAGATGTCCCACCCCTTAGCCTGTCACCTACAACATGTTGGAATGCAAGACAATATAAGTGTGAGTATTAAATATTGATGTCAGCTTGTCACAGAAGTAGAACAGAGTCCAATCGAGGTGTTTCAGGCAGGGGGGGAGTGGGAGAGAACAGTTTTTTTTCTTTTTTAAAGATATATTTTGGGGGCTTTTTGCCTTTAATAGGACAGTGGAGAGTGACAGGAAAGTGGGAGAGAGAGTCGGGGTGGGATCCGGAAAAGACCACGGGTCGGGAATCGAACGCGGGTCGCCTGCGTACGGTGCAGGTGCCCCAGCCAATCGCGCCACGGCCGGGGCCAAGAGAGAACTGTTTTAACCAAAAAGCGTAAATGGCCACTAAATAATTAATTTTTATTCATTTTAGCATTTCAAGAAAATCTTCAAAAAAAATGTGTTTGAAAAGCTGCCCTAGTATTAGGAAATAGGAACAAAAAAATGTGATCGTGTGTTAGCTAAGGTTTAAGCTTGGTGATCAGTATTTGACAAGCTTAACATGCACAGTACAGCCAGCTATGGCTCTGAGTTACATAAGAAGATGAAAAAATGATTTTGTTTACTTGCTATTGACCCAGTTGAAAGGAAAACTCTCATAGCAGCACAAAGACTGTAAAGTTGGTGTTGTACGTTGTGTCTCTACTTGAGGTGTTTTCCCATATTATGTTCCAAACCACATCAAGCATTATTTCTGAAACACTTCTCAGTGTTTACCACTAGAACAGAGACATTATATGTATTATATACACAACTACTCTAAGTCCCTCCTGCAGATATGATGTTGAAAACACAGAGACACATAGGTGCAGCGGAGGGGATTTAGCTCTCGACTATATATTGGGGACGATAGGTTGGGACGTTGCCAGGAGTTCAATGTAAAGCCAACCCGCATGTTGGTTATGACATCATAACCGAAGCCAATCTGGATCAGCTCGTTTGTACCCCCGTTTTTAGAGATGTGGGTAAGGAGGAAAAGAGAGAGGGTTGTATTTATTGACACCTTGTGAGTCTCCTTACACACCAGGGACACATGTTTATGTATAAAAGACAGCAAAAAGTGCATTTTGCATAACAGGGGACCTTTAACATTAAAGCAGAATCCTAACTTTTTAGGTAGTATACAGTCTTAAAGTAGTTTAGAAATAACTTATTTTTCTGGTTTTTATTCAATAAAATATTCAAGATGCCTTTTCTTAAAACAATTGAGCATTTTGTAGTTACTAATCAGAGTTTTACTTAGACTTGACTTGGGCCCCTGAGACTATTCTTATAACAACATATTTAGAATGATTTTGAGAAAGTTGAGAGTCGAAAAATGTTTTACTTTGACATTTACAGTCATTTATTTCATTTCAGAAAGTGCATCTAACTCATTATACTAGCCAACTGTGAGTCTCTGAGTGATCATTAAAACAAATCACTACATAGCTGTCTGTAGGTGGCATGCACTCTGACCTATCATTGCTGTGTACATTTTTACATACTTACATATTTTGATATCATAGTGTTTACATTATTACTTTTAAAGTTTGAACTGCTAGTTTGAATAATGCAATAATACACACTGTTGTATTCATTTTTTTCTAAGTCTGTTTGTTTATTATTACTAAATTTATCATAAATAGCAAGTTCGTTCTTATTGCAATTCTTGGTAAAAGAGGACATATGTTCAATTTCAGGTTAATATTTGTATCTCCTCAGACATGTTCACATGCCTGTGTTGCAGCACTTCTTTTCACCCTCTGTCTAAAACCAGGGCTCAGTCTGCTCTGATTAGTTAGCTGGCTGGCTCTGTTGTGATTAGTCAACCACATACAGATGTCCCACCCCTTAGCCTCATGTACGATGTGTTGGAGCGCTAGCAAATAGAAGCCCAAGTGATGTTGTTATGTTACGGAAGTAAACAAGGGAAGGCGTTTCAGGAAGGGGGGGAGTGGGTTGAAGAGAAACTCCCTCTGGAGGGAACTGTGGGATTTTAGCCTTTGCAGACCATTTACATGCACATAAACACAACACACAACAGGAAAGTAAAAACCCCCAAAAGCACAATAGGGCCTCTTTAATGTTGAAACTGAAGTAACTCAGGGTGATTATCTTTTCCCTATAGTCCTTAGGATGAACTTTGGATAAATCTTTTCATCCTGCACATGATGCAAGCGTCAACATTAGTATCGTGTTGGGAAGTTTTCCACTGCAGAGTGTTTTTTGTAGCACTGCATTTGTGACGGGGAAAGGATAATTGCACACTCTTATTATACATGCACATCCTTTGTTTCCACTTAACAAAGGGGTGAAAAACATTGTTTGTTGTGGATTTATTTTTGCATTCCTTCTGTGGTCCCTGAGCTCTTGGCTCCCATTCTGGCTTAGTTATCTATGAAAACATTTACCATAATATCCATGGCAACTGTAATTGAATAACACTAGCAACCGTAACCAAGAGAATGCTCATTTACACGGGTATCTGTATTAACATGTTTCTTCATATGTGTGTCATGCTCAGATTATGATGATTTGCACCAGTGGCTCAAAGGTGTCATTTATTAATTCATTTTAGTTTGCAAACATGAATCATCTGAACTAGGAAGCCGATGCTGTGCGTAGAAGGGGAAGTGGAGGCAGGGTGATGGAGAAACATTTTTTTACCTTTGATTTGTACTTTTCTTTTATAAAAGAAAAAAAATGTCATGTTCATATTTGTATTTTCATTATTTTTCTCATACGGCCTGTTCTGCAACACCTCTTTTCACCCTCTGTCTGAAACCAGAGCCCAGTCTGCTCTGATTGGTTAGCTGAACTGCTTAGTTTTGATTGTTCCACAGCTTAGAGATGTCCTGCCCCTAAGCCCAATCACGTACAAAGTGTTGGAGCACTAGCCAATAGAAGTGCAAGTGTTACACAGTGATGTCATTGTGTTCAGAAGTAAACAAAGGAGTCCAATCAAGGCGTTTCAGGCAGGGGATGGGGATTTTAGCCTTTGCAGACCATTACATGCACACAAACATATATAACACACTATAGGAAAGTCCCTAAAAGCACAATAGGGTGTATTTAACAAGTCTTTCTTATTTAACATGTTAGTCTTTTATTTGCACTGTCCATTTGCTGTAACCATTTAAATTTCTCACTGTGGGACGAATAACGGATTTCTCATTTCTCATTCAGCAAACAGTGAGCCTTTAGGGGGAAACCTTAGAGGGTCACATGCAGTGGGTGAGAAAAAAACTGCATTTATCTCTCGAAACTGTCTGCCACCTGCTCACATCGCCCTTGGAGCCTGTTCGTAAAGAGTTTAAGTGATGCCATGAAATCTGAATTCAGAAGATGTTGGCGCCAGGCATTGTCTATAAGAACAGTGATAAAGATGGATAATGACAAAGGCACTTGAGATTAAGGAGGTATAGCTTAACCTCGAGCTATCTTGCACCTCCAATTCTCGGAGTAATGCACACAGTGTGAAGCAGGTTTATCGTTGAAGATGGTATTTGCCTTGAAAAGAAGATGTCTCCAAAGATTAATGTTTCCCTGTGATATGCCACTGAGGACTTTATTTTGGGATATTATTTTTCACCCCAAGGAAAGAGCTATTAAAGGCATTAGAAGAGAAGAGATCAGCACTTTCCTCTACCTCAGAAACTTATCTGTTGTTTACAGCAAGTGGATTCCCTGTTGAGTATAAATCACATTAAGGGGAAAGGATTAGGGGGTATATCATTACTGCATGTCCTAGCATAAGTCAAGGAGAAACCTACGGGAGCAGAGACCCCATTGATAGAGAGGAACAATCGGTATTTCATCTGCGTTTGTATGGTGTCGGGGGGATCCTCTTTTCTCTTGTGAGCTCAACAAATCACAACTTAAGTCATCCTCTTCCTTTTGTGGACCCTGAAGACATGAGCTGAACAACTCTTTTTCTTTCTACCCTGTAACTTCCCCCAGGGCCAAGGCTTTGAGGCTGCCACCCTCTCTCAAATCTGCTGCATATTTCAAGGGGAAACACTGAAGCTGGGTGAAAATGACCTCTGGGTCACGGTTTTTCTCCAGATACAAGTACCATAGGAGCCTGCTCTCCTTTAAGTCTCCGAAAAAGGAAACTTTGATCTAAAAGTTTCGTGCATGAAACACATTGCTGTTTTTTATTCGTTGCCCTTTACTCAACTCACAGGAGAAAGCCTAGTTGTTTTTTTTCTGATGCTACCACAGCCATGAGTATTGCTCTAAATACATCAATAACAGCCTGGCGTGACTCAACCAAAAGAACAAAATTGTTTAAATCCAGATGCGTTTATACCACTCCCTGAAGCTCCAAATGATATTCATATGTAGTGAGTGAGCTGATGGCCCACTTGTCACAGCGAGAACATGTTTGAGGCAACACATTGAGTCACATGTGCTGCAGTTACCAGGCTTTGCAGTTTTAGGTATGCATCTAATTTCTTTACCATGCTTCTTTCCTGAAAATATATATAAAAAACACCCACACCGGCTGATAAATATTTCATCCATCATGCAGGAAGGCACACAGGAAATCATAAAAGTATCTGTGGCTTCCTAAACAGACTGAAAGAGATGGAATGGAGGGTGAGAGGATTTTAAAGCAGAGCAGATGAGATAATACGGCAGTGAGAGGGAAAAAGTGGGGCAAAAAGAAAGGAAAATATTAACTCACAAGGGATGAAAGTGGGGAGGTACATGCTGAGAAAAAGAGGTAAAACTGGCATAATACCACAGAAGCAGCGACGTTTAAAGAAAGACAAGAGTGTTTCCATGGGAACCTTTAGTAGGAAAATCTTCAAGGCTGCCATTTTAGTGCTCCTCAATTACTTTATTTCTTTTTGTATTAATCCCTATGTCTCACACCATGGCTCTTTCATGGCTCTGCGAAGGCCTGAGGAGGATGCATATTCAGGTCGGTCCCTGGGAGCGCAAGACCAAAGGAGCTACATGGACAAGACAAGAATACCAGTCTGGGGAGGAGAGCATCACCAATGTTAAAGGGGCCATATCATGTTTTTAGGGGTTTCCTTCTCCTGTACTGTGTTATATAGGTTTGTGTGCTCTAAATGTTCTGAAAAGGCTCAAATCAAAACCTTTCCTCCAGAGGGAGTTTCTCTCCAACACACTCCCCCTGCCTGCAACGACTTCATTGGAAACTATTGTTTACTTCCTTAACATAATGACATCATTATGTTACACATCTATTGGCTAGCTCTCCAAAACATTGTTGGGCTAAAGATTCACATGATACCATGTAGTAGGGTGGTTCCAGTCCTACTACGGTCAGCATGTCGTTGTGTTCCTGGGCAATACACTTCACCCCAAAATTGCTCCTTTGGGGATTCGCCCACAGTATTGAATGTACGTAAGTTGCTTTGGATAAAAACCTCTAACAAGTGACATGTAATGTAATGACAGATGTATGTAGTGCTGCAAGCTAGCTGAGGACGTAACCATAGAAACAAAACTACCTCTTTTCACCATAACACTCTGAGCCTAAACTCGCTGTGAGTGAAAATCAGATCACGTATCGTGAATTCAGCTTAAGAGGAGGAACATATCTAAGCAGTTGTCCAATCACAACAGAGCCGGCAAGTTAACCAATCGGAGCAGACTGAGCTCTGGTGACAAATCACAGTAAAGGCACAAAATGCAAATAAGAACCAGCGAATAGTTGTATGTCCTCTCTTATGCTCGAACATAATAAAGACTAATGTTCCAACTGCAGAGAAAATGAAATGGTGTGGTACAGTTTTAAAACTATATGGTTGTATGTTGTAGAGAAGTGTTAGCTGCTCTGCAGGATAGAGGTTGAGCTCTATATGGAGGTCGAGACAAAGTGTGATGTGTGTGTACCGGTATTCAGCAGCGTTGAGCGTGTGGAGATGTTGATTTCCTGCAGAAGCTCCAGTGTTTCAGTATGGAAGAGACGAATGGAAGAGCCCTCGGAGAACGCCATCCACACCCCTCCACCAGCACACGCCATGTGAACCACGCTGATCATTCGGTCTGGGTGCACTTCAAACGTCTATGAAGGAAAGAAGAACAAAGTTGTAGTTTAATTTTTCACTTTTTGTGTCATGCCAAAGATCTGGATCATCACATATGGGATAATAAAGCAACATTACCAAGTTATATAAATTATAAAAATGATGTGAAAAAAAGATTACAATCTCATTAAGAACTTTTATATCCCTATAAACATTTATTTTGTAAGTAACTATACACAGAATAAACTGCAACATACTTAGAAAAGCTACATTTTGCTTGGGAGGTCAATCTTTGAATCCAAATCTACAAAATAAATATATATTTGTCTCTTACAGTATCAAACATAGTATTACGCACTGCCCTATAAAGAGGAGACACATATGGACTGGATCAATCAAAGAGTAACTCAAACAAATCCTGTGTTCTACTTCTAAACTGCATACCATCCAGGTGTAAATGTAAGTGGTAAAATACCAGCTCGAAAGCTGGACAAAAAAGGATTTGAATTTTTTTTCAATACTTTACAATCGAAAAATAAAAGGAAAAGGAACAGTGGATTGTAGGAAATGGAAAAGAAACAACAATCGAAAGGAAAGAAAGACAAAGACAATGTGTCAAACACATAAAAACTATAGCAACCAAGGAAAGCTCAGACTGTGCTGACTGCATCATGCTTCATCCTAGCTCACTCTGTTAACAGCTCCTTAATTGGTATGCCAACTACAGTGACATTCATTTCAAAGTTGATTTACTGAGTGCTCACACATGTCAAAACATTACAAGATAACTGTCACAGGATGACATGATGAGGTCAGTAGACGCTCTCTCTATTCAGTATACTTTCTGTAAAAAAACTGCCCCCCTCCCTAATTTTGGAATTAACAAAAGTCCCTGACACACGGGGCATATATTTGCATCATTTCACTGGCTGCTGTGTTTTTAACAGCACAATGGAAAAAAAGGAGAGTTTGAGGCACACAGTCTTAATGAGCAGCTTGAAATAAATGCAATGAGCCTTATCATGGTAACACATGCAGCCCCTGCGGTCCGAGGCATGACAAGGGTTGGTTTGGGCATCATCCTGGAACTCATATCACCGACAACGTATGAGTTGCATGAGGCTGGGCAATTAGTCAGTGAGAGCGCAGGAGAGTGAAGATGAAAATATCTCCCCAACCCCCCTTACCCCAACCCAAGTGCACCGGCAGACAGGGATTACCACCTGTTTGTGTGCCCTTGCCAGTGGGTCCTCCTTTGTTTGAAATTAGGGAAAAGGAGAGAAGCCTTTGATGTGTTTTCTCTTTCAATTGACTCCTCAGCAGCGGGTGCCTGCTCCGCCTGGGAAAGAATATGCAATGCATCTCTTGCTTTTTCAAGTGCAGCCATCCAAAAATTACATATCCATAATAAAAAGGCTTATTTCAACCTTCAATAACCCATTGCAATTCAAATAAGTTGACAAGTTTATAAAGGAAAAACATACTGTGCTGAATAATGCTTCATAATTATCACATTAATCAATATTTGGCGTGGTGGTTTCTAAAAGGGACTTCTAATCCATTGTTGTCATGCTGTTGTTGTTGGATGCCATCTTGCTTACCATATGCTTGAAACCACCTGGGAGGCTGTCTGGGAAGCTAAATGTATATATAGTCTCATTTGACTGGGATGCAAAGGCGTCTCAAAAAGGGTCTGAAAGTGTGTGTAAGAATGCAATGTTGTTGCATAAGAATCATTCAAAATCAGAACACTGTATTTATGCAAGGGAATTTGGGTTTGGTGACACGTGCAGCTTTTTAAAATAAAATAAAATATAAAACAAATAAATGTTATTATTACTATAAGCAATAAATAAGATAAAATAAAATGGATTAAAGACATTGATACACAAACAAGTACGAGTAAAAATGTCTGAGAAAAAATAAAATGAAAACATAAAAAGTTAAAGGTAAAAAAGTGCACATTGTACTACAACATGTATGTGTAATATAAAATATACAGTGGTGTATATATTTTCTTTGGTACAACTTGCTCTTTTTCAGAATTAAATTAAATTAAGATAAATAAAATATTAAATATTTATACAAACACAAGAAGTTAAAAGAATGTGCAATAAAACAAACAATACATAGAAAATGTATGGTTAAATAAACATAGGAAGGTAAAAATATGCACATTGTACTACAATTTGCAACATATTGATTAAAATCTACACAATGGTGTATTGGTATTGATAACATATTAATGCCGAATAACACTTTTTAAGAGGGAGTAGCTGCTCATGATGTATAAAGACTTTAATTTAATTTAAAGAAGAGTTGCTCATCTCCAATGTATTTATATAGACCTAACATGTTTACACGCTAACCGTTCTGTGTCAAATACGGGATAAGTCCAAGGTACAATAACTGCTGCCCCTGACTATCAACCTGATTTAAGTCTGCTGGATCCAGCGTTGCTTACAGAAATGAGGTGGTCAGTGAAGCTTGACAGTAGTAAGGCGCCCTTTACACTAAACTCAGCAGTGTCACACTGACGGCAGCATCTCTCCACCAGCAGTGGGAAATATCAGAGCTAAAGCCACAAGCAGTACAGCTGGTCTGAACAGCTCATAAGTCCTTCATTACGCCAGCTGACTAGGTGTCTTTGTCGGTTCCTGAGCACTAAGTCCTGGAAAGCTGGTAGGAGAGGAAATAGTCATTGGAAGGGGAAGCAACCACACCTGCCAGTCAGTATTG
Source organism: Eleginops maclovinus (assembly GCF_036324505.1). NCBI lineage: Eukaryota > Metazoa > Chordata > Actinopteri > Perciformes > Eleginopidae > Eleginops > Eleginops maclovinus. The sequence continues at coordinate 7,906,691 of NC_086368.1, read as the reverse complement.
ATCAAAGCTTCTATGTCCATTCATATCCCTCTTTGTTGAGGTTTTGTACTGACTCAGACCTCTACAAAGTGTGTGAAATAATACAGAGATTGGCCATTAAAACTAACAAATAAATGTGAGATGTGTGGCAACTAATGAGTGAGCCGTAGAAGAATGTAAAAATCAAACGATCATCAAAGCGGGACGTTATCCTCAGATTCAAATCATCCCCTAGTGTGTCAAAATCCACACAATAATAATGTTAGTTGATTGGCTGAGATTTTCTTCATTTTCTACCCAATTAAGTTGTTTCCAATTCCCATTGTGTGCTATGATTCCTGCTGCTACTGACTCCCTTTAGTTGTCCTGATAGGAATGTAAATGTGAAATGCAATTTAACTGATTATTTTTTGGTAGAAGTAAACAAGTTTAAATGGATTTTCAAATGTTTCCACGTTTCAAAATGTGATGTCACCTTTCATGAGGAAACTGATGACCTCAGTTTACTGTTAACAGGGTCTTCTGGTGGTCAGGGGAGATCAGAACATGCCTGTTGTACGCGCAAGTAGAAAATAAAAAAAATGAGCTAGTAATCATGCTTTTTGGGTTGAAGGGAGGAATATTTCATTGCAGTATGTCTGTTGGTCTCTGTGAATGACTTACTGCCTGTCGCTAAATGGCAACCACTAGCTGCTAGCAGTCTGCTAGGCGTCTACTTAGCTAATTTAAGTCAGGAATTGAATTGGGTTGGCATTTCATAGTTGTACCTTGTATTGTGAATTTAGGATTTTATGTGACAAATAAAGTGAATACAATTCTAATTGTTCTTTATCTAGCACTTATACCTATTTTGTTAGCTTAACCTAAGCTTGTTGACAAAGGATATTTATGGAGCAGCATTTCACTTTTGGGGAAAACAAGTCTGTTTTTCGCAAGTCTAAATTAGCATCCAAATCAATGTCCCATTCAATATAATGTACAGATGTAATAAGGTAAAAAAACTTTCGCTAGCTGGTAACAAGGCCTCACACTTCCTTATCGCCTCCCTATTTCACTAGATGGTCATTTCGACTCCAAAAATAAAAACCAAAGTCAGGGTTTTGAAACTTGGGCGACGTCAAAGAAACTACATCTATCAATTGTTTGCATCTCATGGCTGCACTATAACCAGTTCTCTTAATAAATCTGCTAGACAAACAAGAGCTACCAGAAGTGGGAATTGTAGCTGGTTTCAGCAGTGTCAGCACCTCAGGTAGGGTTAACTTAATCAAAACTGCCACCAGAGTGAGCATCTATTGGATCAGTACCAACATTTAGGATTAATTGGAATAACTTTGTTGACCCTCTGTCTTTCCATCTAGCACCGCCAGGAGGAAAAGATTGTTTCTTTCAACAAGTTTCTTTTCAACCAGATTCTTGCACAAGTATGTACATCAGGCTCAGCTATACTTTGTGTTTAGTGGTAATATAAGCACATGTTAGCATGCTAACACACTATTGTACATGTGTAACCATACTTAACATTAGAACTGCCAAACTGCACTATTGTATTTTTGTCATTGTAAGTATATCTATTTTTGTATGTCTCTTACCACGCAGTGCTTTCTATTTCTTACACTTTGTCAGCACTATGTTTTTTTTTTAGATGCCTAGTGTACAGTACATAATCAAAGAGTTCAAAGCTGCAGGAACACACACATTTTTTCTTTGGTTATGGTCCTTCGGGTTTCTGTTGCTGGCGAATTAACCACATAGGAGGCAGGAGATTTTACCCAAAACAGACTGAAAAGGGTTGTATTTGAATAACACTGTGTCATCACGGCATTGACTTTGAAGATTTAAAAAGAGATTAAATAAAGCGTTTCGGTGCAACTATAAGCAGTGTCAAAAGAGGCAGGATACACTGTCCAGCAAGTCATGGATAAAGGTTTTAAAAATGCATAAAACTGACAAAGTGGCAAACTTTCAAGGAAACCAACAGAAAGAGTACAAGTGAATATGTGTCAAGGACCCTATAGTCTTGCTCCAAGTCATATCTCCTGCTACAGGTGTCAAGTAATGCTTCTCCAGATCCTGGATATGCACTGCAGCCCCGTTGAAGGCAGCTCTCTTGAGTCCATATTAGCGAGGAACACAAGGTTAGCGAGGAAGTAACCAGAGCTGACCTGTTCAGCTCTGTGGGAGATACAGTGAACCAGAACTATGGCTTCACTGCGTGGCCAGTCAGCTGATTAAGCTAGTGTCTCCGGGGGACTGGGCGAAGGAAAAGAAGTGAAGGAATAAAAGACATTGGAAGCTCAGCTCACTCCTGATTATGAGGATGTTGAGGCAACATCAATAAGTAGCTTTGTCTCTATTGATGGGCCAAATTTGTCTGCTGCTTATTCTTTTTTTTTGCAACTTTTTAGAGAAAAACATGCAAAAGTATTCACATAATAATTTGCATTTTATATGATTTAAGAATTTATTTCTTCCTTGCTGAGTCATTTTTATCTTCGGATATGTTTTTTTTGCCATGAGGAAAACCCAACATTTGCCCCTATTTGATTCTGGTTTTCTGGGAGTGTAGCTATGTTTTCAAACTGAATGTATATGAAGTTGGTAATGATATATTAATGTTGTCTACTTTAAGTGCTTTATTTCGTCTGGTTATTGAAGTTCAGCATCATATGTTTGTGTTGTTGTTGTTTTTCCGGAGAAATGTTTGCGTAGCACACATGCAACTTTTGTACAAAAGCCCATTTAAACAGCAACGCAAACTCACATCAGGGAGCTATAATTAAATGGTAATGGTTTGCAGTTCGCTACCTGAATACGATAATAACTTCACCCAGAACAGTTTGTTGTCTGTCATTCATTATAGTCTACCGCAGTCGGAGAGGGCGCCCCCTTCATACACCTAATGACACACTGTGCCGATGAACACCTTGGAGAAAGACTACACAAAAATGGAAAGCATGACAGAGACACCCAGGATGATTTCACTGTGATAATGAATATCATCACACCATAACTCAGAGCGCTACAGCTAAATAAAACTTTTTTGTGTGTGAGATCTCCCACATTGTAGGAACCTACAGAGTTTCATTCGTGTTCAATGCAGTGACCTGCAGGTAATGCATTTTGATGACATCACAGATTACAATGATGGTTCTTTAAGGCTGTGTGTCAACATCTTTTCAGAAAAAAAGTAGCTAAGAGATGGGTTTTTTCACTGCAAAACAAGCAAATAAAGATGAAATGTTGTCGAGTAGTCATCAGGCCATGGTTTAGTGATGACTGAGCTTGTAAACAGAGACAAGAAATGTCATTGAAGCTGATTCTTTGACTGGCTTGACGATCCTATCAAACAAAAGTGTTTCAATTGCTAAATATAAATCTATATATAAATCTATATTATATTCCTTATGTCTGGTGTGGGAGAGAAACTCCCTATTGAGGGAACGTTGGGATTTTAGCCTTTGCAGACCATTTATATGCACAAAAACCTATAACACACTACAGAAAAGAGAAAACCCCAAAAAGAATATTAGGGCCCCTTCAAAAAGTTTTTAAATAATTACTAATAATGTAAAATATATGTTAAATGTATTCACTTATTACATCCAGGTCCAGTTATTTCCATCTGGCTAAACACATCCTTTAAAAAACATTGTATACACAAGCAGAAAATACATACGCTCATTTTCCTCCATTCCAATACACTTAAAATATTTTTCCCCATCAAAAAAACTTGACATACACTACGATAATCCAATGAGGCTATGTTTATGTTATTTATACAAGATAAGGAAATGTAAACCGTGTATTTGAGCAATGCTGCAACCATGCAGCCACAGTATCTCTATATTTCCCTTCTTCAAGCTCTAGTCTTTGCTCGACTTTAATGCGTAATATCAATTTAAATAATGCACGGTTCTGATCGTTTTCTCATGGGAAAACATTTTTTTTTATGGATGAAAATCGTTCTGGTAAATGTCGACATTATATGCCCAGCAATGATTTAGTCATTTACCTGAGTGGTAAGGCTGGAGCTGTCAACGGCTGTGACAGAGTTCCCGCAGCTCGCCCACACCGAGTCATCCAACACCAGCAAGGTCCGCACAGGGTCGGACCCCAGTCTCACACATCTGCAGGAGTCCTGTTCCCAACAATCATCTAGAGGGAAAAAAAACACAACAATGAAAAAACAAAAGCACCGCTCAAAATAAAACAAAGATATCGCACGAGATATAAGAAACACTCAAAATGACTGGCTATTATCACCGCTAGCCTACCAGTTATACTAATAAGCCCTGAACACATGCCCCACTTCTATTTGAACGCTGTCACGTTGAGCGAAGCATTTATATTAAATTCTTCCCACTTGTATCACAGCAAGTTGGCTCGGTGTTTACTTTCAAATTTTTCTTAAAGCTATTTAATGTCGTCGAGCAAATGCTGAAGCATCAGCAGAGAGGGCTTGGAGTGGAGTCTCGTTTGAGGGAAGAGCTACGAAGAACAGGTCGACTAAATATAGACCGGGACTTCCATTTGGATTGCCACACACTGCGAATTACAATGTTTGCACCTTTGCCACCCACATGCTAATAAGTCTGGCGTAGACTTTAATCTACTTTCCACTCAGTTCTCCTTGCGCCCGCTGTCTCGATTTCCCCTTTTTGCTTCATCAGTGGTAAAATGAAGCAGATCTTTTTTTCTTTGAGCTTTAATCACGCCGCAGCTACCACCACAGAAGCACATTATAAAGTGAATTACATAAGCATTTCCATTGCTATGCGTTAATGAAGCAAAATTAGAGAATGGGGTGCAACCAGCCATTTAATTAACATTTTGAGTTGTTTATTTCTGCCTTTCATAGCAGAATAGCTTTACAATGCCTTCTGACTCTACAGGTTAATTGCTTGGCATGTTATAAAGGTCATTTCTTTCCCACCTTTTCAAAATTCACTCTTGTAAATGTCCCTACGGCTCCTTGCAAAGTTCCAAGACCATAACAGCATGTTTACCTCTTTAGCGCAGCAGGGGACCAGGCTCTTTGTACCAGAAACTTTTTGTCTTTTCTTGAAAATACTTACATTGTCTGATGAAATTAGGTCTGATGTGCATATCTAGGTAGCGGAAGCAGCAGTATTCCCAAAGATCAAATGTTTTGGCAGCTGCATACACCTTTCAATACAGCCTTGTCATTTCCTGGTTGCTTCAGACTTGTTTAGAGACAGTAGCACGCTAAGTGAACGACATACATCTTTAACAGATGTGCCGATTTCACAAACATTCCCCGGTACCCTCCAGAGCTTTTTCTCCTGTCCTTTTTTTTAATACAAAGCATGAATAGTAATATTTAATCGGCAGGCAGCAGCTTGCTGTAATTAATCATCCTTTCTGCTTGGGAGGAGAGAGGAGCTCAAGAGGAAGGCAGGCGCGTTGACACACTGTGGCCAGGTAAAAGGAAGCCAGTGATAGAGCTATTGTGCCGGCGCTGGCTGTGAAGACCGCAAACCGCTGCTGAGAAGGTGTTAAGCCCCCCTGGCCTTTTGCAATGCCTGACTAAACATGTCATGCCATCAACCACAAAGTGAAGTGTTATTTTCATACTTACAGTGGGTGGGAAAATCAGTAATGGAAAGCATCGTGTGAAGGTAAAGCAACGGTAAAGTGGGTCTAAGCTAGAAGGTTGAAGGAAAATGTATTTGTTTCCCAAATAATACTAATATGTATTGGCCAATATGAATAAAAAGGTTACCTGCTATGAATGTGAATCTTATCAGTACTGTCACTGTCTCAGTGTCTGTCTTCTTTTTTTTATAAGCCAATATTGTCAGCATTTGACATATTGTCGGAGTGTGAAAAAGTAACACTTTTAAAAATATGTTTTAAGTAACATTATCAACAGACTGTGAAAAGGTAACATTCAATATTCGGTTAAAGACGTTTTTATAATGTATCTACAGTGAAAATAGCAAGATAAGTTTCTTACAGAACTACACATAGGTTTTTCCTCTCTGAATTTATTCCAATAAACAAAAAAAACAAAACAGAACGTGTGGCCCTGTTGGTGGCAAAAAACCCAGATGGAGATTATGGATTTTAAGATAATTAGTTTTATTTCATAGGGCTCTTAGAATTCATTATGCTGCCAAAATCTGGAGCTCCAGCTTTTAGTTAAAAATATAGTTGTTTTTTTTTTGCTGACTGTAAATGTACCAGCAGGGAAGTGAAATGCTTCCTCTGTTTTTTTTAAGAAGCTGGCTATGCTTTACACATCAAAAGCTCTGGTACCTATCTAAAAAAGCTAAATAGAGGACCTTGTACAAATACATACCAAATAAAACACGATACATATAATTAACTGAATAATCAAAACACACACTTTGTCTATTTATGTTCGACTTCCTTTGATACATGCACACCCTATAACAATAAAAGGCCTTATTAAGTTTGGGATTTTGAACTAGGCTCACTGGATGAAGACTATGGCAGCCATTGGCCGTGTATCTCACACAGGATTCTCCTTCATTTATTTTCGCTGCATCCCGGGCTTAGTACTACCCATGATAATTGTGACTGGTTTAAGAATGACTAACAATCTAGAGCTTTTTCATCCCCTATATCAGAATGATGCAGATGGATCTTTCTCTAGTGCTGACACAGCGCTAACCCACTTCCAAAGCATTTTAGCATATAACAGACAATTTCACCATTCTCACATCTCTAATTGCCCTCAGTGATGGAACATTTACTCAAGTACTGTACTAACTGTACTTTTACTTTTAACTCAACTGTATTTATTTTTATAACTTTTTTTTTACTAGCTACAGATATAAATGTAATATAAATCAACTAAAATATCATTATAATTTATTATAGGTTAAGATACCAAGGTTATATCAAGTAAATAAAAGAAAACAACAACAACTTCAACATTGACATAAAATAATGAATAATAAAAACCCAAATATGATGTGTACATATATTTAATCCTGAAATGGGCCATTTAGCCTAATGAGTACTTTCTGTATATTTTGATGGTAATACTTGTGTATCTAATACTTGCATACAGCTTTGAATGCAGGCCTTTGACATGCAACAGAGTGTTTTACACTGTGGTAAAGATCCTCTACTAAAAACTAAATCTGAATACTTTTTCCTACTGTTCTTATAGAGAAGGGCAACATGAAATGTACCGTTTTGATTTCTTCCATAAACCATCATGGTGCCATTCCGGAGGCCTGCAAACAGGAAGCGAGAGGAGTGCTTCAGGCACAGCACAGGGCAGCCCTCTGGGTTATGGAGGGTCAGCAGGCATTGGGCTGTAGTGTCCACACTACCGTAAACAAGTATGCTGGAAGAAAAAAAGCAGCACAAGGCGACGTGATAAATGAGTGTCATTTCAAATGACAGAGTGCCTCGTTTTCATGCAGTTTGATTCAACAGTGCACTTTGGAGCAAAGCATTGTGTATGTGCAACCACTCTATCTTTCTCCTGTTTGAAATGCCATCTGAACTTCGCTGCATCTTATTGTATTCTTCAGAATGACAAATGCTCATGACTGTTGTCTCTCCGTCTGAGAATAAAATGTTAAATAGGATTGGAGCTGACAGTTTTTCCAAGTGCTCTGAAAATTGCTGAAATTGTTTGTTTTTTTATTTTACTGTATGTCTTTTTTTCTTATTCCCTTGACAGATGCTTACAATAAAAAAAAAGAGTCAGCGTAGAAAACCTGCTGACGTTTGGTTTAGGCTGACTAAACACTACTGTAAAGGAGAATTACAGGAAAGTGGTAATATAAAGTCAGAATCTGAAAATAAAGAATATTCTCCTTTTTTTAAAGTCTTTTTTTCCACAGTAACAAGGACAGAAGAGTGAGATTAAACCTTTCCTCCATTACACCGAGGGGATCAGAAGGTTTATTGGATTTGAAAATGAAACTGTGATCTTAGCAGCTGTAGCAGTATTGATGCTGTGTCGGGGTATCAACTCTGATTTCTTGCTTTGATGAAATATTGACAACCAAATCTAAACTGTTAGAAACCTCAGGGGACCGTAACAGAGGATAGAAGATGGGGGGTGTACTAAATAACATTTGTGTTCCCTTTGTAATTCTGCATTTTCAATTGCATATTTTTTATTTCCATTAAATCTCATCTTTATTGATTAGAGACCTTTTTGGGTGAAAAAATCTGTCATCCTTTGACTGGTGGTAAATATGCTGGTAAGTCTAAGGATGTCTGACAATCCGATCAAAAACAATAAGAATATTGTGCCTCCTTGTATCTACAAGGAGCCCAATTACGATGTCTGTCAGGCTAACAATTGTCTTTGGAGATCGATCACCTCTGTCAATTTGTGATTTAATTGAAATCAATAGAAGATCGATGACTTGTCAGTCTCGGATGGACTATTGGCAGGCAGCACGCTAACATTTAAACTGTCATTTCTGAATTTTAACTTTACAAATGTTTACTTCGATGACTGACATTAAACTAATTAGCATCATAATGTAGCTGTGAGGAAGTAAATGTTTTGGCCAGACCGGGTCCAATTGATTATGATCTCTGTCCTCTCCTTTCTTTTATCGCCTTTTTTTTCTTAGTAAAAGTAACAACAATACTTCAGTGTATAATACACGACACAGCAGCTTTCAGGCCGATTCTCTGTTTGCATCCTAAAGTGGGCAGGGCTGCCATTTTTGCATAGCGCTGCTCTCGTCTATACTCATTCTTTAATCACCCAAATAATATTTTTCGCTCATGTATCTCATTCTGTGATTAAACTCTCACCGCCCATCGTCTAATCCAACACAAATGTTGGCGCCGCTCCCTGACGGGGCCTTGTGAACTCCTGCCTCCGTTTCCTCAGTCGGAGAAGGTTCTGGCACATATTCCAGACATCGGATGGCCGAGTCTACCTGCAGGCTTTTCACAGTCCTTGGCATGGGCCTGTTGAGGGAAAATATCTCAATCTGGCCATGCAAGCCTTCTCCGCCAGCCACCTGTAGGGAGAAAAAAAGCTGTTTGAAAAAGGTCAAGACCTCATGTTAAGCTGGACTGACGGACTGAATCACAATGCCAAGGGTAATAACTACTTTAGTGAAACAGAAACAAAAAGAGATAGGAGCAAAACCAGCCTCTCTTTAGATCATGCTTGCTTCTCTGTCTTAATCAAATTCAGGAGTTCGGAGGATAATAGGTCTCTAGTTTAAACATTCTCTACCTGTCAGCAATTTAGATTTAAAAAAAAGCTCAAATCAATTATCCTTTCAGACCTTGTCGTTTGCAGCCCTGCCTCACTTTTTTTTTTTGAATATCATTTGGAATTTTAAATACATGGTGTAATGGATTCACAATGTCATCTCTAGAACATCAAACAATTCTTATAGCGCTGCGATCTTTTCATCAGCCGAGAACAGAGGCTCTTCTAAGTTTCTGAAAGGCTCTGAGTTGCTTATCAATGAGGTTTTTTTTTCCAAGATCAAGTTAGTGGTCTATTGCTTGAGTCATTTAGTGATTACGTAAAAAAAAAATACATTTGTTATTATTTGGACTGATATGTTGTTTTTGATATGTCCAAGGTCAAATTAAGAGCCTAAGATGCTTTGTTAAGTTCCGGCAAATAAGTAAACACAAGTTTCTATAAAGCTGGGAGCTTTCACTGGCTCAAATTGGACCAAATCTCAACCATCAAAGCCTGTACCGGTTTTTGAAAAGGCACTTGTTTTTTCCCTCTAACAAACAGAAAGGCAACCTTGGATGCTATCAGAAAAGGTCCACCAATCATGCCGAGCTTCCCCTGGCAATTCACACCGCACAGGCTGAGTGTTTGCTTCAATAGTGGCTTCATTTCCTATGCACCACATTTAGATTGGTCTTTGTGTAGGCCTGTCTAAGCCAATGCTGGGAAAACGAGGACAGCAGGAGTCCTTCAACCTATCTCTGATGCATTCCAATTAAGGTGGCATTGCTCCCATTCCTAAACAATTAAAGTGTCGCTGTGGGTTTTCAATATGATTTCAATCATTAATCCTGCACAAGGGCCAAGGTGGATGTCCAGACGGAATACAATGTCCTTCTGGGGAAAGGAAGCACGGCTGCTCGCTGCTAGACACCAAAGATTTATTCTCCGTATGAATCACATCGTGTGAATGTGACATGAGCTAAATATAGTCTTTAGCTCTTCTCCTCCACGCTCACCCTTATTTGCATGCAATCATTTGTTTGATTTGTATCAGCGTGCAAAATCTGGACAGGAGCGATCCTGTGGGCTCTTGAGAATGAGCCAGAACAAATAATGGTCTGTTGCACAGGGTGAAAAAAAGATAGGGAGGACTTATCTTGCAGCGAGGAACTTGAAAAAACACGGCTACAAGTGACTGTGTAACCATAGCCAGGGGCAAAGTCCCCCTTACCAAGAATCCCCCATGGTTTATACATTCACCTGCACATCTGTATCCCCTCCACCACTGTCCCTGTCAACGAACACTTTTCCTTCTTTTTATTTCAAGCACCCCTCTCTTCGCCCGATATCTAGTGCCCATACTGTGTCCTGACAAAGTCATTACTACTTATTTAGAGAAATGGAAATGTGCCCTGGACGGATTCCTGCTCTCAGCCCGGGAGAAGCAAAAACTTCATGAACAGTAAACGCTCTTCCAGCATTAATTAGATTGCTTTGGACGCAGTGAGGAAACATGGTAGAAAAGTCATGATGGCACTCTCTGCTCAATTGTATTTGCCACATTAAGCCAAAAACCATGGGTCACCAGATTGTTGATGTGATTGTCTGAAACGGATGCATTTCCCCATCTCCCCATCTCTGATGCATGCTTTGAATCCTTGAATAAGTGTAGAAGAAGAGAATCATAATGGCAGAGCAAATGGAGACTTTATCTGAGAATGACAAGTAGGATGTTTTGGACGTGGAAGGTGAAGGCGATGACTGAGGTATCAGACTGATTAAACAAAATGTCATTTTTCTGATCAAAGCACACAGAAATCCCCATAGCCCATCTCAATTTAACATGATTAGTGTCATCCCTTGTTTGACGAGCCTTCCAGGGAGGAAGATCCAACTCTCCGACGCAGAGCCGCTAATTACTCTGGCTGGATCAGTAAGCCTTTAATAATATTTTTTTTTGTGGATATACATTTTTGCTTTGGTTACATGTTGTAAATTGCTTGAACGTCAGGTGTAGTACAAAAGGGAACATCTTTGTTTAGTTTTTAGTAAGCGGAAATGTTCTGCTGAGTATATCGATTCTAGATATTTGTATTCCATACATGACAAAATACGGTGCATTGAAAAATGGCATAATGAAAACACGCTCCCCTTTACATGACCAAAAACATAAAGTATATAACACACCACAGAAAAGGAAAATGCCAGAAAGCATTATAGGGCCTCTTTGGAACAAATTAATGTTATCAATATGGAAACTGCAGAATGAACTTTTGATGGTAAAATGTACAGGAACCCAAGATGTTGTAATGGAATTGAAAACCTTTTATCTCACTGGTCTAACAAACATCAAGCGGAAAAGCCATCTTTGTCTGTCCAAACGGTGTGGGAGGACAAGTTCAGGGGCATTTAAGTCATCTGTAATAGTTCGTGCTCTGAGAGGGGTTGAAAGTGCAAATGGCCTTTGCTCCTTTAAACACTGATATCCTATTGCCCTAAATGCCCGCTCCACCATATCTCCTTTCCCCATCTGAGAGAGCATACAGTCTTTTTTACGATAACACCACGGAAGCAAAAGTCTGAGACGGCGAGCTATAGTCTGTGTCCGGGAGGACTTACACTGGATTTAGCCACCTTTTAGTTTGAAAGAGGATTACCTGATAAATTGCTTGCCTTCTCCAAAAAGTAGGAGAGACAAAAATTGAAACTTAAAGATTAATAGCAGATTCCCTGCATCATTTTTTTCCACCTGAATTCCCCCTTTTCTAAATCCAGCTAAAATCCCACAAGTCTGGGGATTGTGATGTTTTAGACCACTGGCCTTTATACTGTACTGTAGTAATTCTGTTTCCGAGCGACATTTTACAGAGAAAAGTGGTGCATGTCTCATTCTTAGCCTTGAGATATATTCTTTCGTATATTTAATTTTTAATGAATAGGAGCAAAATGTGGAAAACAACATTAAAATGGTCATGGCAATTGTGGTAAAAGCAAAAAATTATCAGGAACTGTAAAATATGCATTGTTTTGCCTTGTCATTGCTTCTAATAATTTGACATTCAATTGAGAGGTTGGACGTGTGCTTGTGAGCGTGCCTTTGTGTTAGAAGAAAAACACATTACTTACCCAGAAGTAGCCTTGAGGTAAGGAGGTGCTCGCTGCCGAGAAGCCCAACAATGCGCAGTGAACAGGATTGTGGAGGGCCGCTTCCAGCTACAAGAGAAGAAATAAAATAAATAAATAAAATAAATAATTACGGATTATGTATCAAGCCTCAAATAATAATAAAAAACGCTTTAGACACATTTCAGAATGACCACTCCACTGGAACAGACTGGTTACTTTTATTACAATGATTTAAGTGAATTTAAATTTCCTGCAGGAAATAACTGCCTCAGTTTTGCTGTAAACAAGAGTGTTGTCAGTTTGAATAAGGGCGGATAGATTCAACCCACATTATGATCTGTAAAATGGAGGTGAATGAACGTGTTACGAACCACTTCTTAACATTTCTTTTTTGCATGGGTTCATATTTTCAAATGACATCAAAAATACCTGTGGACATTATGTATCTCAAAAGCTATTTTATGTGAAACTAAAAAATGAAGATGCAAGGAAATGAACGTTATTTTCAAATGATTATCTGGAGTTGGGTCGGCAGGGAAGCAATTCCAGCAAACTTCTCTTTCCCTGGCCACATCAACTAGCTCTTTTTGGGCTCTCCCAGGCCAGTGAGGAGATACAATCTCTCCACCAAGTCCTGGGTCAACCCCTTGGTCCTCTTCCAGTTGGACGTGCTTGGAAGACTAGGTGACATCATTACCAGTTGCCAGAGCCACCTCAACTGGCTCCTTTCCACACAAAGCAGCAGCGGTTCTACTCCGAGTCCCTGCCTGGCAGATGCCAGTCATCCTTCAAAGAAAACACATTTCGCCATCCGATTCTTTCAGTAATGACCCAACTTTCATGACCATAGATGAGAGTAGGAACGAAACTGGACCGGTGGATGGAAGACTTTGCCTTCTGGCTCAGCTCTTGCTTCTTAAAGCTTAAAGCGATTGCAGTACCGCTCCCGCTGCTTTAGAGTCTCGTTACTACCAAATCCAAGATAAAAAGACGGCTCATATTTATGTTATTATGGGCAAACACTAGGGCCTAGTTCTAGCTTCCTTTCCAACACATTTTCTTTCACTCCTAGTTTTGATGTAACTTTGAGTTATACTTCTTTTGCTTACCATGGGAAAATACATCTATATTCCTACGCGTTTTTTTTGGCCTGAAAGGTAATGATGGAAGTTTGACATTTACAGTGTACAGGCTGTGGCCGATACATCAACCCCCCTTTGGTGAAAGCTGCTCTTCTTACCAGCAGTTCGTAGAGTAGGAAATTATTATTATTTTGGTAGTTGCTCGCTCAGGGTTGGGTCAGACGGAACAGCTAATTGTACGTTTTTGGTTGGTGGGGGGTGAGAGCAGGAGGAGAGAGTGAAGAGAGGGTCAGCGATGAGCACCACACGTCTTTAACTGTCGTCCTCCGTGGCAGAAAGCATCAATCACGGGTAATTTATAGCCCTCTCCTGCCCTCCCTTCTTTGCCTCTTGTTGTGTGAGTTTGTAAACACTAAACCAAAAAAAAAAAACTGTCCAGATCACTGCTTTCCCAATCTGCACTGCGAGGTTGTTCCGCACTCCCTCTGTCGTGTCTGTCCCCATCTATTCAAATTCACAGATGCATGGCTCGTCCTCTCCATCAATCTCCCAGTTCCCATTTCTCATTCCTATCTTTAACTCCCTTTTTTTATGTTGGCTCTTTTTACACTGTCTCTGTCTGGATTTTTTTCCAACTCCCCTTCTGCCAGCCCTCTGTCAAGTGCAGTGAAATGTTTTTTGATAGGTAATTAAGCAGCAGCCATAATAGTGTCCATATGGAAGACTGTGGTTAAGAGAGAAAGAGTGTAGCGGTGCACCAGTGGGACTGGAGCACTATGAGGAACGTGCTGGTAGTTCAATGCTGTTTGGATTTTATCAGTCACCTGAGACTGGCAGGCATTGTAGGCCAATCTTCTCAGAACTAGATTGCTTTATATGTTAGCACTCTCTGGAGTCAGTCTGGCAATACTAGTGGGATCCATCCAGTCCATGAGACCGTCCCATCACAACTTTATATATTGTAAAGCAGGATTGTGCATCGGAACCATCCAGATAAAGAGATGTGTAAATGAAGAGGCTTGCTCCTTAATAGATATCCACCAAGAAAGTGATGCCTCCTCTTGTAAAATCATCAGGGGTTTAAAGGGGACATCTCATTTATTATGTTGTACCACTATAATTAGATAGTTGCTAATGGCAGCCAATTATTCTTAAAACAGCACTTTTCTTTCCTACAGGAAAATGTTTAAAATCTACAAAATGACTTGAGCATGAAACATGTTTTCCATATTATAAAATTTGCAATTTACATTTTGACGCCTAAATTGAGCAACATGTTGTATGCTCACTAGGCTTAAGGTATACAGGTTTACTGAGGCAAGGATGCATTGTATCCCCATTAAGGTGCAGGCAGAGACTATGATCAATACAGTAAACCGTTGGTCCACTTATTGAACATCTTTAAACAGCCGACAGAAGGATCCTAGGTGAACAGAACAACAGAGCCTATGCGGATCATTTCCCATCTGCAATTGTGCAAATTATTTTGAAAGACACAAAGGAAATGTGCTCTTGAGAAATGACCATCTCAGTCACGGGCCTAATGCTAATAAGGTATCACTGAGGCACCATTTAGAAATCAATGAGATCCAAGCTTTCCTGAAGTAAATTGTCAGTCTTGTTTATAGCGTTAAGTAGGTGTGTATGTGTGTGTGTGTGTGTGTGTGTGTGTGTGTGTGTGTGTGTGTGTGTGTGTGTGTGTGTGTGTGTGTGTGTGTGTGTGTGTGTGTGTGTGTGTGTGTGTGTGTGTGTGTGTGTGTGTGAGTGAAGTTGAGAAGCTGAAGCGATTCCCAGGTGTGGAGGCAGGATGAAAGAGGAAGGTGAACCTGTAAGCCGGCTGAGAGAGGTTTGATGGAGGACTTCAGGGAGCATGGGTAGGAAAAGGGAGGAAACAGGCAGGTGAGCTAATTAAAGCGAGATTTGTTGATGTGATGAGAGGGCGGCCTCCCAGCTGCTGGTTACCAATGACCCAATGGTCGACAGAGAGTCCGCCCAACCCATTACCCCAAGAGGCCGCCAGCCCATATGCTGGTTCCAGTTTAGCAGAGGAGCATCTTTTCCTTTCCTGGAAGATAAATGTAAAATGTGTGTAATTACACCTATTCCTGTAAGAAATAATGGATGGGACCAATTATCATGAGTCTCTTTTATCTACTGTGGACCATTTGTGCCTAGTTACGCCATGGATGTATGAAGATAACTCTATACAGTGTTGCAGGGGGAGCGTAGTTCATTCCTATTAGAGTTATTCACCGGCGCATGAAACCATAAAGGCATGACTCTTTGGATCAAAAATACCTGGATCTGGGTAAATAAATCATGCACATTGGCTTTACCTAAGCCCTGCCGACGTCCGGTCTCAACTTGGTCAAGTAATTGGAGATGGGAAATAACTCTGGTTTCGGCTTGAAGAGCATTTTACAACTTTTAGGCCGCAATCATTTAAATAAGGGATATTCAAGTGTTCAGACATTGAGGTTGGTTTAGATTTTTTTTTAAAGGATCCTCTGATTTACAGATGTCTCTTTCTCAATGTAAGTCAATGGGATAAATATGTTTGGGCACAATGACATCACGGACTGACACAGAAGTTGTAGTACCACAGCTTGGCCATTACAAAAACCCCTGGCCTCCTTGGGCTTTAGTTACACACACACAGGCTCTGTAAGCAAACAAATAAATAAGTGGTTATTGGTGGTGGCCTGATACGACACGGTAAGGTTTTGATGATTTTGGTCAGGGCAGTGTCCCCTTGGTAAGACTGACTTCCCCAAACTGAATCACTGTTGTGTTACTTCCCAAGGCTACTCAAGTGCAATGATTTCCCTTAAAGCAATATTCCACTGTAAGCAATGTTAAAACTGCCCTCAAATATGTGAGGGATTCACCACGAGATTAGATTTGTGACAACTGCTATTCAAAAAAAGGCTCCATACATCATATCTACTAGCGATCCTTAATGCTATCAATGACAAGACACACTGCAGCCGGGTGGCCTCCCCCATGCCTATCTAATGGATTCCATTTATTGGAAAGAGTTCTCTATAGTCCCTTTTGAAATACTGCTTTAAATGAAACCCCCTGAGCAAACCTTTTTTCACTTTTCAAACGAAAAAAAAACAGTGTTTGCAAATGCTATATATTGGACTGCATAGCCTGCTGAAAATCTAATAACACAAACAATCTCCATAGCTGATACACATACAGAGAACAGGGTACTGTATAAGACCAATGGAAAGGGAATATGGCTGGGTTTTTTTTGTAATTCCATAGTCACAGTACCTTCCCCCAATTCCACATACCAACAATCTTTCACACGCACTAACAAGCACTAATAGAAAACTTTCACTGTTTATTAACTGGTAATTGACTGGTTCTGGCGTTCCCTCCCCACTGCAACCCCACTGCCTAAGGCTACAAGGCAGGACGGCCGCAGAGTGAATTCCCAGTCAACCTAAAATAAGTTACATCCAGAGCACAGCTACAGGTTATGCACACTAAACAAGCCACTAACGTGGGAGATTTTGCAAAGTTGCTACTCTGCTTATCAAGAAGGCAGGCTCTGATGGAGAGTGGCATTTCTGCATTGGTTTCCTTATGAAATACATAATAATGGTGAGTTTGTTAACCACGTTTCGTTTTGATCTGACCTTTAATGTCAACATTAGTTTGTTTTGGAAACTTGTTCTAAAATGTCCAGTTAATATTCTTTAACCATGGATGCATTTACATAATAAAGGAACAGAGTAAGAACCAATCTTTAACATTCTAGAAATGATATGTTGAAAATATATCTGTAAACATTACAGTAAAAACTACAAACTGCATGCTTCAAAAATGATCGTACTGAAAAGACTGAAACATTGACTTTAATTAAATATATTATGTCAAAAAATGTCACTACTGTATTACGTTGGTTGCAATAATATCAAGTCTAAAGACAAAATATTTAGGTTCAACTTAATATTATTGCTTTCACCTAACTTAATACAGTTATGTGACATCTGTTGATATAATACATTTAATTAAAATCAACATTTCAGTTTGTTCAGTGCAGCTGGCAATTAAGTGTAGATACAGTGTACAAAATGCTACATAAGCCCTTCTACAAACACACACACTGTTTGTGGACACACACAGTAATGTCACAACCATATGGGGCAACAAAACCTTGTTTGCTCATTATCTGTTTTCCAATACATCACACACTCCCATAATGAACCTAATACAAAAGGACAACAGGATCAAAGTTGGAACTTGCTTTTCATGTTATGATTTCATGAGCTCGATGTCACCCTGCGATTTAAATTCCAGCAGCATCTACACGCACAGATCAAAGGGGCCAACCACCTGCTGTGCTTGCAGGCCTGCGTTACGTTCAGAATATTCAAAGTCATTTGAAGACAATAAGATTAACCTATCTGCACGAGAGGGCAGAGTAGAAAGTCAGATTTTTAACTCTTGATTGGCCTCTATCAGGTCCTTTGGAGGTCATAAGGACCTGCGGCAAAACCATATGGCTATCAGCTTATTATTCAAACTGGCTCAGGATATTTCCCTCCATTTAATAGCCACTGTCTGTACAGTAACGATTCCCTGTCTCCCCTGGCTATGCCACAGATCATATCAGCAATAAGTGGAATGAAGTTGGAGAGTGGTTTTGCATATCGCTGCTCAGAGCCACAGCCTGACATTGGTACGACATCACAAACTGAACACACACACACACACACACACACACACACACACACACACACACACACACACACACACACACACACACACACACACACACACACACACACAAAGCAACACCGCTGACTCCTGCGGCCATGGCAGTGCCAACTCTGGATGAAAGCCTGTGTGCTGTCCCTGCATTAATGGGTTCAAAAGAAGTCTGTGGGCCAAAACTTCTATGTGTGTAGTCAATCACCTTCTCGATCTTCACTTCCCCTATTTTTTGCCAGAGACAGGAGACATCCGCACCAGGCACAGAAAAGGCTTTGGGTGAGCGATCGTTACCCACCTCAAAGACAGAACCTGACACAACTGTTTGTCAACATGAGGTACTAAATGAAACCCCGGCCACAAGAGTGGACACGGCTTTCTACAATCCTTAATATCAGATGGCAGGAGGCGCAGAGACAAAGGGAGCTTGGGTGCCAGCTCAGTATTAGCCATGTGGTGGTTTGAATGAGCTTGCCAAGGAAGCTCTGCACATCAAGGAGCACCTCCCAAATTTGAATATTCCCCCACAAAATCATTGGATCCTTATTCTGTGGTGGCCTGTTTGGCATGACATAAGACAAACACAAATCGCAACTGTTTCAAATATAGTAATCTGATTGTTCAACCTTTCCTTAAGCCTGGATTTTGAAGATTTAAAAGAAAATAGTTATTTCACAGACATTACTTAACCTTGTTGTTCGTATCAAACACTGAATGACAAAACTGAAACAGACACATTTGTGTTTGCTTTCGTTCCATAAACAGCTCTCAACACTTTCTAAATTGCATAAAAATCCACATTAGCACCTTCTTTAAAAAAAGAGCAGAGACAGTTAAGACAACACGTCCTTAAATCCTTCAGCACACAATAATACATTAAGCAGCACTTAGAGTGGTAGTTGTCCATGTCTTGAAAGCAAGTAGCAGGACGACTAATTAGCCTTGCAGAGAATAAGGAGGGAACACATCACTGCAACACACAGGGTTGGTTTGTTCACAATAAGAGATCAAAGACGAAAGAGCTTTCTTCCCTTTTCCCTTACAGTTGATGCATATTTTGCCTATAGTCCTCTCCACATTGATGTATAATCACAGAGGAAGAATGTGACCGAATTAGCACATTTAGCAGATCTGCAGGATTTCCCTTCTGGGTGCATAATTTGTTCCTGCATGCTATCTTGACAAGTACAGAGTGAGCAGAAACCCTGGGCCAGAGAAGGAGGACTCTACTCTGAGGCATTGCTAGAGTGTCTATGATTCCCTGTAATTAGTATGTTAACTGTCACAGCAACAGATCAGGCCCTCTGCAAATGACCTCGCTGTCAAGTGGTGGGTGTGTCTGCCTTGCTCATGCATACACAGGCACCATACTGCCCTCTGTTGGCAGGGAACGTCATAAAGAAATGCACCCTTTCAATGTGGCACACAGCATAGTGAGTCACGCTTGTAACTAACATGTAATTTCCATGTAAATTGGGATAAGACAACTGAACTTGCATGCAGTAAATGGATCTCTTTAGTACACCCGAACTGTGAAAATCAGACTCCGCAGTTAAAAACCCACCTTGATCCTGTCATTACAACAGCAAATTAAAAATCCCAAATCCTTTTTACAATCCCTGTTCCAGCTGTTTAGTAAATTAATTAAAAGCTTAGGTACACGGGATGTAATGACATGACTTCATCAGCATGCTGATGCTAACACACTCTCTCGGGTATCTGCATTATTTATTTCATCACACCTCTATTCATTGCAATACACACACCAGCAAACACATTGCTGTCCAGGGATGCCAAAAAGGGATGCTGTACTGTTGGCAGTCATTCATACTGTAAGAAGAAAAAGAAGGTGGAACCATACATCAGCTTTGAATACATGCATAGAGACATATGTTATGAGAGGTGCCAGGGAGCAGTTGGTGGTTCAGTGCCTTGCTCAAGGATACATCTACAGTTCACAGGAGGTGAACACCTCTCCAGATCCCAATTCAAACTCCCACACACAATATTTTTGGTCCGATCAGGACTTGAACTGGCAACCTTTCGTTTCCCAAGCAAAGTCCCCAAAGATTGAGCAACTGCTACCCCCAACTTCTACTATACTTCTTTGTGCTCCACTTTGTTATTGCTAACATTGTCTCTTACATATTGGAATATTTAAACACTACAAACTCCATACACTAAAACATTCAAAATGTGGATACATTAAACTTAATTAAAAAGGTCTGTTTGTGTGAATTTTCTCTTCAACAACCTGGTAATAACAGCATGTCAGTCAACATTTACACCAGGACTCACCACCCGCCGGACATTTCTGCCTCTTTGGTTCTATCATCTAAGTTCCCTGCTGGGATTTATCAAAGGAGGCAGCTCAGCTGGCAGTTGCTGTACCATTACTTGAGTTTAAGGCAGATTAGGCCAAGTAGAGATCGAGATCTACAAAGAATAAAGCTTGACCTCTGCTCACTCTTGGCATATGAGCCAAGATTTTGGCAACCATCACAACTCTTCTAAAGTTGTTTTTCTCCAAATGCCAAAGTTTGATTTCTAACCCTGACCTCAGTAAAAGGTCAGTTTAGATGGGAAGTCTTAAGCAGTCAGAGCTTGTGTGCTGTCACTGCCCACTGTATCGGTGACAGTGACACGGTTGCCGTGTCTGGAATGGGGGCTTGGCTGAGCTGAGCCACGCTGACCAGAAGGACCAGGCTGTATCAGCTCCAGCGACAGGTCTGCTAGGATCCAGATTGACACTTCCTCCTGCATTCTCACTTTCTGAAAGCCAATAGCTTTTATTCCCCCTTTGAACTCAGAGGTGACCAGCAGTGCTCTATTTTTGTGGAAACAAGTTATTACTTTGTGGATTTAAATCGAAGGCATATTAGTAAACACATTTGTAACAAGTTCCCTTAATTAAGTAGCTGATGGGCATCCACTGATGGCAGGATTTGAGCATCATTTGTGAAAATGACGATGAAGCCAAATAGAGAAATAAAGCATGGCAGAGGCAGCATTGTTCGTCGTCATCATCATCATCATGATTCATTTGACCCTGATAATCACATACTAAGGCATATCCTAGAGGAAGGAAAAATAAATGATGAGGCTCAGGTTTGAGTGAGAACAGTGCAGTCTCCAAACAGTCTCGATTATAGACACATCCTGCTGTTAGAGTTTTTCCGTTTGCAAGAAGGATATTACTGCAGAGTTAGAAAAAGGCAATACACATTAGAATACGTTTAATCCATGTCGTGGCATCCATTCTTGACAAAACAGAGAGGTGGCTGATATATGCTACTACGAAAAAGGTATAGCAAACGACCTTCAAGAAAAACAAAAGAGAAGCATTGCATATGGGGTCAACTTGATGGCTTTACCCACACAAATTAGAATAAAAAGCTGATTAGAGCGGGAAGAGGAAATAAATCAACAGCATACCGTCCTTTTTAATCGATATTTCATAACATACATGTCTCTTCTTTGACACACATGCAGCCTTCACAATGTGAACAATTTCCTTTATCATGGCTGTAAAAGCCAATGCATCACGTGTTTGTAAACCTTCATCAGACAATGCTCTGCACACAGCATTGAGTGCAGTGTATTTGCTGCTCAACGAGCTAATTCCTGTGTATGCAGTCGCTAGCTGAATGTGCAGTGCTGCTCTCTTATCACTCCATCAGAGGGGAAGATGGATGACACAGTGCGAGAGAGCAACATGCACTACATGCCCCAAATGCACCGGCTAGTCCAGTAAACAAGCACAGACCCCAATGACCCAGAACATTGTGATTTCACCATTATGCCAAAGACGGAAATGACTTATGGAGTGTTTAAGGATTGCAATTCTGATTCAAACTTACACCAAAAAAGAAACATTGTGAATCAGAAAACATAGATAAATAAATAGTGATCTGTGTGATCTATGTAAACGAGGGGAATGTAAAGGGGGTGAGATGTGACCGGGCTTTGCTGTTTTCTGAGCGGAGACACCGAAGCTAATCCGCTCAGGGAAAGAGAAAGGAAGCTAACCCTGATGCAGCCCAAACCCCTTTCCAGTTTGTCATTCCGCACTTCAAAGCATACATGATGAAATCCCCCAAGGTATTATAAGAGCTCTGGCATAGCAGCCATCCGCTACCCTGTCCTAGCTTAATGCCTCATAAACGGAGTCTGGAATCATGTCTCTTTACTATTTCAAGAGTCCTTGTAGCCTTGGATCTTAAAGAACCTTTTAGAGTTGCAGAGGAAGAAGTATTTTACTTCTGGGGAAGATATGAGGCGTTTGTGAATCATGCTTCCGAGGGAATCCTGTCCACTCACCATAAAATACTGCACATACAATATGCACCTGCTGGAGGATGTTTAGAGGAACCAGGCATTGATCTTCTTGCTGAATGAGTGCTTTTTACAGGAATACAGTGCACAAGAAAATATGTGTCCTAGATAGGGACAGGCACGTAATATAAGCCATTCGGACTGATTTAGTGATGCCATTGGATGGCACTTGTCATGCAGCTTGTTGAGCTGTCTGATTATTTATTTTTTATATATTATTTTTTATAAAAGGTTTCCACTAGAGAATGATTTTGAGATTGGTAAATCAAGTGTTTGATGTAGTATGCTACTAATGATTACTATTCATAAATACTAAGGGCTATAAATATATATTTATTTTTTAATCAGCACCAAAGCCGACGGTGACATTTTGAAAATTGCTTATTTTCAGAGTTGATTCGCGATTGAGAGCTGCTTGCTAGCAATGGAGAGTGCGCAGGCCAAAGCAACAGGGTCTGCCTCTTGAATCCCGAGAAGTTAAGAGACTCGTGGCAGAGTTTTGAAGTTATGCAGCCTCTGTCCTCTGTGGAATCGCCGGCTTTTAGAAAGCTTGTTAGCTAAATCCCCATTAACACACCAATGACAAGGTGAGCTAACGTTGCCATAGAGACTCCTTCATATACAGCAGGTTACAGGGCCGTGCAGAGGCTCCACTAACATGTTATTAATAACACACAGAGACGTAACGTTACCGCTATCAAGTATTATTCAGCCCACTTAAACGGAGCATGAGTATAATTTCAGCATGTACTGCCATAGATAGCTGTAATTAATGAGCTGCAATAAACTACATTTTAGCATTTAAAGCCCTACTTTTGTGGTTATTTCAGAGAAAGTAACTCAAAGTAATGCAAAAGGAGTGTAACGCATTACATTTCAGAGACAGCAATAATGTAATGTCACTTTGACAGCAATAAGTTATATGTAATGTGTTACATTTTGGAATTAACTTGCCCATCACTACTTGTTTTGTACGAACTGTAACCTAGAACCAAGTATTACATATTAACATTTTTGAAGAAATGAAAACTAGCTCAAGTTTAGCGTTTTTTCTTGAAAAATAACTGAAAATGGTCAACGACTCATTTTCTGTCAATTATTTTACTTATATATGCCCTAATGTTTCAGCACTGGTGTGTTTTGGCATAGTGCTGTATGCTCACATCAGTGCACAAATAACAAGTCTAAATTTGGATTCAGATTGCTTTATAGGATTATTATCAAATATTCACATACACTCTGAGCTGACATCACTCCAGATAAAATCAACATAACACAAGGACATTCCACTTGAGCAGAACATTATATGAATTATTCCATTTAACCGCTGATTCTAATGTAGATTCTGGTTTAGCTGTTATACTTTCTGCTATAGTATCACTTATTAATCCTTTAACCCAACTATCTCACACCATCCCTTTAGGCCGTCTGCCAAACCTGCTCTGTTTCATCTCAGAAAATGGCAGGGAGGGCAAGGAATCGGAGCGTGCGCTGACTCTTTAAACAACAAGGACCATCAGAATGCGGTTTGTCTATTAACCACGATACTGTGATTCTGTGTGAGGAAGAGAAGGAGAGGGAGAAAATGAAAGAGATAAATTGAAAGGAGTCCGTCGGCCCCCGCTGTTCTCACTCAGCAGACTCACGATAAGGTTTATCTCCGCTGCCTAACGAGTTCGCCCTGCAGTAGGACAGAGTGGACCAGGGCGCACAGAGCTGCACACAGCCAGCGGTGGGTTGAGCTCCCTTAGGTGACCTGTGCGTGTTGTTCATGCTACGCTGCTTTGGAACTTTATTTTCTGAAGGAAATGGCTTTGGCCCCTTCGGCCACATCTCTTTTAATCTGGGATTTCTTTTTTCGCCTTCTTTTCTTCATCCTTTCTACTCACTGTAACTCAGACTGCCAAGAGAAGCTGCGAGAGCTGGAGAAAGAGATGCTGCGGAGCTTTGGCACAGAGAGGCGTGCGTGTGTGTCCCAGAGGCGATGGCTGAGGCAAAGATGGAGACACAGAGAGTGTGTGTGTGTGTGTGTGGGGGGGGGGGGGGGGCTGCTGCTGAGTTAAGCCCCTAATCACAGTCTGCTCTGCATGAAGGACTTAAAGTCACTCCATTTAATGCTACCTTCTCTTTAGTGAAAGGGGGGGAAAAAAATACTACTACTTACCTCCACAGCTTTCAGATAGCCAGGCCCCCCCACTCCTATCATAAACCCACTCTTGTGATGCATACGAATTCACAGCTATGGCACTTATAGGCCAACATATGCAGAGGAACATGCCATTCAAGCAGAGAGGCAGGAGAAGCGTATTTGAATTTATAATTTTACTCAAAGCGATGTTAGCATGAACGTTTTGCAGGGCTGTACAATTGCTCGGAATTTTGTAAAAATCGCAATATGGACTAGTGCAATATTCAAGTTGCCAGAAGCACAATATTTGTTAAAAGTCAAATATTTGATCAAATACCTTTTTGAACGAAGTATCGTGCTGCTACAGAAATATCCCAGCCTATAAATCATATTCGGCAGACTTAAAAAAACATCTCTGTCTGGGACAGATTGACTTAAAAAATGACACCATCATGATGTTATATATTTTTTCAATAATAATGAGAATGATGATTCTAAAATGACCTAACCCCCAACCCTTCCAATATCTCGAATGATTTTATAAATGTATATTTGTATTTTTTATTTATTCAGAATCATGAAACCCTAATGTTTCTCTCTAGAACTCACGTTTTTTTGTTTATTTTAGTACTTTTTGGGCCATAAAGAGTATAAAAGGTAAAGACATATGGGACGAAACTGTGTAAATAGTCCCTGACCTACATGTCCCCTGCACATGAAGAAGAAGAAGAAGAAGAAGAAGAAGAAGAAGAAGAAGAAGAAGAAGAAGAAGAAGAAGAAGAAGAAGAAGAAGAAGAAGAAGAAGAAGAAGAAGAAGAAGAAGAAGAAGAAGAAGAAGAAGAAGAAGAAGAAGAAGAAGGGAAATTCAGGTTTCCACTGTTTCTTTTCACACAAGCACATGCACACGCAGTTGTATATTCACCTACAATTCACACACAGTTATATGGACACATGCACATGCAACGAGAGGATACAGATCGGAGAGTCAGCCAGTCTAACCGGCGCCAGGGAGCAGTTGGGGGTTTGGTGCCTTGCTCAAGGGCACCTCAGCAGTGTATATGAATCTATGTTGTATATCTTGTATTGAGTTTGGTAAACATGTGTATACAGGTCTGCCTGAGGTGTCCTATCATGGAGACTTCACTTAAGCACGTACACCATGCCTCAACTGCTGGATTTCTAAGAACTCAAAAGCATAGTGACCCCAGAACAATATACACCAGCCGATAGAGCCCCGGTATTTAGGCCTCCAGCTCTACCTAAACAAAACTGAACTAAACAGCGGCCCAACTCACTCTATTCTGAAAATTGTGAGCATGCGTTACTGGTCTTATTAGCAGCGACAAATGAAGCCAGTTCATGGTAAACCATATTTGCTAGCAATGTGGCTGCATGCCCTTCTCTGGCATGTTCAGGTGCTGCTTCATTTGTTTGTGCGGGAAGTGGAGAATCTGAGCAGACCCTCAGAGACTGCCGGGTCCCACTGGCTCCAAATACAGTAATTGACTTGGCTCTGCTTCCAGCCAGGTGTAACACACATCCGGAATGTCGGCGAGGTCTTTTGGGAAATTCCCCCCTTCCATGTAAAGGCTACACTTTC
Organism: Eleginops maclovinus; assembly: GCF_036324505.1. Lineage (NCBI taxonomy): Eukaryota > Metazoa > Chordata > Actinopteri > Perciformes > Eleginopidae > Eleginops > Eleginops maclovinus. The sequence continues at coordinate 7,880,535 of NC_086368.1, read as the reverse complement.
CTCACCTTCAGCTGCTGTTCCACTTCACCTTCTTATCTCGTTCGCGTGGCCGGCAGACTTTGGGGTTGGCGAATAGGTCTTAATCTAATGTTGGAACATTGATTTATGCTTGGGTGTCCCACAGCCATTAAGATAATTGCATGATCACTTTATAACATCCTCCCCCGGTGGCCATGGTAATTTGGCGCCCCCCACCACTCATATTGCTCAGAAAGACCTGTAACCACATTATAGAGGTAGAGGTATAATGTGGTCGGAAATATTATCTTTCAGCCCCTACAAATTGATTTTATACCATTTCCACTGACTTCTAAAAACCCTTTTAGTCTATCTCTCACCTGTGCTGACCATTTGATCTATTGGAGGCTTCTAGGTCTTAACAGCTTGTATTGATCGAAATTCTTCAGTCGGCATCTTAAGGGGATGCTCTCGTGTCACCTTGCACTTCCAGCAGTCCAGGTGTTTCTGAGTGAGATCATTGCTGAGACGATGTATTTTTAGCTGTTAGGCCAAGACAAGGGGGCTTTGATTGCCTTCAATGGGAAATGACTGTGTTAAATGGATCTATGATCTCTTTCGACAAAATCTTTCTTTGAAATAAAGATTCCAACACCATTGCAGACTAATGGCTGCTTAAGAGGAGAACTAAGCGTTGGTGAAAGTCAAATCGCTTTGAGGGATTGAGCCAAAGGGAAACACTCTGCTTCCTGAGTATCAGCACTCATCTCAACAAGATGCAGTGATGTGAGACTTCAAACTGACAGCAACAGTAAGATGATCCAAAGAAAAAAATGTCATCTATTCCAGCCATCATTTATTCTTAAAAACTTTAACGGCTATTTTTAGTATTAGTATTCATATGTATTGTTGGGCATCCACATACATTACATTGATAACTTCTTAAAAAGTGCTTCACCATTTTGAGTTTTAGTGTCATACTTCATTTTTTAATTTGAGCTTATTTGTATTTTCATAGGTTTAATCTGTACCAAGACATATCAGTAATGTGTCTAAACATCAGAGGTTTTGCTATACTGTTGATATTGAAATAGCTACTAATAAATTATTGTGAAGGATTGCAAATGTATAATGATTTAAATCTCTTTTTAAAAGCCATAAGTTGTTGCTCTGGCAAACGTTTGTGCTTTTAAAGTAAATTATAACACAGTTTCTATAAAAGGGGCCTATTATTCAAATTTTCAGGTTCATATTTGTATTTTGCGTCTCTACTGTGACATGTTTCCATGCTTTAACGTTCAAACAACTTTCACCAGCCAGTCTGCTCTGATTAGTTAGCTGGCCGGCTCTGTTGTGATTGACCAACCTTCAGAGATGTCTCACCCCTAAGTCTATCAAATGTGTTTGAGCGCTAGCCAATAGAAGCGCAAGTGTTACATAGTGATGTCACTATGTTACAGAACTAAACAAAGGAGCCGAATGGAGGCGTTTCAGGCAGTGGGATAGTGTGTGTGCGATAGAGAAACTACCTCTGGAGGGAACTTTGGGATTTAGTCTTTGCAGAACATTTACATGCAGAACAAACCTATATACTGTAACACATTACAGGAAACCCAACAAGCATTATAGGGCCCCTTTAACGCATGTGCATAACATGCAAATATAGAAAAACTGTGGGGTTCAAATGTCTTCCTTTAAAAATAAATAAAAACATGTATTTACTGTTTGAGAGTTAATATGACATAGACCAATTTGAGCTTCAGACTACATGGTCTTTGAACAATGCTTGTTGTTTCTGATGGAGGCGGTGGGTTTACCTTTCTCTCGGGTGACTTTGTAGCAAACACAGGCATGTGACAGGCAAGCAGCGGACACGTAAACGGGGCCATGGTCTTCCCTTCGTCCTCTCCACACAACCAGCCTGGTGAATTCTCTGCTCCTGAAATAGAAGAAAGAGAGAATTTCTTATGACAACATTGTTTTGATATACCGACTAGTTTTGTTGCTGTGCTTACTGACATTACAGATCTGACCCTCACAGTGAGCCAAGCAGTAAGCTCTCCTTCAAGTTGTCAAAACCACCTGAAATAATTATACAGACATTTTGCCACCCCGGGAGTGGGTTATGAATGGTGTTATTAGCGTGTGGAAGTTTTAATCAGCCAGAGGCTTATTCCCTGTTGTAGAAGGCGAAGCCAGGTAGTGCCAACACAAAGCCTCAACAGTGATTAAAGCTGCACTTAATCAACACTGAGAGTCACTCCCAGCAGGAAAAGTACAACTGCTGGATTTGAGTAATAACAATGGATTTGCCTGGCGAATGCAGCATCATAGCTCAAAGCCTTACAAACAGGTGCACCTCTGACAAGGCACAGGGCAAATCTGCCAAATACTCCCCATTATGTAATTGTGTAATCATAAATTTAAATTTACAGAAACTAAATTGGGCGGGAAACTTAACAGGTTGCTAAAATTTCCTTTCCGGTTTGTTACCATACGTTACTCTGGAATAAGCAAGACTTTATAACTGTCGTTCGCCTCCGAGGCAGTGTCTTAGGGGCATCATGCTCATTTGCGGCATAGTAAAAGTGGACTTTGTTTGATTAAGAGTATTGTTTGTTAAATCTTTCTGTGTGTTGCAATGTGAGGTGTAGGTGATAAAACATCATGACAAGAAAAGGTTTTCCTTCAACAAAAACCAGTCCTTTTTATTTCCTAGCCTTTGACAAGAACTGGAACATAAATTACATAATATCAATCGCTCTTTCCACAGGTGCTGCTCTTTCATCAACCAGGAAACAAATGCCCCTTCTCCCTTCTCTTCCCAGTCATGTATAGCTGATTGCCCACATTCCCAAACTAGTCTGGCCAATGGGGTCATCGCTCTGAAAGGATAGTGAAGAGTTAAACAAAAATACACATTGCTTTCAAAATTTAACAAAACCCTCAAGGCCTAAGTACATTCATTATCTGACCTTACAAAACACTGTACATTCAAAACGAATGAGATCTTAACAAAACGGATAGTTTTTAACTTAATTGGCACGCCTTACATCACACACTTTTTAAACCAACCACAGCCAAGACTCCACCTACTCAGAACACATATAAGCAGCAGCTTATTTTGAGCACTGGCACAAGATGGCCTCCAGGGCTGAACAAAGGAAATGGTAAATCAAATTGTGATTGTGTGGCTTTTGAAATGAAATACATTTAAATACACATCATCTTTATTTGCCTATCTATATTATGAACTTTATCTTAAATAAAGACAATTCTTCAAGAACATTTGCCTACCTTTGTTAACAAAGAAACACATTTTAGGGAGTGTTTGCTTCCTCACAATGTGGAAAAAAGGTGCGAGGAACACTGGAGGGCCAAATAGATGATCTTTAACTGACAGAAAGCACCACGGCTGTAAAAGTGGTCTTACTTCTCTTTTGGATCTCTTGCAGTTGTGGGAAGATACTAACTAATGAAGTACTGTATTTACTATAGTGCTTAAATATCTTTCCTACTCCGACACAATTTGGATGGAAATATTCAATAATACCAATAATATGGTAGGAGTGGCTCAGCCAGAGGCCAGACAGCTGATCGGGATTAGGTAATCAGGCACTGATTAAAGTCATGGTCGTAACCTGGTTCTGGTCTGTTACAGTAGACGGGGTCTGAGTGAGGACTGTTTCCCCTCGCCCGCAGGACGAGAGCCACTAACTGCCAGTACCATTGTGAAAGTACTGTTCCGTAATAAAGATTTCATTTTGTTTCAAAGTAGGCCTACCGAGTGGTCCTTCCATCATTGGGAACGTAGTGTGAGCCCGAACGCTCACAGTGATATTTGTGAACTTTCATAGAAGAGTCATCACTCTTGACAGTTATAGCCAACGGGATCACAGTGGTGCCAAAACCTTGTCACAATCAAAGCTCGAGTACATCTGAATAAAGGACAGCAAGATACAGGAAATATCTAGACCCTGTGTTGGATCGTATATAAAAGATACATTCTTCAATGACTTTCTTAAAGTATCTTTTTTGACAACATCTCCAATGTTTACTAATTAGTGGATATCTGAAAATCCATTAAAAAATCTGCAAATAAAAACGGAAATTATCATCATGGCTGCACAACTCCAAGGGCAACATAAATGAAACCTATGATGTGTAAATGTCATATTGTACGGCATTCCTGTCATTGGGGCCAACCTCTGCACTTTGAAAATACTGTCAATAGAGAGGAAATAACATAGGTCAATATATGTTCATTTTATACCGAGAATGATCAAGACCATTTTTTCAAATATTTTTTTCCCCACAATTCTTATAGAAAAACTCTTATTTCAGAAAAAAGGCAGAATCCTTAGAAAGTCATAACTGAGAAAAAAAATCTAAATTTAAAGAATTTTGTGATTAAAGTCAGATTTTTTTTTTTAAGAAAGAAATCTAAATTATTGTTTTCTGAGAATTTTAACTTTTTTTTTAGAATTTTGAGATTAAAGCCTGATTTATGAGTTGATTCTGGGATCTAAAAAAAATGTGTACAGTACATCACCCTCTTTTGTCATTAGCTTTTAACAATAATTATATATGAGTTACCAGATCTAACAATGATGTATGACAAAGATACAACATATTGCAGAGTTTTAATGAGAATGAATTACTTCACTTCTGACTGTTTACACATGAGTGACTGAACAGTCCTCCTGAACAAGGCTACTGTAAAGAATGGAGTGGTTGTATGGTTTTAAATCATGCAGTCTTTTATATTTACAGTCATGTAGATTTTTTGAGCGTTATATATTATATGCAATAGTCATTTGCATGTTGTCCTGTGGGTTCTCTATCCCTCAGCGAGCCAGGACACAGCCAGGTGCGAGGTCACTTATTCAAATACTTTAATAGAGGGCAGATTGCTTCACATGGGGCAATGGTTCCCACTGTTCGTTGGTGCCCCAGAGTAATTACCCACCTTTATTTGCTAATCATTAGATAAGCATACATCATTTGGGTAGGCTGCCTTCTCTCACTGAATTAGTCAGTCTTTTAAAAATATGTTTCCATTTTAAAAGAGAGGTGGATACACACATAGAGATAGAAAGACACACACTGGGATTCACACCAAAGGACAGGTCGAGAAAGTTGATTTGATACAAATTAGCCTTAACCTTCAGACTTTGTTTTGTAGTAATGATGATGAATAACGGTGAAAAAAATGAAAAGCAAAGAGCTGAATCACACACACACACACACACACACACACACACACACACACACACACACACACACACACACACACACACACACACACACACACACACACACACACACACACACACACACACACACACTTCACAAATAATATCATCAGTTGAACGTGTATATAGGAAAGCAAGAGTTGTTGCTATTTTGCATTGCTGTAGAAAATTACCTTTTCTATGCCTTGATATTTACCACGTTTAGTCAAGTATGCGGTATACACATACAACACTACCTAAATATATTCTTTAGTTTTGATATTAGCTGTAGGAAATACTTGAGAAAATGTATCCCATATGTTTTGTTCCATCTGTTTATTCTGTGTTTTTTCTTGTACGCCGGCCTCTGAATTGTACGTCACACTACATTAACATCATTATAGCATTGATCATCCATAGCATTAACCGACTGAACAAATAAACGCAAAAAACATTCATTTAAGCCTCCTCATGGCAATTACAAGTAGAGGCTTAGACATGGGGGTTACTGTGGCTCCCAATATATACCAATTAGCGTCAAATTACAGAAGTGTGCCGACACACAGAATACAAACATCAACAACGTCGTTAATGCAAGCAGTCGGAAATAATAACAATCAAAAGCGTTAGTTATATTAACATGAATACAATTACCTAGTTGTTTCGTATGTAGGTTGTCAATTACCTCAATGTTAAGGCACAGAATATAAACATGTCGAATAAATAAAAAAATAATATTAGTTATTGCCTGAAGTGTATTTCTATGCCTTATTTCATTCATTAATAAGTGACAATTTCTAATTACTCAGTACAGTTGTTTATCTGATGTAGGAAAACAGGAAAGCAAACTGATGCAAAAACAAATGCTGTTTAGATAATATAATTAAACATGTGGGAAAAGAAGTGAACCTTAGCAAACCAAACGAAATTTAAATTGTAAAATGTGTGAACATTCAACTAAATGCAGCTTTTGGATGCGCTCCAAAATTGTATGTGTTCTTCTTAGGCTACGTTACATATTTATGGCAAGTTTCATGAAAATCGGGAAAGTAGTTATTCTGAAATGCTGCTGGGACACAGACAAACAATCTGAGTCGGAAACATACCTCCTTGGAGGAGGTTTAAATCAATACTGCATTAAACTGTGATAAACTTACACAATTATTTGGCAAATGGTAAGCATGAGGCAAGTATGCAGTCGTGCACCTACGTTACTTAACATTTATATTTGGTTTCATGCGCATCTATTGGGCTCTCCATGAAATAAAATGTCTCCTATATGCAAACAGCCTTATCTTATTTTCACTACAGCAAATGATTGTATTACATGGAGCTGGAAAAATCAATAGCAAAACAAGGAGAGAGTAACTGTGATTCAGAAAAAAAGATCCAGAGTTGTTTATTTACTGCTTACAAGGTCAAACACTGGTATACACCACCAACTTGCTTGAACATAAGCAAACAAAGAGCCTAACAGAAGACATGCATTGTGCCGCACGTGTTAAATGTAACTTGCTTGGATCGAACATTTATCTTACAAAGTTTAAATGGAGGAGAGGAAAATGCTTTTACAGGGCAAACTACCTGATTTGGCAGGTGGTGCTATAATTGTATGAGGATGGACCAATACAAGTCCATTCAGGAGCCATGCCTGTACTCCACTTGAAGCTAAAGTTATGTAGACTCATACTTTTAATTCCAGTGTTTAATAAATGTGGGACATCACATTCAACTTGAATATAGAGTTGCTGCATTGATACATTGCACATGCAGTATATTCGAAATAGGACCCATCGGACATCCATCCCCTATTCATTCGGAGTAACGTAAAAACTAAGCTGTCTATGCCGCTTGGCGCTCTATTCGACAAGGTTGTAATATTTTTTGAGTAATTATACAGTTTTTGACGAATAGGAAATATTGTTATCTGGCATGACTTTCAAATGTTATGGGGAAAATCTGTATTTGGGTCTGAGGGCACATGCCGAAAGTAAGAGCGCCCCTGTTACCTGGTTTAGAAAAAAACCCTTACACTGCATTTGAACTTTTTTCCTTGTTTGTTATACTTGTCTTATTCTATTTTAGCTTGTTTTATTTGTAGTGTTTTGCCTTTTCTTTTTTTTATGTATTTAAACTGCATTGTATATAGTGTTTCTGTTGCACTTTATCTTAAGGCTTTTAGTAAAGCACTTTGAATTTCCTCGTGTTGAAATGTGCTTCATAAATAAACCTCCTTGCCTTACCAGATATGATAAGCAGGCTGCACCTTAGTAAACTGCAAGACCTGAACAGAACGTTCTGATTTAAAATGCATGAAAACACGTCAGCAGAGAAGCAGAGGAGTCAAAATAGATATTTAACAGTGATATGTAAACGTTTTTTTTCCAACTTCTGCCAATCTGTGTGGTAGAAGTACCAATGTAAACTGGAATGGCCTTACTGAATAGACACACATTATTCTACAACACTATCAGGATGTTTTAACTTGATTGAAAAAAACAATTGTGTTACACTATCAACTTTTATGAAGTGGGTGGCATCAAGAAAAAGGTAAATGAGCTCCCCTGACCCCGCTGAGTTGACATTATATTAAACTATATCAGGACTATATTAGTCACAGTGACTAAAAAGTCCTTATGTAAAGCTACAGGGTCGTTTAAGCATAAATGTCCATTGGAAATGAAATTCCTGTAGTGATCTAAACCACTGCTAAAAATGCTACACATTTGAGGTAATATTACTTTACTTGAGTATTTCCATCTATTGCTTATTTGTAATTTAACTAGACTACAATTCAGAGGCAAATATGTTTTGTTTTACAAAAACCTTAGTGACCTTACACTACTACGACCACTACCACCACTACTATTACTACTACCATTACTACCACCACCACTACCACCACTACTATTACTACTACCATTACTACTACCATTACTACCACCACTACTATTACTACTACCATTACTACCACCACCACTACCACCACTACTATTACTACTACCATTACTACCACCACCACTACCACCACTACTATTACTACTACCATTACTACCACCACCACTACCACCACTACTATTACTACTACCATTACTACCACCACCACTACCACCACTACTATTACTACTACCATTACTACCACCACCACCACTACTACTACTACCATTACTACCACCACCACTACCACCACTACTATTACTACTACCATTACTACCACCACCACCACTACTACTACTACCATTACTACCACCACCACTACCACCACTACTATTACTACTACCATTACTACCACCACCACCACTACTACTACTACCATTACTACCACCACTACTATTACTACTACCATTACTACAACCACCACCACTACTACTACTACTACTACTACCACCACTACTATTACTACTACCATTACTACAACAACCACTACCACCACTACTATTACTACTACCATTACTACCACCACCACTACCACCACTACTATTACTACTACCATTACTACCACCACCACCACTACTACTACTACCATTACTACCACCACTACTATTACTACTACCATTACTACAACCACCACCACTACTACTACTACTACTACCACCACTACTATTACTACTACCATTACTACCACCACCACTACCACCACTACTATTACTAATACCATTACTACCACCACCACTACTATTACTACTACCATTACTACCACCACCACCACTACTACTACTACCATTACTACCACCACCACTACCACCACTACTATTACTACTACCATTACTACCACCACCACCACTACTACTACTATCATTACTACCACCACTACTATTACTACTACCATTACTACAACCACCACCACTACTACTACTACTACTACTACTACTACTACCACCACTACTATTACTACTACCATTACTACAACAACCACTACTACTACTACTACTACTACTACTACTACTACTACTACTACTACTACTACTACCATTACTACCACCACTACTATTACTACTACCATTACTACCACCACCACCACTACTACTACTACCATTACTACCACCACTACTATTACTACTACCATTACTACCACTACCTCTACTACTACTACTACTACTACTACTACTACTACTACTACTACTACTACTACTACTACCATTACTACCACCACTACTATTACTACTACCATTACTACCACCACTACTATTACTACTACCATTACTACCACCACCACTACTACTACTACTACTACTACTACTACTACTACTACTACTACTACTACTACTACTACTACTACTACTACTACCATTACTACCACCACCACCACTACTACTACCATTACTACAACCACTACTATTACTACTACCATTACTACAACCACCACCACTACTACTACTACTACTACTACTACTACTACTACTACTACTACTACTACTACTACTACTACTACTACTACTACTACTATTACTACTACCATTACTACCACCACCACCACTACTACTACTACCATAACTACCACCACCACTATTACTACTACCATTACTACTACCACCACTACTACTACTACTACTACTACTACTACTACTACTACTACTACTACTACTACTACTACCATTACAACCACCACTACTATTACTACTACCATTACTACCACCACCACCACTACTACTACTACCATTACTACCACCACTACTATTACTACTACCATTACTACCACCACCACTACTACTACTACTACTACTACTACTACTACTACTACCACTACTACTACTACTACTACTACTACTACTACTACTACTACTACTACTACTACTACTACTACTACTACCACCACTACTATTACTAATACCATTACTACCACCACCACCACTACTACTACCATTACTACAACCACTACTATTACTACTACCATTACTACAACCACCACCACTACTACTACTACTACTACTACTACTACTACTACTACTACTACTACTACTACTACCACCACTACTATTACTACTACCATTACTACCACCACCACCACTACTACTACTACCATTACTACCACCACCAATACTACTACTACCACCACTACTATTACTACTACCATTACTACCACCACCACCACTACTACTACTACCATTACTACCACCACTACTATTACTACTACCATTACTACAACCACCACCACTACTACTACTACTACTACTACTACTACTACTACCATTACTACCACCACCACTACTACTACTACTACTACTACTACTACTACTACTACTACTACTACTACTACTACTACTACTACTACTACTACTACTACTACCATTACTACCACCACCACCACCACCACTACTACTACTACACTACTACTACTACTACTACTACTACTACTACTACTACTACTACTACTACTACCATTACTACCACCACCACTACTACTACCATTACTACTACCATCCACCACCACCACCACCACCACCACCACCACTACTACTACTACTACTACTACTACTACTACCACCACCACTACTACTAATACTACCATTACTACTACTACTATTACTACTACCATTACTACTACTACTACTACTACTACTACTACTACTACTACTACTACTACTACTACTACTACTACCACTATAACCCCTGCTACCACTACCAACATAACTACCACCACTACCACTACCATTACTACTACTACTACTACTACTACTACTACTACTACTACTACTACAACTTAAAAAATGTATTAAAAATACATTATAGCAGGCTCCACTGTGCTGCAGTTTATTTTCTGCCCTATACAGTCTTTGGAATGGAAAAGATTCAACCACCTATAGGTTAAGGTCATCTCTATATACTCATTCTGTATAATAGCATATAACATTATGTGTGAGGTTGTATGTTCAGAATACTAAGAAGGGACATTTAGTTTCTCAGTCTCTTTATTCCAATCATGCTTTTGTTTCAAGTCTTTTGCTGATGAAGATTAATTTGCAAAGCACAGCGCTCTATCAACCCCAGTGACACAAAGGGCAGAGATATAGACTAATTAAATACAGCAGTGCAATTGATATATCCCATGGATCAATGAGAGTGTGGGATCTGTTAATTAAATCTGTGATAATGTTTACTCATCATAAACATTTCCCATGTTTGAGCACAGCGAGATAGCACGATAATCTCTGCTGCCTGACAGATTAATTTTCGGGCTGAGGGAAAATCCCTCCAGCACACACTGAATGAATGCTGCTTTTGTGTTGTGTTAAATGTTTATATTTAGAGTGTTATCAAAGGGAATCTCACCAGCGTCTTTGTTGAGTGGACATACTTTAACAGCACAAAAAAAAGAAGATAACAGCTATACTTTGGGTAGGCTAATGCAGTTGAAAAGATGTAAAGAAATCAGAAGAAAACAGCAAAGCAATCTGAATCTGTGGGCGGAGGTGGGAGAAGTACTCAGATCTTGTACTTAAGTCAAAGTAAAAGTACCAGAGTGTAAGAATAATCTGTTACAAGTAAAAGTCCTGGTTACCACTTTACAATAATAAGACAACCCTTATAAAGCGTTTGCGAATAGTTTGTAATGAATTTATTAATTAGGTTGTGAAAACTTTAAAAATCATTAATACGCTTCTATAAGACATGCCATTAACAGGGCAACTGTGACTGGTTGCTTGCCAAATAGTGAACCCACATTTAACTGTACTGCTAAGCCTTATATTGGCTACTTAGCTTACTTTGTCTACTTCATCAGCCAGCATCCTTGGTATCAGCTGTTCACTGAGCTGATTATCCCTCTTTCCATCTTGAGGTTTCTTGGCATCTCTTATAACCATTTATGAATGAGTTACGTTGGCTGATGAAGAACACAAAGTAAGCTAGGTAGCCAATATAAGGCTAAGTCATCTTGCCAAATACTGAGTCTGTGTTGATGAATGAAAACTATGTTAAAGCTGGTTTATAAATGGTTCTTATTGATTAATAGTGTTACCACCTAAAATAACCTAATTATAAACCCTTTATGAATCCTTTATAAGGGTAGTCTTATTGTAAAGTGGTACCAAGTCATCCATCAAAATATACTTAAAGTAAAAGTAGTCATTGTGCAGATTGGTCCATTTCAGAAAAAATATATGATATGTTTTGATTATAGTTATTGATGCATTAAAGTGTTATAAAAGCTGGTAAAGGTGCAGCTAGTTTTAATGATATTGTATACTGCGGGGTAGCTTGTGAATGTTAGTCCAGGTGTAACTAAATACCTTATTTTTCGTCTAATAAAAGTCTAAATGTCTTCTTTCAAATCCCAAATCAGAGCTCACCCTATCAGAAATGCTGCAAATTATTCTTGTGTTTTATATATTCAAAATGTGTTGTTTTAATGTTGTTTATACAAATGTTAAGTGTTTTTGAGTAACATTAAGCGCTAAATAAATAAAATGTACTGTTATTATTATGAAGTGTTTATTATACTTCACATTATCCATACAAGTCCGTTAAGTATTAAACGTAATAAATAAATGAAGGGGAGTGAGAGTACACTATCCACCTCTAAATTGTATTGGGATATAAGTACAAAGTAGCAGAAAATGGAAATACTCAACTTGAGTAAATCTACTACACCTCTCTCCGTGGGCTAATGAAACGATCTTTTAAAAAGGCCTATGCAGCGGGGGAGGGTTTGCATCCTCCCCCTTGCTTGTCTCCGGTACGGCATACACCGGCATGGCACAGGTTATCACACAGTGGATTAAGAAGGCGTGTCAGAGTGTGTGCAAGAACCTCCAAGCAACACTGCACTCATCTATTGATCCGTGTGGAGGGGGAAAAAGCTAGAGACCGGCACACTTAGCAGTGTAACCACAGGCAACAGCCCCCTGCCTGCCCTCTGTTCCCTGCAGTGGGACTGATTGCTTGTCTCAATCACCCTTCCCGACCGCCCCCACCTCTCCATCTAACAACACACACACATAAACATTTAGGCCCACACAACCTCAACAGCCCCCTCTCTTTTGCCCACATTCATTCCTTTGCGTCTGTCTCAGTGGCAATCTCTCATGATTTGACGGCCTCTTGTTCTTCTTGTGAGGGCCATCAAAGTCTGCCGCCTTAACACTGTGTGAAAGGGCCGGGCTGCATGGTAGGAAGCAATTAATTGTGCGGCGAGAAAAGCCCATTAATTAGGAAATGCTTCTGGCTATTTCACCAAGACACTTCAAAAACCGTAGGGCTACTAGGAGAGGCATAAAAGATGCAACGGCACACCGGGTTATTAATGGGCCCCGGGGCTTTTGGCGAAGCACCACCATGGGGTAATTCTCACTTTCTATTTTCAAGGCCTCGTAACAACACCACATTCAGTCACAAAGTGGCAAATGCTTTTTGCTGGCTGTGTCTCTTATCTGGCTAGGTAGCCATTTTATAGCATCTAAAGCCATTCAAATCGTGCCACAATACATCGATCTCCAGTCGTTTTCAAAAACCACTACCATCAACGGTAATCGGCAAGGTGCAAATGGGTTCAGAGAAAAGTGATAGCATTAACACGTTGTTGCTAATGGGCAATACACTGATAGCACTTTAATATAGCATGCAAGAATGTCACTAAAAGCCACTGATATTCACACATGTGGAACAGGGATGGCTATTAACTAGAGCAGTGGAACATTGCTGCGTCTCCTCTAAATGGAGTTGTAACAGAATCAACACTGGTGTGAAGATGGGTCTGGGAAAATGAGTTTTGTGATGTCTAATCACTCACTAAATCATGCATGAGAACATTAGCTATTTGCGGTGTCCACCATTCAGGGACATTTTCGAAGCAAGGCACCCATTTCAAACTAAACAAGACTGCGGTTGGGTGCATTCAAAATGCGGATTCAATTGCAGGTCTCCCCTGAGCACAGGGCAGGCCTGCCACCGCCTGCACTGACGGGGGAGCATCGATGACAGCACACCATCCGTGAAATTAAATCAACAACTCTCTTATTGTAATTACATTTGGTTAAATGGGAAGGCAAAGTGTGGGTGTAATACAATTAACATGTAATTGTCATCCTGACCAGGTTGGTGGCGTTCTAGTTCCCCAAGGAACTGAATGAAATGCATCAGCCCGCCCTCATCTCCGCCATTTGGTTTTATATGTATGATACGATGAGTACCAGCATGACACATTGCTGCTGTGTACAGTATGCGTAGTCATGAGTAAAGTGGTATACGTAATCGATGCTGCAGCTTATTCATTGGAATTATTTTCAAATTAGTTCTTAAAGCACCATTGAGTTATTAATATTGTGATGTGTAATTGTGACTATTCTTTGTACATTTATTTATTTTGGTGTGCAATATTTTAGGTATAAAATAATTAAAATATGACTCATGTCAAATATTGTACGATTAGATATAGACAGGCAAAGCATAGCTCACAATTTACAAGTTCATTCAAATACGTAATATAAGAGTTAGGGTTATTATGTGAAGGCTTCTAAATCTTTGACACAGCTTTGGTAAAACACGTGGAATGGTAACTAACACGCATTCAGTTTCAAACCTTTAAAGTGTTTTTGTATCCTATAAAATGTCAGAATGACGGCTTTAACCTTATCAATAGCTATTTTTGAAAGAGGCCCTATTATACATTTTTGGCTTTCCCCTTTCCTGTAGTGTGTTATAAAGGTTTTTGTGCATGTCCCTGCCTGAAACAACTCTATTGGACTCATGTGTTTTCTTCCGTAACATAATGACATCACTCATTGATACTTGTGCTTCTATTGGTTAGTGCTCCGACATATTGTACATGATAGGCTAAGGGGGTCAACAATCACAACAGAGCAGACCAGCTCACCAATCAGAGCTGTCTCGGCTATGGTTTCAGACAGATATACATGTAACTTTTATACACAGAATGTCAATAACAATTGTGTGATTTTATCCAATGCAAACCTCTTGTCTTATCAGAAGAAAAAAAAAACGATTCTACCATTGACTGTTATTTATTTCATTTAATAGTTTATTTTTCCATTGAATGTCATCACTGTTTATGCAGTAATTCATTCCAATTTCTGCTTTGAATAGATCCCGATATGACTCTATAGAGTATGAGGAGCTGTAAAAACAAAAATGAACTTTTAAACAGGAAGGTCATTTATTTTAAGATAATATTGTGTTACAAGTTTAAATAACCAAAGTGCTCTCTTTGGGTTAATGACCTTGTGCTTGTAAGGTTATCATGATAAATGATATTTGCATTAACCTCAGTTTTTGAGGTCATATGAGGGAGAATATAAACACTGTGTGGGCTGTTGATTATAAATATGTATAGATATTAATGTAAGCCATGCGAGAGGAAGGTAAATGTGAAAGGGTTTGGACATGAGTCTTGAAAACATTTAAAATATAAATAACTACTTTTGTTTTCCTTGATTAAATCTTTAGTATTCATTGCTGTTTCAACTGCCTTCCAATCTGTACTGTCCCTCTACATGTATGGTTGTGTTTAGCTTGGACAGAAGGGATTTTAAAACTGCAGCGATATAGCATGGGATGGAAAAGGAAAGAAATATTTGAAACAACAAAACCAGGATCTGTTTAGCAGAGCAACTGTCAAGGTGTGAATGAAACACCACGTTCGTTTAAAATGCACGCTGTCAATCATTTCGACGACAGATGAGTGAATCAATATCTTTTTAAAACATTTCTTCTGGTAGCAAGATCAAGTCTTCATTCCTTGCCTTGAGCTGAGAAATGATGTAATTGTTTGATGTCTTGACTGCAGCGGGGGGTTTCTCTGTAATGTCTCCTCTTTTTATTCTCTTCTACTCCCAAACCTCCTTTTATTTCCTTCTAATTCTTATTTTATTTCTTGTACTTGTGTTGGCATTTTTTTTCTTTCAACTTAAATCCTTTTCTCTTCACATTTATCTGCTTGTTATGTTGGTGATGGAGTATTCAAAGCTAACTTTACTGCTGTTACTGCGGTAACTTGCTCTCGTTGGCTTATTTGGCTACATGCATGTATGTGTCAATTTCCCCTGATCAGCCCAGCAATTTTATTTTCCTTCATCTAATAATGCAAATATATAATGGCTAGCTTAACATAGAGAAGTCTGCAACATGCACTTGAGGCTACAAGGTAGCATGTTTGATTGCAAATCAGATAAAGCTGGATTGGTGCTGACATTACCATTTTAGAGACAATAAATGTGTGGAATATTTAAATTTTAAGCAATATATTGCTTGTCTTCAGCTGCTGTAGGGTGTGTTTACGAGTATAAGATCAATACATGTTTATTTGTTACTGTCCTTTCCCAGTGAATGCCACATAAATTATGTTTATTCAATTATTCTAAGCAAAAGGAGTGACATATTAATCAAGTCATACTATATATTGATGTTTATTTTGGAGTCTATCAGCAGACAAACCCTTTTAAACTGTGCAATTCAGCATTAATGTCATATTAATACTTGTACACCACTGTATGCTGGTAATATGCATGTTATATATTATACTCTGATGTTCATACTTTTACTTTAACTACTTGTGTTTTTATAAATATTTGTATTTGTATTTATTTTATCTTCATTGACCTTTTACCTTACAACATTGTGTTTGTTTACATTTGTATACTGCATTTTATTTCATCTTTATCTGATATTTTTATTCTTATGTTTGAATATTGAAATACATTTTTTTAAATGTGTGTATTTTATTTGCATTTTCTAACTAACTTCTTGTTTATATATATTTTTTTATTTATATTTTTTACTTTTCATGTCTATAAAACATTTAGTTTTCTATTTCATTTGTTCTTAATTTGACATGTTTTACTTAAATGTGTCTTGTAATTGCATAGTTCAGACTATTTATGTTTATCTAAATATTTAAATTCTATTTAATGTTCTATTTAAACTTCTTATGTTTGTATAAATATCTTTGTTTTATTTGATCTTTTGCTTTGAATAACACCCATGTCCACACAGCAGCTATATGGGAGGAGAGCAGCATGCTATGTCTCTGCCACTGTCCTCATCAGTAGGCCTGCTGTGTTGCTGATAAAAGTGTGAGCAACACAGAGAGGCTGGGGATGCTGCGCTTCACTGCAGCCGCAGCCTCCTCTGTGCTTGGCCCGATGTTTTTGATGCCACAACCATACTCTACTGGAGACTCTACAGATGTAGCGTATGCTTCATGCACCTCTATACTCCCACTGTGAAAGGTAAGCCAGCAGAACAGGGGAAAAATCAAGTCTTGTGGATTGTTTTTTTTTTGTTGTTATAGTTCAAGAATAGCGAATCTCAAGAAGCAAGGGAGGCAAACTCTCAGGATTCTTATTTTTTTGGAAAGCAAAAAACACTTCAGGCTTCCTCTTATCCTTCATCCAACATAGGGATCATTGATACTCCAAAGGATACGCATGAGTGTCAGAAAGATAGAGATATTTTCCTACACTCATCTTCTTAAGACATTTAATTGAGTTTCGTAAACCTCCAATGACTTCCTTTCAAAATTTGGATTTGGATGTGCTGATGCTTCAAGCAATGGCCTCTAGGATCCAAGAGGCCGCAGCAATATAATTGGAGCTACACTCAAGCGCAGTGCTAAGAGACGTACCGCAAGCACAACAGAGCCAGAATAAAGTGTGTGTGACAAGGAAGAGAGCTCAAGGCGACACAAAGAGAAGGAAAGACTGGGGAAGAGGAGACTGGGGTTTGTGAGTGGGTTGAATATGCGTGCCATCATGGCCAAATAAGCAGATTAATGTTCTCGGTAGTCCAGTCGCTGAATTTGCCACTGGATGACAGCACGCATTGATTAACCCCGGAAAGGAAAATGTCCTTTAGTGTGGTCAGACAGCATAGTAGACTCAAGGCTGGGCAGAGAAAAGCAACGGTTGGTGGAAAGATGCTAGGAAGATTAAATAAAGAACAGTGCTGCTCCCTGCTGGGCAGGGTGTGGCCATTATTTTTCATAGATATTGACCACTGCTGAGACTCCACTATAAATGAGATATCAAAAACAAGAGCCATGCAAATTGGTTGTACATAATTAAAAGGGGCACTGTTATGCTAATTTCCAGATTCATATTTGTATTTTTCTCTGGAGGGAACTTTGGGATTTCTGCCTTTGCAGACCATTTACATGCACAAAAACATAACATACTACACTACAGGAATAGTAGGGCCTCTTTAAAATGGATTCTAATGATTTTTTTTCCAATACTTGGGAACAGAGGTTATTAATTTAACATTGTTTAAAAAGTTTGCCTCTTTCCTCAGCACATCAACTCCAAATGACCCAGTTGAGAGTCTTGCATGTTCTCTGATTATATAAGTCCTAACACCAACGGTGCACTCAGCCAATACAGAGTGAAGCAAACACGGATGGTATGTCAGAGCCTCTGACTTAAAACATTGTCATTTCATTTCATTCCATTCCATCATGCCGTTTATATAGAAATGGCGAAGTAATCCTTTTTCTGTGTGAGTGTGTGTTTTGTGTTTGCTTACGTTGTGCAATCTTGGCCAAGTGCAGACGGTTGACCCAGGAAATCTTACTAAGGGGATTTGGAGTATTGAGGACCACCATGAAACTGACAGGACGCCCTGACCTGGAAGAGAGCAGACAAACACACAGATGTATTGATATCACATTAGAAATGTTTGTCACAAAGTCATCGGGGAACAACACCAGAGTATAAACATTTCTGTTAGTTTAGTTTGACCGATTTCATTTCACCATCTGATCAGGTCAAACTGTCTGTTTGAGTCTGATGTTGAGGCTCAGGAATGATACCGGAGTTTACTAGGATTTGACATCTATATAGAGGGGCAACAACTGCATTCATTGTGAACTCCTGCATGGTATTTACAGTATGGTATTTACAGTAACGCTGAACCTTGAACCATAGATTTCCTCTACAGGTAAAACATATATGTTCAGGTGTCTTTTTGCAACTATCCTGTTTTTTTTACTACATTTTCCAAACTATGTTGTGCTGAATATTAATTTCAAAAGGACAGAAAAATTATGATTTTCAATTAAATAATTGACTGTCAAGTGACAGTTTTTCACCATATGAGGTAACACAATGAATAAGTCTATGACCTTTGTATTTGCAGTATTACGAGCTGCATATCTTTGGCGAAATCCCAGGAAAAAATCACAAAATTGGCTTTCTTGGAAGAAGCCATTATCATTTATTGCAATTGGAGTTGCTACAGAGAACAAAATGGTATAATGAAATTCCAGGAACACTAAAAGAAAGAATGTGAATAACTAACCAGAAAACATTCATTGGTAGTAACATTATCATAACAAGGGAGCCACGCCTTAAAGCAAACGCTGCCAATTCATCTATTTCACTCTTAATGGGACGACAACTTACAATATGAACATAATGATGCATTAAAGCATACTTAACACTAGTATTTGAGACAATAAGCACATTAGTGAAATGTTTTCTGAGTGAATCAGTCAAGTTAGAAGTTAGATATATACATTTGGGTGTGTTTTTGCTAACAATGGAGTCACCCATTGAAAACCAATTGGAAAAAATGTAGATTTAAGTCACATACTGTATCAGAACATCAGATTGTCAGAAGAAAAAAAAAAAGAGTTTGGCAATGGATACCAGCAGATGCCTAAAATGAATAAGACTGTAACAGAATGTGTAGTGCACCATCATGCTAGTTGACTCAACCCAGTTTACTCAATTGACAGCGGACAAAGATTTGTTTCAGAACTACAAGAAGCAAGACTTTCTCCATGCTGCATTCAAGCAGCCCTTTACTGCCGATTCAGATCACGCCAAAAGCAAAAACGGATGCATCATAGTCTATTTGCAATTATTGAGTACTGCGAAGAGTAACAAGCAGGATTTCAAAGTTAACAGAGGTTGTTTCATGTGAGTCAACAGTTGGAGCACGATTTTTTCATATGAAAAAAATCTGATGAGTGGAGTGTTTGCGCCAAAGGAGCCCTGTGCTAATCTTTGCTTTAGGCTACAGTAGTGGCTCAAGGCTACAGCCGCTACTATGCTATCACATCCAAATCTCTGCCATCTGGTTGAGTTTAATTGTTTATAAATGGGCAAAAGCTTGTAAGTAATACAAAATATATTATATTATGCTGCTTTGAAGTTGATCTTTTTGTTTATGTTCATCAAGAGTCCAACAAGTTTGGAGTGCGTTGATTTATTAGATGATTAAGTATATCCTTGAAATACATTGTTAATATTGCACATTGGAAATATCAATAAAACAGAGTGAATAACCTGTAAGCAATTACAAATGTGCAAGCTGTTTAAACATGGGATTGTGCAGATATTTAAGCCTCCTTTGCCAAAAAAAAGATAGCAGAGGGGCATTATACAGGTGGAGCTCCAGATGCAAAAGAAACTATTGCTAAATGCATTGTTTTCTCTATCCATGTTACAACAAGCAGAAATAACCTGTAAAAACCAATGCCTATGCATTTAATTTAAACTAGTTGGCAAACAAATGTTTTTATCTTCAGTCCTGCATTTTAAAACATCTCTTCCTACTTTCTTCTGAACATCAGCTTGACTATACTAAAGGGTTTAATATCACAACAAATAGGATGTGCTATATAAACCAGAAAGAGTCAGAGAAACAGGGCACCAACAAGGAAGGTACAGTTTTCATTTCATTGCACTTTAAGTTTAATACATCATGTTTTTTTCCTGTTAGAACAGCTGCTTGCCTGCTTGTAAGCTTCACAGAGGTTCAGTCTAGTAATCTAAGGCTTGTTAATTTCCGCCTGCAACATCCAGGGTAGGTTGGGACGACCACACCTCCAGGTCACAGTAAATCATTTCTAAGTGGGCTACAACGCTCAAAATGCCACTAATGTGTGATGCACCCGCTGGGAACAGGCATGACCAGTACAGGCTGTGATAGGAAACGGCTTTTTGGTGCAAATTAAAGATCAGACACAGTAGGAGACCAGTTCTTACAGAAGATCTGCTCTGCTACTGTGTCTGAGAGAGACTGTCTCTGCACAGTTATAATGCAAGTGAACAGGTCAGCTTTTATATTAAATGATTGATTTCAAATTAAATTAATACATGAAAACACCCTCTTTAGGCTGTTTATATCAACACTTTCTAACGCTTATGATTATGCCAGAGGCAAATGGAATGTGTATTAAATAAACCAGACCTTGGCCTTTTTAGATACATGACAAATTCAAAGTGGATGTTCTTGTGAATTTCTATTTTCTATGTTCATCTGTTTTCCTGTCCTTTCTAGAAAAGGCAATTTCATTCTGAATAAGCCTTTTACCTGGTTAAATAAAATAAAAAAAGGGTATGAATACCAAACGTACAATTGACAGAGTACAAGTGTATTATACACCGCAGAGGTGTATAAAACGTTTTGCCTTGAAACTGGGAATCGGTTTTAGAATCCATTGTGTAAGCAATTAATTCCTTCTTTGCAAAACAGAGAGCTACATGTGTTTCAAAAGGTGGCTTTCAAGCTTTCAGGGGGGAGCATTTGATGTTCAGAACATAGATTGTGTTTACATATACATGAATAACTGGTTTATCATTGTGTTTCCCAGTTTCCTGTTTGAACATCACATCCTGTTTTCAGCCACTGGAATAAGCCCTTTACCTGTTTATTGAAGAAACCAGAGTATGCAATTTAAAAGGACTCTAAAAGAAACTGGGGTACTTTTGATTGTTTACCATAATATGAGGGTTTAGCCAAGTGGTTTAACAGAAAAACAAACAATGGAGCAAAGGAAAAACTGGTTTTTGTCTTACCCAATGAAAAGGATGCACAATTGTTTCTAGTAGCAACTTTCGGGAATAGCTTAGTACGAAGAGTGTGTAACCAAAAAGGTTAGCATGACAATGACATGTTATTCTAAGCTATATGGGTGACCGCAACGGAGAAGAATTTGTTAAGTTCTCAAGAGTTAGTAAATGTACAGTGTAGTGTTTAGTATTTCTTTAGGTGTTGCTCCTTTAGGCCAGGCGCTCCTAATCTGTCATCATCACTGATACTCAAGAAAGTTTGAAGAAGAATGATTGTTCTATTTTGTTTTGCTGACAAACACCCGCGGCGCTCAGTCGTCCTGAGATTAGGATTTTATTCTTTATCTGCCTTTATTTCTTTTCTATTGTATCTTTTGAGTATGGAGAATCAGGTAGTGTAGTTTTTGCGGATTGAACTTTTTTTCTTTAGAAATAGGGGAGCTCTGAGTCCTATGGCCCCTGGTGTGGCTGGCCTAGGCATCTATTGTGTTTAATATATAATTAACCAGAATACACAATATGATCATAACTATGTCGCAAAAACAGTAAATCTCGGGTAAATGCACTCAATGTATTTGGTATAACATTGTTTATACCTCTAAATACACAATATTTTGATAAAATTAAAAACACACTTGGTGTTTACTGTTCATTAATTAATAATGGCGTTCAACAGTTGAGTAATTTAAAAGAGAATAATCTACCAAGAGGAAAAAAACCTGATGTTTTGTCTTATGCTTTATACTGACTAAAATATGCATATATTTACATTATGAATGCATAATTTAAAGTTAACAGTGTTGAAAAATATCCTGTCTTCCTCTTTGGTGTAAATCATGCAAACATATTTCCCTTAAAGCCTTTTAACATGTCAGATCAAACATCTTTAGACAGGAATTTGCATTTTGCCTCTGTCCGTGTATGCTAATTTAGGTGATTTTGACAAGTGGTAAATATGTTGCAGATGTCGACATTTTGCTTACAGGTGTGGGTAAGAGCATATTTTTTTGCATTTGCAATGAACAGTTAGCAAAGGCACAGAACATAAAACTAAATAACTTGAATTTTCGAAAAATGGAGGCGTCTTGAATCTTAGATTGTCTAAACATGTCCTATTAAAGTTTTCTTGAATTTTGTATTACTTGCTTTTATTTTTATTTTCTCATATATGTTCAATTTTAAGTGCCGATACACCAGAGCCTTTTTCTGTGTAAAATAACTAAGGATTTGTTTAAAATGGCTTCAATTAGAAGTGATACTTTTTGAAGTGATAATTATTCAGATATATTTTTAAACTTTGTTTATTTCAATCGGCTTCTCACATCAAACGTGTGTTTGTAAAACACAACGGTAGAGAGAGGGGACTTTAGTTTCTTTACTGTTCACCACAGGACTGCAACTCCTTTGAAGTTGCCAAAAGTTAACTCTCTCACTTAGCCTGCCACAAGCCATCAGCTTTGTGTCTCCTTTTATCAGGTCTCAGGTCTCTGTTCGTGAGGAGAAAGAGCTACAAATTGTTTGTGGCTAATACTGGGCTACAAAGCAGAAGACGACTTGAGGTAAACAAATAAAAGTCAGTCAAACAGTGTTTTTGTAGCCTGACTCTTTATGTGTCCCAGAATCAAGCACTCAGACACCTGACATGTACTTTTTTGTGTTTTGTTCGCTCCAAGGAAGGGCTGGGAACCTGGAATGTAGCATGCTATAAGTTTAACAAGTGTTTTCTATGAAAGAAAGACAAAACAAAAAGGATATTCTAAGCATAATAGACCAATGTGGCATGCAGTAGTCTGTAGTGACGTGGGGTGAGAACTGGAATGTGACCAGTTTGCGACCCCGAGCAGACAAAGTACTAGGTGTGGACAGATGACTAGAGAGATACCAGTTTGTCTCCTGGCACTGCAAAGGCACCGGATATCAAACTGCTTCCTAGATGATGTACAGTACATACACATAATAACTGCCCACCAGGAACAGTCTAAGGTTTCTAAAATTCCTTCACTTCATTTTCCACGTGTGGTACAATGATATTCCAAAATGCTGATTTTAGTTTTTCTTTCTCAAACTGTGCAGAGATTACAAGGTAAATCTGATTCCATCTGACCATTCATGTGCCTTGTTATTATTTGAAGGTCCCCTGTCATGCAAAATGCACTTTTTGCTGTCTTTTATACATACATATGTGTCCCCAGTGTGTAAGGAGACTCACAAAGTGCCAGAAAATACAACCCTCTCTCTTTTCCTCCTTCTCTACATCTCTAAAAACGGGGGTACAAACGAGCTGTTCCAGATTAGCTCCCGATATGACGTCATATCGGAAATGTGGGCTGGCTTTATATTGAACTCCTGGCAACGTCCCCCCACGTGACACGTCTCAACCTATAGTCCGCAAAATACAGTCGCGAGCTGAATCCCCTCTGCAGCACCTCTATGTCTCTGTGCAGGATGTCTGCATGAGGGACTTAGAGTTGTTGTTTATATAATACATATAATGTCTCTGTTCTAGTGGTAAACACTGACAAGCATATCAGAAATAATGCTTGATGTGGTTTGGAACATAATATGGCGTTTAATCACGGCAGCGTTTAGCTGAGTCTCTCCATTAGAAACTTCTCTCTTCAGACAGAGAGTTCATGATGCTCCAAAGGGGTGTGGCCAGCTTCAGCTCATTTGCACGAAAGTGACAGTCACAGAATTACCACTTTGGAAAACGGGGCTGAAACAGAGGGATAGCGGACATGCTAAAATCAATGATCTGTTTGGTATTTTGAGCAAAACACGTCAGAGACATGTTTTTTATATATATTTGAGACCTATAATATATGCCATAAAAGAGCATAATAGGAGACCTTTAAGGCAGGGTAGAACAGGGGGGAGGCTATCCCAGAAAGACATACAGCGGTATATGACCAAATATAAAAATATGCTTTGAAGCACAATGGGTTTAACTTTCTCAGACCAAGAGCTCAATGAACTCCCACATGGACAAACCAGCTCTTATCACATCTTTCTGTTTACGTCAGTGTCACTCCATCTGAATACCGCAAAGGATTACAATCTTTGGAATGACCAAGAGACAACCTTGGGTATAATATAAGAGTGATTTAAGGGAGTTTCACCAGCAAATAAGAGAAGCACCTTAAGTCAATACCAAAGTTAATAACGGAGTGAGCCCTGCAAAGCAAAGTCTCTCACTGAGAAAATGTTTCCAAGGAGAGTTTTTTGTTTGGGCTCACTCAGAGCCATGACCTTAAACCAACAGCAGGATGAACTTTACAAAGCACCATGCACAGGTTGAGTTACTTGCTGAATAGAGAAGTATACAAACTCATCTTCCAGCTGTAAATTCCAACTGAACATTTAGCTTCCTTTAGCAATATTTGAGTAAAGTTTTCGTCAGCATATTAGTCCACTAGCCATGCTTGTGTTTAAATATTTTATTATCTTCTGCCAACTAAAATAATAAGTTCCTAATGCTGAGCAGGTAAAAGTGTGAGTGGCAGGCTCGGCTCTGAGTTAACAATGACTCAGCAGTCTGTCTGTGCATTCACAGAGGCACTCTGTAGTCCGGATTGATCAGGCTTTATTGGAACTTCAAGTAAGATGTCGGACCGTGAATTAGATGTCTTTTTTTAAAGCACTAAGCCGCTTTTCAAAATAATGGCCCTGTATCAGTCACCTGTACAACTATTCTGCTGTGATTCTGAGGCGATGGAGAGAAAAAAAAACGAGAGCGGAGTGAAAAGAAAAGAGAGGGTTTCAGGGACAAATAATGAAGAACATTTCACATTGAGGTGTCATTAAAAGGTAGCAGAGTGGAGAACAGTGAGGAGCCTGGAATTCTGATTCTGTCACACCTGCCGCTGCCTTGCTGCAAATTCACTTTCATTTCAAAGAGGAAGGGAGAAAACTGGTTGTGTCACTCGCATACAGACAAATAGACCGAACGAAAGATTGCAGTCAGGAAGAGAATGAAGTAAGTAAGATGTCAAATTTCCTTGACATATTGAGAAAGGGGGCATTTTGTAAAAGGTGTAATTCATGCCCTTTTACTGTTTAAATATAGCAGAGGCAATTTGCTCAAGACAGAACGGGAGATGGAGTGTGACGAAAATACAACTATTCACTTGGTTGGATTCCTTAGCCAACACTTCATGCCCACGCGGCCTAAAAAACATGCTAAACTGAGCGCAGTCTCCGATTCCTCCCTCCTGCTCGCTGACTGACAGCCGCAGTGCAGGTGAGGTGCACCTCCAGAATAGAGAACTAGACACAGGAATGCAGGCTGAGAGTCCAAAAAGAGGGAGAGGGCAGAGGGAGCGAAGCGAGGAGCGAAGCCTGGCTGATTTATGGGAGCAGGTCAGTGCCGAAGCAAACATGTGACACTAATGCACAAGGACGGGACAGATGTAGGAGTGAGTGCTGAGTGGCAGCCTGTCATGCACCCATCCTTCAGTTCACCTCCACCCTCCTGAGAGACAAACCGTCAGAGACACAGCGTGCTCGGCAAATAGTGAGATGATTTAAACGACACAGTTCAGTGTCCCTAAGGGGAGCTTGTTTATTTCATTCTGGACCGACTTGACAATCAGATGGGACAAATATTACAGGAGAATAGCAAATAGGAATATGCATTTTGTGCTACTTCATTCTCGCAAAATTTGAGTGTTGACGGAGCGCCTACAAGGATATAGCTTAACCTAGCGTACCCTGATCGATTCTTTCAGAAAACACGCATTTTAGAAGAGTGTTTCGAGCTGTCTTGCGGACACACTTGCCAAAGCTTTGATTTATTATTAATTTTGGAATCAGTAAAAGTAGTCATTTCAGCATCATTTTCAAACTAGTATTACAATTAATTCACGGCAAAATAGAGGTGATAGGAATACCTGCAAAGATTTTGTGTGGGTTAACTACAAAAGATAGATGATCCTGGAAAGAACAAAAATGTGGTATTCTTGGTTATATGAGGGATCAGTTACTGGCTGTTGGTTTGAAAAGTGAGGTAAAAATTGATACTCACTCTAAACGCGTATTTAGACTGTCATTCCCTAAGTAGTTTTCCTGTTACAACCCACCCCCACAATTTGACATCCATCTATTTTCTGCCATTCAATGATTCTGTGAATGATACAAGATAATGAGCACGTTTTTGAGTTTAATATCTGGTTGTCACATTGTGTAACAGCTCTGCCAAACCTTAGAATTAGAAGAAACCATGCAAAAATATGCGCTTAACAAAG
The DNA here is from genome assembly GCF_036324505.1 of Eleginops maclovinus. Classification (NCBI taxonomy): domain Eukaryota; kingdom Metazoa; phylum Chordata; class Actinopteri; order Perciformes; family Eleginopidae; genus Eleginops; species Eleginops maclovinus. Next base: position 7,853,352 of record NC_086368.1, on the reverse strand, counting down.
GTGGTGAGTTTAAATGTATTTTAAGTGCATGATTTATTCTGAAGATGATTACCAGAGGGTGTTACTGGATAAATTAACAGTTAATGTGGCAACTCACATTAATCCTGTTCAATGTCACTGCACTGAGAAGAGCGGAATTGATAGCCAATAGGGCCTAATGTCAAGCTCAAATATCTACCTAGCACAGCCTTGTGTGTCATCAAATAACTGGATTACAACAGAACTAATTAATCACGATGTCTGTTGTTAAAGGGGTCAAGAAAAAAAGTGTATATGGTTGTGTTGTTTCACCATAAAACAAATGAGAAAAAAGGTCTATATTGAAATGAATCTAGGTCAGAAACAGTATGCAATATAAAATACCACAAAAAAGTTTCCACTTCAGTTGACACAAAATTGTACCACAGGTGCCCTTCAGCTCTAGCCCTGCTGCACCTGATAACTGACTCAAAGTAGAGGATTGTGGTTATTCTTGGTCGCTTCCAGGTGTGAATGTGTCTACATGTGTGAATGCGAGACAAGGAGAAAAAAAACAACAACAAGCTGTGCCTTTGGAAAAACAGTGGAGCAGAGGTCTGGGCGGATTGCAGAACTCTACTGCTGTTCACTCACCGTTATACAGCAAAACACACAGATTCAACACAACTTATGGAAACACTGGCTTCTTTAAACGTACATTGTTATAAACTGAAGACAGTTAGAGGAGAAGACATGGGCTAGACTAGGTCCAAACATTGTATATTGTATATGTGCCAAAATGTGTTACACCTATCCCACCTTAACCACCACAACATGCTGTTGGGTCCTTGGGCAAGACACTTCACCCCGTATTGCTCCTGTGTGTATTGTCCACACTAATCAATGTATTACATGTCTAATATAAGTAATATGTAATGTAAAACGCTTTGAGCACTTGGAATAGCGCTAAAATGTGTACCATTATTATTATTGTCAAATTCCTGGATATGAAATTATAATTTGCAGTTTTTTGAAGTGATTTCAGGATCACTTTTGTGAAATGAGGTACTGAAATAACATATCATATGACATGTTTAAAAAGGACATATTTGGGTCATTTCAGGTTAATAATTGTATTGTGTGACTCTACTCTGTCATGTGTCCATGCTTTAATGTTCAAAAAGGTCTTTATTTCTCTCATACTGCCTGTGCTGCAGCACCTCTTTTCACCCTCTGTCTGAAACCACAGCCCTCTGCTCTGATTGGTTAGCTGGCCAGCTTTGTTGTAATTAGTCCACCACTTGAATATGTCCTGCCCCTTAGCCTTTCATGTACAATATGTTGGTGCGCTAGCCAATAGAAGCGCAATGGTTACTTAGTAATGTCAATATGTTCTCGAAGTAAACAAAGGAGTCGAATGGAGGCGTTTCAGCAAGGGGGTCTGCGATATGTAGGAGAGAACTTTGGGATTTTCTCTTTTGCAGAACATTTAAAGGCACTAAAACCCACCAAGGATGTGACTTCATCGCTCACACAGTTCTTGACACTCTCAGTGACAGACTTTGGGTTTATAAGGCTGGCCCCCGCTTTCTTGCAGATCGGCCAAAAAAATCACACTGATTCTGAAAACACATTTAGTTGTTAAACTTTTTTGTCACATCCAAGAGCTGAGATCCCCTCAAATTAAATTCCATTGTGTTAGGGTGAAAGCTGAGAGGTTGATATCTATAAATATCTGGACGAATTAAATCAAAACTATCTCGAAGGCTGAATTCCACAAGAGACAGAAGGAATTTAATTGTCTTCTTCTGTAATTTGGGTAAAGCAAATGCTGCTGTACACCTACCCACAACACGGAGAATAATCAGAGCATCCCATCTGATGTCCAGACACTGAAAGAAGGTCATAAGGACTCTTCAGAGCCTGTTTGCAAGCATGTCTGTTTGGGTAAGATTCTCTGGCAGGATGAACTAGAGATGGTGCCAAATCAGTCAAACTGTATGACTGAGGATGTAAGGTCTGCCATTCGCCTTGAAGGCAGCCTGCACAGCGGCCCATGGAAAAACAGAGGTTGCAGGCTTACAATACTGCCCCTTCATGTGTGTCCAGCAATGTGTGCCCTGCGAGTGGGGTTGGAGGATGAAGAAACCAACACATTTGGTTAAACTGTGAAATTTGAACTCTGTATCTATCACTTGCCAGTACGGCCCCATGTATCTGTGCCTGTGGTTCCTTCAGCAGACGCAGTAAAAGGAGGATGTTAATGAACTGCTGTCACACGTAGGCTGGTGCCTTTGAGGCAGCAGTCAGGATTCTCTCCACGTCTCAGTCTGTTTGCAGTGTGGAGGCTGTGATGTGTTGCCTGACTGCAGAGAGACGCTCGCGGCCAGACAGGAGGGGACTGACTCAGTACAGGGGGCCCCCGCTGCGGTCCCACTCTCTCACAAGCAGAGCAAAGGCTCAGCTCTATGCGGGAGTGTGTGTGTGTGTGCTTCTTCCCCTCTACGTGTGTGCTTCTTTGTCTGAGATGCATGCTGTCTGGTGTGCAGGTGCATTCGCCAGCAGGAAGCATGTTGGAATACATGCAATATTCCTAATGTACTCTAGAAGCATGTTTGTTGCCTGTTGATTGGTACTTGGTAACTAAACAGAGAAGGAGAACAAGCGACACATTTGTGTGTGCGATTGTGTTTGTGACCCTGCAATCTGCCTCTGCTGCACCCTGGGTAGTGTCAGAAGGGTTTGGGCACCCACTGTGCCACCTGTCACCCCCACCCCCAAGGCTCAGTGCCGGTCCAGCCATCCGACACCCAGGCCCAGTCTCAATTAGATTGCTATCCCACTACCAGGATCTGCTTTTTTTTTTACCAACAGGGGATTTCTCTCTCTCAGCTGACATTGTTAAGTGTTACCTCTTTTACAAAAACTTCATCCCCAGGTAGGATTTCTGCACATGACATTATTCAAGTTTTAAATACAAATGTACAGTTTGGATGTTGTAGAGGTGGGACTTTTTCTTGTCAGTGTAGTTGCTAATGACATTATCACAAGAACTCAGCAAATAGGGAACCCCTTCAAGGGGAATACGGGACTCTCCTGTGAGCGTGACATCTGGCTCCACCAAACATCTGAGTAAGCAGATTGGCCCTGCAGGCCTGGTGTGACAGCCGATGAGGAAGCTGGGAGATGTGGGTGAAGTGATCTGCACAGCTCGGCTGCTCAAGCTGTCACTTTAGCTTGGCTTGGCACAGTTACATTCTCCCTGGCTCTGAAGCATTAGGCCCACTCTTCTGACTGCCGCTGCCGTGCCGGCACCCAGCCAAGTCTTTCATGGGTGAGGTCCATCATCACTCTCACTCTTTTCTTTCTTCCTCTCCTTCTCCTGCTCAGTCTCTCTCAGCAGGGCACTGGCTTTCTTCATGGCAATCGTTCTCTTTTAGTCCTCCCCGTCTGCTTTTTTATCCAGTCCCCAACAGAAGCTAGGAGATGGGATCCATTATACTCGGCCATCATTTGCTATTCCCAGTTCCTGTGCAGTACTCTGAGCTACTCATAGGCTCTCTCCTTGCAATCTTTGTTCATCTCTAAGTAGGCGTTCAGTCATTCAATAGTCACTCCTCTAAACAGGATCCACTTTGTGGTGTTTAGACAACCACTTTAGAGATCTTCAGTATTACATAGTAACTTGATGAACAATGCCTCAGGAAGAAGAAACTGTTGCATTGTGAATAAGCCACTTAAAAGCCATACATTTGTATATAAACACTAAGCTGTATAGGGTTCTAACCTTCAGTATGTATTCATAGGTTACTCCAGAGGATAAACTCTCAAAATCTAATATAAAGGGACAAACAGTTGTATTTGCTAGTGCAGGAGAGCTATTAAAGCATAACAGTGTAGATGTATTACTTTGCCATCAAGTGCTGTATCTTACTTCACACAGCCACTGCAATCATCAAAATAATATGGCTCTTAGTTGAGCAATTGAGAAACGCTCATACCCAAACCTGCACAGTACTTGTCCCTCCGCGCACAGACTGTCAGCCTTCAAACTCTGAAATGTTAGCATTCAAATAAATGCATGCAAATTGTTCAGTCGGTTGTGATTTGATTACTGGTTAAGGTGGCATCAACGTGGATGAACCACTGCCACGGTACGGAGATGCTTTTCATGTGAATTTAGTTTCATCATTTTTCTCGGAACAAAAAGTAAAAAGTTGGCATAACTTTCTTATTACTGGATGTAGAACTCAAAACTTGCCAGATAGGTTTTGTGTGCATGTAAATGGTCTGCAACTCCAGAGGTTACATAGTAATATCACTGTGCAACACTCCCACTTCTATTGGATTGCACTCCAACACATTGTACGTGATAGGCAGTATGAGAAAAATAAAGAGCCTTTAGAACATTAAAGCGTGTAAACATGTCACAGCAGAGTGACAAAATACCAATATGAACCTGAAAATGAGCAATATATGCCATCTTTGAAGTCCATCATGACATAACAATAAGCACATTCTTAGTCAGTATGTTTTTCTGTTTGAGCATAATAGGAGTTTAAGAGTTTGAGTTGGCCTTAAAACTCAAAAATCCAGCTCAGACAGTTGCCTTAGCACTTTGAGTTGTCCTAACTTTTCCATTTTTACAGTGCATATATATTTGAGATTTCACTCACTTGTCTGGCCTGCCGGGCACCTGCAGGCGTAAGCGACATTTGTTAGCGCTCTGAATCTGTTCCTCTTTGATGCGAATAAGCCTCTGTAGAGCCAGACACCAGTCCTGGGCCACGGTGGTGTTCAGGTTCTTTGAAAAGAGAAATACACACAGTTCAAACTTGTTTCTCAGCTGGAGTAGGTCATAACACACATCTTTTTTCACAGTCCACTCACATCAAACTGCATTACATTATGTGACGCTACGCAGTTGTGGCATTGTTATCCGCCTCAAATGCAATGCTACATTTAACACATCCATTCTACAGTAAAATATTGTCCCTCAAGTCAAAATTGAATCCAATCAATTTCCTAAAGTGACTGAGCTGTGCAGAAGTATTTTGTCAGTTTTTTTTTCTTTTTTTCTTCTGGTGGACCATATTATAACTGGTGGAAAGTGAAAATCAGACATTCATCACAAAGATCACTTCTCCTGAGGACGTTGTGCTCATTAAACGAGGGGAGGCAAAGGTGCCACCATTAGCCTGAGAGGCTCTTTGGTGATTGCTGGAGTATTCCTCCCTGGCTGTTATGTAGTGTGTTGTACGGTTAATGTGTTAGTGGCAGACTACTGGGAAGTGTCCTGATTTGAACGCCACAGGAGGGGCTCTGCCGCTTTCTTTCGCAACAAAGCAAATCTGACACTTGTATATCAGAGGGAACATTTCATACATTGTGGCCCTGTTGATGAGAGGATAGATGGGAGACTTCATTCTTTGGGAGATTGAAGATACAAAATGAATTTGAAGCTGCATTTTTATCCAACATCTACATTACTTTTGCAATTATTTTGCACTGAATCCAGTATTTTAAATTAGCTGTTTCTTCTTTAGTGTTGTCTTTGAAGCCTCTGTGCTCAAAGGGCAGATGAGCTTTTGTAAAGTAAGCTACAGTTTACAGAATACATTCCATATTTAATTTATTATACATACATACTGTATGGTAAGTATCAGTATTTTGAAACTGGATTTTAAATTATTTGTGATACCAAAGCGGTTGATGGATATCTTTGTTTTAAGTGTTCAATTTCAATAAAAGAAAGAAAACAGTGAGAGCTAGGTTGTGTGCTGGCGTAATAAACTGTACAAACCATTTGTGTATGTACACCTTTGGCATTTTGGCCTGTACAGTCAATTGGACTGAGGAAACCTGTGCCTATCATCTTAACTTTGGGTAAGATTTAAGATTAACGAGAAGCAACACGTACCTGGTACATCCCCTGCAGCGTGCCCACCAGCAGAGTTACCTCCTCCACCACAGAAAGGTCGTGCTGCAGCTCCTGCAGCTCCTGGTAGAGCCGGGGAGGGCCAAGGATGGCTTTACCTAAGAAGTGGGCAACACACAAAGCCTTAGAGTTCAATCCAACAAAGTGAATATTAAACTGCAAAAGAAAAAGAACATTTAGTGACAAAATATAATAAAAAATACCATAACAATTTCATAAAGCTCAAGGACACTATTCTTGTTGCTCTGTAAATAAATGTTTTCATTTTTGTTTAATTGTATTTGCATGTCCTGTATTAATAATAATAATAATACTAATAAACGTTATTTATATAGCACCTTGCTAAACAGAGAATAAAAATGGCAATAAAAAAAGCAAAACATCGTTAAAAATACACTAAGAAAAAAACATTAAACAACATAATTTTAACAAATAAAGTACAGAGTTCACCAAATTCAAAAAGATAAATATTAAAATAAAATCACATAAAAACAATTCTGAACTGTTATGTTTTTTAAATGAATTAAAGTGTAGCCCTGACAGCAAAGGCTCTGCGAGTGATCGATTTCAATGATTTTTTTTAAACATTCTTGTTTTTTATTTAATATAATATTTTGTAGGGTGACCTTGACACATCTCTTCATGTACACCAGATGAGAAATTGCCTTTTGGCTAACTCGGGTGAATTTAGTGCAATGTTTATTAATGTTTCTGTTAAATTAACAAATTACTAAAATAGGGTTCAAAATTGATGATTTACATTTTTTCAAAGCTGGAATCAGTAAATATCCGGCAAAACCTTGATTTAAAAATGAATGCTGATTCAATATCGCTTTCTAGTTTACTGTGTTGGAGCTCTACATTGATTTATGTTATTTCATAGTGAAAGATACATTTTATAGTTGTTTTGTCCATAGTTAATATATTAATATTAAATGCAATTGTTTTAGTTATTAAAGTAATTATGTATACTTTTATTTTGAAAGTTTTGGGCACCTGGTGATTATGCATTTATTGGAATGGTTTTTTTTACCAGGTTAGGAATAAGTGAAACTGTCGTCATTATACTGTTGGATTATTGGATCTCAAAGAAATATGCACAAAAGAATATTGCTTCCTGAAAATGTCCTTATTGTTTCCTGCGTGAGATTCGCTAAATGGTGCCCTATAGGAATGTTGTTGTTAATTTTTTACTTCTTCATGATTTTACTACACTTTGAGATAGTCAATGACTTTCCATTGTTATCCCTGTTAAATAGCAAAATTAATCAAAATAAATGTTTCACTAATCATTTAAAAGATCACCGTCATATACCATAAACACAAAGTACAAGGTTAAAGTAACGACTGTTCTGATCTTGGCATGCGATTCACTGTGCATTACGTCCAAGGTTAAATGTTCTACACACTCAGAGAAACAGTGACAGTCTCTGAGAACTCGAGGGAGTGCAGAAAGAAAAAGTTGCTTTTACAGAAACTGCAGTGACACTAACAAAAGATGTCCAGATGGATCGATCTTCATTACGTGTTGAACTACACAGAACTCATTTATAAAGTTTAAAAAATCAGATGGTGAAACTGTTATTTGGAGCTACGATGCCCTTATGCTGGCCAAAAGGAATGCAGGTGACTCATTAGACGCAACATTCGGCATCGATTTGAGGCACGCTCTGTTCAAAGTCTCCCTCTCCGACGGCTGCGAATCGATAGCTGTGTCTCCTCCTGTCTGCCGTCCTTCGTCCCAACTCCCCTGGCCCACATCTTCTGCAGCAGCATGCTCCATGAAAACCACCTAATTAAATTCTGCAGGTAGATTTTGTTCCCGAGCTGTCCTGCACTGTCACCACTGCCATGTAATAAAGTAGCAGAAGAGCTGAGCGGGTAGGCGGGCTTAGTGAGGCATGCTCCTCCGAGGGGAGCAGCTGTCTTTTGTCCGTCCACGTGCAGAAATGGAGTGAGAGTAAAGCCGTGAGAGGGAGAAAAAGGTAGTGGTGGCTTCGCATTGTTCATTTAAGAAGCTCTTTTGTTGCTTTTGGGGGTTTAATGGGATCTTTGTTACAGGCCGCCGGTGACATCTGTCATGTGTGCAAGGGAAATCAATAGGTGAGACATCTGAATATAAAAGGCTTTGCTGCCAGCCGCAAGAACAATGTCTTCCTGTCTTCTCCAGAGGGATGGTATGGACAGGTTCGTTGAGTCCTCTGGGGCCTGCTGTTGGCTATGGCCCCAGAGGTGAATGTGCTGAGTTGTAATCCAGCGTAATCCCGTTGGTGATGCAGGATATGGTTTTCACACTCAGACATGACTATCCTCATCGGGTGCCAGGCACGTAGCTCACCGGTGTGGAAGGCCGGAGCCCAGAGGGGGCGAGCCCCGCTTTCTCTGGAATAAGTCAGCGGTGCAGCTGATGTGCCAGTGACGCTAGCCAGTGGATTTAAAGACAATGCAGCTTCCACACCTGCATCAAAACCCTCGTCTCATCCACAGCCAAAGTAAACAGGTAAAACTGCATTCATACAGCGCTTTGTCCTGTCTTTGCGACCCTCAAAGTTGGCCATGCCATCAGGAAAAACTTTGGGTAACTTATCTTGCCTAAGGAATATTTGACATGTTGACTGCAGGTGTTTGTGATGGAATCGCTACACAACTCTGGTACTAGCCTACCATGCTTGGAAGTAATCTAGTCCTCCCTACAGCCAGGACATTGTTAAACCACACTACACTCCAGCACGTGCACTTTGTTCTTAATCGGCCAATGAGCTTGCTACTCCCTTCGAGTTAGACCCAAGTAACCCTGAACAAAAACACAACTTTTTGTTATCCTGTCTCCAAATTGGTGGAACGAGCTTCCCATTGATATTAGGACAGCAGAAAGTTTACACATCTGCCATTGCAGACTGCAAATCCATCTTGTATCTTGGCCAATAAACACAACCCAGAAAAAAATATTGAAACTAATGCACCAGCAATTACAATGGCTTGGTTTTGGCTCTATGTTTATGGTAAAAACACTTTTTAAAGTTGCTTTGGGTAAAAGTATCAGAAATGTAATGTGCTGAACCAACACACTTCTGATTAGACCAATAACTTCCTAAGACAAAGCCACCCCCAGGTACACATCTGACAACAAATAAACTGCACTTATGACAGCATGTCAAAAGAGAAGCAATAAGGAAGATGTAATTGGAGGAGAATGTGGGTAAGACTCTGAGAGTAAACTGGTACACTGCTTTATAAAAAAGATGTACAAAGGGTCAAGAGAGACATAGGCATAGACAAAAGAGTGTAAGAGTGAGAAAGACGGGCCTGCGTCTCCCTTAAGGCTGGCTTTATTCAATAAAAGAAGGACGCAGGCGCTGCTGAAGATGAAAAATGACACCATTTTGAGCCTTGCAGAGGGAGCAAAGGATTTCGACACCCCACTGAATGACATCACAGGAGAGGAAACTATAAAAAGAAGGGACGCTCTGTCTGGATGAACATTTGGGGAAAGGTCCCACAGATGTTTAGGGAGGTTGTTTGGATAGGCATGATTAAAGTGACCGCAATGTGTTGAAAAGGTCTGAAAAAAAATCGTCAAAATCAGAGGGGTATAACATTTCCTAATATACGCAGGCAGTGAAAATCATGCATAAAAAGCCAGTCGGGCGGCATCACTGTCACGTACTAAAAAGACAATCTACTTACTGTAGCTCTGAGAGATTTACTCCTTTTTGTTTTATCATATTAGTTTTGAAATGTATGAACAGTCTAGTCTCAGAGTCTCTTCTCAGATATATCCAAAGACAAGACAGTAACACAATAACTAGAAGCATGGTGAATAGCAATGTTTACAGATAAGAAATCCTTTTATGACAATAAACTTGGCTGGTGTAACAACACTGAAGTCCTCTACACGAGGGGCCAAACCCGCCTCGTTTGCCTGAGGAGGTTGAGGTCCTTCAGCATCTGTCTCACAATACTGAGAATGTTCTTTGAGTCTGTGGTTGCCAGTTCTATCCTGTTTTCTGTTGTGTGCTGGGGAAGCAGGCCGAGGGTAGCAGACACCAATAGACTCCACAAACTGATCCACAGAGCCAGTGATGTTGTGTGTGTGTGTGTGTGTGTGGGGGGGGGGGGGGGGGGGGGGGGGGCTGTCTGACGGCTGTGTCAGAAAAGAGGATGCCGTCCAAGGTAAGGAACATCTGGTCTCCCACCCACTCCATGAAACGCTGGTCAGGCACAAGAGTAGCTTCAGTAAAAGACTCATTCCACCATATTCGTAGTGGCCAAACAGCGGGTGCTACAACTTCTGTATCAGTCCGTGAAATCACCCGGCCCAGAACTATTTTTTCCCATTGATTTACATTGGGAAAAAGACGTTTGTAAATCGGTTGGTAATTAAACTAACTAAATAAACCCAGTATGAACCGTTTTATAGAAATTATTTAAAAACATTAAGTCTTTAGATTTGTAAAATGCGCTAAAAGTTGCATCCAGATTTATTTTCTCTCTCCATTCATTCTACTGAGCAGATCGGGGGCGGGGCTTAAGGGGAAACTCAACTACTCTATGCTCTCGACAGCCAGGCATGATGGGTAATTTGTGACGTTTCGCTCTCGACAATCTCAGGCCATTTTGTCTTCATGCGCTAATGAGCAGCCCTCATACGAATGAAGGAGGTCCTGCCTCCGACGCTGTATCCAGTTCTTATTATACATCCATGGTCTGTAGCCATCAGACAGGAAGTCCTCCTGCCTGTGGCCATCAGACTGTTTAACTTCTTATGTTTCTATAATGTGTATCTGTATTGGACATTTTACTTGCATTACTTATATTTATACAGTATATCTAATGTATATTTTATTTTCTTTCATTCTAAAATGAATCAACTGTCCTGAAAACCAATTTCCCCGTGGGATTATTAAAGTATGTTGGATTCTGATACACCAGATAACGAGTTTAAGCTAACAGCAACCCAAGATGTACCAATTTTTAGCAGATGAACTCTAAATTAAGAAAGTATTTTGTGGTATGTAATGATTATATGTACATTGTATTCTGATTTTATTAAATGTATGTATTTTCACTACACCAACACTGAAGCTAAACTACTGACAACAATTGAAACATTTTAATTAGCAATAGATATAAACTCTTTATTAATCAGTTTCCTGCTTTATTTTGGAACTTGGTTAAATTGCAATGGCCCTTTTAAAACATTTCATGAATAAATAAATAACTAGACGCAGGAAGAGGAAGAGAGACTGCTGCATTAAGCGCTAACCCTAAATGATCCCAAAACCTTGCAGCAAAGTCGGGAGTTTATAAGTATACACTAGCTGAAAGCAAAACAGCCAAAGTTAATCCGGAGAGAATCTGAAACAGATCCCAAAACAGTAGTTGCTCGCTGAGCATGACACCGGTAGCTCTGAGGAGAGCAACCATTAATATTTGAGTCATGGAGCTGCAACTTTAAAAGGAGCCTGTCCCATTACATCCTGATAAGGGTTTTGTATCTCCCTTCTCCCATGGCACATTTATCAGGGATCTCGAGCTCTGTATACACCAGGGTTTAGGGAGGGTCAGTGGGAGAACTAGTGTTTCAACCATCGATTCCTATCTACTGTTACTGGCTCTCTAATTGGGCCTGGAAAGGGAGGGAATAATCTCTGCAGATTGATGACTCCACTCTGGAATTGTTTGTGGTCTATCAGAGAGTGAAATGAGACTGTGGGGATGCTGCGGCGAGGGGGATCTACACCCCCGCATCTCTCTCCAAGATAAAACACCCTAGGCAGATTGGAATAAGTGACCGTCATCACTATCCTCCTCACAAACACATCCTCAATCAGAGTGACAAGCAGCACGGATGCACCTCCAGCCCCTCCGTAGAGAACAGATTAGCCTTGCTGAGTCAGAGTGAGGGGCTGGGACTAAAAGTCGGTCCAAGTGATGAGATTAAAAGGATGACACATTGGGCAGGGGGGTAGGGCGACCAGGTGCAAACAAGCCACATGTGGAACAAAGAGTGTGTTTGTGCGGGACATGTTACTGCAATGATAAGAGCTGATTTAGATTTAAGTATAATGTCTATGTAACCTTAAACACAAGTACACTTTACAATAAAACTACCCTTACGAATAGTTTGTAATTCATTTACTAATTAGGTTGTGAACACTTTATAAATCATTAATAAGCTTTTATAAGACAAGAGATAAACAAAACATCAAGATGGACGGGGGGAGAATCAACTCAGTGAACAATAGATACCAAGGATGCTGGCTGATGAAGAAGAGGAAGAGAGCTAAGTCATCTTGCCAAATAGTGAGCCTGTGTTGGTGTATGAGAGCTGGTTTATAAATGGTTCTTAATGGTTAATAAAGTGTTTACAACCTAATTAATAACCTAATTATAAACCCCTTATGAATACTTTATAAGGGTAGTCTTATTCTAAAGTGGTAAAAAACATATATTTATATTGAAACTGTTAGCTTATACATATTAATAACAGCACTTTACTATTGTTTAATTGTTTGCACCAACTATACAAATGAAGGAATTAAATAATCTTTCTTTGCATTTTTGAGTCTGGAAAAATGACTGGAGCTAGCTTACTACCACAGACTGCTGTCCTGTGTGACTGTGAGTGCTGCACAGTGGGGTAGCCGTTTGTTATTTCAGCTGATGCTACCTTATCTGTTTGGTAATGCCCTTTAGGTTTCAGGAGGAATATATCCATAGATCAATATTTTTTTCATGAGCCTGGCGTTTCTTCTGTAAAGTCCCTTCACGTCTCAATGCGTAATTGAAAAAGATTCTGGCAAATGTCACAAAAACTCTCTGGGAATCACACCCATAATTAAATACAGACCCCAATTCCAATGAAGTTGGAACGCTGTTAATTACACAGAATACAAAGCATATCCTTAGACCTATATTCAATTGAATACACTATAAAGACAAGGTATGTAAGGTTAATGTTTTAAGCTTTAAGTTTTGGAGCAACATATGTTATCATCCTAACAACGTCTTCTTCAGCTGCTTATTTCAGCAAGACAATGCCAAGCCACTTTCTGCACGTGTTACAACAGCGTGGCTTCGTAGTAAAGGAGTGCAGGTACTAGACCGGCCCTCCTGCAGTCCAGACCATTCTCCTATTGAAAATATGGGGCACATAATGAAGCACAAAAAACAACAACCGAGACCCTGGACTGATGAGCAAGTGAAGTTGTACATCAAGCAAGAATGGGAAAGATTTCCACCTACGAAGCTTCTACAATTAATGTCCTCAGTTCCCAAAATACCCCATATTGAATGTTGTTAAAAGAAAAGGTGATGTAACACAGTGGTAAACATTCCCCTATCCCAGCAGTGTTGCACAATGTGAATATTAGCAAAAACAAACAAAAGATGTATCAGTATAATAATATAAAGATAAGATAATAACTACTTTATTAATCCCAGACTGGGAAATTTGGGTTGCAGCAGCATAAACAACACAGGTCATTGCACATAATAGAAATTACAAATAAGAAATAAACAATTCTAAAGTATGAAGAGACCACTCCAATTTTTTCTTAAATCTTTATCTCTACATGTATGGCAGCCATTCCAGTGTCTCTTGAATTCCAACACAGAGAAACAGTGTCAGTAGTTTATAGATTACAATAATAAAATAAAATAATAATTTAACTCAAAGAGATGTCAATAAATAACAAGAGAAAATGATAATGCTGAAGTGGTCTCTTATTTTTTTCTGCAGCTGTATACATACACTGACTATGAAGATAAATAATCTATAAGCTGTCAGACAATTAAACACTATTGAAGTCAATCAAATATAAAGCAGGATATTATATTCATAATAGTGCAGTGAATGGAATATTGAATTAAATATAAATGTACAATGTAAAGTGTCAAGTGAGAATGTTATGTTCCAGTTAACAAAGAGAGGCTAAGGAGCAGAGAGTTGTCTGCCAGCCAGAGGTGAGGTTAGGTCGTTGTAGTTTCTTCAATTGAATTTAGGTCGAAAAGGATTTGCAAATCATTGTTTTCTGTTTTTATTTACATAACATCCCAACTTGGGGAATTGGGGTTTGTACATCTTGTATTGATTGATTGGCATCAGACACAGGTAATCTTGAAAGCCCTCTCTTGCTTTCTGAACAGCTTTGGATAAAACACGAGTTTGAGAGAGGGGGCGATTGAGAATCGCACTGACACTAACTGACCCCGTAGCATTATGCATTACATTCATGCACATCATGCGTACAATATCTTGTTCTTTTTAATATTTTAAATCCTGCACAACCATTGAACATGTTGCACATTTCTGATTTACACTTCCTCTTTTTAAATCTATACAGCTCTCCACTTTGAGTAAAGTATTTGTCAGGTTTTATTATTTTTTACAGTACTCAGGTTCTCCAATGCTGGTTCATTTTATTCTATTTCTATTTTGAGATGTCAATATGTTTATAATTGTTTGTTTTTCTTTTTTAATTTTAAATATGTGCAATGCCTTGTTTTATGCTGCTGCAACGCAAACATGTCCTAGTTTGGGATTAATAAAGTACCTCTTATCTTATCTTCTCTAATGTGTTGATATTGCCAACTATTTATGGTCTTAAAATCGGTTTTAAAATAGTACTATTTTTCGCTAAATATCGTTCTGTCTGGGTCTTTGTATGCACCTTGATACCCCAGCAGAGTCCTCTTACTCTATGTGTAAACCTACTTGGTAATAAATCCGATTCTGATTCTGACATTCCATTTCGTTTTTTTACCTGAAGTGCAGGCACCACCTGGACGCTTGCCACCGCTCGGCTGGAAGAAGGTCTCTTTGCTCTGAGAGCCCTCCTGTCCCACCTCCACCACTTGCACCTGCTGTAGGGGGGCGCTCCACTTCATGGTGTACTTGGGCCCCACTGGGACCAAGCTGCTGATATCTGGTGGCCCCCTGGTGGAGAGAAGTATAAATTAGAGGAGGGAGTTTAGAAAGAAAACAACCTGAGGGAATCTCCCCTCCGATCCCGCGACCAGATATGTCACGAAGAATGAGTGAGTGAGAATCAGAAACAGTATGATCAACCCGGTGTTCCCTGCCAAAACTGTACCCCCGGCTGTGAGGAAGAGTTCATTGCTATTCATGTATTCCGGTAATCACGCAGACAATCAACATTGTGATCGGTTTGTCAAGATCCTGGAGGGCAGACAAAGTCAACTTCGGGACACTCGAAGTAGAGTGATAATTACTTTGAAGGCTGAACAAGAGGGCTTTAAGCGACATCTCTGACAGGAGCTTTTGCAAAAAAATATATACAAAATCCCTTCTCCTATTTACTTCTTGGCTGAGAGAGTTGGAGAGAGATGTGATCAATGGCGCTGTCAAAGAAGATAAATTGGAAGGAAACCCAAAAATGTTTTATGTCAGTAATCCAAGACTCCTGTAGCTGTAGTTAGGCATTCTACCATTTGTTTAAAGCTGATAAAGCTCCTGCGAGTGCAGATAGTGCTCAAAAGCGCTAGCAGCTATTTCTCTCTCCTGTGCAAAAACCTGGGGTGTCACATTAGAGCCCTGCACCACCTAATAGCTATTTATCCTAACTGTGCAGTTTAGCAGACTCTCATTTCCTAACTTACACACAAGTTCATGCTGGAGCTACGCATTATGAACGCATTAGCAGAGCATCTTTGAACATATTGAGGGCATTTAGCTCGTCTTGTTCTACATGAGGGACTTACTTGACATTTATGTTGGCGCAGATGAGCACATCATCAAAGAGGAAGACCTTTCTCTCCTTCGACTTCAGGACTTGTCCCCGCTCGCCGTACACAGTCTCGATGAGGGTCTCACAAAGGACCAGTGACCCCTGCTCCGAGTTCAGTTGCTAAAAAAGGGACACAGCAATCAGATCAGAGGCGGATGAGACAGCGACACAAAGAGCCAGTCCTCCAGAGTTCAGCGCGTGGAGGACACACGAGTCAGCCTTGGAGGAAGCGACGTCTCATCAGGGATTAGTGACACTTTCATGCCGCTGAAGGTCATTTTAATGTGCGTACACACATAACCAGTGTCAGCAAACTAAGTTGAAGCGAGGATGCAGTATCTTTGAGCTGCACACATGTGGGGAAAGGGACCTAAAGACAAACTTTAAGGGGGCAACAGAAGCTGCCAGACTTTTTGTTCTAAATACTCCCAACACGTGCTTTAGATCATTCTGTCTTTTTCTCTGCACCACGCTATCCCCTATACTACTACAACAGCCCAACCTGGCTTAGCCTTTCAGCACGGGGACACACAATCCTTTCCACCACAATGAGGAAACTACACATGTATAGGAATGCATGAACAGTTTGCTGCATGCACACCTTACTCACACACACACTTAATGAATCCGTAACAGACGCAGTTTATGCTACAGTATGTGGGGACACGCTGTGCTTTCCAGTTATCCATATGTTTGGCAAAGAGAAATAGCAACAGAAAGCTTTTTTTATCACTTTAGTCCAGCTTCTTTTATGACTGCCTAAATCAATACTTTTATGCGTACTGCTGCACTCTAAGCCAGGCTCATCAAAGTCTATGGTGAAAGCAGAGGGTTGAGTCCAAATATGGAGTTCACATCAAAAGGCACACATTATTTAGCAAATAATGATTCTTTCTGCTGTGTCCGTCCCACAACCTGCAGTGCAGTAACTCATGTGACCACATTTCAGAGAGGGAGGATATCCTATCCGCAGGCAATCTGTAGCTGCGGCTCGGATTGCACACAAAATGTGTCATTAGTCCGAGTAGGACTGATGTTTGATGGCCACAAAAGTCAAACAACTCCCTGAAGAGGTGGGCTCCAATAAGAATACCCCCTTAAAGTCTTCAAGCGTCAATAGGCACAGAGGGCATTGCACGTGTTCGTGTGTGTGTGGGAGTGTGTGTGAAACCGACCCTCACTCACATTGTTATCTGTCCTATTCTGCCAACTTAGATACTTTGAGAAAAAGAATGAATATTTCATTGGATGGTTATGGGGGCAATAGAGGAGACTGTTTCCTATTGGAATTCTGCTGTGTCACCGCAGCAAATGGAATTCTGTGTGGAGTGGAGGAGATTGTCCGAATCAGCTCATCTCGGAGTCCTGGAAAGCAACGGCTGATAGAGAGAAATAAAGAAGGGGAAAAGGTTTGAGAGAGGGAGAGGAAGAGCGAGGTAGATGCGATGACGCTGGAGAAAAAGAGAAGAGCGTATAAGTGGAGTGAGAAAGTGAGCAAAGGGGAGTGCAAGAGAGGGGAAAGTGGAGAGAGGAGGAAAGAGCGACAGGGTGAAAGAGATAGCTCTCTTACAGTTTCCAATTAAATGTCTCATTTACCCCTTATTCTTCTTATTCAGAGCAGCATTTGTTCAGATTTGCTACGGCAGGACTGTAATTTCAGTGTGGTATTGGAGAAGCAACGCCTCCACCATTGCATTTGGTACTGTTTAGGAATGATAATGGGCATCATTTCTGGGAGATAATTCCTCTAAATAAAAATGCCACACTAGATTAATGTGCGGGAAAGTGATATAAGCGATTGCCATATACTAGTTAAATTTATAGATGTTTGGCTCACAGTGATAACAACCAGAAGGCTCAGACTCACAGTCCATTTGATTGGGGCATATGTGCGGATGAGTGTGTGTGTGTGTGTGTGTGTGTGTGTGTGTGTGTGTGTGTGTGTGTGTGTGTGTGTGTGTGTGTGTGTGTGTGTGTGTGTGTGTGTGTGTGTGTGTGTGTGTGTGTGTGTGTGTGTGTGTCCAGTCACCTTACTGAGCAGGCGATCACTGACGCTGCGGGCTAGTTGTTGAGTCTCTGCAATCTGGTCGGCGACTCGTTTCTGTTCATTCAGCTTTTCAGCCAGCATTTCCAGCTCGGTGAGAGCGAGCTGCAGGGGCAGGCGGTCCACGTGGCCCTTCGGAGTGTTCTTAAGCATGTCCTGGAAAAAGGTCACAGGGAAAGTTTTAAGTAAAGCCACTGAAAGTTTAAAATGAAAATAAATCTCTGTGTTTGACTCCTCAGTGTACTGCAATAACCTGAACTGTGGCGAAATGATGTGTTCAAGTAAAAGGTGTTGTCTTTGTTACAGAGGTTGGAAGTAACTAAGTACATTTAATCAATACTTTACTTCAGTACAATTTTGAGATACTTGTACTTTACTTGAGTATTTCTATTTTGCAGTGGTGAACCGTCAGGGTCTTCAAGGTATTCAGAGAATACCCTGGAACCCTCAGATAAAAAAATAAAAATAATAATTATACAAATAAAATATAAATAAAATGAATAAATGAGAATCTTTTCTGTGTTGTTTATCTGTAGTATTTCAGTATTACCTTGATTTGTTTTTCTTACTTGGTCCATGCGCTACGCATTTGAGTGGTTTTGTGTTAGAAAAAAAATGCAAACAATCAAATATTTCTTTGGGTCTCCGGGAAGAATATCCTTCAACCAGGGTATTCTATATCCTTGATAGAATGCCCTGGCCTTTAAACTGAATGAGAACGTACGTTTGGATTGACAATTTGATCAACCAATCATATATTGATTTGTAGCCAATGGGCGTCAATTCCAATTTACCCAAGGTTCCAGGGTATTCTAGAAGACCCGTTAGTTCACTGGCTCGAGACAGAGGATCTATCAAGTGCTACGTAGCAATTCACGTAGGGATTTACGTAGTTTTTATGTTACAATGGCAACAGGTGAAGATGATGTTGTTGCGGAACTGTTGTTAGTACCCTTTTCAAGACAACCATTCAGTGAAAAGATGGACATTATAAAAAAAGGCAGTCTAACGCCCGAAAATCTTGAGCTGAATGAAGTTGCTGAGTGGAGTAGGCCCTAATGGTGTGTAACTTTGGTCCAGTTGTGATAGACACGGTTCGCCACTGCTATTTTATACTACTTTGTGCTACTCTTCCAGTACAATTCAAAGGTAAATCAAGTACTTTTCTCGACTACATTTAGTTTGTTACAGATTTTGATTAATGATGGTAAATATAATCAACACTTAAATCAAATTTAGTTACACCTGGAGTAAATTTGCAAGCTGCACCTTTACCAGCTTTGATAATACTTTAAAGCATCAATAATTATAATCAAAACTTATAATATATACATGTATTATTCTGAAATGGACCGGTCTGCAGAATAAGTACTTTTGGTACTTTAATGCCAATACTTTAGTACTTTTACTGGAGTAACATTTTGAATGCAGGACTTTTACCTGAACAGAGTATTCCTACTCACTGGTACTACAAGATCTGAGTACTTCAACCACCTCTGTTCCCTTTAAAGTTGAAGTGAGGACATTTTTTCTCAGTCAACCCACTTTGGCAAAGTTTGGAAAGTTATTGAAAATTCATATCAAAGTCAAATACTCAGAGGATCTAACTGTGTACCACACACTAACTTTCCAGTGTTTATGTTGTCTGGGTAAAGCTCATTGTATTGCAACTTCAACCCTTTTGTGAGCAGTGTTGGCTAAAACAAACTCAGCGTAGTCTTTGTGGCTCGCATGTCTATATTTGTGGTGCATCTATGACCCGGTGAAAGCCTGCTGTAGTCTTGATATGCATCTCAGACGCACCTCAGCGCTTTAAGTGCTGGTTCCCTGTAATGTATGATTTAATATACACTTCCTATTTTGGAGTACTGAGTTTAGGGCTAGGAAGAAAATGCCTGATTCACATTCATAACTTATCTTTTGAATTCATGGATAATCAATGCCTACTGAGGGATGAAATGAGCTTCTGCAGATCCAGCGAGTGAAGCTCAAACCAAATCTTTGTTCAGAATTAAAAGTGGAGGGGTTGGGATGTAAAGCAAGCAATATGAAAAACTGATGTGGCTAGCTACTTTATTTTTAGGTTTAGCTAGCCCCAGTGTAAAAGAATGTGAGGTGCAACTGTGTGGAATTTGGGAAAGTTAAAATCCGTCACTTCGCAGCTTTATTAGTTTACGTGCTGCTTTATCTTTATTCCGCCTAATTTCTCATGGCCAAATACAACTAAAGTAGTTCAGTTAATTAAGGTTGCCATATTCTGCTCATTTTCAGCATCAAATTTGTATTTTGTGTCCCTACTGTGACATGTCTCCTTGCTTCAAAAAGCTCTTTATTTTTCTCATACTGCCTGTGCTGCAGCACCTCTTTTCACCCTCTGTCTGAAAACATAGCCCAGTCTGCTCTGCAGCTCTGTTGTGATTGATCAACTGCCAGGAGATGTCCAGCCCCTTAGCAAATCACGTGAAATGTGTTGGAGCGCTAGCCAATAGGAGGGCCAGAGTTACGTAATAATGTTACTATTCTGCAGAAGTAAACAAAGGGGTGTCCAATGGAGGTGTTTCAGGCAGGGGCGGGCATTAAAACATATATAACACACTGGAGGACAGAGACAACCCAAAAGCATGACAGGGCCCCTTTAAAACAAACAAAAAAGCCCTTTAATAACCAAACATTTTATACCTGTAGGAGCAGTATGAACTGAGGGAAGCGTTGAATGGGTTTAACCATGAGTCCATACAGAGTGATCCGGTCAACACTGCTTGCCTGCTTCTTCTGGAAACAAAAAGAGAAAGAAGAAACATGCATGTGAAAAACTATTCAAGCACATGAACGCTATTAAGAGGAAACGACGCCATTCTTACTTTAAGAGGCGCTTGTGTGAATCCTCTATAGACCTTGAGTAGGCGTCTGCGTATGCAAATGATGGTCTGTTAGTCACATGAGGGTATGAAAGAGGAGATTTTTTTTTGTGTGTTATGTCTAATGTATTATCATGGGCGTACGTCAGGGCAAGATCGTTTCGGGGCAGCATCAAGTCTGTGCAACAATGCTATCATCAGGGCGAAAAGGCAAATCAGAGGGCACATTTGATAGATGGTGTGCTTGTAAAGGTTAGATAAGATCGACGGAAACAAATAGGAATAACTCTTAGTGAAACTTAAGAGATCTGAGAACATCTGTGAAACAGAGCACTGTATTACAGTACCTACTAACGTTTTTATACTTTAGACATACAAATTGTTCTTTAGGGAACCATGTTCTGCCCATTTGAAATCTTACACGTAGAATATAAATCGATATTTGTATATTTTGTAGACAATTTGACAAGTAGAGAAAACATACTTACTAAGAATGGGTTGAATATAATATCATGTTGGATTTTAAAGAGAAAATATTTAGCTTATTTCCAGGTTCATGTATGTATGTTTTTAAGATCAAAAAGGTCTTTATTCTCATACTGTATTGCAGCACCTCTTTTCACCCTCTGTCTGAAATCAGAGCCTAGTCTGCTCTGATTGGTTAGCTGGCCGGCTCTGTTATTATTGGTCTGAAATGTCCCTCCCCTTAACCTATCACGTACATTGTGTTTGAGCACTAGCATGAGTGGTACATGGTCATGTCACTGAAGTAAACAAAGGAGTCCAATGAAGGCGTTTCAGGCAGGGGGGGAGTGTGTGGGAGAGAAACTTCCTCTGGAGGAGACTTTGGGAGGTTAGCCTATGCGGATGCACAAAATGAAAACACAAAATAGTATAATAGAGCCTCTTTAAGTCTATAATTATTGATCTATTATATTCACTCATCAAAGGCTGTATATTTCAAACTAAGTGAAATAAATGATGAATAGCAGCCAAGCACAGGACCTACACAAAGTCACAAAGTATATTATCAGATACTGGATAGCATCAAATAACAGTAAGCATGACATCATTTGAAAAAACACAACATTTAGTAAAATTCAGTTTTTTAAACTGAATTTGTTTTCTTTTTAACTTGAATGCATACAAAGAGGATGTTGTCTTACTGAAAACTGAGAAAAATATTGTAACTAATAATGAAAGCTACATATACCAGCAACATGTCCTAAGCAGAGGAAAGGAAAGAATATGAATAAAGTTACAATGGAACATGTTCTGGACATTAAGAGATTCAGTGATCACACTTAATAACCTTAGCTATAGAAACACATGGAGCCCTTTGACAGGCTCTAAAGGCTCAACCACTTATTGAGTACTCAAATTGACACCTGTATATTACCTTTAAGGGTGAAAAGACATTCCCAATTGTACTGGCCCTCTATACAGTGGAGGAAATAAGTATTTGATCCATGCCAATTTAGTTATTATACCCACTTACAAAGAAATGAACAGTCTGTCATTTTGATGGTAAGTTTATTTTAACAGTGGGAGACAGAATATCAAAAAAGAAATCCAGAAATGAAGATTTAAAAAAAAATATAAATTAATGTGCATTTAATTGTGGGAAATAAGTATTTGATCCCCTTGCAAAACATGCCTTAGTTCTTGGTGGAGAAAGCCTTGTTGGACAGCACAGAGGGCAGATGTTTCTTGTAGTTGATGTTTGGCAGCTGGAAGCTTCAGCTCCCTCCACAGATGTTCTATGGGATGGAGGTCCGGAGACTGGCTAGGCCCCTCCATCACCTTAATGGGCTTCTTCTTTAGCCACTCTTTAGTTGCCTTGGCTGTATGTTTTGGGTCATTGTCGTCAGTGTTAATTTCATCAACGAAAACTATGACGAAAAATGTTCGTCAACAACCTTTGTTACATGACTAAGATGAGACGATGACGAGCTAAAAATAGATTTTTGATAATAAAAACTATGACGAAATCTATATTTTGTTCTTGTTGACGAGATGAGACTAAAGTGTTAATGGTGGACTATGGGACATTCAAAATGCAGGATATTTTATTTTCCCCAAACACTCCGTCTTGTCTGTCAAAATGCATCCCTGTCATTGGTTGAATTAGTTGGCATTCTGGGAATCAGCACACGTCACGCATATCCCTCAGCTACAAGCGATGATGTCCAAACAATGAGAAAATAACAAGATCATGGCTTCAGCGCAAAAATACGGAGCCCGCGAAGGGTCACGTTGGTAAATATTTTCATTGCGTTCCCTCGCAATAGTTTTGCGTTCCCTCGCAATAGTTTTGCGTTCCCACGCAATAGTTTTGCGTTCCCTCGCAATAGTTTTGCGTTCCCTCGCAATGCTTTTTGCGTTCCCTCGCAATAGTTTTGCGTTCCCACGCAATAGTTTTGCGTTCCCTCGCAATACTTTTTGCGTTCCCTCGCAATAACTTTTGCGTTCCCTCGCAATAGGCTACTTTTTTCCTCACAATAACTTTTGTGCTCCCTTGAATAGGGCTCTGTATTTCCAACCTCACAATAGGCTACACGGTTGATTTGGATTTCAGTCACCATGGATAACCTGGACTTTAAAAAATGATCACAAAAAGGTATTGCGAGGGAACGCAAAAAGTTTTGCGAGGGAACGCAAAACTATTGCGAGGGAACGCAAAACTATTGCGAGGGAACGCAAAACTATTGCGAGGGAACGCAAAACTATTGCGAGGGAACGCAATAAAAATATTTACCAACATGACCCTTCGCGGGCTCCGTACAAAAAGGTTTCGGTCGGAAAAAAAGACTAGATATATGGAGACACTTTATTTATGAAAGGAAGACACACTGCACGCTTAATCTGAAGAGACACTTGAAGGTGCACCATCCTGCTATTTATGCCACGGTACGTTAGCTAACTGTAAACTGTAACGATACAATGTAATTCGTAATGCTAATTTAGCATATCAATTCGCTAACGTTAAGTCAATATTACTGGCAGCCGGCAACTAGTGGCACATTTGGTAGCTAACCATGTTGGCTTAGCTTTTCTTGCAAATGCAATAGCATTTGCAATAGCAAAGGAATGAACCTGTCTTCCTGGCTAATGTTGGCTGGGCTTGCATTGCAGTAACTACCCAGTCACACTGCAGTAGATGTTTTTTTAAGATTACGCAGCAATTTTTCTGGAAGATGTTTGTGTGTGGTGTCTTATCTCTAAGGCCAGGTGGGCATATATAATAGGCTAGTTGTATTGTGTTATAACATAATTTGAATCTTCAAAATCTAAACTTGACATTATTGAAATCCTATATTTTAATGATAATATTATATTAGAATACATAGATAGTATGCACCTTAGCGTATCAGCAAGGAGAGCACAGCAGCATCACATCAATGTGAGAGTCTACGCTAGAGATATCCAACTAACTAAGGAGAGGAATCTAGATATTACACAAAGTGTTAAGAGAGTGAAATGTTGCTTTACCAATTTCAACACTTGATACTGTCACCTTGATTCCAATTTCAGATACCTGTATTTGCCTAACTGCATTAGTTTAAAGACAGAAAACATTTTGACTAAAAGTTGACTAAAACGTTTTGAGTTGACATCGACTAAAACTAGGCTAAAACTATGAAGGATAAAAAGGACTAAAATGTGATTAAAACTAATAACCATTTTCGTCTAAAGACTAAGACTAAATCTAAAATAGCTGCCAAAATTAACACTGATTGTCGTGCAGGAAGACCTATCCATGTCCCATTTTCAGTGTCCTGGCTGAGGTTATCAGCCAATATTTTACGATTCATTGCCCCCTCCATCATCCCCTCAATGCGGTGAATCTCTCTGTCCCCTTAACAAAGAAACCCCCCCAAAGCATAATGTTTCCACCTCTGTGCTTGATGCTGGGGATGGTGTTCTTGGGGTAATAGGCAGCATTTCTCTTCCTTCAAACAAAAACATGTCGAGTTGATGCCAAAGATATTGATTTTGGTCTCATCTGACCACACCACCTTCTCATAAGGCTTCTCTGAATCATTCAGAGGATCACTGGCAGACTTCAGATGGCCTGAACATGTGCCTTCTTGAGCAGGTGCGCTGCAGGATTTTCATCCGTTACGGAGCAGTGTGTTACCAATAGTTTTCTTGGTGACTGTGGTCCCAGCGGCCCTGAGATCATTAACAAGTCCCACCTGTGTAGTTATTGTCTGATCCCTTACCTTTCTCATGATCATTAATGCCCCAAGAGGCAAGATTGATAGTCATTTTGTGCTTCTTCCATCTTCTAAAAATCAAACCAGTTGTCTCTTTCTCACCAAGCTGCTTGTTGGTGGTCTTGTCTTCTATTCCAGCCTTGTGCTGGTCTACAATCTTGTCCATGATGTCCTAGACATTAGTTCCAGCATGATCACAAGACCTGTCTGTGGTCTGGCCCTCGGTGGAGAGGTTGTAATCTGATTTATTGACTGTGGACAGGTGTCTTTTATTAAATGAGAGGACTTATTTAACCGGTCCGTGGGAGCCAGAATTATTGTTGGTTGCAAGGGGATCAAATACTTATTTCCCCCAATTAAACGCAAATCAATTTATATCTGTTGTTTTATGTAAATTTCTGGATTTTGTTTTTGATATTCTGTCTCTCACTGTTAAAATAAACTTACAATACAAATGACAGACTCTTCTGTAAGTGGGTATACTAACTAAATTGGCAGGGGATAAAATACTAATTTCCTCCACCGAAGTAGTTTTTGTGCTGACCAACTCTTTTCATGTGTTGAACCTTTTGAGTTATGACACTTTTAGCATAAAATTGCATTATTTTCTCTATGATATTCCATATAGAACAGGGATGCCAGGGTTACGGCCCGACTATACATCAGGTCCGGCCCGCGGGTGATCAGTGGAGATTTAGAATCCTTCAGTTCATCTGATGGTTTTAATCAAATGATTATTATTATTTTAATTATTTCATTTTCGGTGGAATCCGTCAGTTGGTCTGTTGCTGCTGCTCACCTCAGCTGCAGCTGCGCCGGTAGTGCTGACGGTAGACTAGTTGCTATCAAGATGTTGTCAAATAAGAGGAAGGTCGACACTGAATGTTGCATCTTTCAGGATAAATGGAAAGAAAAGTATTTCTTTTGGGAAGTAGGAGGCAAACCCGTGTGTCTTATTTGTTCTCAACAAGTGGCTGTAGCAAAGGAGTATAACATCAAACGACACTATGAGACACACGCCGAGAAATACTGCGAGTACACAGGGCAACTTCGGACTCAAAAGCTAAATGAACTAGCATCATCGCTACAGAGACAGCAAGCCGTATTCTCCAAATGTTGAGATACACACGAAGGTTCGTTTTATTTTTATACATATCTTCTTCAACGCTTATAATTATTTTTTATTTTTGACTACACCGTTTCTGAAAGAGGAGTGGCTAAATGTTGTTAAACTTATACATTTCATTTCGTTTCAAGGGGCAGTGAAGGCAAGCTACATCATCGCTTGGGAAATTGCTAAGGCATCCAAGCCTTTCTCGGAGGGTGCATTTGTCAAGACCTGCATGCTAAAGGCAGCCGAGCTAGTGTGTCCTGACAAGCGACAAGCTCTAGCTAACATAAGCTTATCGAGGCCTACAGTGACGGAGAGAGTTGAAGAACTTTCTGGTGATTTGAAGAGTCAACTTAAAGACAATGTTAAGTCTTTCATCGCATTCTCTATTGCTCTCGACGAGAGCACTGACTTGACTGATGTAACCCAATTAGCGATATTTATTCGCGGAGTGGATGCTTCCCTGAATGTCACGGAGGATTTTGTGTCAGTCGTGCCAATGACAGACACCACCACAGCTAACAACGTGTTTGTTAGTCTTGTCGGGGCCCTGGACAATCTGGAGGTGGACTGGAGTCGCGCTGTCAGTGTGGCTACCGACGGTGCGCCTTCTATGATAGGAATAAAGGCAGGAGTAGTTGTGAAGTTGAGAGAAAAGGTAAATGCAGCTAATCCAGAGCAAGTATTCTGGAACTTTCACTGTATACTCCACCAAGAGGCTTTGTGCTGCAAATGTCTGAAAATGGACCATGCGCGTTGTTTTTAACAATGTGAATTTTATCAGAGCCAGAGGACTTAACCACAGGCAATTCGACACTTTTTTATTGGAAAACGACATTGATCATGGCCTTCCCTATCACACCGATGTGCGTTGGTTGAGCCGAGGCGCAGTGCTCAAACATTTCTACAAATTACTAACCCTAACCCTAACCCAGAATGGACCAGGGATCTTGCCATTTTAGTGGACATTACCGAACACCTAAATGTGTTGAATGTTACTATGCAGGGCCGCAACAAACTTGTCACAGAGTATTATGATAGTGTTCGTGCTTTTCAAAGTAAACTGGCGTTATGGAAGACGCAGCTCTCCAAGTGCAATGCAGCCCACTTCCCCTGTCTAAAGTCTCAGCCTGTCAATCATCAGAGTATGGACAAGTTCGCAAACTTGCTTTCCGGACTCAAGCATGAGTTTGACAATCGATTCACGGTTTTTACTGAACTGGAAAAGGAATTTGCGCTTTTTCGCTCTCCATTCACGAATGACGCTTCCGAGGTCCCAGAGGCGATTCAAATGGAACTGATAGAACTGCAGTGTTGCGCACCGCTTATGGATAACTACGCATCTGTTGCAATCGATTCATTCTATCAATCCTTGCCACCACAGTACCCAATGCTCACGGCCTTTGCAGGTAAAATACTTTGTATGTTTGGGACAACATATTTATGTGAGCAGGCCTTTTCCGTGATGAATATTAATAAATCGAAAGTTCGCAATCGAAAGTGCGCAATCGCCTGACGCACGGACATCTAAATGATGTTATGAAAATAGCCATTGCTCAGAAACTGTCACCCGATATGGACAAGCTGGTGAAAGTTAAAAGGTGTCTGGCTTCGACAAGTAATATGTAGCTGAAGTAGGCTGGTCTCCCCATTTGTCATAATCCAGGGTGATATGGGTGGGAGGGAATAAAAGGGGTTGGGGTTAACTTGTGATGAGTGGCAAAGTGTGCCTCATCTGTTTCTTTTACTAATTCCTACCTGATATTCAATCACATTATTGTTGTCCCCTATTGTTGGAGTACTTTATTCTGGCGCTTACTTTCTCTGACTTGTTTAGGCCTACTTGGCCTGGTTTTCTTTTAATTGGCCTAATTCTGCATTGACATTTTTTCATCTGCAAGCCTTCAATAAATATAATAAAAGTAATTAACAGTTTACACTTGTGTTATTTATAGGAAATGTGTGTTTTTTGGCACCTAGTGTCTATTTTGTTGCATTTGTAATTTATAAATGTAGGCTACTTGCATGGATAGGAAAATGTTATGTTTTTAGAGGGTAACTGTCTCCTGGTTTAGGCTGTAATTGTAATGTATGTAATTGTAGGCCTCATTGTGAGGCTATTTTGGTGCCAATGCAATTTCATTTTGATGTGTAGGCCTTCATGAATCATTTCAAATAGCCTGCCTATCCATGTGTTGAGTCAGTGTTTGGCCTTTTCAGTCTGAAAGTGTAATCCGGCCCCCTGAGGTCTCACTTGAAAAAAATCTGGCCCCCTGTCCAATTTCACCGTGGCATCCCTGATATAGAACATCCACAGTTGATATATCATACTGCCCAACCCATGAAACTTCAGTCATGTTTGCTATTAACAAGTGATTTGTAGCCACATAAATCTCTTGACACTTTTCTTTTTATATTTGTTGGATGACCCACTGGGCTTGTAAATGATTATTGTTTTACATTGTTAGATTTTGATATGCCATTTCCAAAACAAACAAAATACGACTTCTGCATCTATATACACTTTTTAATTCATCCAATCTAAGTTAAAGTAGTTTACTGCCCAGGATTGTGTGAAGCTGTGGTGCTGACAAAATGTCAGTGGAGCTGAAAGCCAGGCTGTCTGTCTGTTTGTCGTAGTATCAGTGTGTTACCCGCCAAGTACCAGCCACTACAAAGATTTGTTCAAAAAGATTAGTTTGGTCATTTTTGCACATCAATTCCCTTTGAGGAGTAAATGTGTCTTACTAGTAAACCTTTGATTTGGAAACTTGTAAACTCACAGGAAGCAGAAATTAGATGGTCCATCTGTGAATAGCTTGACTGACTTTAAACAAATTGAACACAGGTAGGTGAAAACACTCCAACAAACACAACATTGCCACCAGATGCATCCCCAGTGGTGGACAGACTGAAAAGTGCAATAAAAAACAAAAAAATCAATTTTAAATTCTTTGCAAGCCACATGCCAGGAGAATGGATAAAAGACAGGTAGCCGGTTATTCTGAATCATTTTTAAGTTGTATTCCTAAAGATTGGTTAGTAAATATGGGTCATATCAGTCCACATTTTGAGATTTTGATTAACCCGTCTTTGGTCGCCAAAGGTTTATGTCAGCCATTGGGTTTCTTTGGTTGATCCAGTATGATGGAGGATACTTTTGAATTGACAATCAAATATGTTACTTTACTTGAGACAAGTAGAAGCCATAGTGCAACCACCAATATAGCAAGATATCTTATACACAATCCCGGGGGAAAAAAAGGGTCAGCAGGCACCCAACTATTAAATCACAGGTGAGGATAGGAAGGCAGTGCTCTCACAGATGTAATTCTAATCTTGAGATCAAATGCTCAGCAACTGGACAGGAGCATAACCATGCCAGATCTTGACAGGGCACCTGACAGGGTCAAGATGTCAATGGAGATGGGTTCTTTCCTGCTTTCGTGCGTTGAAAACAGTTGAGTGGTTTCAGTTAGAGAGGCAGTAGAGGCTGAGAGGGGTTTTAAGGAGAACCTTTCTATATCTCTTATGATGGACCATCGTGTTCAGTGAAACCTGTCTAACATGGATGGTATTAAACCATAACACTGTCTGGGATCATATCGGTGCATCAGTAGTTCACATGACTGATCTCTCAGGACATGAGCTGAATTCTATTAGTTGATAGAGAAGTCTAGATGGTTATAATCACCAGTAGGAAACACCAAACTGATATTTTCCACCATTTAAGTGTAGACACTTACAGTATAACTAATATATTTCCTCAATGCTACAAAAGTAGTGGCAAGCAGAGCCATGAGCCTTTCTCTAATGAATCAGGAAAAAACTGTCAAGATTGTCTCAGAAGAACGCAAAGAATCATGGGTTATTTGATGTAACCAGCCAGAAGGCAATCGGCAGCTTGGAGTTAGGTAGGTAGGTGGATCAGGCAAAGGCGGCATTGACAAGCCGCCAGAAGGTTCCTCACATGAGAGCTGAAGGTCTCCAGGGGTTTCATGGGTTCCTAGTATTCAGAAACAGAGTCTGACCAGTTGTAAATCATATTCACTCTAATTGGCTCAGGTAGATTCCTTTTGTTTTGGATAAATGGAAACGTACAATGGACTGTTTTCACAAAGCGCTTCACCCAGTCTTTATGACTCCTAAAAGCATTTAACATCCACTTGCTCAAGGAAGTAACACATTCCCATTGGGAGCAACTTGGGGTTAAGTATCTTGCCCGAGGATATATCGACATGTTGACTGCAAGGGCTGGGATCCAAACCCACAATCTGTTTGGAAGACGACCGCACAACCACAAAGCCACAGTCATCGCACAATATACAGTATCTGATCATGACATGCATCAGAGTGGACTTGTTTTAAGTTGTAATAACATGGTTGGTTAAAATATAGACGGTAAAAAGAGGAAAGGTGCGAAGTAAAATTACAGTTTTCCACTGCAGCTGTTTGTTAATTGCCTGCAAGTCATGCTGCTGCCAGCGGGTCCATTCAGGCTGACGGTTTTTAGATTATTATTATTATCTGGTCAATTAGGACCCTCCGTGCACTTCAGATTTTAATCAGATTCATTTTAGGTCCACATTTTTGGACAAATGAATGAAGCTCTGGTAGATTTCTTCCGAGGCTCATGCCCCCACACCTCATCCTCTAATGACATCTGGAGAGTATGCCGGTGTTTGCTTCATTAGTAATGAAACAAGAACGTTTTTTAATTAAACTACTGTCTGAGGTAAGCAACCTGCAGTCCAAACAGGCAAAGAGCCTCCTGTATGCTCTGCAGGTGGAGCAGCACCAAAAAGCACAAGGTAGAAAAGTGGTTTCCTGTAACCACAGGTCATTTCAATGTCATGTTTTCCTTACGGTTACTGAATGAAAGTGGATTCTAGTAGCATTGCAACAGATTAGAGCTGACTGGCTGAGCAGGTAGCTGCAAATTTCAGGGAGCTGCTCTGCAGCATAGAGTGGTCAAGCTTCAAGATCCCATTAGAGAGTGAAACCTGTGTGAAATAGAGCATGATGTGACTTTTTCTCGTCAATACAAAAAAGGATTGGATTTGTTAGTGACTATTTACACTATATTTACCAAGTCTTGGAACTTTTACTTTGCAAAGTACAATTCAATGGACATAAATCTTGGTGATATATATGAATCCAAAACCTCTACGGAACGGTCCCCTCCCTTACAGAATACACATGCATTTGTTGCCAGGCAACCTTATCAGCAAAGCCGAAAGCATCAGCTTTTACTGGCATGCTGGAACTGATGGAACTGTCACTTATGCTAATGTTGGTTGACACCTACTTTTGATGTGAAGAAAAAGGGAAAGGGACAAGACTGGGTGTGTCATTGGACCTGTCAAACAGACCCTTCCCTTCACAGCTGATGTGAACTATATTAGACACGTGACACTTCCAGCCAGTTTATTAATAAGTCCTGCCGTCGTAGCAACAGCCGCCTCCACACTGCCTCTCACCACTGAAATGGATAATGCTACACTAAACTGTTTGTACATACGACTTCTAATACCAGAGAATTAAATCTCTTAAGGTCTTCCTCTTTCTTTAACAAAAACGATTTACACCAAACTCACTTAGATGCAGTTCTCGATTACAGTTCCTTCAAACTGTATTCAAGCGCTACATTTGATGGCCCGTATCCCTGTAAATTTGCCTTGCATGTTCATGGTCACATGCATGCATTCAGTGTCTCCAATATTTTAAAGGAAGGTAATGAAGTCTATGATTGATTCAGTGCGTGTCTAGCCGAGTTATTATTTTGTTCGTCTTCACACTGACAGTAAGACAGATTTCCAACAGGCAGCGGGAGGGACATAGAAACCTTTTAAAAGAAAGGTAGGCTTAAGTGTTATCAGGATGTAACATGCAGGGTTGTCAGCTGTGGTATCTGCTTCTGTAAATCAGCATTACTGCTCAATGATACAGGTCACACTCATGCTTGAATGCGGAGAGCACAGGACATTTTTCAACTCAGCACATTTGAATAATTCCTTGGCACTTTCCATGAAGCGAGGAACTATTTTGCTTGTTCATGATGCTTAATTAATACATGATCTAAAAAACTGAGTAAACCTTATAACCGACCATGATTGTCTGGTTGTGGAAAGTTGTCAATTAACCACTTTGCATTTCACATAACTACTAATTTAACAAAAAGGCTTGAAATTCTCATTTGCATTTGCTGATTTCTCCATCTTTTATTATGAAACTCATGACAGCTTTTGAAGATATATAAAAATTAAAATTAATAAGTATCATATTCTGAGGGTAATCCTTTTATAATAACGTGAATATGGACTATCTTGGATATTTCAGTTTAATCACTAGCACAGTCGGTTATACAGCGCTTCAGACAAATTGTTGCTGTAAATGACACACTAGGAGCCCAGAACAATCTATTACTTTGTGTGAAAAAACGTCTTTTTACACAAACCTAGTAATGTGTATTATTGAAGCCTTTAGCTATGGGGTTTTGCTAGTTTCAATATCTGCTCAATATGGTGGCCAACAGATGCAAACACTACACTGACCAAAAACACTTCCATTAGGACAAAATGTGCTGCAGCTTCAGAAACCATGCAAATATAAAAACACAAAGGAGCCAAAACACATGGAAAAGAAGAAACATTCACCAACTTGACGAAACATGCACAGCGTTTACTAAAAGCCTTACAAGGTTTAAGATTCAAGGCTTTTATTATCATGTGCACAGTAGCTACAGTGCAGTTATGGCAATGAAAATCTAAGATAGGATAGAGTAGGATACATTTGAATAAAATAGTGCAGGTTATGTTTCTAGACCAGCCTACAAGTAGTGCAATTGAAATTAACAGTTGTATAGATGTCAGAAAATTAAATAAATACAATAATCTTAAAGATGCAGAGTATGTTGAAAGTGACCAAGTAAATGCAGGATTCTATGTACATGTAAATAGAATTAAATATACAACAATAGAATGTAAGGTTAAATATGACCTCATATCCATTATATCAACATAATGCTGCAAACACAAATAAAAAAGGCTGCAAAAAGTTTGAAATACAGCGGAAAAAGGAACACTACTAAGTGATGCCCTCAACTTGTTGGCCAACTGTCACTGTTGGCATGTTTCATACGAATGAGTGATTTGTCAGTATATTTGAAATGACTAGGTTATCTACGTTAGCTAGCTAGCTTACAGCAGTTCTGCAATAATATCGGAAGGAATCACATTTAAAATGAACCAGTAAAACATACATTTTAGGTTAGTTCCCATTGACAGTTGGCCAACATTAAAATCTCTTTACATCAACATGTACTCAGGTCCCAGCTGTATGCATCACTTTTTAGTGTCCTGGTTGCCGTTGTGTTTTGAGCTACTTGCAGAGTTTTGTGTTTTTAGCGTTTCGTTTATGCAACGCTTTTAGTAAACGCTGTGCATGTTTATTGAATATTTGCATCATTTTTGAAACTGCAGCACGATAAATTATTTGAGCCATGTAGCGCGTTTTGCACATATCGGCCACCATATCTCAGTGATACAAAAACGAACAAACAGACGAGCTTAAACACAATTGTGTAAAGTTGAGATTGAGAAAGCAAAATTAAGGTTTTAAATAAAAACTATGAAGCTCACCTTTAGGAATTCCAGAAAAGCTGGTTTGGACATGCAGGCCTTTTTTATGAGAGCCATGGCGTTGGTGAAGTTGTTCACGTAATCACTGTACACATCCAGCACCATGGACTTGGAAAACTGCGGAAGCAAAACAACATGATAATCTGAATTAGTAACAACAGCCCTACAATGAGAGGGTACCGCCATCTCTGATTATTTTGTCATCCACAAACACAGTCATGTCATTTCTTTTGACAACTTGAATGTCTTTCTATCCATAAGGTTTTCAGGGCGACCTATAGGTAATTTCAATCTAAAGAGAGGCAAGAAAATGGCCCCCTTAAGTATAGTACTTTTGAAAGAAAAAATGCTTTGTTTACCATTCCAGTTACCACAACACCCTTCACGAGCCATTTAAGAGGCTGGGCAAAGAGGAATAAGGTGACCGAGTGCGGCGCTGTGTGTGTATGTGTTGGGGTGTGTCTGATCTGAAGTAGACATTTATTCACTCTCCTCTATTAAACACACACCAGGCAGCCAATAGTGACAGTTTTAGGAGTGATGGGGGATTAGCACATCACATGAAGGAATTAACCCTCTTTGCTCGCAGCCTCCTTCAGGATCCGGCCTCTCGGGTATCACTACAACATATTACTTTG
The DNA here is from genome assembly GCF_036324505.1 of Eleginops maclovinus. Taxonomy (NCBI): domain Eukaryota; kingdom Metazoa; phylum Chordata; class Actinopteri; order Perciformes; family Eleginopidae; genus Eleginops; species Eleginops maclovinus. The sequence continues at coordinate 7,819,193 of NC_086368.1, read as the reverse complement.
CAGGTACATACATTCCAATAAAAAGCTCAATAAATGGAGTTCCAGTACTTTCCATTTCCAGTGTGCTCTTATTTAATAATAGGGATATAAATAAAACAGCCCTATAATGACCAGTAGAGAAGAAAAGGGTCCCTCTAATAGGCAAATAATGAGCAGACCTTATGGATGAGCACACTGCAGAGAATCTGTACAGAAAACTCTCGCTGAACACTATTATTGTAGTGCCAAAATGTTTAAACACATATCCCAGAGTGGTTTGGATGCAGTGGAGATATTCATCGCAACTATAATTGATTCTGAGTTTTGGGGTTAGCTAGCCCTGTTTGCTTAACCTGCAGCTCATTACACCCATGGGAGCAGATATTGTGCTATAGAAAAAGATGAGTTTCTTTAATAACAATAACAATAATAATAATAATACATTTGATTCATAATGCCCTTTTCATCAAAGATCTCAAAGTGCTTACAGGTTCAAAACAAAAAGTGGGAAAAAAGGGAAGGGAAAGGAAAGGAAAAAAAAACAAGATGATCAGTTTTTATAAAGAAATAAAGGATTTAAAAAAACTCTAAGGGGGACCAAAAGCTTTGCAAAAAAGACATGTCTTAAGACCTTTTTTAAAACAGTCAGTGGATTGTGGTTCCCTCAAGGTGTCAGGGAGGGCATTCCACAGATGTGGGGCAGCAGCACAGAAGCTCCTATCCCCCATTGTCCTGAGTCTGGTTCTGGGTATGTGGAGGAGGTTTGAGTGAGCGGAGCGGAGGGAGCGTGTTGTGTTTTGTGGGTTGAGAAGTTCTCTGAGGTAGGGGGGAGCATATGCATGGATACATTGGTGTGTGAGGAGGGAAGCCTTGTACTCGATCCTGGGGGACACGGGAAGCCAGTGGAGTGAGTGGAGAGTGGGGGTAATGTGCTCACGTTTCCCCACTCTTGCCCAGAATGTTATTGATTGCATGTTAACACTGAAACAAAAATAATGTATACACCCATGCTGTATAAGCCTCACTCCTATTTCACAAATATGAAGAAACATACCAAAAACATGCACGTAGGACACCTACCGAGGCAACAAATAAGTCCCCGATTTTCTCGCTGCTGTCCCACTCAGCGACACGTGATGCCAGAGCAATCTGAAACATGGAGTGGCACTGTGTGATCTCCCTCATTCTGAAAAATATAGGCCGGATCTTTCTCGGGCTCAGGATGCGTGGATCGGCTTCCATCAACGGTCTCTGGTATTCCTGGTGAGATTGAGAGAGAAAATTGGTTGTTGATATGTACATCTATGTATTTGGCAGGGGGTTCAAGATAAATCAGTATCCCACCTTCCTTAACATCTCTTCCTTTAGTAGCATAAATAGAAAGCTGATAGGTAGCAGAAAAAAATCTTGTGAATCGAGGGGGAAATGAGGAAATGTAGTCATGGTGCCTTCAATCTAAAGGCGTCACCTGGAAAACATTTGACGCGTGCAAACATGTTCACAGCTCAAGGTGACTTGTAATCATAAAAGCCAGAATAATAATGGCAAAAGGCAGCTCCCAGCAGAGCTGCAGATTCAAAAGCAACACGGTAACAGAGGCACTGATTGATTCTGCAGTCAGCACGCATGTGAATATTAGCATGGCCTCTAGAAATCAGTTGTCTGTCTGTTTATGGACAAGATTCTTTGTGGGAGGCAGAAAACACGGCTTCTTTGAAACATACCAGAGTATAGATATTGAGAACAAGCTAAATGTAAAAGATGAAGAGCCAAAAATGGTGGTAATTTTCATTGATGTTTTGCAAGTTTTTATCAACGCAAATCCATCAAAGCAAATAAATCATCGACAGAAGGATTAACATGCAATCGGTTTTACTGCAATAGTAAAAAGTATCAAGTCTAATTGTGCTCGTGGCCTTTCATCTTGTATGTGTTATTTGTCTGGGGACACTTCGTTTACCATTCAGCTGGACTCCCTGAATAACAAGAGAGATTTCAAACGAGCTAAACCTCCAAAGTATCACGCATAATCATGTCACACCACAACAAAGGTAGCGCCTTGCATCTCCACGGTGGAAGATTTTACAAGACATAAGGAAACTGTTGATAGCTGCTGATTCCATTTCAGTAGGGTGCTCTTATTTTTTCTGTGATGAGGAGATAACAAGTCACCACTAAAAAGAGAGATAAAGGCGAGAGGCTGCATCCAATCCCGAGCCAGCCTTACAGTCCTTCTCTCTTAGCGTCATCGCCACGCCACAGAAATGAGGGTGGCTGTTTTTATCAGGACTACTTATGCTGAGACACCTCTGTAATTTGATGGATATCACTGCTCCTCTTTCCGGTGTTATTCATAATGGCTAAATGGTGAAGTTATTGCATGTGGCAGTGAAGTACAAGAGGGACTGAACAGCTCACCTGCACGATCCTCCGGAGAGACTCCAGGTAGCTGCGCTCGCTCTGGATGATGGAGCTGAGGATATGGCGCCTGACAACCTGCGCAGACAACAGACCAGTCAGGAAACGCAGCGCTAAGAGGACATGATGGGACTGCAGCGCGTGCTGTGCTCACAGTTAAGCACTCCAAAGGTTGATGGATTGAACAATAATCAGGTGTTTGTCACGGGAGGAAAAAGACTCAAAGAGAAGTAGGTGTGTTTGAACAAGGCCCCCATCTAAGTTCTCAATTGAAGGGGGCTGCACGATTTATTTATTTTCTAAATAGCAATATGGTCTAGTGCAATATCAAAATTGCAGTAAGCACAATGCTTGGTAAATATAAAATGAGTGAGAATATAATACTGAAAGTATATCTTTTTTGGGCTGCAATAGTCTGTAGAGACTTGGCTTGTTAACAGAAGGCTCACCGGTTCAAGTCCCAATTAATAAAGGTGATTTTAAGCCTAATCTTATTTTGGTGTTGTTGAAAGGTTCCAGGTCTACAAATGTTATTTTACAGATTTTTTATTTATTTTTTAAATCCTTGTTTGGTATAGATCTTCAAAATAATTGATCTTTTTTTAAATAAGTACATATTTAAGAAATGTTCATTCCCTCTAATATCGTAAATCATATGGCAGTTAAAATAATTGCAATTATAAAATTGTTTTCCAAATTGTGCAGCTAGCATATAGATATGTCCAAATTAGTGGTTTCAGTTTTAAGAAAATGGATAGCGCCCAAGGGCTTTTACCACACCTCAAGAGAACGGTGTAGTTTATAAAAATCTGGGCTGGAATTACGGGAGGAAGTTGTAGACAAGATCTGTAATGTTATAATTTGTATTTTTGTTTTATATGCATTTAGGTTTTTGCAAGCCTTAAGTGTTAACATGGTGAAAATACAGCATCACTGGCAAACAATTTGTAACATGTCAGTCTAAAGCCTGATCTTAAGGCTACTGGGTACAAAATGGGTTCACATACAGTAAATACTCAATGGTACATACAATACATGTTCCTGCATATGTGGGTTGAATGAATGTAGGAAACATTGCTTGTTAAAGTGTGAGGTGCACCTGGTGGCTGGTGAGCCCCTCTGGCATGGGGCTCAGCTGTGGGGGAGGATTCTTAACGTCTGACACAGCCACATCCAGGTATCCTGCATCATCTTCCTCCTCTGCACACATTCAGGAAAAAAGAAACATACAGAAAGGTTAAAAAGAAAAGAATGCATGTGTGTGTGTGTGTGTGTGTGTGTGTGTGTGTGTGTGTGTGTGTGTGTGTGTGTGTGTGTGTGTGTGTGTGTGTGTGTGTGTGTGTGTGTGTGTGTGTGTGTGAGAAAAATGAGGCAGACAGGGAAAAACAGAAAGGCAGCCTTCAGATATTGGTGCAGCTAGAGACACATTGCGACACACCAAGTTTATTACATCGAAAATATGAAGAGGTTTCTATACTCTCTGAGAAAGAGACGGAGCGAGGGAGAAAGAGGTGTTGAGGAAAAGGTAGAGGGAGAGAGAGAAGCCTTCGGAAAAAAGGAAATAACTTTCAAAACAATACTGTATCTCTGTTTGAGTAAGAGAGGCACACAGAAATGTGTCTGCAAAAACACCATCCAACAAATTCTCATTTCCGCACTGGCACAAAGACATTCTACAGTCAAAAAAAAAAGAAAAAAATCCCACTTCACCCGCAACATAAAGACACAGATACCAAAAGCTTCCTTCCACCGTTCCAATTAAAGTCTTTGGAATGATAACAGAGGGATTGTTGGAAAAAGAAATATAATCCCCCCCCCACCCCCCCATCAACACCTAAATATAGCATCACTGGCCTCTTTGTGATGGCTCGGAGATTTGTTTGAGGCGTGGATCTGGTGTCTATGGTTTGTGGAGCTGCTCGATACTCCATTAATGGATGGTAATCTCTGTCTATTGTTAGGCAAGGTCTCCTATAAAGGAACCTATATTGTACCGCACAGATTGCCTTTTCTTTCTAGCGCATCAAAAAACATTACTGGACCACATCGCCTGTCTTAAAACTGTGAAAGCCTGTCTGTTTTAGGTATCATAGTTATAATCAGTGAGATCTTTTCTCTTCAGTTCTTTCGTTTCACCCTGAGGGGATTTGTATAAAGAAAAATTAAGATTTTGTACTCCATCAGCCTTGAACGCTACGCTACTTTGGCTTGCCTGACGTTGCACAAAAGCAACTTCCTGTATTTTAAAGAGTCCACTGTAAGGAGTTAAAACCAACACTTCATAAGCGATTCCCATTATTCAGTATAGTATAACTCTTTCATCCAAAGAAACCCAGCTGACCGACGTTAACAAAGTTGTCAGACTTCCCCCGCATGCATTACCCGGTTGATCCTTTCTCTGCAGGAAGTTAACTTTTCTCATGACGGCTATCTTGGTCTTTTCGAGCCCGTCCTTCGTTCCGCTTCTGGCCGCCTTCATGAGTTGCTGAACCTGGTAAGAAGGAGCAGAGAAAGACAATGGAGGAGCTTTAGAGCGCGAGGAAAGTCCCATGCTGTTCAGACTTGATAACCTACGGTGCTCCTCTGCAGAGAGATGGAGAGAAGTGGCGCTCAGTCAGCGGGCTCATCGTGAATCTCAGCATCTGCGACTCCCTGCGGGTCACCGCACAGCCCTCTAATCAAGCAGACTATGAGCGTATCATCTACAGATTATCCTAACAGAGTGAGTTCCAGTGTGGCTCAGTGTGGGAGAATCCGGCTGACCACAAATTCCCCCGAGCTTCCCGGAGGACCTGCAACCAGACTCCAGCCAAACAAGAATACACGCAGGGTGGTAGTATTTTAAAAGGATGCTACTTCAGGAAAGTGGGTCATTAATTGGGTGAGAGTTGCAATGGCGTTTATGGAAGTAAACGCGGAATCATGCTTAATAATTGATGTGTCCCATGAATGCATCTTGATGTTAAACCAGGCAGGGGAAGAAGAGAGAGATTGACAGAAGAGTCTCAAAGCAAAGTCCAAAGGGAAGCCGGGGAGAGGCTGGTGCAGAGAGTCAGTTAAGCCTTTTGAGCCAGCTGAGCATACAACACAGCATATTTCAGCTCAGGGTGATCATCAATCCTGTTGACAAACATCTAGCAGAGAGATTTGAGCTCTGCAGATAAAATAGCGTGATATAGCTGCGTTCACTTGCTGCTGGAAATATACCTTGATGTCATAGTTGTGCTTGCCAGAGAGTCTCATGGCCAGCTCTCGTTTGGTCCTGGCACAGCGTTCCCTCAGCCGACTCACATCAGGAGAGAGCTACAGGTGTTGGACAGGGACAGGCGGGGCAAGGAGGGTGGAGGGGGAGGTCGCATTTAGCCACGAAAGGCGTAGAGAGGAGAAAAGAAGTAGGGGAGAGGAAAAAGAAAAAAGGAAACGGAGGCAAAAGTGATCAAGGCAAAATAAGCTATGCAACATTGGGAATTAATCACAAGCGTAGAGAATGAAGGATTGGTGAAAGGGGTTATGATGTAGGATACTTGTGGGATGGTACAGGAATGAGTTCTGCTACCCGGAAATAAGTTGCCAGTTTAGGGTTAGCTCGTCTTGAATTCATTGGTTTTTTGGTGAAACGTATTGTTGTGCCCCACACGTGTCCTAACCTTTTCACACTCTGTCTGAAACCAGACCCCAGTCTGCTCTGATTAGTTAGCTTGCTGGCTGTTGGGATTAGTCAACCACTTAAATGTCCCGCCCCTTAGCCTATAACGTACGAAATGTTTGAGCGCTAGCCAATAGAAGCGTTACATAGTGATATCACTGTTACGGAAGTAAACAAATGATTCCAATGGAGCCGTTTGCAGACCATTTACATGCAGCAAAACCAATATAACACACAACAGGAAAGGGTAAACCAAAAAAGCTTAAAATGGCCCCTTTAGGTGGATTGTTATAGCCTAACGTCAACTATTCACATCTGGCTATTGCATGTATGCTTCAGAAATGATCAATGTGGTGAAGTATGGAAGTAACATAATTGTTTGTTAGCCACAGAGATTATTTTCAGCAATATTCCAAAAGCAATAGAAAATTCCTGTTGATCTTTGTAGAAGAAGCCTTGTGATACTAGTTTCCAGGTTGGCCTTCAAATGTTGTTATCACTGCACGACTCTATGGACACTGGTTTATAGAAGGGTGGAGGGTGAAGGGTGCAGGCAGTTATTAAAGAAGCAAACTCTGTCCCAGCTCTTCCAGGGTATTCAAATTAAGCTGTAAACTGAACAAGGGAACTTCAGGTACACTTGCTGCAAAATTAATCAGGCGAATAATTAAAAACTATGTGTTTTGGGGTGAAGGATTTGCTAGCTATAAAAGTGTTGTTGGCCCCGTAATAATCAAGGTTCTTTCATTAATTGTTCAAACAGAGCAGCTGAATCCTTTCTTGTGTTCAGTGGTCTGGGACAAGCAATCTGAGAGAAATGTGGTGGGTTTTTTTTCACATCAGACCTTTTTTGTAATTACCTGAGCAGCTCATTTCAGTCCAATACATCAACTTTATTTTCTTTGGTCTCCCTTGTTTCTCAAAGCACTGATTTGTCTTGCCTTAAAATGGAATTTTAGTCATACGAAAACACCTAAAAATGTAAAAATATGTATAGGTGAGTACACATCTATACATTAATAAGGATTGAAGTCAAGCAAAATATGTTTTATTGCTATGGCTCCAAATTGTCCCTACGTCTGCAGAGGTGCATGCACGGTAAAGGCTGGCGAAGCATAAAGGAAAGGCAGCACAGTGTGAATGTGCACACAGTGCCATCATGTGGAAGACTGACACTGTGGAGCCGTACTGCACACCACTGATGAGCAGCATCCTTCGCAGAAAAGAAGGCGAGGAGATCTGAGGCTTTTCAAACTGAAACGATTCTTGTTTACTTTCATCCGGCAATGAATGTTTAAGGCCTAGACGGACTGTAATACATGTTTCATGTTCTTTATAGTCTCCTTTATTCCTTTATAGTTATATACATTAATGAAGAGGACTGCGCCGGAGGAACAGGAAATGAAATATTCTCCTTGATTATTATTTCGTGCTGTAAAGCAAACCAACAACAACCTGGGCTGGCCACAACAAAAACTGAAACGTTGACTTTAATTAAATGGATTATTTCCACAGATTTCACATCACTGTAGTAGGTCAGTTGAAAGCGATAATTTTAAGTTGAAAAAGTAGTGTTTTTTATTAATATTACTGCTTTCAACTAATATAATACAGTTTGGTAAAATCTGTTGACATATTACATTTAATTAAAGTCAAAAGTTTTTCATGATGCCGTAAAAGATCAATTGAGATGATAATGAGATAAATACACATGCATCCACAAGCTCACTAATACTACCTTGCTCCGTGTTGGTAATTTGGTCTCGTTATCAGACTGCTCATCATAGCTTTCAAACTCACTGGAGCTCCATCCGTTGTCTCTATCCAGAGGACGGCTGTCTCTCTGAACATCTTCATAGATCATATCTGCCAAAAACACACACAATGTTACACGTCGGAAACTCCACATCAAAAAGGACAATCATCCTTAGCAAACACAAAGTCTGTCGCAGCTACTCACCTTCATCGGGAGAGAGGGGCTCCTCGCTTGGAACATCATCATAGATCACCTCGGGAGCCTCCGCCGTCTGTGGCTCAGCTTTAGCCGCGAGTAAAGCTGGCAAAGACAAGCCAGTATAGCATCAAAGTAAACACAGTTTTTTTTTAAAATAGAGACAGAGTGGTGTTTTCTTTATCTTTTATCTCCCTTACTCTTTGATAGTTGCACCTCCTGTTGTGAAGGCTTTTACATTTCTCGCCTAAAAACAACACACACAGCTCCAACTAAATTGCCTGAATCCTTTTTGGTGAAACAGAGCAGATATAAAAGACGCCAGATCTTATGCCTCTGGTTAGGAATCTACACAGCCTTTTGAATATTTCCATACTTAATGTATCATTTGCATTTAAAGGTCTTCTTTCTCGGGGATATCTGCATGTGCATTGTGCTGTAATGGCTCTGTCCATGTGATGCAACATGATTGTATCCAGTTTGTTTGAGCTATAGACCCCTTCTATCTCCACGCTCGAAAGGATTTGTCGTTAACTGCTTTGAGACTGTTTCAGCCGAATCTAGCTCAGTGAGCTTTATTGATTTGGTTTTAAACTGCGATTTGCCTTTTACATTTTCTCTAAAGCCCTGAAAAGCAATAATCACTGTTTTCAATTAATCTGATTGGAGATGTGTATTCTGTTAGGGATTATTCAGCAGAGATCTTAAAACTGGAAATAACCTTGGATACAATCCAGGAGATGAATAAGTGCGTCTCTACAAAAGAGGATTAGTTATACCAATGTTCTTTATATATATATCGCACACTTTCCTACACTTGTGCATTCAGAACAGAGGAAATAACAACTGGATTTTGGCTAGCAGCCTGATTATCAGCAGATCTGCACAGTGACTGTCTCATGGGAACATGGCCTGTTATTCCGAATGTTGTAAACCAAGTTTCCTGTTTTCCTGCTTTTACTCAACTTTTCTCTACAGCGACACACTGACACTCCTGTAAAGTCATTAATAGGTCATCATGACAATGCAGGCAATCTAAAAATACACTGCCATTATGTTGCAACTGGGAAAGAAATGATCAAAGCAAAGCAATCAATGTCAGATAATCACTTCAAAATGTGCCGTGACCACAATCAAGGAAGGAAGGGACATTTTTGTGTTGACAAACACAAAGTACTTCATTATTGTTAGTCTCAGATTCAAATTTGAAACTCAAAAACTCAAATGAACATACAGTTGTTCTACACACACAGTTTTACCCCCATAGAAACAATCTTAATATAGTTCCTGGAGTTTTACTGTTAGAAAACTTAAAGGAAAAGTAACAGAAGTCAAACTAAATCTGAATTGCAGTACAAAATTAAGGAGTTTTAAAAATATATATTTTTTGTGAATATAGCGATGCATGGATAACCTTATACTTGATATCAGAATCAATCAGAATAAGAATATGTCATTTGTTCTTGGGTTGAAGTTGGATTTTGTGAGTGTAAAGATAAGTCAAAGATAAATAAAAATATATATTTATTATATTTATTTATTATACTAAGCAGAGTTAAAGTAAACATGTGCACATTGACCAACATTATTAAACAACAATACATATGTAAAAATGTGTAAGGTACAATTTTAATATTAAGAGATAATTAAGGAATTTAATTTAAGCTTCAAAAACAGGAAGTATTTCATTATTAATAAAGGTCCATATAAAGTAGATTCATTCAAACTACTACACAGTTCTTCTACATAATAAACAATTTTGACATCCATAGAAATTATTACATTTTCAAAATATTTCCTGGGGTTTGCTGTTAGAACACTAAAACAAAAAGTAACAAAAGTAAAACATATTGAATCTGCAGTAGATTTCTCATTAGCATAATCACTAAAGTATTCATTTATGCTGGGGGTTTTTCCCTCCAATTTCTGAAGTATGATTTTAGTTAGCTAGGAGAGAGGTTTAATAGAATTGCATTATTTAGGAAGTTTAAATATACTGTGCGCATTGAAAATGACAGCAGAGGCCTTTGTGAAAATACATCAGAGGAGTGGGACATAAAAAATGTCGTGCAGCATTGCAAGGCTCCTTTACATCTCTCATTTCTGAACCACCTTCAAATAACAGCGGCACTGCTGACTGAGCCGAAATCCAAAAGCAATTTTCCCTCATGGAAATGGTTCTCTATTGATCCCCGTTCTGAATTAATTGGATTCATGTCATGTCCGTGTAGAAATCAAATCGTGGTAGAATACGTGCACGCGTCTTGTGTCGTTATGTGTTTGAATGGAGCGCGCACAGATGTGTCTATACATAATGTGCGTCTGACCTCTCTCACCGTACAGATCAATGATACACAAGACGGCCGTAAGCCTGTAATATGGTGTTCTTGCCACCTTAGATCAAGGTCATGGGATGCACTGTGCGGTACTCACGAAATACTGTTATAAAAATTGATACTGCCAGTGCCATTATGGTGGACTCTACTATACTGTTTACGCAATTCTGGAGGTCCAATTGGTTTTCTTACAGATCTGAACACTATAATTCGTAGGTGGAATGAGCTGGAGTCCCAAGGTGAGCTTGAAAGTAATCTTGAAATTGAACCACTGATCTACAATAAGTTGCATCACTACCCTGTCAATATTATTTAGTTCTTTACCTTCAGTGGAGCCCTTCTTGATTTCTTCCCCTTGGTCTCCTGGATCCGTCGTTGTCTCCACAGCTGGCGGCGCCGCAGGAAGCCCTGGGAGCTCCTCTCCCACCAGAGGAGCCGAGGAACAGGGCTCTGCTGCTGAGACCCTGGAAGGCACCCAAATATTAGCACAGTTAAACTAACACTGGGTGCTGTGTGCCTCATTACAGGTTTAATATCACTGAGAGGAAGGGGAGGCTGAGAGGATGGAGGTGGGGGTCAAAATAGTTTGTTGCTACCCAAGCATGCGAACGCACACTCCCTGAAGTCTGACAGTGCACATATGGCTGCTGTCGAATTGTTGTGATAATTTTGCTGAGTCTTTTTCGGAGGTAGGGACATTTTCCATATGCAGTTTTTTATCCGTTCTGTTGTTTTGGAAAGTTAGGGAAATTATGTCAAAAACAAAACAGATTTGAAGGAAATTTGGATGAAGACAAGACCAAAACCCAAAAACGTTTCTAGCGAGTAAAAGTATTACATGAATTATGGAGATGGTCCCATTAAGTTATTTTCTAAAACAAACATTTCTGCCACTGAAGTGGTGTGAATAGTGACACCTTAAAGGGGCCCTATAACACTCATGTTTAGGTTTCATTATTGCTGTTTGTGCCTTTACTGTGACATGTCTCCATGCTTTAATGTTCAAAAAGCTCTTTATTTTTCTCATACTTCCTTTAAAATGCCAGAAGATTTGCTATTAAAGAAACAAGGAAAGTATGCTTGAATGTATAAGTATAATGTACTTTAGTATGGTTAACACCACAATGTTTAAATACATATTAAAATATGGACAAGTGCAATATCCATATTATAGTTATATAATATTTGGAAAAAGCTAAATATGTGAAAAAAACATTCTGAATATAGTTTTTATGGTGCAGAAAAGTCCTGCTTCAAATCATATTCCACAGATCTAAAGAGGACATATGTTCAAAAAGCTCTTTATTTGTATCATACTGCCTGTGCTGCAGCACCTCTTTTCACCCTCTGTCTGAAACCAGAGCCCAGTCTGCTCTGATTGGTCAACCGCTTAGAGATGTCCCGCCCCATTTTCTTTCACATACAATGTGTTAGAGTGCAAACCACTAGAGGAGGGGGAGCCTTGCAGACCATTTACATGCATCAAAACCCATGGAACACACTACAGGAAAGGGAGAAGACCAACAACCATAGTAGGGCCTCTTTAAACCGAATGTGGGAATAGTTGCTGGCCTACTTTTGCAAGGCCACACATAAAAAGAAGAAATATAAATCACACCTTAAGTTACTTCCTTTGCCTCTGAGCAGTGTCAGGTCCTTATCTGTCATGCCTGCGGCTTACCATAATCACTGCTGACTTTTTGAATGAGAACATGGCCCCGAACCAACTATTAAAAACACACTCTGACATCACAGGGGAAAATCTTGTTGACATAGCTATCACATGGCCTGTGTTGATGCTGCCGGTGAGGGGTAGTCCTCCCCCACATGACTGATAATATGACAGGATGCATCGTGTAGGAGCGTCCCATCCACACTAATTAAATCTGTCCCTCTGCTAAACTCCTCAGCAGCAGCAGCAGCGGTGGCTCCTCACAGTGATGGGTAACTTGCAGATGAACAAGACATGCTGGGAAAAACTTGTGCACAAATTGTCATAAAATGCGAACACTGCTTTACATAACAGATTTATGGAAGTAGAGTATCTTTATTAAACTTTTTCTTCTTGAAGGGCACAGGTTCTGCCCATAGCAGAAGAGGATAAACAGAAATATTTTTTTGCATTTGTGTTAACATAAACAAACTATTGTTCGGTTACATTTATGTGATTACAGTTTAAAACTGTTTCAAAGTCTAAATAAAAGCTTCTTTGGTAAACCGTTTGGTTCTCAAATCCTATAAAAATACAATTATTCAAAAAATATATTTAAATATCACGATGTATGTTTAGCCTTAAAATTATCTGAATCAATCAAAATAAGAATATTTTATTTATCGCCGTGGGGAACTTTGATTTTGTGAACTTTTTCTAAATTCTAACTATGTATACAAACAAATTGAAGTAAATTTGCCAATTTAGCAACAATAAATATGAAAACATCCGATATTACAATATATACAGTAGTGCGTTAATGTTATAATGATATTAAGGCTAAAAAAACTGATTATGGCTCACAAAACAGGTTTAGCATTTTAAACATTATATAGAATACAGTCCATGTTCTGGTTAATGTTTTGCTGTGCTCTGCATGTTGTGCTATAAAGGCCCTCCACATAACATGAGGCAGATGTAATGATCTGTCGACACATCAGAGCTCCTCATAGCAGACGTGTTGCGGTTAAGCTGCGAAAGACTTCAAAGTATGACTCTGCTGCATTCTTTATGAGGTTGCATCATTCATCTCAATCTAAAAGGACAAAAATGATCTCAGCCCACATGAAGACGGAATAAAGACCTATTTGTCAACACGTTCCTTGCGATATAAACTGATCATTAAAACTGCTTGTGTGGAAAAAGCCAGAACAATAGCGATACACAGCCTGCCTGGATGTCAGGCGTGAGCGATCTGAGCTGTGAAGCTATCGATCCTGGCATATTCTTGTGCACCCATTCACAACTTATCTGTGCCTATAAGACACAGTGAGTCATATAGCTCAAGGAGAGAGGCAGGAATCATTTTTCAATGCAAATGACATAGCCTGGGGCAGATCGCAGCCTACAGCCCAAGCAGCCTGAATGCAAATCACAAACTTCCATCTGTTTCCATTCCCTTCTGCTATTGTGCCAGGCCGTACCAGCAGCCATTAGCTTCACCTGTTTTGCCCCCTGGTCCCTCTTGAGCGTAGCTGTTCTTTGTAACTGCACACACATTGTGCTGACCATACTGATGGAGCTCTATTTGTCCTCAGGTCATAAATCTCCTTCATAAACAACTGCCCACTTCTACCATCGCAGCAACCCCATAATGCACCCTGTGTTACCGGGCAAAGTACATGACAGACTCTAATTAGAAAGCCTTCAAAAGTGTTTGGTTTATGGCTTCATTTTATATTTCTATACATGTGAGTTTTAGCTTTTACACCTTTCTTTTTGCTCTCACAGCACGACCAACCGAGTACAACAAGGTGAGGAGGGCTGTGAAAAATAAATGTGATCCGCAGGCATTACATTTCCTGACAAAAGTCTAAAAGTCTGCAAGGCGGCAAAAGGGCAAGAAGCTGAACTAGGTAACTTCGATGGGAAAAGTGAAGTTGTACTTTCTTAGGATGGAGCTCTACACATATACCAGGAGCATGTCACGTTGTCATGGTTCCTTTTGTGTAAATGTTCTCATTTGCTGAGGTCCCATGCCATCCGTCTAATGAAAACTATTTGTCACGGAGTAAAAAGTGAAGCCAGAAAGTAAATGCTGGCATCAAACATAAAACTCGCGGGAGAGAAATGCTGCCTTGAGCTTAATAGCTGTAACAAGCTGATGTGCTGTCATTGCACTGTTAAAAAAAAAACATATTTTCTGCAATAACAATCCCAAAGTAATTTTAGGCAATATCATTCTAAAACTGCTGACAGATATGGTGGATGTGCTGACAGTCTTAACACCTTGATGGTGGAAAGTGCTATTGATAGCTCTTCTTTAAAAGGCACACTATTGACTAACCAAAGTGGAAATGTGCATTCAGCACAAATACCCCGGCATGAGAATTTGCCAAGACCTAGCTGTGACTCTTGCGCGCACACACACACACACACACACACATATGCAGTTGGTCATGTACATGCATGGTTTAGACCCACATTAATACACTCACACCTGTGCACAAATAAAAGGCCTCCTTTTCAGCACAGGAAAGCCCACAGGAATCCAAACTCTTTGGAGTCCATAATGAGTAAAGGTTTTCTGAAAAACACTTCCTACAGCCGGAGCACAGGTGGGAGTTCTCATTAAAAATCTAAAGCCGCTGCATGGCTTCATCATGCAGACCATCGTCATGTTTTTTAGGTTAAACTTTTATAGAAATCCTGCTGTTAAAGAAGCAAGGACAGTATGCTTGAATGTATACTGTGTATAATGTTCTTTAGTATGGTTAATACTAGAGCGGCAAAATGTATTGAAATCTTAAAATACTAGTGCAATATCCAAATTGCAGTGAATGCAATATTTGGAAAGGCAAAATATGTGAAAATATGGTTCTGAATTTAGTATTTTAGTGTTGCAGAACAGTCCTGCCTAAAATCGTATTCCACAGATTTAAAGAGGACATATTATCCTCATTTTCAGGTTCATATTTGTATTTTGTGCCTCTACTGTGACAAAGTAGGGACCTATATGCTCCTTTTCAGATGACAAAATCCTACTTTTTGCCTCTACTGTGACATATTTCAATGATTTAATGTTCAAAAAGCTCTTTATTTTTCTCATACTGCCGCAGCATCCTGCTGCAGCATCTCTTTTCACCCTATGTCTGAAACCAGAGCCCAGTCGGTTAGCTGGTCGGCTCTGTTGTGATTAGTCAGCCGCTTAGAGATGTCCCGACCCTTAGCCTATCACGTACAATGTAAGGATGTCATTATGTTAGGGAAGTAAACAAAGGAGTCCAACGGAGGTGTTTCAGCCAGGGGTCGGGGGTGTGGGAGAGAAACTCCCTCTTCGGATTTAAGCCTTTGCAGACCATTTAAATGCACATAAACCTACAGTTTATAGCAATCTACAGGAAAGGGGGTAAAAAAGCCAATAATAGGGCCTCTTCATAAAAAATATGTTTTTTCTAAATCCTCACTTTATCATATTTGTTATAATAATTGTATTAATGTTATATAAATGTTCAATTAATCTGTTTAGCAAATCGAATCACAATTGCAAGAGCAGAACATTAATCACATCAAACTGTGCAGCCCTAGTTAATACTATCTAGGTGTTTTAGTATTTGCTGCCCTGTATGAAGGTGGTAAGGGATTTACAGTGAGAAACCTTATTTCAGTTTTTATTAAATTCTGTTTTATATTTATTATAAAAATTCCAATCTCTTAAGGCATTAAATTCCTGTCTTTCTTATAGAAACCCTTGGGTCAAGAAAGGTAAAGTATCCTTTGGAAAAACTGTCTATCAGCTCCAGGGCTGCTGATCTGTAGGTGACTTTCACTGCCGCCCAGTAATTGGAGACAGGCAGGCAAAAAGACAGTTGTTTTAGAGGAATCAATAAACCATCACATTATCATTTACTGTGCCCAGGCCTTGAAGCCAAATCTCTTCTTGATTGTATGAAAGTATGCTGCCTTCACCAGGGTAAGGTTCATTTCATTCATAAATCTTTTTCCACCAGAACTTTATGTTGAGACTGTATTTAAGTTCACAAATAATAAAGCCTTTATTGTCTTTTGGATGTTGATGTTTCCATATTTTATTGTAGGATTCTTAAATTCTACAAGTGTAGGATGTATTCCCACCAAATCATCAGTAGTAAGAATTGGTGAAGAACACACCACAAAACATTACTAATAACTGAAATGTTAAATGTGCTTATGTAATTTATTAAAGTTGTATATGCATAGCTTTGTTAGATTATTCTTCTTTTAAAGGCTCTGAACACCCACATAGGTGGGTCAGACAGAGGGTGAAAAGAGGTTCTGGCAGTATGAGAAAAATAAAGACCTTTTGGAACCTAAAAGCATGGAAACATGTCACAGTAGAGGCATGAAGTAAGATTGTGTAACCTGAAAAGGAGCGTAATAGGGCCCCTATTTTGTGCTTCTCAAAACATTAAGAAAAACTGAAACAGGTCTTTCCATGTCTCAACTGATATTCTATGCACTGTAAAATCCCATTGACTGTTTTTTTCCAAGGCAGACATTTATTTTTCACAGCAGGAAACGCACAGGTACAATTAACAACATTGATTAAGGCTTCATATAACATGGGAGTTCCAATTTATAATTCCTGGTATTGTAAACACTTGCTAACAGGATAGGCCTTAAGGGACATTTACGTTAATTAAGCCAGCTAGTGTTTATTAATCAACTCTGTCTTTTTCCTGCAATGAAAAGTCAAAATACTACCATG
Source organism: Eleginops maclovinus (assembly GCF_036324505.1). Lineage (NCBI taxonomy): Eukaryota > Metazoa > Chordata > Actinopteri > Perciformes > Eleginopidae > Eleginops > Eleginops maclovinus. The sequence goes on along the minus strand of NC_086368.1, from coordinate 7,802,465 downwards.
AAAAAGATCTATTACTGCCCGATGGAAAATGGCATTATTAACTGCTTTGAGGTTCATAAATTATTTACCTCCACTTTATTCGGACAGCAGCAGAAATTGTAGAGATGACTATATTACACTTAAAATAGTGATATTGAAATATGGACAAAATGGTTTGTTTGTCAATGCGTGACTGACTTTAAATCGAATTCTTCTGACACTGCATGATATGGCCATGCTCATCATATTATCCAGTATGCATCATCATGAATAAGGCAACCATGTGATTTCCCTCTAGCATTGTATCAGCAGCATCACTCTATCCCTGACATTAGCACTTGTCACTTCGGGTGTGACACGCCATCTGGCATCTAAATTTTGTTCAAATGGATCGAGGGAAACATCACAATATCTCATACCCACTGTTGCATGTTCGGATTGAGTGTAAGCGTGACATTATCTCAGACATAATGACAAAACGCTGATGTGGTTTGATGTTGAGTTTACTTTCTACACCGCCCTTTAGTCATTTTCCCCACACTGTAATCAGAACCAAAGGCAACTCACCAGCTGGGTGACTCTTTGACTGGAACATCTGTCAAAAGGAAGAAAATAGCAACCATGAGACAAACTATTCCAAATCAAAGGAAGAAGATAGTTGAGAAACACAACATTTTCAGCATTTATAAACACAGAGTGTCAACAGTGTGAATGACTATGACTTTGAAATATTAGCACTTGTTACTTCTTGTACACAGTAGAGCTTCTCAAAACCTTAAAAAAATCAAATAAACTGTCAAAAACTAAATCACACTTGCTCACATAGCGTACAACTAAGAGATAATATAGTAGATTGTGTGGGGTTGAAACAACAATGCTTTTGTATGGTTGTATTGTATTATCACAGCAGAAGTGTGTTAAAGGAAAATAAATGTCATGGTCAATTCCCTTAAGATCGCACCATGTGATTTGTTGAGGGAGGGATCTGAATTTATAACAGCTCTCATTATTAGACCTCCACTACACATTATTATAATCAACTGGAATCCCCCTTTGCTGCACCACAGTCCACTTAACAGATTACCGCACATATACTGAGTAAAAAAGCTTTTTAATTAAGCATTAATCGCTCCACTTTGTCCAACAGAACTTCCCCAAGACCGAAATCTCTTTATCTCGCCGTGTAATTACAAGGGGTCTGTTTGGCAACGTTAGCCAGGTAGTAAATGTATCATACTTATATCTACATAACTCCATCCAATTAAGGGAAAGTTAACTCAGCTGTGTCTGCCTAAGGCACTAATTAAATGCTGTTAAGAAGAGATTAACAAGCTGAAGTCACTCACAGTGTGTGGCTGTAGAGAACTGATCGTCAACTAAATAAGAAACATAAAATCTTAGAGCCAGCTTTTCAAAGGCAGATTATTGCACATTGACTGAGTAGTGGTTCAGTGGTATGCCCCGCGGCAGTTTGATGACAGTGAACATGTTGAGAGGATATAGCCCAGCATGTGGATTTTGGTTACAATATGGCGGTCATTCCACTATCCGTGTCTACAGTAATAAATTGGTTGAGTTTATGTTAATTTGATGCTGTCAAACTGTCAAAGACTACACCCATTACAAGTGCTGGAAAATCATGTGGGGAGTAAATTCACTCATGTGAAGTTACTGTACTTTCATTCAGTGTCCTGGCACCCAATAACACAGATAGGACAAAGGAATTCTCACACCTTTATGAACAATAATCAGAGGTGGAAAGAGAGTACTCATATCTTGTACTTAAGTAAAAGAAGAAATACCACAGTGTAGCAATACTTTGTTGAAGTTTTAATACTAAGTTGAAGTGCTGCATTGGAAATGTTACTCAAGAAAAAGTAGAAGAGTATTACCATCAAACTATATATTACAGAAAGCAAAAGTATTGAATCTGTGATTGCCCCATTTTCTGATTAGTTATTATTATTATTATTATTATTATTATTATTATTATTATTATTATTATTATTATTATTATTATATTCTTATAGGATATTATTGTAATTATTTCTAATTATTGATGCATTAATGCGTATCTCACGGCTGGTAAAGTTTGAAAGTAACCAAAGCCTCAATTAAGTGTTGATTATATTTCAGATCATATTCCAAAGTAAAGGCACACTAAATGTACCTTTAGTACTTGATTAAATCCACTTAGTTACTTCAACCACTGACAATAATGATACACCGTATTCTGTTTCTACATTCACATTACTTCAGTATTCTCAATTTTAGCTACATCCCTCCACTACATTTGTTTGGCAACTTCAGTTACTGTTTTCCAACTTAATACATTCAAATTGAAATTTCAAAACTAACATCAAACATGACTCATTGTACCTACAAAACACCAATATACTCCTACTAAGGGTAAACTGATGAGTACAGTACAGGCGCTAACGTAGCAGCGATTGGTCTGTGTGATTCCTTACCGGAATACTGATGGAACAGTGACATCATTTTGCATATATTTTACCTCAGTTGTTAGCTTCCGACATCAAAATAAGAGGAATGCTACTTCCGGTGAGTCGCTGTATTTTCTTTGCAGGCTGCTAACACAGTACCAACATTTTAGTAGAACTGCATTGGTTTTGACGGTGTTTGAACCTTGTGGTTTCACTGCGTTTAATGGAGTTAGCTAGCTAGATATTGAGGCTAAATCGGCCGTTAGTTATTAGCAACGTTATCCAAACCGAAGGTTGCTGCAAGTCATCTTCAGACACCTACGCTTGACACACTTGTAAGCGAACCGATGAGACGAATCTACCGGTATTTTATTGAGTAAAAAATCAACGCATTTTCTTTGTACCCTGGTGTATTGAAACACCTTTTTTAAAAGCTTTTATTTTCCTCCTTTTCCTGCTCCTCAGATTCACTTTTGGTTTAATACACCTTACATTTAAACATGATAATTTATCATTTTTACGATTATTTGTGATGCCTTAAACACTTGGTATGCATATAAAATCAAACGTATTGGTAGTAGTTGATATAATAATGATGATAATAGCATTAAATATAAACAAAATATATAATTATAATAAGAATGAAAAAAACACATTATTATCATCCTACCAAAATGTAATACACCTTTTTACCTACCTTAAGCACGTATACATATAAAACAAAATATATTAATAGTTTCAGTTGTAATAATAATAATAGTACAAGTAATCATTTTAAAAATGTTATGTTATTATCCTCCCACTAACAAATTAATACACCATTTTACCAACTGCAAATATGTATCATAATAATATGGAAAACGTTTATATTTGACCCAACAGCCCCCATTTGCACATTAGTAGAATCTGATCAAAATGTGTTTTGTAGGCCTGGTTTCTATTGATTGGGAGTTCTGAATTAAACTATATTGTATTGCTATTTACGTCCTTTCAGTATAAGTTTATCATTTTCAGACTGCTCTAAAAAGATAATGTATCTGCAAGCAAAAACCAATACAAGATTGATTCTGCACCAGTTTTGAAAAATGTAATTAAATCATTATACCTATAAATGTGTTACCTGCGGTAGGAATTGAAGCTACATCCTTGGTGAAGATGTCCTCCTGTCCAGCAGGAGGCGACGTTATAGGAAGTTGTGTGCAGTCTGTGCTTGTTAGTGATGAACTTCCTGATGTTTCACTATCCTCCTTTTTAGACAACTGGGCAGATCCAACCATGTCAGAGGGGATGCCTTTACTGTCCCCCTGAGGTTTTTCCTCATCCCCACTGTCCTCAAACGAGAACCCTTCCCCTTGCTCCTCATCTTCCTCCTCTTCAGCCTCCTTTGGTGGTTGCTGTTGAGGCATCACAGTCGACATAATTTCTAAAAAAGAGAGACAAAATTCAAGTAATTCGTTTTTTCAATGATGAGTTGAAGTGACACTTGTGAAGAAATGATTGATACCAAGCAATCTGAAAAGTGAGTTAGTATAGCAGAAGTCAGGGTTACTTAAGGTGTTTTAATTAAAGAATGATAACACTTAATCTCTATAATATTAGAGGAATTTGGGATAGGATGTATCCTTTCTTCTGGGATTAGCAAGCTTTTAAATATGTCTATACTAAACATCTGAATCATATTATCATAACCAGTCTTTTCTTGGCAAATGATAACATGCTGCACTTAATATGAACTCAGGAATTATTGCTTGAGCTTTAATGCACTATTTCCAGAGTATCGACTCAAAAACAATGTTGATTTAACATCCACCGTGTTGGGAATTATTTGAATAATGGCACACAAAAATAAAGGTGAGCAGGGAATGATTGGAATGTTCTCTGGACTTTGTAAACATAGCAAAGCTGCTTGAAAAAAACCAGACGCTGTATAACCATTTTAGATAAAAATCAGTGTTGTGGTTAATGACACTGCAATGAACTCGTAACCCTGCAGCTTGTTTACAGCCAAGTGTTCTACTGAAACTTCAGACTTGTGTTCAGCCGTAGTGTTTTCCTTGAGTGCATAAAAAAACATGTTTTTTTTATTCCATTTTAAGCTGTCTGACTATATAAATCAAATGTAACTGAGTGATCGGCACTAAGATCTAGATCACATGCACAGCGAGTTCAATCCTAGCTCTATAAACATGACATATGGCTGATAGAAAACTGTTAAACTGCCAAATAAAAGAGACTGACAGGCTTAGTGGCAGATTAATTAGATACACTGATGTAAACCCAAACAATACAGACCTCAATTATCTAAAAGGCTAATTACATCTAGTCCTTTCAATGAAAACAGGTCTGACAGCAGATACAAATGTATGAAAAAATACAACAAATATGAAATACATAAGTAGTCATTCTGTATTTGCCAACAACTAATGTTTTATTACAGTGATTTTAAGCCCTTGGTACTTCTTCAACAAATAGCCGGCTGTGTAAATTGTCAGCTGCAATCATAAATGTGAATTGTTGTTATCATATTTTTAAAATAAAATGGACATTTTCTTTGACGCCCAGCTCTCAAGGTATTAAATTGCTGCAAACTGGATTTTTTTTATTACACAAAGTGGGGATTTTCTCTGACGTACCCGCCCTGTGCATGTTGGTGTACCGCTCAATGAACCCAGCATCTGCTTTGCATTTTGATTAGCACTGAAATGCTTCCAATGCTGGAACATTCTTGGGCCTGATGGGGCAGTTTGTCGGGCTCCTTTGGGGAAATGACAGCATGGAGCGGAGGCAGCTGAAACTGGGCCGGGCTGTAAAAATGATTGTGAGCAGCATGTTGTTTAACCTGGACACATGGGCTTTCATGCTGTCAGTTACAGCTCTCATTATCTTTTACTGCTGCTTTCTGACAGCTGAATGTAGACATGATGTGTGTTGGCACTGTGGTTCAGTAGCAGTGATGCCTTTGAAATCTTAATTACCATACATGTTGAGAAAGGCTTTAAATTACCTAGAAAAATAAAATCAAGGGTTGTTGTATTCTTTAGGAATCTGTTCTCTGCGTGTTTACAATATGCCTTTGGACTGAGCCTCCTCGTCTTGTAACACACACACAGTTTTTCCAGTCGGCCTACACATCGGTCAAATAAACAATGACTCTTTTGTGGAGGGAAAAACTTATGCTCAGCCTTATCAAGCATTGTTTCTACATTCGTCACTGCAGCACTGACTAGCTCACAGGTCATTGCTGTGAACGCTATAGTATGGCTCACATAACTTGTTGTGGACTGTAACTGAGTAAAATGACTTTAGTAATGTACTTGAGTACAGTTTTGAGGTATTTTACTCAAGTATTTCCATTTCCTGCAACTTTATGCTTCCACTGTCATACAGGTCAAAAGGAAACCATGTGCTGTTTACTCCTCTTCCTTTACATCAGAGGTCTTCAACAGGGGGGTCGCGACCCCCAGGGGGTCCGCGGAGGTACTGCAGGGGGGTCGCGAAATCTTTGGTTGATTAGACAATTTTTTATATATATATATATATTTTTTTTTTACAAACCGTTTTTTCCCACAAATTGCAATGTCTTTAAATGCACAACACAAATCCAAAATATTATAGCGAACGGAAAAATGGAGGCAGATGTGCCAATCACGAGGCCGTGTGACACACGCTGGGTCATAGACATAATATTATGTCTATGCGCTGGCTCTGTTAGGTTCCCCGTGATTGGACGAGAGCCTATTCAGGCCCCAGTTTACTGAAGACCCAGACACAGGGATGCACGCAGCGACATTATTGAGAAGACCATACATATAAAATGGATCGTTTTGTAACTCGAGCGAAAAAATCAACAAGCACAAGCGAGATACCATCCACCAGTGAACATGCAAGTGACGAGGCAGAACCTGCTGCGCCTGCAGATGTTGCAGCTAATAAGGGTAAGCGCAAAAGGGAGAAGACACGAAAATATTCAGATCATTATCTGAAGTTCGGGTTTACCTTTAAGGAGACAGATGGCATTGAGTTTCCAATGTGTGTCATTTGCTCTACTGTTCTTTCAAATGAATCTATGAAGCCATCAAAGCTGCAGCGTCACTTGGAGACAACACACAGCCACTTAAAAGACAAACCTGTTGAATACTTCCAAGCTAGCCTCAAATCCCTCCAAGGTCAACAGACATTGATCAGAAAATCAGCCAAAGTTGGGGAGCTAGCTTTGAAATGCTCTTATCAAATTGCTCTTCGGATTGCCCAGAAGAAACAGCCATACACACTTGCAGAGGATTTAATATTGCCTTCAGCAACCGATATGTGTAAAACCATGTATGGAAATGATATTGACATTAATAAACTGAAAACCATTCCAGTGTCGGACACAACCATAGCTCGCCGTATAGACGAGATGGCATCTGATGTGAGGATGCAACTGATAGAGAAGCTGAGGTTGGCAGATGCATTTGCGTTACAATTAGACGAGTCAACAGATGTGTCGAAGGACGCCCAGCTTCTTGCGTTTGTGCGCTTTGTCGATGATAAGGAAATGCAGGAGGAATTTTTGTTTTGTAAGTGCCTCCCTCAACGCACAACTAGTTCTGAAATCTTCAAAGTGATCGATGTTTTTTTCAGAGAGAATGACATTCCGTGGACAAAATGTATTGCGCTGTGCACTGACGGTGCAAGAGCCATGGCTGGTTTAAAAAGTGGACTAATCGCGCTTGTAAGGGATGTGTCTCCGCAAGTGATTTGGACGCACTGCATGCTACACAGGGAGTCACTTGTTGCCAAAGATATGAGCGCTGAATTGGCAGATGTCATGGACTCGGTAGTGAAAGTAGTCAACCTAGTCAAGAAGAGCGCATTGCAAACACGTCTCTTCTCGAATCTCTGTGCTGCTGAGGGAGAAGAACACACTGCGCTACTCTACCATTCCGAGGTTCGGTGGCTTTCACGTGGAACAGTGTTGTCACGTGTGCTGGAATTGCGCAAGTCTATTCGGGAGTTTTTACTTCTCCAAAAGCACACAGAGCTGGCTGCACTTTTCAGTGACAATGTTTGGGTCACCAAACTTGCCTATCTTGCTGATGTTTTCGCTGAGCTGAACAAACTGAACAGTTCAATGCAAGGCCGCAATACCCATGCCATTCAACTGTATGACAAAAATGGAAGGCTTTCTAAAAAAAATCAAAAGGTGGAGGGAGCGCATCGGGGAGGAAATATTTTCCATGTTTCCATCAGTGGATGAGCTGGGAGATTCTGCTGTGCTCTCGCTCCCCATTACACGCGCAATTCTTGCGCATTTGGAGGCGCTCGAGGGACAATTTGGGCACTACTTTTCTGAGGCTGACTCCTGGCGCAGGGACAAGACATGGATACTGTTTCCATTCACAGACAACGCAGCAGACGGCACACACCTGACAGTGACGGAGGAGGATCAGCTAATCGAACTATCCACTGACAGTACGTTCAGACACATATATGACACAAAACCACTCACCCAGTTCTGGATCTCTTGCCAGAAAGACTTTCCGCAATTGGCAGGAAAAGCCATGATGAGCCTTTTGCCCTTTGCCACAACCTATCTTTGCGAAAGTGGATTTTCCTCACTGACTTACTTGAAAAACAAATACAGGTCAAGGCTGCAGCCTGAGGCTGATATGACCCTCTGCCTGACAACCTCCATCCGTCCAAGGCTGGATCAGCTGTGTGCTGCTCATCAGGGTCAGACATCTCACTGATGTGAGAGTACGTGTGCCATCCACAGATGGTTTGAGGATTCATTGTCCCATCTACATGCATGTTTAGTGTTAAAATCTCATAGCTCAGTGTTTGTTTATAAATGACAGTGGCACAGCCACTCTGCACCTTGCACTTGTTTAAAGTTCAAACTTTTATTGTGATTTATTTTAATAGCCCTGTGTTGTGTGCAAGATATATGTTCATAAATGGCAGTGGTACGGCCGTACTGTACCTTGCACTTGTTTAAAATAAAAACATGAATATATTAACCTGTGTATTATTTGAATAGCTTAGTATTGAATGTACAATAACAGTATCTATGTTTACACACTGCACTAGGCCCCGTTTAATATAAAACACAATTGTATGCCATATTAATAGTAGGGGGTCCCTGCTCCAACTCTCCATCAGTTTGGGGGTCCCTGGCCTGAAAAACGTTGAAGACCCCTGCTTTACATGATTGCTTAGGTTACTTTGAAGATTCTGATTTGGATTTATACTAAAATATATTTGTATAATTTATCATGTATTATTATAGGTTAAGATAACTGAGATTACTATTAATCCCTTGTAAAAGAAAAAAAAAAAAGGAAGAAACATAAGCTCCAGCATAAAGCGGACCTTGCTTTTTGGGGTTTCCCCTTTCCTGTAGTGTGTTATAAAGCTAGTATTTGTGTTTTTTGTGCTTGTAAATGGTCTGCAAAGGCTAAAATCCCAAAGTTCCCTCCAGAGGGAGTTTCTCTCTCACCCACACACCCTCACCCCTGCCTAAGACGTATTGAGTATATTCCTTTGTTTAATTCTGTAACATAATGGCATCTCTGATGTTGCAATCCCGCTTCTATTAGCTAGCGCTCCAACACATTGTACGTGATAGGCTAACGGGCGGGAAATATCTTAGCAGCTCATCAATCACAACAGAGCCGGCCAGCTAACCAGAGCAGAGTAACTCTGGTTTCAGAGAGAGGGTGAAAAAAGATGATTATAATTCAATATACAGTGGGGAGAACAAGTATTTGATACACTTCTGATTTTGCAGGTTTTCCCACTTACAAAACATGTAGAGGTCTGTCATTTTTATCATAGGTACACTTCAACTGTGAGAGACGGAATCTAAAGCAAAAATCCAGAAAATCCCATTGTATGATTTTTAAATAATTAATTTGCATTTTATTGCATGACATAAGTATTTGATCACCTACCAACCAGTAAGAATTCCGGCTCTCACAGACCTGTTAGTGTTTCTTTAAGAAGCCCTCCTGTTCTCCACTCATTACTTGTATTAACTGCACCTGTTTGAACTCGTTACCTGTATAAAAGAGACCTGTCCACACACTCAATCAAACAGACTCCAACCTCTCCATAGTGGCCAAGACCAGAGAGCTGTGTAAGGACATCAGAGATAAAATTGTAGACCTGCACAAGGCTGGGATGGGCTAAAGGACAATAGGCAAGCAGCTTGGTGAGAAGGCAACAACTGTTGGCGCAATTATTAGAAAATGGAAGAAGTTCAAGATGACGGTCAATCTCCCTCGGTCTGGGGCTCCATGCAAGATCTCACCTCGTGGGGCATCAATGATCATGAGGAAGGTGAGGGATCAGCCAAGAACTACACGGCAGGACCTGGTCAATGACCTGAAGAGAGCTGGGACCACAGTCTCAAAGAAAACCATTAGTAACACACTACGCCGTCATGGATTAAAATCCTGCAGCGCACGCAAGGTCCCCCTGCTCAAGCCAGCGCATGTCCTGGCCCGTCTGAAGTTTGCCAATGACCATCTGGATGATCCAGAGGAGGAATGGGAGAAGGTCATGTGGTCTGATGAGACAAAAATAGAGCTTTTTGGTCTAAACTCCACTCGCCGTGTTTGGAGGAAGAACAAGGATGAGTACAACCCAAAGAACACCATCCCAACCGTGAAGCATGGAGGTGGAAACATCATTCTTTGGGGATGCTTTTCTGCAAAGGGGACAGGACGACTGCCCCGTATTGAGGGGAGGATGGATGGGGCCATGTATCGCGAGATCTTGGCCAACAACCTCCTTCCCTCAGTAAGAGCATTGAAGATGGGTCGTGGCTCGGTCTCCCAGCATGACAACGACCCAAAACACACAGCCAGGGCAACTAAGGAGTGGCTCCGTAAGAAGCATCTCAAGGTCCTGGAGTGGCCTAGCCAGTCTCCAGACCTGAACCCAATAGAAAACCTTTGGAGGGAGCTGAAAGTCCGTATTGCCCAGCGACAGCCCCGAAACCTGAAGGATCTGGAGAAGATCTGTATGGAGGAGTGGGCCAAAATCCCTGCTGCAGTGTGTGCTAACCTGGTCAAGAACTACAGGAAACGTCTGATCTCTGTAATTGCAAACAAAGGTTTCTGTACCAAATATTAAGTTCTGTTTTTCTGATGTATCAAATACTTATGTCATGCAGTAAAATGCAAATTAATTACTTAAAAATCATACAATGAGATTTTCTGGATTTTTGTTTTACATTCCGTCTCTCACAGTTGAAGAGTAGCTATGATTAAAAAAATACAGACCTCTACATGCTTTGTAAGTGGGAAAACCTGCAAAATCAGCAGTGTATCAAATACTTGTTCTCCCCACTGTACATGTTTTTCTGAAATGGGCCATTTTTCATTTTGAGTACTTTTACTTTTATTTCAAAGGTTTTATTTGTCATAGGCAAAGCAGATACAGCGTATATGTTGGCAATGAAAATATTATATCCCAGGCTCCTCCAACAACTCAACATAGTGCAGTTTTCACCACCCTCTGTAGAGTCTTACGGTTGAGGGCGGTGCAACTGCCATACCAGGCCGAGATACAGCCAGTCAGGATACTCTCAATGGTGCACCTGTAGAAGTTGCAGAGTATCCTGGAGTCCATTCTGAACTTCCACAGCCTGCGGAGGAAGAAGAGCCGCTGTCGAGCCGTCTTGGATATGACCCTGGTGTGATGTGTCCATGTCAGGACTCTCTCCACAGGAGTCCCGTCGATGGTGATGGGTGTGTGTGCCTCTCTCTGCCTCTTCCCGTAGTCCACAATCAGCTCCTTTGTTTTGCTGACGTTGAGATGGAGGTTGTTGTCCTGGCACCAAGATGTCAGGGTTCTGTCCTCCTCTCTGTACGCCGTCTCGTCGCCGTCTGTGATCAGGCCGATGACGGTCGTGTCGTCAGCAAACTTGATGATGGTGTTGGAGCTGTGTGTGGCCACGCAGTCGTGCTTGAACAGGGAGTAGAGGAGAGGGCTGATCACACAACCCTGAGGGGCTCCGGTGTTGAGGGTCAAGGTGGAGGATGTGATGTTCCCCATCCGCAATGCCTGGGATCTGCCCGTCAGGAAGCTCAGGATCCAGTCACAGAGGGCGCTGTTGAGCCCGAGGTCCCTGAGCTTAATGATGAGCTTGGAGGGCACAATGATGTTGAATCCTGAACTGTAGTCAATGAACAGCATTCTCACATAAGTGTTCCTCTGGTCCAGGTGGGAGTGGGCAGTGCTGTAGGCAAACTGCAGGGGGTCCAGTGAGTCAGGGAGGGAGGAGGTGATAAAAGTTTTGACTAACCGCTCAAAGCACTTCATGATGATGGAGGTGAGTGCAACTGAACGGTAGTCATTGAGGCAGATGGGTTTTGTCCTTTTGGGGACAGGGACAATGATGGACTCTTTAAAACATGTGGGGACTACAGACTGGAGCAGTGACCTATTGAACATGTCTGTGAACACATCTGCCAGCTGAACTGCACACACCTTGAGAGCACGGCCAGGGCTGCCATCAGGTCCAGGAGCCCTGTGTGTGTTGATCCTTTTCAGAGATCTACACACATCTGCACTGGTTAGTGAGCAGGGATCCTGGGCTTTCTGTGCCTCCACAGCTGGGGGCCTCTCAAAGCGTGCTTAAAATGTGTTCATCTGGGAGAGATGCAGACACTTCCTCAGCACCACTCGTTGTCCTTTTGTAGTCTGTTTTGTATTATTTTAATATGTTTTGATGCTATACTTTTATGCATATAGTTAAGGAACATTTTGAATGCAGGACTTTTACTATCAAAAAGTATTTTTACACAGTGATCTGATTAATTCTACTAGAACCTCAGCAGAAAATATGTGTCACTTTTTAATCAACATAATAGAAAAGCAAACCACCAGAATGTCGTGCCACTGCTCTTCTACAGATGAAAGCCATGCTAACTAAGTTATCACTCTTCATTGTTCACTGGAGTGAAAGGATTAAGTGAGCATAAGACCACGGTGATATCTCGGAACTATAATTCACATTTCCACATTATGACAATCAACGAGACAGCTGGTGCCTTGAATAAAAGTTCAGCTTGATAACACACACACATAAAACTGGAAGCCTAAAAGTTTTTCACTTCAAATAATAACCCTCCACAGAATCAAGTTGACAGGTATTCTGAGAAAACTTTCTTTGAAGGGAGGCCATTGGACAAGCCATCAAACACTCTCCAGCTTAGAAAAACAAAGAGCCCCGGGAGTGGAGCTTTGTGAAAGCTATTCTTAAGGGGAAATGAGAAACATCACAGAATAGAGATGAAACTGACTCCTACACACCCTGTCCCTGACCTACTTAGAGCTCTGAAACTCTCCTGCTGTTCACCAAATGTGCTAATGAGTGGAGGGATGTGGTCTGCGAAAAAAGGAAAGCGAGGTTTGTATACTTTTATTTGTGATCTGCGGTACTCCAGGTCACACATTAGCAGTGTACATCCTGATTAAAAATTCAAAAATGATGTAACGTCTTGGAGAATTTCTTGGATTTGCATAGTCAGTATTGCATGTTATTGTTATTTAGTTGTGGGTTTTTACATTTAAATTGCGCAATCCATGACTACTGAGTTGGATCGTTTGTGTACTTGGCACATAATTTAGGTTGCCTCATTTCTTCTGAGCTCCCTTTTGTACTGTACTTTTACATAACAGAACAGATATGTAATCTGCTTTAAAAAATGAAATTCAAGGATAATAAACAAGTCCTTTGCCGCTTTCTAGGCATTCAGTAAGGGTTTTGCTGATCTGCACATTTAGTTCTAGCCACTGATTTAGACAATGCTATGTTTGACCAAGTGCAGACAAACTTCACATCCATTGGTCAGTGTCAGTCGGGTATATCAATACACAATGGCAGAGAGCAGCAGCTGGTGACGACTGAATAAACAGCATTGGAAAATCTAACAGAAAGTCACTCAGAGCACCGCTTCTTAAAGCTTTTTGCCTTAACAGCAAAGGGCACACAAACACTCAGCAGACAATGAGAGAGCAACGGACCGTTGACAACAACAAACAGTGCCAGGCAGAGACATTTCTGCTTCCTTTTTCAGCTTTCCCTACGGACTTCCTACCAAGAGATACCAATGTGACGTGGCCAATTTTGGAACCGCAAACAGCTCCTGGAGAACAGTATATATCTCCAGCTGTCAAAAGGCAACGGGTGGGAGGCTGTACATTTGTGCATTTCACGGAATCGCTTTAACATTGCCCTTCCTAAAATGGTTTTAGGAAACACAGAAGAACACAGTCTATTGAATTATTTATCATGTTTCTGAACACTGTACCTACGGCCATCTGGAATATCATGTCCCACTGTAAACACAACAGGTTAGAAGGTTATCCATGCCTATTTTAGATACCGTCCTACAGGTTTTAGGTTATTTGGCCACTGTTAAGACATTCAGGGATATTTTATGCATTCAGGAGCCAGCCCGGCCTTCATATGCCCTCTGCTGTGGAGAGCAGATCCAGTAGTAGTGTCAGTCCGCAACAGCAGAGATGTGCTGATGGTGTCGCATTAGTCAAGGACACAGAGTAACCTCCACCGTCCATCTGGCATCTGTGCTCACAGCAAAAAAGCATGCTGAACTCATGTGTGGTGTATTGAATAAACACTGAACAGAGATAAGAACGGCAGGAATCTGTTAACCTGACAATGCTTTAGTTTATCAAGAGAAATACTTATGGCACACATTTTTCAGCAAAGGACAAGTTATAGATTAATAACACAATGTTGTATCTGCAGAGGCTGGACTGGGCTGTTGATCAATGCCAGCGACACAACAAATACATTTCTCTCTGTTTTTATGGATAAATAAAACCCAATCTCACTCTCTCTACCATTCTCCCACCTAATGTTTTTCGAACCATTGTGAGACACCATCATCTTTATACAGAACATGGTAAATGGACTGCACCTATATAGAGCTTTTCCAATCTTTACGACTCGTCAAAGCACTTTTATAAAAACAATTCAGCATTTACCCATTCACACTCATTCATACTAGGTGCCACCTGCTCAGAGAGATTAACATTCACACACTCCAACACACCAGTGGCAATGCCTTCGGGAGCAACTTGGGGTTAAGTGTCTTACACAAATACACTATTCACATGTTGACTGTAAGGACTGGGAAACAAACCCACCGACCTTCAAATAGGTGACCACTCAACCTAACAGCCACAGAACCGAGTATGTTATTGTTTATAAAGGTACCGTATCATGTTTGCATTATCATTAACTAGCTATCTTAGGAATATAGCACTAGCTAAAGGCTGTGACAGAAACGTATGTGGCGAAGGCTACATTTATTACGTGCTGCAGCAGCTCCTGGCACACGGAGTCGTTCGTAATTTATAGGTGTCCTGATTGGTGTGTTGTTTGTGAACTCCCTATTCCCATGTAAACAAGTGCAGCCAAATAGCCAAAATAATCTTTTTCACATATATATCTATATCTGTATCCCCTATCTCTGTCCTATGCAGAAGATACATATCAAAAGGGCACTATTATGCTTTTTAGGGTTTTCCCTTTCATGTAGTGTGTTATATTGCTTTTTGTGTATATAAATGGTCTTCAAAGGCTAAAATCCCAAAGATCCTTCCAGAGGGAGTATCTCTCCCACACACTCCCCACCTGGCCAAAACGCCTCGATTAAACTCCTTTGTTTACTTCCATAACATAGTGACCTCATGATGTTACACGTGCACTTCTATTGGCTAGCACTCCTACACATTGTACATGATGGGCTAAGGGGCGGGACATGTTTTTGTGTATGTAAATGGTCTGCAAAGGCTAAAATTCTAAGGTCTGCTCCTAAGACAGTTTATATGCCCCCCTTAGCAGTTGACGAATCACAACAGAACTGTTTATCTAACCAATCAGAGCAGACTGGGCTCTGGTTTCAGACAGAGGGTGAAAAGAGGTGCAACCCAGGCAGTATGTAAAAAATAAAGATCTTTTTGAACCTTAAAGCATGGAGACATGTTCCAGTAAAGTAAAAAATACAAATGTGACCCTGAAAATGAGTATAATAGGCCCCCTTTTAAATTACATTTGAATACATTTTTGGGACTCACAAGAGTCAAACTGAAATCAGAAATAGACAAAATATACGCAAAGAGGTTGTGATATCCTGGTTTTGATGCCTAGAGTGGGTATAGTATAAAATGCAAATCATCCTTCAGTTGTTGTTTTGTTATTGCCAGAGTAATGCAGAGGGAGTGACAGGAGAGGTCAAAGGGACAGGTTACTCCTCTTATTCAAAAAATAAATGGTAGTTAGTTTTTTGTAATTGACCTTCTGTTCTGGCCCTCTTATTAGAATATTTAGCAGTATTTTAAAATGACTTGCTGCATATTACTCAATATATGAGTCATTTCTCAGTAAAAGAAAAATTATACCCATAGATTTAGATGTATTGTGACTAACATTTTGAATTCAAAGATAAACAGATACTCTTTAATCGTATGATGACCTGGCCTGTGAATCATGTTTCAGTGTCAAAGAAACCCGGTGATAGTTGTCTGTCCATTCAGATCGCAAATTGAAACTGCTAATGTGGGTACATTCTTGTGGTGCCAATTTACCAAAATGGTAAAATATATATACATAGGCTGAAGCAAGATGAAGCCCACAGTATGATGCAGATAGCATTGATCGTGTGCACAATGTCAAACTTTAAAACCCTGCTCTGATGCAACAAACAGTTAATACACTCCCTGTCTGGTACATGCCCACCACGCCTTTCCATCTCCACCCTTCCAGTTTCCAGCCCCGAGATGACATGTCATCGAGGAGATTTTCCCAGAAAATCTCAGACCTGCCACAGCTTGCCACAGAAGACCTGTTATGAAACTGTATTCACACGCTAAATTATCCCCATAAAACATGAAGTGTGCATCACTTTTTATAGACAGCGTCACTTGCAAAGTCCAGAGGTTGCACTTTTCCTATAAGTTTACACATTAAAAGATTTGATTACCCGTAGGAAAATCACTTTTGATCCTTTATGCTAGATTTGCTACATGTCCATAGCAGGGTTTCCGTTAGCCGGTAATTACCGGTTTTTAGCTGGTAAAATGTTTAATAAACCGGTAAATTCAAAACCTGCCGGTCAAAATGTCCGGCAATAATGCTCATACAATACTTATATAACGTAGGCTATCCCTAGATATTTGTGTTTTGACAGCTACATCTCATTTACGTCGCTGATTTTCTCCCCAACGCCGCTCACAACAACAACAGTCGGGGACTGCGTCGGGTCGATGATCGTGTTGCTTTTGTAAATGTGGTTCAGCGGCATTTACCGCCCGCTGCAGTACTGCTCGTCCACCGGCGTTTAGTCTGCAGTTAGCTCACGGCAGCTGACTGTCACACAAACAGCTGATGCATACCCCCTGTAGTGAATGTGTTTCAGTCTGAATTGACGCTGTTTGGCATCACAGCACTGTTATGAAAGTTTCTCTGGTATAAGACAGGTGATAGCATGGCAGCCGAAGCTAATCTGACTATCTTGACTACTTGTTGCTATCTTATTGTGAAGCCGTTTTCTACAGACATATTTTACCGTTGAGGAACCAGAGCTTAACCGGGCGGAGAAAAAAATGTGTTAACATTATAATAGCATTTGTAACATCTGTTATTGAAACATGACGGGTAAGTTTCGAATTGGAAACCCGGGTCAATAGCCCTCTGAAGTAGTTAAGACTTAGAGAAATGTTTCCAAATTGAGTTCTATTTCTATTCCAACGGCAAAGCTCCAGTCTTAGACAAATGAGATACCTCCACCTCCAAATTCAGCCTGATCCTAGAAAACAGTATCACCACAAGTATAAAAATGCACTTATTTGAACTAACCTTGAGTTGGTCTAAAATGTCAGATGTAAACAGTCTCTGACAATTCAGATTTGGCTGATGCAGTGACCTAAATCTTGTTTTCCCATAGTCAGCTTTTGCCTTTTGCATTAGCATTGTGTTTGTCTGATCTTAGCTATCATACAGTATAAGGCAGCAAGGCCTGTGTTCACTATTATATCCATGCAGTGGTGTAGTGGGGATTTTTTAAGTGAGGGTACGCTATTTGTGACGTCACCCCCCAAACACACACACACACACACACACTCCCACCCAAAAAGCCATACATATATTCAGCTTCATCACATCCACGTTCTCGTTGTTTTTTTTTTGTCTTGTTTTAAGTGTCAGGTTGATGACGATTATCGAATGTTCATGTTATGTTCATGTCGTAGCCAATATAGGTCACGGACAGATACTGGGGATGTCTTATGTAGCCTATGTAGGTTGTTCTCACCATTGCCAATATCTCCGGATTTACATTTGAGTTGTAAGCTATTTTTTTAATTTTTTTTTTTAGTTGTAGCCTAAGCTATTTTATATTTATTATTTTTTTATATATCACGTCGGGAGAAGTGGGTGGACGGCGTACCCCCGCGTCCAACGCCCACTACACCCCTGTATCCATGTGAGAGAAAGGGAGCTCCAATCATATTAGATATCATCATCAGTCACAATTCAGGAAGTGTCATGCAACATATTGGCTAATTACCAGCAATAAAAGCAACCATATCAAACGATGTATGAAGTTCTGACTATTCTTCAAATTATGTTGCTTTGGCCTAAAGGTTTATCAGAAGACCTAAGACGATATTAAAGTCCTGTTAGGGTGACAACAAATTACTGATGGTAGGCCTCAACTTACAAACATACTTGACTCCCTTATGTTGGGTAATTGTCTGACATTCCCATGGGAATGCAGTCAGTGTGTCACACAGTCCACCTGTAAACATTTGATAGGCGTGACACCACTATCAAATGACCAATTGTGTTTTTGAGCACCAAGGCCTTGCGTGTGTACATATCAATGCATTAGTACAAGTTCATGGGTGAGACTGTGGCAAAAGAGTTCCCATTGATAGTGAGGTCTTTGTGGCAGCAGGAATTGCATGCATGGATTGTTAATGTGTGTTGGAAGTGCTAAACTGTGACTAAGAAGAAAAAAATCTGATACAGTGAGTCCATGGAGTTAATAAACAAAAAAAAGCCACTTCGACATCCGGCAAGTGAGGCAGAAACAGTGCCCTAGCTTAAAATGCAAATTAGTTGGTCAGAGGTCCCTTACTCCCCCCTCACCCCTGTCTCCCCTCTCTGTGCAGAGTTTAGAGGCAGCATGAAATCCATCCTGGGAGGGGCTATTGTACTCCGGGAAGAAACCGTCAAGCTGGAATGGTTAAGGCCCGGGCCAGAGGATCTTTTTGTATAGCCTGAGGCTGTGGGAGAGCTGTGCAGTGCTGCTGAAAAACTGCCGGCCAGAGGTGTGGGTCTGGGATGAGCAGGCAATCTCCCGCTCATCCTTCCTGGTGTCTGTCTCAGGAACTGCTGCTATCATAACAAGGCCTCACGCTCTGTAGCCCTGCCGGCTCTCTGAGGCCGGCTTGGATTTAATCGTCCATGATGGTGTGTACTCTGCAAAAAAAGGCCACACGGGTACTATGTCGTTCCCATCCTCTCCTCCTCTACGGACAGAGACAGAGAGGCACAAACCAGCAACACCCACCCCCCAACTCCACTCTCCACAGCTGCTGTCTTTGCAACATGCTAACCATGCTGAGAGTGAGGAGGGAGAAGGACAGAATGGAGGAAGGAAAGTGTTTAGAGGATAACATAATATCTCACCTCCTTGCCTTCAGTAGTATGTCCTCCGAGAAGCTTCAGGCACTCCCTGGTGGCCCCTTTTAATCCTGGTTACCTCCCATAAACTCTCAGTTTTTACCACCCTGCTGGCTCCAATACACTCATCCCTCTGGTCTTCTGCGGGGGCTGCAAGTGACTGAAACAGATTGGATTCTCCTGTGCTGTTTACTTTCCCACAACTTCTCCCCTGCTCCGTGTGCACACTAGCAGCTCTCTATGAGGTAACCCTCTTTGCTCCCTCCCCTCTCCCTCTGTCGCCTGTGTGCTTGAGTTCCTCCCTCTATCTCCCCTCTCTGTCCCTCTCTTTTTTAGATGGGTCTTTTCCCCCCACACAACCCCTACAGTCTCATTGTTTCCTTTTCTTTTGCTTTTCTCCCTCCTCCCACTCCCCAGACCCCTGCTGCTGCCCAGACAGCAGCACAATGCAGGGTGAGGGCTCTCAGACACAAGCAGCCAATGGCAGAACGGCAGAATCAAGCATGCAGCCAATGTGAAGCTTAGGGGATGTGTGTTGGCCAATGTGGGGGATTTCTAAGTAGAAGTGGGCTGGACAGAAGGAATTAGGGGCAATGCTGTCTCAGAGCACTTCCGTATTGGACTGAAGTTGTCTGTTCACATGGTACTCCAGTCAGCTGCATGATGTCTAATCATTGGCTGAGATTTGAAAAGAGAAGGAGGTAAGGAGATTTAAAGGGAACATCCACATGAATTGGAGCAATACATGTGGTGTATTCGTTTACATTTACAAAGGCAAAATGGCACTTTGCTTAAGCAAAATAATATGTTTTGTATCAAAAATATAAACACTGATTGTTGCCAGCAGTGGCTCAGTCAGTAGGGGCTTGGACTGGGAATCGTAGGGTTGCCGGTTCAAGTCACGAAACAGACTTTAAATATGGGAAGTGGACTGCTACTTGGAGAGGTCCCAGTTCACGTCCTGGGCCCTGCTGTGGTGCCCTTGAGCAAGGCACCGGACATCTCCAATCCCCCCCTCCACATTGCTCCCCGGGCGCTGCACGTTAGCTGCCCACTGCTCCTAGTACTAGGATGGGTTAAATGCAGAGGACCAATTTCACTGTGTGTGCTCTGCTGTGTGCATGTATGTGACAATAAAGAGGGTTTCATCCTCCAATTATTTTTCTTTTGAGGTTTATTGACAAAGTGTGTGGCCAGCAAATGAAAAAAGAAATTGCAGAATAAGAGTTGTATGACTATTATTTCCCTTAAATACCAAAAACCCAGATTTGCGATCTGCGCATAGGTTACACACACTACTACTTTAATTTTAGAAAACTGCAACTACTTCTGGAATTAAAATAGTATACTATCTTTATATATTTTTTAGTAGTAGATTGGCCTATTAAAGAGCAGTCTAGCCTATTGTATATATGTTATGTTGTGAATTATTAGATACTTTATAGATCTATTTCTATTTTATTTGTTTTGTTTGTAATAAGTGCAATGCCTTGTTAACATGCTCCTGTGACAAAACAATTTACCTTTCTCTTGGGGAGAAATAAAGTATATCCAATCTAATTTAAAGTTTTTTAATCAGGAAATCTTTTCTCACACACACACACACACACACACACACACACACACACACACACACACACACACACACACACACACACACACACACACACACACACACACACACACACACACACACACACACACACACACACACACACACACACACACACACACCACACACCTGGCATGAAAGACAGAAAACAGTGTAAATTCATTGATTCGACATCTGCATGAAGTATTATCAAATACCCTTTACGAAACAATTAATGAAAACATTAGGAATTCTGCGGATATGGAAAGAATGTCAGAACATAACAAAAAAACCTAAGAATAAGGAATGAGAATGCTGAGTGTAAAAGCAGCTCAAATCCTTTTGACGATTACGTAAACTGTGTCTGTTTACATGTAATTTCATCAGTCTCTAAATGAGCCTCTACTCTTCTGAAAAACAATAAGGAGCACGCTGAATCTCAACTCGAATGCAGTATCTTCAATTGCACATTTTAATGATGCAAAAACAGCAATTAAAGCAGATAAACTATTCCCCACTGCCTATAAAATACCCGGCTTACAAAAATGTCTGTAAACATTTAGTTTGGCCTTGTTTTATTGAGTTTAGCCACACATTTGCTAAAGTTCAAATGAATGCTTCATTTGATTGTTTAATGCTTTTTTTCCGAACATCAATTTCAACCTCATTGTGCTTAGGGGAAATATGTCTTGCATTCAAATTAAACACAAAAAAGACTTAAAGACGTAAAACAATGTGATTTGTGGGGGAGGTGGGAGAAAGGAGAACAATGGCTAAGCTGTCATCATTGTTGGACAGCATGTCTCACCCCTCCAGGTCACCGTGTCAGACTGTATAACCACAACTGGAAGACCAGCACACACAACAACACAGACTATAAGACTGCTGTGGTGCAATGTCTATATGTTATGATTCTACCACTGACTGCTTATTCTTTTTGCACCACCACAGTACCTGTAACAATGCCGTAATAATAATGTTATATTACACTGTGCAATATAGGGTACATGTACCAGTAAATATAGTATTTACGACCGTTATCCTGCAACTACTTCA
The DNA here is from genome assembly GCF_036324505.1 of Eleginops maclovinus. Lineage (NCBI taxonomy): Eukaryota > Metazoa > Chordata > Actinopteri > Perciformes > Eleginopidae > Eleginops > Eleginops maclovinus. Next base: position 7,780,684 of record NC_086368.1, on the reverse strand, counting down.
CTTATTTTTGGTTATAATGCTACTACTTAAGTTTTTATACTTCCAATGAGGTAAATATATGATTAATATGTCCTTTCCACTTTCCTACATACTGCTTGATTTGGCCTATATCAGTATTGTCTCTTTGCTGCTGACTGATGAAGGAATTCTGATTCTGATTCTTTAGACACAGCAGACTATAAAACTTTTAGTACAATTTGTGTTATAAGCCTTATGATATTGTTATTAGTATTTTGTCTTGAATGTGTTGTCTTTCAGGGGCCCTTCTATGTTTTTTAATGAGTTTTCCCTTCTCTATAGGGTTTTTGCACATGTAAATGGTCTTCAGAGGCTAAAATCTCATAGTTTCTCTCCCAGACATTCCCCCAATGCCTAAAACATTCTGCCTGTTTACATTCGTAACATAGTGACATCACTATCAAATGTGCTGGTATTAGCTAGCATTTCAACACATTTTACAAGACAGGCTAAGGGTGGGGACATCTCAAGCGGTTGGCCAATCACAACAGAACCAGCCAGCTAACCTATCAGAGCAGACTGGGCTCTGGTTTCAGACAGAGGGTGAAAAAAGGTGCTGCAGCACAGGCAGTATGTACATTAAAATATGTAAAGATACACAGTACTGAAAATTAGCATAACAGGGTCCCTTTAAACTCTGACTACTTTGTGAATGGCTTCTCCTCTATTTTTATCCCTCACTGACTACACTGGTGGTTCTATTTCTGCCTCTAATCACATTTACAGCACTGCTTGCTTATGCGCTGGAAGACGTACAGAGAACTCAAGGTAACGTTTAAGAGGTCAACTTCAGATGGTCAATTGGTTTAGTGAAATCTGAAGTCTTTTTGAACTCTACTCATTTATTCAAATGCCTGTCTGCAGAGAAAGCAACAATGACACAATGTTCCTGTTGTCCAGAAGATTTATTAAAACACATTGAACAAATACACAGAATACAAATAAAAAGATGACAATTCACTTTTTCATTCAATTGCTATACAGCACGAATATCAGAACTTTTAACACTGCTTGGAGCTCATTGTCTGTAAATGCTAGATATGGTAACGCCTCCCCAAAGTGAACCGTCATATCAAACGCTTCACATGCTGTGCATTCACTGCAACAAAGGTGCCTTTTATCAGGGTCTTTTGGTAGCTTTTGAAGCCATGTTAATAAGCATGTACATACATTGTTAACATATTTATAATATTAGACTGAAGCCTTTTTTTTCTAACAGACATTACATTCATACTGACTTCAGTTTGATTGCATTTCATTGGAGTGGCGTGTTTTTGACGCGGTCTCGTCACTCCAGGACATGATTTCGATTAATGAGCACATACGGTGCACTCTATGGCAACACCTTCCAGCAGACATTCATTTTTTTTTCAGTACCATACGTAAATCTGTATGAGATGGACTTATCTCTGAAAAATCTTTCAAGTATTTACATTTTTCTGAGGTTCTATCTGTCGAGCAACCTAATACATGTCATGGTCGATTATAGATGGCATGAACAAAACAGCACTGATAAACACCAACAGAGAAAAGTGCAAAACTCATATGATGCACTTCAAGGTTAATTTCCTGTCCGAGAATGTGTTGAAAGTGAATTTTAGAGGGGTTCCAGTAACACAACATACTGTAAGTAGGTGATAACGGGACAGCACCTCAGGACAAGAAGTTGCAAAAAGAAGAGTAAGAAAATACACTCACCAGCTCTGTACAACATTACCTCTTCAGTTTGGATTAGTCCAATCACAATCGTCGTCCCAACAAAGTTCAATAAGTGCTTTCAATGGCTGTAATAATACAAACATGTATGTAATGCCACTTGTCTTTGGAAAAAAGAAAAAAAGTCCACATTCGAGAAATACCTTCGTAGAAAGAAAGAAAATATAGTACGCTTGAATTTATAAAATACTGTTTCACTAAGTGGACTGCCACTTCAGCACATAACAGTATGGACAAGATATGTAGCGATACCATGCTAATGTGTCTTCACAGGATGTAAGCAGTAGGCAACAACGTACAGTTGGGAAAAAGCCAAAACAACTCACGAAACAGTAAGTGAAGACTGAGAGAAATTGGTCCATGGAAGCTGGACTATACCTGTTAATGTAGGTTTATACTGTTTATATTTTTATCTTTAGTAACAGTACAGTACGGTCTTCACCTCTGTGGAGGAAATACACTGCATCCAAGAACAAAATTATACTGCATTATCTTCTTTAATGGCACCAAATACATCTTATCTTATCTAACGTAAAATGAAGCAAAGCTAGTTTTGCGACAAATACTAGACTTAAAGTGACATTATGCTATCAGCACATGTGTTTTTATTATGTTCTAACACTGAAAGAGAACTGGGAAAGTCCCCGGGATGTATGTAAGAGGGGGAAAAAGAAACTCTCCACTCTGCTCTCAGTTAGGCCAGAACATTAAAGCCCTGTATGTTGAGACCAGAAGAGTTCCTGTTTATAGTGCAGTCCCACTGGTCATGGCCCCGGGGTATAAGCTCTACAGCCACTACTAACATTCAAATATAAGAAGAATCACAAATATTGTACCATACACAGAAATACTTCTCTGAAATGCGTTTTAAAAACCATTCCTGCACCTTTTTCTTCTCTGCGCCATCTTCATGTCGCCAGGCTTCTGTATACATATTTTCACTATGATTAGACCTATGTGAGGTAAAATAAACAGCAGTCTCTGAGTATGTACAGTACAAGAAGCCAAACCCTTGCTGGTACTGCAATCAAGTTGATCTGCGAGTTTTGCGGAGATTACTTACTCCGAATTTTTCCAGTGGGTGGCAGTCTTTAGAGGATTCAGACAGACTGTGTCCAGCTACTGCATACATGATGATCGTTTCTGATGCTTCCAAATCAATATCCACTGGTTACTACATGAATGACAAAACACATATTCATTTAAAATAACAATACTGGCCCTCTCAAATGATGACCAAAGTCGTCCTCAACTCCACTCCTCTTCACAGGGAATTAGCTCCGTTGGGACAAAGTCACAGTGGGCGGAGAAAGCATCATGGCGTAAGCAGAATGTTGAAGATTAGAATGAGCCTCAATCAAAAGCATCAGAAACTCAGTCCCAAATGTCACCTTGAAGCGCGAGGCAGGAAATTAAAATCCTCTTTCGGAAAAAAATATCTGCTTCATTTCCCCTCCTAATCCTTGAGCTCTCCAGCACACAATAACAAAAGCAAATATCTACTTCTATGAGATCCTTGAAAGATAAAAGTGCAATTGTTAGGATAGATACATCTGCATTAATCAGAGAGCTTGACTTTGTTGATTGTAAGTCAGGAAAGAGCAAAGAGAAAGAGAAGTGGGAGGAAATGGGAAGCCGTCATCCATACAGATTCCATCCCTGGGAGTTTTTCTGACCTCAAATCAGTTTTAAAAAGCTGGCCTAGTCCTCTATGCAGATGACATCACTCGGTTTGCCTGATTTGAGGTCAGGCGTGGCCACGTCTCTCAAGGAGTCAAGTGACTTCTTATCCAGATGGCTTGTAGGGGGCGGAGGGCCATTAGAGGACACTAAAGAGGAAGAAAGATGTTATATTTTAGTGTGTAAAAGCCCAATAAATATATGTTTTGGCATATTATAGTGAGAATTACGAAAATGATTCAGTCGTTTTCAAACAGAGCAAGCACTTCTTATTAAAAAGCAAAACTTAAAGTGAGCATACCCAAAATGTCTGCAAACCCTCATTGTGTATGCAACTAAGGTAAGTAAGATAGGTCAAAGTTGAATAAGGACGTCGGTCTGTCAGCTGTGATAGATAGGACAGTTTGGAAGAGAAAACAAAAGGAATTTGAATTATTACTCAAATAAGTTAAGCTCACCTGGGGTTGTGTTTCAAACATGAATGCTGGTGTTTCTCGCCCTTTCTGAGGTCTTTGAGGGGGTGATACTGATATCTTAACTGTCAGGCTGTTTATACAGGGTCCCACGTTCCAGATCTCAGCAATTGACTTATACACTCTAATGACAACATATAGTCTTAAATTATGATTAGCCTGCATGATCCTTTAATTGAATTACCCCTCACATTGTTTCAATTATGCAGCCATCAGAAAATGTAAGTAGACACCTCAACCATTGAACACATTGGCATACGTTTATACTGATTTACAAGTAATTCATTTTATTGGTTGTATTTCATTTCTGGAAATGTCTTCTTCATGTTTGAAAAATATCAGTACATAACACTTCTTGATGACCCCCCATGTCCATAATGCATTATACACATACTCATTTTGTATTATCATCAATAAAGCACTGTATAAATATTTTACGCACTCATAAGGAATCACAATGTTTAATAAAAATGATAATTCCACAATATAAAGTCAGTTATAATGGTTTATAATGAGTACTTCATAATTACTTGTTACTCACTGACATATAATGTACAGTAGTTACATATCATATGGAATATATTTATACAACCCATAATAGGAATTTTGACTGCATTATATCCATGGACTTGCAAACAAACTTTGCGTTTAATCTGTGACTATATTATTATATGATACATTCACAATATATAATATATTATAAAGCATCATGAATGTGTATGACTTGGTATATGTTATATCACACAGATGTTATAATGCATTAAAGACGTGGACATCATAGAAAATGTTACCAAAATATGTAATGTCTCGTCTATCAGAGCTATTGTTTAACTATTCATTTCAGTAATCAAATATTTAATTTAAAATGTCATTAACAACCTCCAGTCGCACCTGTGTTCCTTCCTCTATGATACAACATCCTACAGTAAATGAAGATCCTTACCGCTGACGTAGGGTCCCAGAGGCATCTGGCTGTAGTTGACCATGGCCTGAGCCCCCGGTCCTCTGAAGCCTCCCCCAAAGCTGCTGCTGTACATCTGGGAGCAGCCGAACCCCCCCTGGCTGAAAGGCTGCGAAACAGAAATATGATAGTAGAGCAGCTAACACCTCTAAAGATATATAACCCAAATAAACACAAACACTAGACTGAAAGCACAGCCTTGTGTTTTCAGTCTAGTTTTTTATTAACTATGGAATTCCTTTCTGTGAACATCTGGTCCAAATTGTGTGATATTCTGATCCTTATTTCTAAAGATAAATCTGATAAGTTAGACACAGTCCACCACACTTGTGGGAATGATCCAAAAATCGACCAAAAAAACTAATTTTGCAGTACAATATTTGTATAACAATAAGCTTTATGGAGATCTAAAGCCTTTTGGGGGGATGGAAGTCATCCTGCGGCACTAAAATAAATTAAATGACACCTCTATGTGACAATAACAAGAGGGTGACACATCAAAACAATTATTCCAGCAGTTATTGAGTTGAAGAAAAAAATAGGAAGGTAGCGAATTAAAAAGTCAGAGAAAGTCCTTGGTTACGACAAAAGTTGGCATAGCAACCAAAAAGCACAGTCATGAGGATTTGCAGTGTTGGACAGAGAATAAAACACACACATTCAACTCTGATGAACAGGTGCAGCAGAGATGAAAGTAATGAGACAACACAGCCTTTGTTAAATCCTCTGGGAATTAACCGTGGAGCTCAGTGGTGAAAGTAAACAACTTGAGGCAGACTCGTTTTTTCCTTCATTACACCTGGGGAAACTCTTCCATGGGGGATAGGAAGACTCTGCAGGTTTTTGAAGAAATAATGTGGTTGCTGAGTCGTGGTTATACAGCACTTCAAAGTTACTTGGGCCATAGCCTTTTTATTTCTGAAATGTGCTCAGCCCTGCAGCACATTTCAGTCAGCTTTGTTTGCTCACCAGCATCCTCTGCATAGTAATATGCTGCCAAGAACAAACCATTAAAGTATGTAGAAACTAAAAATGTATTTTACCAATGTGATCGCACGAGTCATAACGATATTATTGCAGATCTGCTGGCCAGCTGACGTAACTTACCTAGTCATTTAAAATATACTGATACAAAAATGAAAGTTATGAAACACTTACACTAATTCTGCCAGGTGTTTTGGCACTTCTGTGTTTCTTTATTTGCGTAGTTTTTTAATCTGCTGCGTGTTTCTCTTAATGGAAGTGTTTCGGTCCGCTGTAATGCGTTTGCACCTCTTAGCCACCGTCTTTTTTTTAAGGTAATCAAACAGAACTTTCAAATATTCAAACTTATTCAATAAAATATTCAATCCCCATAATAAAATGGCATTACATATCCACCATGTTGAAAAACTGAGATGATTCATGCCAAATTAATTAATTAATAAAAAATATATTTTTGTTTGTTTTGACAATACTTATTCATTCATCTGTTGTTAACGATAATAAATATATACATATATATATATATATATTTATATACATTTTTTAAAAATGTAATAAATGTATCATAGATAGATGAAACTTTGAATATATTTGTAGGAGCATTTTTGGATATTTTAGTAACCGTCTAGGCATTGGACGAAAACAAAGATTTCTTAAATTCAAGGTAGCACCAGGTGAGGAAATAATGTATCAAAGGAAAGAGACCCTCTTACTTTCTTGCCCACCGAGTACCGGCTCACCTGCTGTGGGGGGGGCTCGCTGCCCCGGCTGGTGAGGCGGCTCAGGATGCTCCGCTCAGACATCTGAAGGCGGGCCGACACTGGCGGGATGCGGGACAGCATGTTGGGCAGTCGGGTCACATCAGCCTTCATGTCACTCAGAAGCTCCTCCAGCTGGTTCAGCACTGTAAGAAACACACACACACTTCATATGAGGTTAAGTCACCTTTTTTTTCTACCAAAGCTTTTCCAGGGGTTATTTAACAACATTTTAAACATGTACTGCTTGTAAAGCTTCTTTGAGCAATGATAAAAGGCTATTTGAATGCCATGGCTCTACTGTGACGTGTCCATGCTTTAATGTTCAAAAAGGTCTTCATTTTTCTCATACTGCCTGTGCTGCAGAAGGAGAAAAGCCTGTTGCCATGAGTTCAATGTAAAGCCAGCCCACATTACCACTGAATATCCCCACGGGGATTAATAAAGGTACATCTTATTTATCTTATTTATCGTAAAAATGAGCAAATCTGGATCAGCTCGTGTTTACCCCCGTTTTTAGAGATGTGGGTAAGGAGGAAAGAGAGAGGGTTGTATTTGCTGACCCTTTGTGATTCTACTTAGACACCGGGAACACATTTATGTATAAAAGACATCAAAAAGTGGATTTTGAATAATAGGGGACCTTTAAAATGAGCCTAAATAACCTCTCATAAATTATACAAAGTAAGAAAGTGTAAGGAAATTAAGCACTGCCAAGAACAAAATGCCATAAAAGTGTACTAAGGGTCACAGACAAGAACCTTGTCAAAATATAATAATTTAACACCCCCATTTTTGTACTTGGCCTCTTCCCACAAATTCATCCTACTAATCACAGTAAGCTTGTTTTGACACTGAATCAAATTGACGTGTTAATGAAGCCTCTGTGTCAAACAGGAGATTTACTGGCTGCCTGTTAGCTGCTCTACACACAGTAACGGTGTGGAATAAATGTCTGGATATAAATATTTCCCATTGAAATTGACATGTTTTTTTTATGATTTTCTCCAAATATGCATCCATATTTTTTACTCTTATCAGGTTGTGTTTTATAATTGAAATAGTCTTGGTTTATATGCAGGTTTTTTACTTCTTTTCATAAATTAGACATAAATGAGTCAGTAAGAAGTTGTTGTTTTATGCAGTTTGACATTGATCTTAATACTAGCTAAAACTATTTAAATTGTTTAAATTGAGCATATAAAAACCATTTAATAAAGTATTAGTAGTCCATATATAGTAAAACTCGATAATAATGGGGGAATTTACCGTGATTCAAATTTTTAAAATGTCCCAAAAATATTTCCTGCACACACACTGGGTGATCTGTGGGCTGACAGAAGTCAAATAAATCATTTATATCAGTTATTTTGACCTTTAAAAGTCATTTTTGAAGGATTTTTCCCCCTGTTGTCCACCCTTTGTCAGCTAAGGCATAAATTCTGACAATGATTTCTTTTTGTTAACTGGCCCATCGACCTTTGTGCAGCACGGCGTTGGCAGGCTTGTTCCCAGCCAGGGACTCTTTGGACAGGTGCTGGTGGGACTCGGCCAGACACTCCACCTCAGCGAAGCGAGTGTTGAGGGCCATGGCCGGGTGACTGGGGTCCTGGGTCATGTTCAGGTACGCTGCCCGCCTCAGCTGCTCCTCAATCACCAGAGCCTGCTCCAACAGCTACACACACAGAGGGAGCGAGTGTTTTAATTTGCATTCAGATATAACAAATCCTTTAATCCTTAAATTATTTCAGCCTTCAGTGGTTATTTTTAATTATAAAGATTGCCTTGAAGCGGCGTGCGAGGAACTTGTTCTTCATCTCGAGGTAGTTGCCCTTATGCATCTCGGTTTTGAAGGGCTCGTTCAGAATAGCATATCGGGGGTCATTCTGGATGTCCTGCCAACGAGCGTAGCCATGTCTGAGGTAGATTCAGGGTCAAGGGAAATTAGTAAATGCACAGAAAAATGTAAATACTTGTAACAATAATCATAGTAATAATAATAACGATAATAATATTACAATGATGATACGGAAATTCATAATAAATAATACAAATAATAATACATTTAAAATCACATGTTATACAAGCATACAACAGACACACATATACATAAATAAAATACAAAATGAAGCGGCATTGAAAATAATTTAGGGAAAATACAAACAAACTATAAAACAGAAAGCAGTGAGAACTGGTGGTGTTATGATTTGGGGTTAAGGTTAGAAAAGGAAAAAGGTGAGCTTGAAGAGGTGGGATTTGAAGGTTTGTTCCTAATAAAGACAAAGATGGTAGGGTGGTAGACTGTCTGATGTGGTTGGGGGCTTCAATAAAAAGATGTGGAAGGAGTAGTTGTGTATAACTCCTCGCACTTTATATCTATATACATATTGACTGCAGCTTCCCTCGGGCCATAGGAAATAACATTTCTGTGCCAGATGCCAAGCTCCTCGCTCCTACATCTGCAAAAGGATACGTTACGATGCCGGCTAAAAGCCAGTAGTCATGGCGACGGTGCCAGATGTCATGCATCTTTCCTGAAGACAGCGCCGCTCGCTCCTCAGTCTGCCAGAGGGTGTGCAACTCTGACGGCAAAAAGCAAAAAGACAAAGTGTTTTTACCACAATAAAAAGTCGCACTCAAGATGTTTCTGGTACATAAAGAGAAGTAATGTAACATCATAAAGAAGATTCAAGACAAAACAAAGCTGTTTCGTTGTAGCACCTGAAGTAAACAACCTGTAAGACACTGCAGCACAAAGTCATAAAGAAGACAGAGACAAGGTAAGTACTTTAACACTACATGAAGACGTGAGGGAGCTTCACAATGTCCTCCTTTTGCAAAAAAAATTACAAGCAGAGACATCAAGCTTCAAATAAGAGATTTTTTTTCTTTCAATCACTCAATGACATTTTTTAGATAACAATTAAAGTTTTGTGAGTCCAAAACTTAAAAACAATTGTTTTTATATGTATGGTTTAGCGACCATTTCATAAAGGTGTTCTCTCTGAGTTTCATTATTCTTCATTGTTCTTCATTTCTCTCACGATAAAATCCCAACAGCCTCGTCTCTCTTTTGTTTGGCCCATTGTTTAAAACTTCACAATAAAAATAACCAATATTATAGAAATGAATCCTTTTAATTGCATATTTTAACTCTATGTTGGTCTTTCTGTCCTTATTTTAAATATATCCTGCCTACAGTCACAATACATACAGTAGTTTGAACTTTTTATCTTATTGATCTTCCCTTCTCCGGAGGAAATTGTGTTAGAGATTTTGCTGATTTAGTACAGAGACAATAACATATAGTTTCAACTGCTCGGTCTCATTCCCCCCTTACATAGACAGCATTTTGCTGCAAGTTTGAGCATTGGAAATCATGATTAAACATTCCCATTCTTGTCTTGTGCACAAAATTATACAGGTTTTGATTTGAAAACTATGCTTAGTCACCTTTAAAATAATTGCATATAGGTTTATAAGAGGTGAAGCAAGAGGGGATTATGTGACACTGCTCAGAAATAGTACTTTAAATCAATCTGCATTCCCTATCAAAAAATTGAAATCCATCTCGACCATAAGGTTACAAGCCATGTACAGTTTATTAAGAACTCTGTTTGTTTTCCAATCTCCTATTTATCCCCAGATGAGCCAAGCACTGGACCTGGGGTGACAGAGCATTCTCCAGCGCTGCCCCCACCCTCTGGAACTCACTCCCACAACAAATCAGAGACTGTACTGACCTCCCCACCTTCAAAACACTGACCAAAACTCACCTTTTACAGTAGACTAGCTTTTAGCGTGCAAAATGATGATGTCATTGTGATGAATGTGGTTTTGTTGCTCGATTTTAACTTTTATCTTATATCATTTTTTCTTACCTTTTTAAAGCGTCTTTGAACACTTGATAAATACAAATGTATTATTAACTCATTTGAAGACATGTGGTTAGTCAGCACCAAAAAAGTGAGTTGCCGGTCTGTTCTGCTGTAACATGTAGCTTTATTTTTGCTATCATATATTTATATATATAAATGTTTATATTTTTTGATTTAATAAGTATGTCCTATATTGGGAGTGTCCTTTGTGTGCCTCTGTAATATGGTGACATCACTATGTAACACTTGCACTTCTATTGGCTAATGCTCCAAGACATTGTATGTGATAATCACATATCACAAGGGGCCAGCCAGCTAACCAATCAGAGCAGAATGGGCTCTGGTTTTGGACAGAGGGTGAAAAGAAGTGCAGCAGAACAAGCAGTATGAGAACAAATAATTATTTCTAAATATAATCATTTTAAGTGTGGCTCTTAAACATTTTTCGAGGGATTAAGGCTGAATAAAAGCCCTTGTTTTAAAAACTGTTCTTACCTGTAAAACCTCCATCAGCGATATTGAACATGAACTTGGCTTTGTATCCATTTTTCTCCTCCTTCCTGCTCTCATCCAGCTCATCCAACGTGTCTTTATCTCCATTTAAACGACCCTCTAATGCATCTTCACTCTTCATATCATCTGCCACAGCTAGATAAAACACACAACCGTCCTTTAAAAGAAACATCTACTGTATGTAATGGACTACCACTTAGGATTCATTTGTGTTACAAATGAATCCATTTTAAGGATTCAGGGCAAGTATACCTGGCTTATTTTCTTTGTCTTCAGTTTTGGCCTGAGGAGAATCAGTCTCTCCTTTTTCTGAGGACTTTTCTGTTTCCTTGCTGGGCTCAACTGTGTATAAAGACAGAAAAAATTAAACAAAGTAGCAGAATAATAAATATAACAGCTAATCATCATGCAGCACTCACTTTTAGGCGAGGTTTGACTGGCTGATAGCTCTAACTGTTTGGAAGCAGACTCGGAGTTGGCAGATGGCTCGGTCTTTGCAGAGGGCGACTCGGTTCTGTCCCTCTCATCTCCTGTTTTCTCCTCTGAGCTGGCCTTGCTCTCCTCCCTGTCAGCCGCCTTCTCAGGTACAGACGCTGCCTCTGCACTGGAAGACTGTCGAGGGACAGACAGGGAAACAGGAGGGGAGAGAGTGGTAGTTGGTAGAGGGCAAAGTTAAAAGGTGTCTAAGTTTGACAGAATCTGAGGGTGATGAGATGCGTGCAGGTAAAGTGTGATGAGGAGATGGATAAGACATTAAAGAGCAACTGAATGACAGTGATGGATGGAGGAAGAAACAAAGGACTCACTTCCTGTTCTGGAACTTTTTTGGAATCTTGCTCTGTGGTGTCCTTGTCTTCCGCAGCACTCAAGAGAGAATCAGGCTTCTCTACAGTCCAGAAAACCACAACAACTTTTTAGCAAAAACGTCTTTCTAGGCATAAGTTTCACCTTACAGATTTTACTCTTACCTGGTGGGATGGGGGTGCCGGGCTGCGTAGCCACAGGGCTGGCGGGAACAGGCGTGTTGGGATCTGAAGACAAACTCTCCGTCAGTTTCTTCAGCTCCATGCCGATGGGAATCAGGTCCGGAGAACTCAGCTTCCCATTTACATGCTCAAACTCTTGCACCTACAAAGAACAGATTCTTTCAACTGTCATAATATGAAACTTCTACTCCTTAGTGAGACCCCCTTACTTTTAAGGGGATTGTGGAGTACAGTTCATGTGCCATTCTGAAATAGTATTTTAGTTTGAATGTATGTGTGTGTTAATCTGTGGTTGCGCCACCTCTTTTCAAATTCAGATTGAGCCTAGTTATAATGTCACATTCTTTTTGCATTTTTTTTTACATATTTGGCAGGGACTATGTGCAGAAAAAGTTATTAAAAACATCCAAATGTAGGACAAAAGACTATAACACAATTACCTAAAGAAACTTTTTTGAAATATAATCTAAACTCTAAAATGGTGTTGTCTTTGTGATGTCATGCAAATCACTTAATTTAAAGAGGTTGGTGCCCCACAAGGGAAGTCTTTATGAAGACATAAACAGAATCAAAACATAATAATAATAAAACAACAATAATAATAAATGAATACACTTTATTTGTTAGCATCTTTCAAAACATAGTTAATTAGTGCTTTAACATACAAATACACAATAAGTAACACACCTAACAAAAACACTTAAGATTAAGAATAAATTATAAATAAATTAGAACAAAAACTAAAATCACATGAAAGCAATTGAAAAACAAGTGTGTTTTAAAAAATGTCTTAAAAGAGCTGACAGATTTTGCAGCACTCATCTCCTCAGGCAGGTCGTTCCAAAGTCCAGGAGCTCTGACAGCAAAGGCTCTGTCTCCTTTATGTTTCTACCTGGACATTGGAACGGCCACAGCGATGCCTCTGAGGACCTCAGGACAGGGCATAGGACTTTAAAAGGTCAGGTAGATAGCTTCAGCTCGTGATGCTCTATTGACTTTAACTGATTGCTTTTGATTGGACAGTAAATGTTCCTATAACAACCAATTCACACATCACTAGTGTCTTTTTGAGGTAACCACTTCAGAATACTACCCTTATAAAGGATTTATAATTAGGTTATTTATTATGTTTTAAACACGTTATGAATCATTAAGAACCATTTATAAACCAGCTCTAACATAGTTTAATACATCAACACAGGCTCACTATTTGGCAAGATCACTCAGCCTTATATTGGCTACCTAGTTCACTTTGTCTTCTTCATCCTTGGTATCTGTTGTTCACTGAGTTGATTCTTACTTCTGGCATCGAAGTAAGCTAAGTAGCCAATATAAGGCTTAGCAGTAAAGATAAATGTGGGCTCACTATTTGGCAAGCAACCGGTCACAGTTGTCCTGATTATCTCTTGTCTTATAGAAGCTTATTAATGATTTATAAAGTGTCCACAACCTAATTAATAAAGGAATTACAAACTATTCGTCAACCCTTTATAAGGGTAGTCTTATTGTAAAGTGGTACTGATATTTCTAAAGTGTAATGTATTAACCATGTTTCAGAAAATCACTTATTTAAAACGAGTTCCTTCTAAAAACTAAAAATCTCAAAAGCTCAAACTCCAGGAACCTTTTCTTAGTCTTTTTGTTGCCCAGGTGTGTAAGCTACATGGGAACCAAAGCTAACAAAACCTCGATATCTGTGGTTTGTGATGTATAAAATAGGAAGGTTCCTAAAAAAGGATGTTTCCCTCCTGTCTGCCTCTGCCTGAACCGTTTGCCCTACTTTCTCTGATCTCACAGCGCTGCGGCAGAACGCTTGGTATTCTGTGTTAAAGACGTAGAAGAACCGGTACCTTTTTCCTGACGAGCGACATGACGCCAATCCTGGTGAGAACATGCTGACGAGACAGTCCTTCGCGTGGGACTCCGTCAGCAAACGTCTCTGCTCCGTCTGCCCCCGGCTCACACAGATGTCTCATGAACAGAGACACATAGGCCCTGATGGGAAAAGAAAACACTTCACACTACGAGACGTTTCGAGAGGGAGTCCTGTGAGGTTACAGGCACTAACACCGATTTTAAAAGGGACAAGCGGGAGAAGCATATTTGTAAAATGTACAATTGAAATATTACATATCATGTCATAATTGTTTTTGTTTTTTCTCTTGCTTTTGTTACTGATAGCTGTCTTCTTACAGTACGATATATATTTATTAATGAATGATTCTTTATTAATCTTTTTTGGATAATTCAGTCAAAAAGTAGCCAGGCTTTGGGAGTGATGGAGAACATTAAACAGGATTATTTTATCGTGATACAAACAAAAGGGTAACTGTATTGCCTTACAGTTACATAAAGAAAACCCTTAATAAGATTAATTAATCATTTCTGAAAATTGGCAATTACTAGTGGGATAAGGATACATTTACATTTACCTGCAAACGCCATCTGATCTCTACAGTTAATTCAGAATGCTGCAGCCTGACTCTTCTTCAGTCAGCCAATTGACTTGCTACTCCATCTCTGCGAGTGAGACTCAGGCACTCCTCAAAAACAAAGCATTTTGCCAGTGTATGAAATTCGGCCAAAATAGGAGCTAGACCACAGGGCTAGTAACTTTCAAAAGTTACTAGCCCTGGTGTAAAGTTACTAGACCAAGCAAATCAATGTATGTCGTAGGCACGCGCATCACGTTTTCACATCATACACCACAATTTTCATAATAATAATAATAAAAAAAGCGATTTGGCGGACTTTCAGCTCAGAAAAGATAAAATTGGACATTATTGTTATTTTGTATTTGTGTTTTCAGCTATTTTTGGCATGATTGTATTATCAGTATACTTTAGGCTGGGATAAGTGACAGCGCTTTACATTTTCTTCAAAGAAAAAACACAGCAGATTACAAACAATAATTTATTAAAGTAGAACAACAGACTGAGAACAAGGGACATGAACAATATTAGCAGTGGATCAAACGATCAACATCAGTTCATTTAGGCAAAATGGTAATACAAACCGTAATACTTGCTGTAATAGCAGTAGTAATTGGTCTACAACAGACTACCACAATCATTCCTCATCCTCACCAACAAGACCTCTATCTTCCATCTCACCATCGTCAGAATCTACATTATCCTCCATGTCTGTAAACCAGTCTGAGTCATCAGAGTTTATCTCCTTGGTTTCAGCTTCAACTACTGCACCCCCAGCAGCTTCAGCAACCATTTGAGCACCATCCACTCCGTCAACTCCATCAATCTCTTCCTGCACTTGTTTGGCTCCCTCCAAAGCTGCCATTCTGCCTTTCTTTCTTCCCTCCATGAAGTTGGGTCTGCGATTGTGGTTTTGATTCCACTGGTGAATGGCAGATGATGGATCAAAATCCTTTGTAGGTTCTGAGTGCAGCTGAATTGTCATGAGCATTGTCATGGTGGTAGCCTTCAGTCTATTCCTGTACTGGGACTTGGTAATCTTCATTTGAGAGAATCCTCTCTCACACTCAGAGGTGGCGGCAGGGAGTGATAAGACCAGATCAATTACATGCAGGATATTTGGAAACGTGCTCTTGTAAAGCTCAAACACAGATGGCCAGGACATGGAGTGAATCTTGTTCCCCTGGTTTTCGTACAATGCTTGTTTGAGGGAGGTCCACTCTGCTTCGATTGCACTTACATCTACTCCAACATTGTCGAAGTGCTCCCTGTAGTGGTCGATAATCACTCCAATGAAGTCATCCCCAAAATCATCTTCATGCTCCTGAGGCCATGACTGCATGTCCGCTATTTTTGTAGCTTTGAGGACTTCACCTCCCATGTCACTGAATCTCCGGGCTAGTGAACCAACCAATGCCTCAACGACCTACTCAATCTGGCCTGAAGAGTGGTCTACCCCTGTTAGGGTCTGACCTTCAAAGGAGTTACAGTCTCCCTGCTGGAGTTTCCGCTGCTCAGGTCCTGCCCTGAAATAGTGAAACCAGCACCAAAACCATCACCACCAAAAATAAAGGCATAAAACAGTTGTGATTTACAAAAGAACCAGCAATAGCAAAGAGCATTTACGTAAATAAGCAAGAGGTTAAACAACTAATTAGAGCAGGAAATGACTTCATGATTTAATGAGCAATGTATCTATATTACCGGTCCTTGAATTTGTTGATGCTAGTCATTGTGGCCTTCAGTGCTTCATGTACATGATAGGTACAAACTTCTCTCTGCTGCAGCGTCTTCGACAGTTTGGAGAGAACGGCCAGAATGTCACTTAGGAGGTGGGCAAAAGTCATGGCATCTTTGGAGCGCAGCGTTTTCAGGAGACCTTTTGCCTTTGCTTGCATACCACTGGTGTCCATACGCCCTGGTGGTGGCAACCTGCAATTCATTTAATATTTTTTTTAATTTCAATTTACAAAAATGTATTTCAATATGTTGCCACAGTGGATATCAGATGATATCATTCATGCAACAGAAAATTCATCGGGCTGTTAATAACATGTTATTATTATCAAATGTCTTACTTGACTGAGATGAAGAACAATTGCACGGTAACCACGCAACATGTTTTGCAGTGCTGTGTGGGTATGGCTAACCCAGCGCGTTCCTCCAACTCGGACAGGCCAGATCTTGGAGATGTTGGTGGTACTGAAAGCTGCCTTCAAACCAGCGGCCTGTTTAGGGATCCTGTAAAGCTTGTACAGAGCATCCAGGAGGACATAGACTTTGATGAACAAAGAGGCTTGTTTCATGGCTTCTTTGAAGGCCAATTCCACCCTATGGGCCATGCACTGCACCATCAGTATGTCTCCACTGATTCTTTCCCGCATGAGAGCGATCACCCCAGCCTTTTTCCCGGTGTTGACAGCCGCCCCATCGCCAGCAAATCCCACAATCTTCTTCATCATTTCTTCCTTTGGGATCCCCGGGAGCTTTACAGCTTGCATTATAGCATCATAGATGCCATTGGCATCTGGTTTGTCACACTGTACAAGTCCAAGGAAATTGCAGTGAGTCTTGCCATCCACTGCAAAGTGCAAGTATATAATCTCTTGTTCAGTGGCAGAGACATCTGTTGATCCGTCGGACATTATTGTGATAAACTTAGCACTCTTTACCTTGTCTTCAATTGCTAGACGGGTGATTTCGGCTATAGAGCTCCTGCGGTCACGTGACTTTTGGTTGGGAGCCACCATTTTGGCAGTCAACATGACCACCGGTGCCAGTGTTTTCTTACCGAGCGAGTATACTTCTCATTTTAATTCAAGTGAAATTCGGCTTTATAGTACAAAATTAGAGAGATTAAATATAAGCGACCCATATAATTCACCCGGTGTGCTTTTCAAGAGCATAACCTCCTGCTCTGAAGACGATGTACCCGACTTGCGCTACGCAGACATCCACAGCTATCTTGTAAGCTTTCCATCAGTGTACTCAGGAGACTCCCTCAGAGCGTACAAAAGCTTGGAGGCTTACAAATGGTGTCAGTCCGGCTTCGTAAACAACATTCAACTGTGGAGTCTTACATCCAAAAACTTCGGCATCATCACTGCAAGGGTAAGTATTAAATTATTCCAGTTTGATAGGCAGTGTCACGTTAGCATTGTTTGTTTATTAGCTTGGCTAGCTACGGAAGTGTCACGTTAGCATGTTTTTTAGCTTGGATAGCTACTGCAGTGCATCTGTTTACCACTAGCTTGCTACAAGCTAACTTGCTAACTGGCTAGGCTGCGCCAGAGCCACACTTGTTGAGTTAAAAAGGGACATCACAGTGTCCGTTAGCTATAATAACTGGGTGCTACTTCTTAAATTAAACTAATTAAATTTAATTAAACTGACCAGAAACTTTTTGTAGCATTGTACTGTATTCCTTCACCCACCTGATATGAAGTGATCACTGCATAAGCGAAAGCCAACGGCCGGGGTGTCCCATCTTTCAGTCTTTTTCTGAAGGCTCCTGGCTCTTTTAATCGCTCCAATCCACTTCTCCCTCCTCTCCGCGTCTTTAGGAATGCGATAATACGATACACCTTTCTTTTTCCCACGCCTATTTGTGCAACCTGGTGCACAGCAGTTATCCACCACCCTTGACAGTCTGCCAGTGCCTGTCAATTTACTGCCGCGATGACTGCCAAAATGGCTGCCCCTGTCGTATCTCGTCACGTGACCAGCATATATGACATCATCTGCAGGAGCTCTATAGCAACCAAAAACTCCTTACAGCTCTTTTCATTTCTGTAGGTGCTACCGAGATCCAGGCCCTTCTTCTCATCCATCTCACACATCCATTTGAAATCAGAAACTGGTCTGCAGTGCATGGCAAGGGCGTGGGCATTTATGAAGAGTATCTTGAGCTTCTGAAATACTTTAGTATTCAAAGTCTCAATGGTCTTCTCGGCTATGCTCTCACCTTTCTTCTTATTCCTGGCCTCATACTTCTCCTGGGCTTCCTTGTGGCCGTCAGATCGTTGGTGACAGACTAAAGTGTCATGCTTCAGGTTTTGACACCCTTTGACAAAGGAACCTTGACTTCGCTTTCTGAAGATATCCCTCTGTTGTCGGGTTTCAGCATGGGGGCCGTATACAGTTTGACATGGCAGGCAGAATAAAGTTTAACTTTCGTCCACAATCAACCAAGGAAATTCTGCTTTCCATGCAGGCACTACACTTTGTTTCCTTTTAGAGGCATCGTATGCCTTATTCACTTCCTTTAAATCCATTTTCTTTTTCTTTTCAGGTGGTTGGTTAGGCGTGAGACCACACCACTGACGGAGCATGATTTTGCTTTGTTATTGTCAACCTCTCTTGCACAGCATCTATAAGATTGATTGTGAACATGTATTTATTCATTCTTTATACAGTACATTTAATGCTAGTTCTGATTATATTACTACTATTACTCACAGACTTGCAGTCAGGGGAGGCAGAGGAGGCAGAGCTAAATGTGGTATAGGGCCAAGCCCTTGGACTACTAAACTTGTTGACTTGTTATAGTCATTTTTTTTTCTATAGGCCTATTATTATTATTATGGTGGGTGTATGGAGTTTGGAGTTTTTTTGTATAATAATCTGCGAAATCCCTAAGACAAACCTTAAATAAAATCCAAAGTGAATAGGGCCATTACTAGATCAACTGCAGTGAAAACGCAGAAGGGAGGCAAACACAGTAGCTAGCTCTGCCTCAATGAGGGGGACGTGCGAGAGCGCACCAGTCGGGGTTATGCTTGTTCTGCCGTTGATCTGAGCTACGTTATGAGGCTACGTTATGTCTTTGACGTTTATGACCTTGTTCGTCAAAATGGCAGATTTTATAGTGATTAAGATAGGCCTACTCGTAAATCTGACTGAAAGTGGAAGTGTCTGCCTCGCCAGCCACGAACCTCACCGTATGTCACTGCTAGATCTAACATCTCCTCATTGACATCTCCATCCATTTTTTATGTTTTACAAATGATTTAAAAGTGCTAGTTATACAAATCACCCAACATTTAACAGTGTACACGATTAGCATTCAGGCAAACTCATTACAAATATACTCCTGTGTGACCTTAACTTCTAAAACCAAGATTATGTTCACCGTAAAATGACGTGGCTTACCTATAAGATTGAACGCTAACTTTATTACATGTTATCGTGGGCAACACACAGCATGAACCCTACGGGTTATCAGAAGGGACAAAAACATTTGAATAAACAAATTATTAAGACACGAATGCAGCGTGTGCGAAATAAGACCAATCTTATGTTGTGCAAGAGAGGTTTACAATAGCAAAAATAGGTTCGCGATGATGGCCGTAATGCTTGTAATAGACGCTCCGTGCAAAGGGGCTGTAAAATTGCCAGACACACGGGCAGGCAAGTGCATAGAGTTACTAGCCCGGTAAGAAAGTTACTAGACCCGGGCTTGCGGGCGTGTCGTTATTTCGAACCCTGATTTTGCTATCCTGTCTCCTAAATGGTGGAATGAGCTCCGCATTGACACCCGGACAGCAGATACTCTGCATATCTTCCGTCATAAACTGAAAAAGGTATCTGTTTCGATTGCATCTTGGCAATTCAATTTTTGCAAAAAACAAATACTTTAATGACTAAGCTTAGGCCTTGTAACAAATTCACCAGCACTTACAATGGTATGACTTGCTTAAAGTGATAATAGCTGCACTTTCCTTGTTGTTCTCTGGAGTTTGATTCTCTGTTTTTGGCACTTATTGTAAGTCGCTTTTGATAAAAGCATCAGCCAAATGAAACGTTATGTACATTTTAAAATAAAAGTGATATATGACAATGCACATGCGCATACATTTGACAGTTCAGTATAAGGACACCTGATTTGTTTAAAATACTGTGTGTGCTCTTAATCTGTATACTGTAGTAAGTCAAAGAAAATACATGACATTTCATATAAAACAGTATTTCATTGTTGGTTTATTATTAGAATTTAAAGTGAGTTCATAATGGTTTAGTGAAAAGTGCAAGGGACTACAGTTACATATTGTTTGTACCCTGGTAACATACTCCTGCTACATGTTATCAGTTACTCCCCAAGCCTGTGTGGTACTGGCACCCCCTTATAGTAGTACGGTATAAATACAGCTTTAGCGGTCATGGCAGCACCGCTACTCATATTTTTTATTTAGTAATTATAGGAGCAATAGAAGTGATAGATTTATTTAAGCAATAACAAACACAACTCAGGGCTACTTGCTGTCTCAATATGTATTTATGTAATTTTTGGCTCTAGTGCTTTCTTAAGTGAGTAACCCTGAAATTGGAGAGACCGACCTTTACAAACTTCAAATGAGAGTTTTGTACTTTGCCCTGGGCTAACCAATTAAATATGGGGAGTGAGTGAAATAGCCCAGAGCTACATCTCTACTCGATGTCAGGTTGTCCTTGACTTACAAAAGTTGCACTGTGTGAAAAGAGGCTTTTAGTGCACCCACTGCTTTGTGGATCACAGTTGAGGTGAAGGCCTTACCTGAACTCACGCTCGCTCTTCCCTCTCAGGTCTCGGACCAGCCAATGGGAGTTGAAGGCGTCCTGAGGGGGCATGCCCCAACGCATGATGGCGTTAAGGAAGGCTTTCCTCTGCCGGGCGTTGAACCCCAGCACCTTGTGATGAGAAGAAACAGTTTTAGGCAGAGTGGTGAAAGCAAAACAAAAGGTACATTAAAAAATGCTATATTAAAACACATTATAGCAGAGTAAAATGTTCAGTTTGTGTTGGTTTTCTAATGCAAGAATGATATTGTATTGATCCTAATTCTTCTCCTTGCGTGCCCTTTTTAACACAGTGCTGGGCACAGGATGAGCTGCAGGGCAGTGATGCACTTTGTGACCTTGCTATGAAGCCCAATAGATATCCCCTCATCCCTTAATTTCCCATTATTTGGCACACTTTCCAGAATATAGAGATGCGCTTTTGCCTGATATTTCATGATGCCAGTAAAGCTACTGCAAACAGGGTTTATACTCCTCTTTAAGATCGAAGGATCAGTGGTCAGTAGTAATCTGTTATATTTACTACATTACATTAAGTGTTTTTTCCATATATTGTACTTCTAAGTGTTACATGCAGCTTACTCTTACTGATATAGTTAGCCTAAAATATAATTAAACTCAGCTGAGATCATCACCATCAAGAATTTATTTAAATCTTGGAAAAAGGGGCTTGATTTATGAAAGTTATTACACAATTTGTATCTGTGTATGTACCTCTGTGAGGGCATCTAGAACTGTCACAAAAAAATATTTATCACAACTTGAGAAGTTTTTTTTAAATCTTAGGCAAGGAGTCAGCTTTTAAATCTACCTGTGTCAAATTAGTATAGTGCATTTTACTTAAGAACAATTTCTGTTTACTCCCCCCACCACTGTAGAGGATATCCTGTTAAGGACCTACAGCCTGTAGTTCATACCTCAATACTGCCCCCAACCCGTGCCAGTAAGGGAGGCAGAGGTTTGTCTTTCTCATTCTTCAACTGCCGACGAGAGTGTCTGCGTCCTCCTACAGATAAAAAAAAACCAAATCCATTGTTAGAAAAGACATCCAGAGTCTTACTAGTTCAAGAATACCTTGTGTGAAGAAATGTTCTAGTGGGGTGTCACTCCTAAGATCATACTGTCTGTAGATAATGAAGATGGGTTTTTTCATGCTGCTTACCTTCAGGCCTCTCCTCGAAATCTTCGTCCTCGTCCTCGGACCCCACAGAGTACTCCGACTGATTGTCTGAAAGATCATCCTGCCACTCTGAGCCACACATCAAAGAGAAACAGTACATGGCATTCGCTTCTGTTGGTGGCCACCTGATGGCGCCATGGCACTGCAGATTACTACAGACCACTACAGCTCGGCATGCGCCTGTTGTCCCGCGTTCTGAAGTGAGGTGAGGGGTCACTACTCTGCCAGGCAATCACTTTAAACTCAGAGGGTACTCTAAGCCGTGATGGGCTTTGAAATCTTCTCTCTCATAGAGTTGTTGAACTGTGGCGATCAGGGCCTGGAATCTACTCCTAAAAGTACGACTACAGGATGTATGCCAATGCAATGGACTAGAAACTGTTTAACTATGAAAGAGAAGCGCTTGAAAACCCCTTTGCGAAGACTTTAGGCCCCGTATAACACACTTTCTGGCAGAATTAATGCAGGTCAACAGCCCTTGTTGAGACTTAAGAGGATTAAACAAACACTGAGATTAATTTGCTGTTCTTGCCTGAACTGATACACCCAAATTACTCTGTGTCAAGATAATGTCAGCTTGTTAGCCCACTAATGAAGCTAATCATGGCAGAGCATGTGAGTAGTGCTGCCCTGTTATTGGATTAACTGATTGGGATGAAAGCTAAGTATTGAAGTTGATCACATGTTACAACAAGAGCTGTTGACCTGCACTGACGTCCGCACAGAGGTTGTTACACTGCTCTGTACATTATTATCATACAGAAACATAACTACTATACTAGCATAGGGCCGCACAATTAATGAAATGTTATCAGAATCACATTGTAGACTGGTCCAATATTTATTAAAGGCAAGTATGTGAAAATACCTGAATTAAAGGGGCCCTTTTATGCTAATTTTCAGGTTAATATTTGTATTAATTGCCTATACTGTGACATGCTCTGAGGGCGTGGTGGCAAAGTCCATAGGGTCTCTTTGAAACCGGAAGGTCACCAGCTCAAGTGCTACAGAGGTTTCCCTGAGCAAGGCACCTTTCCCTAGACTGCTCCCCGGGCACCGTACATATGGCAGCCAACCGCTCCCATCACTAGGATGGGCCAAATGCAGAATGTAATTTCCCCTCTGTGTGACCATTAACGGTATATTGTTCTTATCATAGGTCAACCGCTTATAGATGTCCCTCCCCTTAGGGCCTACTAAAATGGGATTTCAGTCTTTGCAGACCATTTACAAGAAAACAAAAAAATCCTGTATAACACACTACAGGAAAGGGGAAACCCCCAAAAGCATAATAGGGCTTCTTTAAGTATTGTGGTGCTGCAGAGAAATCCTGCCTACAAGCTTAATAAGAATCCTTAATTGGTAGAAATCCTCAACAAAAAAAAATCACACTATTAACATTAAAATATAGTTTTCAATTATAAGGTTTAAAAGTGATCATTCCCTTTAATTTAGACAATCATATTACATATTGCAATATCAGTCAACGTAATTGCAATTAGTTATTCTTTTCTAAATTGTGCAGCCCTATACCATCAGTTTTCTTATTATCTGACCAAGATTATCAAACCATATCTATATTTAGCTACAGTGTTATTTGTACCAAGCACATGTTCAATTATTTCTTCAAAGCTGCAATAGAAATCTGTAGAAATAAACTTCTCTATTGGAGAAACTACTCAGAATCTGGCTGTGGAAGTTGCACGCTCAGCTTTGAGAAATCTCCTGCACAGAACAGCTAAAGTGTTCATCTTTAAGACGATCTGATTAGTGGTGACTGGTCCCAGAATACCATTCAAAACATTTACTTTTGACTCATGGCAGTTATAATCCTCGCAGCTGCTTAAACTGCAGGGAAATCATTCGGGGAATACAAGAAACTGATCCGTAAAATAAACCCAAATCTGGACTGAATTGAAGGGTTTATTTTATTGTTAGATGAGAATTAGAACATAAAGTCTCTTCATTCTTAGTAATGTTATTTTTGGCTTGCCACCTGTCCATGAGCCAGCTCCAGGGCTAATTGGCTAACAATGTTCTGGTTTCTTCTGCAATCTGAATCCCATGTGCTCTTGTGTCTACTAATTATTTTTCAATATGGTTAAGAATGCCAAATTCTGGCACCAACGTGTAAAACAAAAAAGTGGCAATAATAGAACACGGTTGTTGTTACCAAAACACAGTCAGGAAATAATTATATGTGCCAATATTAAAGAAGAATTACTCGTGGTAAAGACACACTATGAAAGCCAGGCATGCAGTGCTGACAGAGAAGCTCTGTGTGTCTGGTGACAGTCTACCTTGGTCCTCCTGGGTCGTATCGTTGTAGTTGACCTGCTTCCGGATGCGTTTGCCTTTCCCCAGGTTGCGGGCCAGATCCTCCTGCTGCTGCTCGTAGTGGTGACGGAGGAGTTTCTCCCAGTAGTCCGGATCAACGTTCTCCTCCTGCTTGATGATCTCCCGCTCCACCTCCTCCTGCACGTTGGCACAAAGACAACTGATTAGGTGATATGTACTCTAATGTTTTATACTGAATAAATCACTGTTTGTTGCAAAGTAAACTATTCACAAAGTGTGCTGTAACCTGTTTTAAACCAAATTCCAATAATCTTAAACGTAAAAGCTCTTGGTGTTGGGGAATTTTCCTAACTTTCGTATTGTATAACCTACACCTTTATTTGACCCCCTTCATCAGGCAGAAGGACATTGATGTATTCTCACCTCTCCCTCCTCTTCTTTCACCACATACTGAGCCACCTTGAAGGAGCTCAGGTACTCATTCATGTTCTGAATCTCTGTGTCTTCGGTGGCGTCCTGACTGCGGTCCAACAGATTGGAGATGGCGTCATCATCATAGTGAATCACATTTCCCTCCTCACCCTCTTTGTTGTCACCTATGGATCAGACGCTCTTAGTTAAAGGCAAAAAGGAGCAGACAAATGTAGTTTTGTCCATGTCTAAAGCCTCCAACTATTAAAACAATGATATGACCTTAAATAAGAATCACAATCGGAATTAAGTTTATTGCCAGGTACAATTACACATACAAGGAATTTGATTTGATGCCTGGTGGTGCGAACATAAACAATCTAAGAAAATAAGATGTAAAAGGTCAAAAATATAAAGATAATAAAATCAAGTATTTTTAAGAAACTATTTAGCATTAAAAAAGAAAATGCTGAGGACAAGTATTTACAACAAATGTATATTTAAATATATAAAGAACCTTAAAAGTTAATAAGTCAATAAACAGTGATTAGACAACCAAAAGTGATATGGACTCCCTGGTAATTTGTTATTTGTTACATTATTTTCAAGTGATTTAGTGCCTTTACTGAGGTAAGCAGCCCATGTACATTTCCAATTTTACTTTCTCATTTCCAAGAAATGTGGATCTGCAAAAGCCATTGTTGGCAAAAATTAAGAATGCTTTTTCAGAAAAGACTAGGGCTATATACATATTAACTATAATACTTAACTTCAAATGCTCAACAGAAGTCTCATTTGACTGACATTACAATGATATTTAATGATGTTTCACTGAAGTACACAAAGCTCAAATGGAAGGGCGATAAACATTTCTCTGCATTAAGTAATTAAGGTAATAAAGACCAAGGCGTACCCATGGCTCGTGCAGCTTCCATTTCATCTTTGAAAAGTTCCTCTGTGCCAAACTTGAGGATATCGTCCAGTTCTTGTTTGGACATGGATCCAGTTTTAGAGCCAAGTCCAGGCCGTACCACCAGGTGGGTCAGCATCATCTTCCTCTTCGCGACCTGAGTGATCCGCTCCTCCACTGAGCCGCGCGTCACAAAGCGATAGATCATCACCTTCCTGTTTTGGCCTATACGATGGGCCCTGCTGAAAGCCTGGGAGAGTGGAACGGGACTTACAAGAGATGACATAGTGGTGAACAGCGGATAATATTACAACTATTATCTGCTGGTTAAAGGCTACAACACAAGCATGCGTGTCTTTATTTGAAAGTATCTGAAAAATGAGTACTTGGATGTCATTGTGAGGGTTCCAGTCCGAGTCGTAGATGATGACTGTGTCTGCACTCGCAAGGTTGATGCCAAGGCCTCCAGCCCGCGTTGAAAGCAGGAAGCAGAACTGCTGCGCGCCGGGTGCTGTGACAACAAAAGCAGAGGGATAGTTTGTGGGTGACAAAGAGTAAAAGCACCCACAGATAGATAGATTTTGGATTTAAAAACTCACCATTGAAGCGGTCAATAGCCTCCTGCCTCAGGCCACCTGTAATTCCTCCATCTATACGTTCATATTTATAACCCTCGAACTCCAGGAAGTCCTCGAGCAGATCCAACATCTTTGTCATCTGGGTAAAAATATATAATATAGGTTGATGTACCTTTGGATGAAACAAATGAACTAATCTGCACTTTAACTCAAAGTCCTGTCTGATTAGATGTATTACTATGAGCTGGCATTGGCACTGGATTCGCTAGAATATGGGCGGCTGGATTGTAATAGTTTCATGGCCCCAGTATAAGGCTGTGGCTTCCAGCTCAGACATCATATGTATTTGACCTTTACCTGAGAGAAAATGAGAACTCTGTGTCCTTCATCTTTGAGTTTCTTCAGCATTTTCTGAAGCAGCGTCAGTTTTCCTGAGGACTTCACCAGTTGGTTTCCATCATACGAGCCGTTTGGTAAAACAGGAGCTTCCTGCAAACACAAATCCAGTCATCAACTGGAGAAATAAATGCATACCTGTTACATATATTTAGTTTAAGCCAAAGATTTTCCAACCATGGGGGGGAAAAAGCTAAAATTACTGTGAACAGGTTGTTATCTTGTGTTAAATCTCAGCTTCAGGCTCTCTTTTCAAGGCATCAATATCCAATTTCATCACTCAAAAATGTTGCACTCAGCATTGAGATCAAATATTAACTGTGTCTGAAAGGGCAGCCGTACCACAGCAGCTACTGGAAACAGGTAGGGATGGTTGCAGCACTTCTTCAGGTCCATCATAATGTTAAGCAGCGACACTTGGTTCCCTCCACCTTTCGAGTTCAGAGCCTCGAAATTTCGCGTCAAAATGAACTTGTAGTATTTCCTGCGGGTCAGAGGATAGAAATCAGAATGAATCAGGACAAGAATTATAGAAGAAACAAAAGAAGATTATTATGGAGATACCTAGTTTCATCTGAAATAGCAGTGCAATTAAGACTTTGCAAAGTAAAATTGTATTCATTCTAAAAATGCCATCAGCATCTACTGTTACATCTATTGATATTAACTCCTAATCATGCCTACAGTGTCACACAGTACTTAGTATGGGGAATATGTAACTGTTTACAGGTCAAATAAAAACAGTCAAAGTAAATTTGTCTGTTATGTCAAAATGTTAGGAAGTTATGATATCCTTTGGGTCAGACTGAATCAGGATAAGATTTAAGAAACCACAGCACTTTTAGCAAAAACTCTAGGATGCAATGTTGTTATTAAAGGTCTGTTAGCCCCTGAAATATTCTAACTGTGAGGTGAACACTGTATCTAGTATCATCTAGCATTTAAGACTTCACGATATGCAAAGTGAAATGATATTTGTTTTAAAAATGGCATATACTGTGATATATACTGAGGAATAGAGTACAGTACTTAAGCTATAGTATGGGTAATATGTAACTTCCAGCAGGTGACCAAGCTGCAACGTAAGAGCTTTTTAATAGCATTCCATTCCTTACATTTTCCTACTGAAAATATTCACCTTTCTGTTGAGAATATTTTATCTAAGGTGTATAACGAAGGAAACAGTAAATGGACATTTTAACAAAATAGATTTGCAAGACAGCAGCAAAACACAGTATGAACTGCTTCTTCTTTGTCTCCCGGTTTTACTTCTGCATGGGGCTGAGCTCCACTCGGACGATCAGCTCTGTCTTTGAAGGCATGTTCTTGAAGACGTCAGCTTTCAGCCGCCTGAGCATGTGAGGGCCCAGCAGGTCGTGGAGCTTCTTGATCTGGTCCTCCTTAGAGATATCAGCAAATTCCTCCAGGAAGCCTTCCAGGTTACTACACAGATCAAACCAAGAGGAATTTAAATACCAAAACAAAATCTTGCAATCTAAGGTCTAGATTTTAATTAATAATTAAATCAAACCATACAATCAAGCAACACAAGGTCTGTCTCTCTATACATCTAAAGGGGGATCTAATAGAAGCGCCAGGTTGAAGGATTACATGTGATTTCACTTCATTTAGCTGACGCCTTTATCCAAAGCTAACAACAATAAGTGCAATTAACCAAGAATAAAAACTGAGAATAGCAAGAAAACTGTCAGTGCATAAGTTTCACATAAGCCAAACCATATAAAGTTCTGGGGCATTAGCTTTACAGACTCCAAACCTTGAACCTTAAAGTGCTTTTTTGGGGGGCATTTTTTTCCTTATTCTGGGATAATAGAGTTGGAAATGGAGAATGACTGATGAATTTGAAAGATGATAAAGAAGATAGGGAGGACTAACTTGAAGCGCTCAGGGGTGAGGAAGTTAAGCAGGTGGAACAGCTCCTCCAGGTTGTTCTGAAGAGGAGTCCCAGTGAGCAGCAGCTTGTAGTAGATCTTATACCCGTTGAGGATTCTGAAAAACTGAAACGGACACGAGACATGACACACAAGTCTCAAATAAGAATGCAATGACGCTTGTCAAACATCCTGCTAGTAAAACTCAAGCTTACCTCCAAAATCTATTCTAAATCTATCAGTGTTTTTATGTCATGGGTAAGTGTATGCACAAACATTTCCTCTTCATATCTGTCTGTGCTCCTGTTGCTAATAATATTCATGCTGTTTCCGAAACGGTGCCATACATGCTGTCTTACCTTTGATTGGTTGTTCTTCAGTCTGTGGGCCTCGTCCACCACCAGGCAGGCCCATGTGATGGAGCCCAGGATGGCCTGATCGATAGTGATGAGCTCGTAGGAGGTCAGCAGCACGTGGAACTTAATAGGAGTGTCTTTCTGCAAGGGGATGCAAGAAGAGTGACAACAAAATGTAGGTTTAACCAATTTATGTTTGGTAGTAAATTACGGCTGGAAAGAATAACCAATTCATGTTTCTCATTATCTTTAAATACAGTTTAATATTCTTGGTTTGTTTTTTAGAAGAGCTGTACCAAAACAAATATGTTTTGTTTGAATACAGTAAAATACAATATGTAGGCAATGATACCTCTGCAGCTCTTCAATATTTGATTCAGAATAGTATTTTAAAAGTTGTATTTATAGCCTTTAACTGATATTGTGCTACCTGTCACAATTTTTAATTTTGATTCATTTGTATATTTAGATCAAATTTGGACGAAAATTAATTGTGTGTGTTTTTTCTTTAAATTAATTATTGTATTTTTAATGAGAGAGATTTTGAATTACCTATGTTAACTTTTTTTAACTTTTTATTTCTTCCAGAAATGGGTAAAAAATGTAATAAAGAACAAAGAATAAGATCTAAACAAAAAGCAGTCTTCACATTTAATATTTGCATCCCCACTCACACGTACAAACAAACACCCCCCAGGCTCCATCTTAGGTCGTGAAAATCATAGGAAGTCATTTACAGGTGTTTTCATATTTTTGGAGAGAAAAGTGTTCTCGCATTTTCTCGAGTAGGAAATAGCCGCATGATTCACCTTCATGCGGAACACCTTGCGTCCGGACTTCACCGCGCTGTCTTCGAAGGTGAACTCGTTCTCCCTGATGACCGCCCGGCTGTCTTTGTCTCCGGTGTAAGTCAACACGTAGAAATCCGGAGCCCACATCTCAAACTCCCTCTCCCAGTTGATGATGGTGGAGAGGGGTGCACTCACCAGGAAGGGCCCCTTAGAGTGACCCTAACGGAGGGAGGAGGAAAAACATGACAAGCAACTCTCACATCACAGGAGGGAAATATATATACCTTTTTTATTTGGTAATATTGTGTTTGCTTTGTTTTAATATATTAAAAGTTGAGATACTAATAGAGTTTAATAATGTTTAATTAGTTTGAACTTAATTTGACCTTTACATTTCTCTGGATGTACAACAAAAGAAGGGAGGGGGTTATATAATTCATTTTAGTTAGTGAAAATAAGTTTAGTTGAAATTTCTTTAAATTTACGTAAACTCTAGAAAATAGTTACACTGAAATTAAAATAGTTTAGTTAAAAATATATAAAATAAGAGTAAATTATACTCAAAAATAGTTAATCTGAAATTATAAATAAAATAATTACAAAGATAAAGTAGTACAGTTTAGATAAAGCTAGTTTGGTGCAACAAAAATAAGTAAATTCAACATAACCATTTTTTCGGTGTACTTTAAGTTTTATAATTTACTTTGTTGTTTGTCAATATATTGTACTCTATGTCACTTTAGGAATTGGTAACTCTCACACTGCAGAAACAATGTGTAATCTGATCTTGGCTAAAGCAGCAGTCTGGCGCGCTCACCTCCTTATAGAGTGAGTAGAGGAACACTATCGTCTGCACCGTCTTCCCTAGCCCCATCTCATCAGCCAGGATGGTGTCGGTGCCCTGAGCCCAGGAGAACCGCAGCCAGTTCAGACCCTCCAGCTGGTATGGGTGCAGCGTGCCCCCGGTGGCATTAATGTACCATGGCTGATGCTCAAACTTGATGGTTGGCTGGTGATAAGAAAAGACGATGAGAAGATGAAGACATGTTTTATTAATCAGGACACTCCAAAAATACACACATGCACAAATGCCAGCATTAATGGGGAGGTGTCCGAGCAAAGGGGCTGCCATAACTTAATCCACTTCAGCCGTTTGGGATTCAATGGCGAGCTCGATGACACATAGGCAGTGGTCATGAAGTGAACCAGCTCCTCTCCACCTTACAGTCCCTACGAACTGAGCTAATGCTGCATTTGATAAAGTAATAAATGTACTACTGCTACTATCAACAAATTGAGCATAAGGTTTCCCAACATAAAAGGAATAATACAGTATGAGAATAAAAGTGCATTCATGAAATCATGATAAATAATCATAACTAGCGGCAGTTTTCTGTTTATTTTACACTTTGTATGCTGTGGATGTATATAATTCTACTCTTGATATGTATAGATTGTTGTATATATGTTTATTTAACTGTATTGTACTTTTAACTCCTTGTTAACATGCTACTGTTGCAGTTTTCCAAATTAGGATCAATACATCCCATCTGATCTAAATACTTTGGATCTTCTGTAACAAGTAGTCTACGTCTTGCATATCCAAAAATAAACAGGAAACGTATTTGACTTCCATGGTGAAAGTGCATGTAATATTCCAGACTCACATCTATGATGGGAGCATCAGGAGGGACCTCCCTCTTTTGATGGTCCTCTTTGAGTTTCTTTCCTTTCCTCACCACTAGGGGGCGTTGGTCCTCCCCTAGTATTTGCTCCCTGGAAAATAACAGCAACAACATGGTGAGCCAAACATCTGAAAGAGGGGCATCACAGAGAGTAATCAGGGCAGAGGGGAAACAGCAGCAAATGCTTTGTTTATTTATAACTTGCCGGGGTCTCATTCAAGTCATCCTCACCTTCTACTGGGAGGGTTACTTTAAAAACATGATCTGTTACATTTACAAATTAATGTCATCACCAATCAAATTTAGGGATTGTAACCTGATTCCTCTCCCTTACTTTAATTGACCTAAATATCAAATAAAATGCAACAAAAGGATGCAATATGATGCGTAATTGTCTTAGTTGTTTATAAAGTACATATTATAAATCATCACCTTAATGTGCTTTACACCATTTTAGCCAACGTAATTCCAACTCATTACCACAAGCTGTACTTTTTGGAATTTATGTTCAATAGTTCTTATTTACACAGAATTAAATCAAATTTTAGAGTACAAAAAGGCAAAGATTTAAAATGATTTGACGATAGTTAAGATCAGATGTTGTTGGATGTTCAGATAATGGTTTATGTTAAAGTTTCAATGTAATCAATGTTCTCCATTACTGCAAAAGCCTGGGAAAGAACAGCTATCGGTTATACATCTTGATATCATAAAATTCTCATTGTTAGCCAACCTGTGGTCCCAGTAAGAAGCTTTGTGGATTTCATATTCCGGGACGTCAAATTCATCCACCTCCCAGGTGCACTGGTCGTAGGGCAGGTCTCTCCACTTGATCAGGTAATGCACATCACCGTCCTTATCGAAACTGCAAGAAAAGAAATATAACCATGGAATAATCAATATGTCTGTATAATAATAATAATAATAATAATAATAATATGGTTATTTAGTATAACACCTTTCACAGAAATAATATTCTCAAAGGGCTTCACAAAAAAAGTTTAAAATAAGACCACAGAAACATGAAGACAATAAAAACATGTTCCAGAAGTTAAGGTTGACAAAAAAACAAAACAAAGGCAACCAAAAGTCCCAAAGGAACAATCAAAAAACAAACATCCCATCACACACATCTCAAGGAGACACAAAAGTCAATTTTAAAAGAGGGGTCTTCAGTTTTTTTTAAAAAGCTTCTACAGAGACGCAGACCGAACGTCTGTAGGGAGAGAGCTCCATAGTGTTGGAGCCACTACTTCGCCACCTACTGGCGATGTAAGGATGGATAAGGTGCTTTTCTATGCAGGGCTCTACCTATAAGTGATAACAAAAACCTTAAAATCAAAGAGAGTATAAAAGGTTTATGAATTTCTCTGTCTTTAGACACATACAACTGACAGACAGCATTTACAAGTACTCTGTCTCTGTTAAGAAACATTATACTGTTTAACATCAATCACCAGTGTGTTTAGGATGTTAGTGTGTACTATTCCAATGCCCTGAATTTGAATGAATGACAGGGTCCAACTGAGGCCTAGGAACACATTGAAAACAGTTAATCTGTTTTCTGTTTTTAAATAAATGTGCCCTGTTCTGTTCATTGTGCAATTTCAGCGTATTTAAACTTCTTATCTCCAATACTATGAAATATGCTGTGACATTACAGAGCACATGAAAGCCATCAAGCCCAACTAAACTGAGCACAAGCTTACCATCAAGAAATTAAAGAATTTAAAGCATCTGTGTTCTGAAACTGAAAGAGTGTTGGATGTCAGAGAGTGTAACTGCAAGCATCCACCTGTGGTTTACTATCCGGTGCATCACCATCCACTCTGGTTTAATGCCGTAGCGGTAGAAGCGTTCCTCCATCGCAGCGTACTTGGGGTCTTTGCTCTTCCTCTTCTCGTTGTTGAGCTCCTCTTCTCCCGATCCGTAGTCAAACGGCGGAGGTTCGTCCATGTCGTTCTTACGCTGGTAGTTTCGATACATGACCGTGTGATACAGCTCCAACTGTGAAACCCAAGTAAGAACAATCAATTCTGCTCAGTTTCATTCAGCATAACCTCAAGCAAAAGGTTTAACTGCTACATATCAACTTTCCATAATAAGACTAATTTGATGAAGTACTTCAAGATTCAGAATGGATTTAATAAAGGAAGATGGATACAAAATAAATTAGAAAAGGAAGACGACTTCTCCAGCGCCAAATCTAAACTCAAGCAATTGTTCAGACGTAGCTAAATTAAATGCAAGTCAGGTTTAAGTGCTTTGAGTTGGTAAGTCAAAGTAATTGCAGTCTAGAATGGTTTGATGTGTGAAACAAGGAGCATTTATATTTCTGTAAAACTGACAGCTTAATGGCTAAAAGAACAATTATGATCCTTTTAAATCAAACTGTAAGATGGTCCAGTGGACCTTCTCTTGGCTTGATGTATGTGTTCCCCTTTAAGCAAAGAGAATAGGTGCTGTAGTTCCTGTGGCCCAATGTTAATTTGAGTTGGACCTTCTTCTGGGACCTCACCTGCAGCTCGCTGACCCAGGAGCAGTGCCAGTACGAGAGGCCGGCCCACTTCACGAAGAACTCTCGCTCTGCGTGGCCCTTGAGCGGAGGGTTGGTCAGCGGATCAGCTGGCGTGCCGTCAGGGCCCTCAGGCAACTCTGCAGGCAGCGGGGGCTCACCCCATGTCCAGTGCAGAATCTTCTGGACCTTCCCTTTAAGGGGAGGGCACTAAGAATAAAAGAGAGGAGCTGTTATACATGCATATTTCCCTGGCCACATCAACCAGTTCTGACTTGGGTATCCCCAGGCGCACCCAGGCCATCAAAGAGATATAATCCCTCCTCCTGGTTCTGGGCCTGCCTCTCAGTCTCCTCCCAGCTGGACATGCCTGGAACACCTCCTTGGGGAAGCGGCCAGGTGGACTGAACTTCTCAACTTATCCCTAAGGTGGATGTCAGCCATGCTCCAGAGAAAACCCCTTTTGGCGCTTGAATTCCCAATCCCGTTCATACGCTTTTGACCCACTTTTCATGACCATAGGCATTAGGAGGAACCATCTGAAGTATAACATTTTCCAACACACTTAAATGAAGCCTGTTTAATAGTGATACAGACAACCTTTCACCAAACTGTTCTCAAAATGTTTATCTATTTTTAGTCAGTTTTCTGACATTAATTGATCAGTGTCATTAAACCTGTATCTTTATGGTATTTCAAGGTAAGAATTGGGAGGAATTGAGAAGGGTACTTTTGAAGAGGAAAAAAACTGAACACGGCTTCAAATGTAACATTGTATGATTGATTCTGTCCTTCAACAAAGCATGTAATTGAAAATAAAAGGAGTATTTGTGGAGCTCACCATGCAGCGTGGACACAGCCACTCCCCATTGGGTATCTCGGGGAGTGGGGGGTTCAGGCAGTGGATGTGGTAGGACGATGGGCATGTGTCACAGCACAGCAGCTCTCCTCCATCTTTACACACTCTGCAGAACTCCATGTGGTCGTCCTCTTCCTCGCCTATGGGCTCCTCCTCTTCCTCCTCGTCGTCTTTGGCCTCCCACTGGATCCCCTCTTTCTCCTGAGAGAGGGGCACAGGTGGTGAAGGTTGGAGAAGGGGGTTAAAAGCTGGTTAATTAAAGTGATTTGTTGTGATTATAGTGTTTGTCTTGTCAATGCTTCAAACAGCAAAATGTTCATATTTTCTCTCATCTTTGCCTTTTTTTTGGTAAAATATTGGATGCAATTACCTCTAAAAAACATTCAAATAAAAAAATCTGAGAGAATTTAAATCAGTATATGTTGGAGGAAGACGTTTTAGTCTTACGGCAGTCTAGAGCTAGGCCTGACAAAAAATTAGACAAGAATGTTTGATGTCACAGGAAGTATAAAATACGAACTGAACTCGAAAACTCTTACATTTTGGAGCTCTGTTTTTTAGTGACATTTCGTATGTCAAGGCCAGGGGGGTGCTGACCCTTCGGGCCCCTGGACCTGTACCTTGTAATCCCATTTAATAATCCTTCCATGTGCATAGTGTTCACATTTAATTCAACTGTTGGTGCTCGAACCAAACAGAAACACTTTTAGCAGACTGTTTGCACACATAATATAGCTTCCTGAATATACTTACTGTATATATAAACTGTAATGTACTCACACAGTGTGGACAGCTCCATTTGCCCTCAGGGGCCTTCTCCAGCTCCGGGTCCAGACACACAAGGTGGTACGCTCTGGGGCAGGTGTCACACAGGATAATCTCCCCCCCCTGCTGGCAAACCTCACAGTAGTCCTGATGGTCCGTCTCATAGCCATCCCCATCTTCCTCTGCAGCAGGTACAGGGAGAGGATGTGTGTGAAAGAGAAACTTCCTCTGGAGGGATCTTTGGGATTTTAGACTTTGAAGACCATTTACATGCACAAAAACCTATAAAATACACTAGAGGAAAGGGGAAACCCAAAAACCATAATAGGAACCCTTTAAAATTGGAAGTGGCATCCTCGATTGAGGAGTGTATAAACAGTATCTCACAAAAGTGAGTACAACCCTCACATTTTTGTAAATATTGTATTATATATTTTAATGGGACAACACTGAAGATATGACACTTTGACACAATGTAAAGTAGTCAGTGTACAGCTTGTATAACAGTGTACATTTGCTGTGCCCTCAAAATAACTCAACACACAGCCATTAATGTCTAAACCGCTGGCAACAAAAGTACACACCTCAGTGCTCAGACCATATGCCGCACACTGTATCAAACTGGTCTGCATGGCTGTTGTCCCAGAAAGAAGCCTCTTCTACAGATGATGCACAAGAAAGCCCGCAAACAGTTTGCTGAACACAAGCAGACTAAGGACGTGGATTACTGGAACCATGTCCTGTGGTCTGATGAGACCAAGATAAACTTATCTGGTTCAGATGGTGTCAAGCGTGTGTGGCGGCGACCAGCTTAGGAGTACAAAGACAAGTGTGCCTTGCCTACAGTAAAGCATGGTGATGGAAGTGTCATGGTTTGGGGCTGCTTGAGTGCTGCCGACTGAGGGGAGCTACAGTTCATTGAGGGAAGCATGAATGCCAACATGTACTGTGACATACTGAAGCAGAGCATGATCCCCTCCCTTCGGAAACTGGGCCGCAGGGCAGTATTCCAACATGATAAAAACCCCAAACACACCTCCAAGATGACCACGGCCTTGCTAAAGAATCAGGGTAAAGGTGATGGACTGGCAAAGCATGTGTCCAGACCTAAACCCTATTGAGCATCTGTGGGGCATCCTCAAACGGAAGGTGGAGGAGCGCAAGGTCTCTAACATCCAGCAGCTCCGTGATGTCGTCATGGAGGAGTGGAAGAGGATTCCAGTGGCAACCTGTGAAGCTCTAGTGAACTCTATGCCCAAGAGAGTTAAGGCAGCTCTGGAAAATAATGGTGGCCACACAAAATATCGACAATTTGGGTACAATTTGACCATTCTCACTTTGGGGTGTACTCACTTTTGTTGCCAGCGGTTTAGACATTAATGGCTGTGTGTAGAGTTATTTTGAGGGCACAGCAAATGTACACTGTTATACAAGCTGTACACTGACTACTTTACATTGGATCAAAGTGTCATATCTTCAGTGTTGTCCCATGAAAAGATATAATAAAATATTTACAAAATGTGAGGGGTGTACTCACTTTTGTAAGATACTCTAATGTAGCAAAAGACCAGAAATTTATTTTGGCCTTTAACCAATTAATGCTTTAAGCAACTACTTTAATCAATTTGAAATCACATTTCTTTTCTACATCGAGAAATGCACTTAAATGTAGCTGTAATCACCATCAGATAAGATGAACACTGTTTACACATCACAGTGCTCTGTATGGGAATGAGACTTTGAGTGTGTGAGGGCAGGCTGCTGAGAAAGAGGTGCCTTTGGAAAACATTCCAAAAACATACACAACTTAAAAGAAAAAAAATCTAATTTCCTCGTTACCCATAATCAAACAGCGTGGTTTGAGGGATTTAGATGGGATTTTGGAGGGAAAAAAACACAGCACAGAACTTGGCGTGTGTAGACGGTAAACATACTTTTCCTTTTTTTCCGCCCACGTCGGGCCTTCTTCTTGGTGGCGGGCCCCAAGGTATCAGAAAGCACCGAGGCACTGTGGATGCTGATGTCATCAAAGTCGGACTCCTCCAGGAAGTCCTCCTCACTCTGGAAAAACACACACATAAACAAAAGAGCTCAAAGCTACACGAAGAATTTAAATAAACCAGTGTTTAGAGTGAGCGCAGTCTGGTCACTTTGATGCCATTGTAAATATAGAGCAGAGGATGAGCAGTGGAAGATTCTATAATTCTTTTTTACCGAGGATGCTTTCTTCTTCTTTACACTTTGACCCGACTTTGATTTGGTCTTTTTGGGCTTGCCTTTCTTCTTAAGCTCCTTCACAGACTTGCTCCTCTTCCTCACTCCGGGTCCTGAGACACACAGAGGCAGCGTTAACCCAGCGGTACTCTCACTAGGATTTCTAAAAATATCTGTTCAGCGGCGGGTTACTCATCCTTACCCTTTCCCTCTTTGGTTTTGGCTTTTTTGATGGGCCCCGGCTGAGCACTCGGCTGGCTGCTACTGACTGGCGTGGGCTGTGCCACGGTAACCGTTTCCACGGCGGCAGCCACAGCGGCGGCCACAGCGGTGGCAGATGCCCCTTTGAATGGGTTGTTGGCGCTGAACTCGCGCCACTTGGCCCCTAACACTGTCATCATCTTCGACATCGGAATCTTCGGGTTCTTCTTGGCAATGAGAGGCCTAAGAAAAACAACAACAGCTTCATCATGACACACCTCATTGCTGTTGATGGAACTTCTACTACAGGTGGAAGAAGTACTTGGATCTTTTACTTAAATAAATATATGCTAATGCTCATTTTCAGGTTCATATTTGTATGTTGTGCCTCTACTGTGACATGACTACATACTTTAATGTTCAAAAAGCTCTTTATTTTTCTCATACTGCCTGTGCTCCAGCACTTCCTTTCACCCTCTGTCTGAAACCAGAGCCCAGTCTACTCTGATTTGTTAGCTGGCCGGCACTGTTGTGATCAACCACTGAGAGATGTCCCACCCCTTTGCCTATCACAAAGGTTGTGGGGCATTAGCCAATAGAAGTGTGAGTGTAACATAGTGATGTCACTATGTTTCAGAAGTAAACAAAAGAGTCCAATGGATGGGTGGGGGAGTGTGTGGGAGAGAAACTCCCTCTTGAGGGAGCTTTGGGATTTAAGCCTTTAAAGCTGATTTACATACCCAAATACCTATATAACACACCACAAGAAAGGGAAACCCACGCACCAAAAGCATTATAGGGCTCCTTTCACTTATGTATTTGTTGGCAATGAACAAAGCCAAGTCATTAAACAGGTGCTGCTCTGAGCAGTAAACACACAATGGAGGAATGGAGCAGGGAAGAGAAATTCTATATTTACCTGCCACTAACTCTAAAAAGGATGGTCTGTCAATCACAGTTGCTGAACAACAAATACTTACAGTTACATGAACTAATACTAACACAATCTAAAGTGAAACACAATTCAGCAGCAGAAACACAGATTACCTGACATCTTCATATTGTCTTGCTATTTGTTCTCCAAAAGTAAATGTAAGAAGTATTAATTAAAGGTACTCTTCATGCAGAATGGCCATTTTCTGAATCTTATATTGTAGAATATTGTATAGTGATGCATTAATGTGTTAATCAATCGTAATCTGTACGTCCCACTTTGCTGTTCCAATGTAAACTCCCCTCTGTGGGACTAATAAACGATTTTTGATTCTAAATTCTGATACTTCCCTCAGCACTGGTGGGACTTGATTTGCGGACATCCCTCTGCCCCTTAAGTTTCCCGTGTAATATGTCATGTTGTGATTTGTCGGGCCACAGCTTGAGGTCTGGCACGCCAGCCTGTGAGAGATAGTGGGTCAGGGCAGCGAGTCCCAGAGCCTCTAGGCTGTCAGAGCATCTCGAAGCAGCTGACTGCTCACAGGGGCACTGCAGGAGCTCGTGCTCCACTTTGTCAGAGCGGAGGCTTAGTGGAGCCAGACAGCCCAGGTGAGGCGCAGTCTTTATACCGACAGCCGAGCTCTCTAACACAAACAAAAAGAGCAGTGTTTGCTCGCCACACTGCTCTCACTCACTGGGGAGTTTTTGTTGGAAGTGTCACTGAGGGTTTCTGACAATCCTCAAAAACAGCACAGGTGGAAAAAGCATTTAATTCGCTTAAGTAAAAGTACTCATAACCACACTATAAAAACACCCTGCATTGGAAATGGTACTTAAGTAAAAGTTAAGAAAATTAAGAAAATATGTACTCAAACCTACCCAAAGTACCCAATGCAGAACAATCTACTAAAAAACACAAACATTATTTAAAAAAAATTCTAAATGAATTAGAAAGAAAAGATTATTATAGATTCCATTAATTATCTCACAATTGGCTTAATTCATTGACTGAGCTGCTCTTGTAAAAAGTGCTGACATATTTAATTAAATGTCATCTTAATTCAAAATAATTACTATTAACAAGAACTGTAAAATAAAAATGTAAGTAAAAAGCACATTATTTCCCCCTGAATTTGACTGGCATTGAAGTATAAAGTCCCACGAAAAAACACTACAAGTACTTCATTGTGGTAATGTGTTTGATTACATTCTACCACTAGACACAGAGGGCAGCTAACAGGAAGATAAACCTGACACAGAATGAGATGCTCACCTGAGGAACTGGCTGAAGGCCTTGTAGTTGGTGATGGTTGTATAGTCTTCCTCGGTGAAGCCATACTGCACGTCTTCCAGACCCCACTCCTGCATTAGCTGGCTGGAGGATTTGGGTTCCTGGGGAAATAAAGATGAGACTTAAATAATGCTTGATGTCACCCATACCCCTTTCAGGAATGGTCACCTTTTTCGTACGTTGCAATGAATTTGGATGTGAACTTCCCAAGGATGTATTGGATTGTCGGCTTTCAATTCTACTTACAATGTACGCAGACACTATACTTTTTAAACCCCCCCTCCAGTTAAAAAACATGACAAAGTTTCTTTAAGCCCAACCTTTTGGTGTGGGTTTCCTCTTTGTTATGCCTTCACCATACCAAAAATACATTCAACCACCACTGACCTAGAGGTGACATATTCATTTGATATGTAGCTTTTGTCTTAGTTTCAAATAAAACATGGTTTGAATCTCATGTGGTCTACATTTTGGTTTAGCTCACTGAGCCTGGGCTGTGACAACATTTCTCCTGGTGTGGAAACGTGAAGCTTCCTGTGCATCAACAGTAAGATAGGAAGTTTAAGTTCAGCAGATACACTTTTAACAAATATAATATTCATTTTGATATATTCTGGATAGTTTAGTAAGGGAGGAAAATCAAATGTGAGCACTTGGAGACAGTAATCCATGCCTTCGTCAGTATTCGGATTACTGTAAAGCACTATATATGGGGGTTATTGCGTCTTCCCTCACTCGTCTGCAGATGGTGCAGGAAGCAGCAGCACGGCTGTTAACTGGCACATGCAAACATGATCACTTTTCCCCCATTTTAGCTTCACTGCACTGTCTGCCCATACATTTTAGGATTCTTTTTTTTTTTTAAACCCCTCACTCCCCCAGCCTGGCCCCGTCGTACCTCTATGAGCTGACATCCTCCTACACTGTCCGTTTTTTTTATCGCATCTTAAAACCTCTTCTCCTCAGCGTTCTGCGCTTTGTAGATTATTGCATTTATTGCTCTTAAATGGTATATAGTTTTTACTATATGGCTGTTATTTTTACTTTTGTTTATTTTGTGTTCTTACCTTTATTTGATTTGGTTTTGTGAGCTGCGCTGTGTGATTTTGTATTTCTCTGCACAGCACTAAGGTCTGGAGGTTTTAAAGTGCTTTATAAATAAAGTTGGATTGGATTGGAAATGTGGTTTTAATCATATCTGACAGAAACTATAATGTAAGGCAAAGTGTCTATTACTTTTGAGTTTTAAATTCTGCAATGAATACTTATTTTTGTGAAAATACAATAACAGAAAAGATAAAAAATAATGATTTACTGATTATATATGTTAATATATATATATATATATATATATATATATATATATATATGTTAATATATATAAATATATATATATATATACATTATATAACTTTAATGGCACAAAAACTTAATAAAAGTTAAACATCTTGCATACCAAAAGAAAAAGTTAATTGAATGCAAATTAAACTAATCAAGAATGCAATCATTTAATTCATCTCCAATTTCCTTTAAACCTAAAATCCTAAAAGTGTTATAATTCTTTTATTTGTATTTATTTTTTTCATGACATTCCCAGCACTTTGCCTTAACCACTTTCATTGAAACAATTTTAATTAAAAAGATAGAGAATCCACTTGAAAATAAGGTGTGATCTGTTGCTGCCTGGTGGACCTGGACTGAGACTCACTTTCATGTTCCCATCATCATCGTCATCCTCCTCGTCTTCCTCATCCCTCTTCTTCTTCCTGGGCTTCTTTTCCTTCTTCTCCTTGGGTTTCTTCTTTTTCTTCTTGGTCGGCCCGTACGCGCTGCTCTCACTCTCAGAGCCAATTTCTGGACGTTCCCGCTCCTCATCTACCTCGGAGGTCTCCTCCAGATCGCTGTCAACTCTGGGCTGGATCCCTCCCTGAGGCATTGACATGAACACATGAACAATAATCATAAACAAACGCATTAGCTGGTTGATCAATAGCAGGA
This sequence comes from Eleginops maclovinus, assembly GCF_036324505.1. Classification (NCBI taxonomy): domain Eukaryota; kingdom Metazoa; phylum Chordata; class Actinopteri; order Perciformes; family Eleginopidae; genus Eleginops; species Eleginops maclovinus. The sequence continues at coordinate 7,738,457 of NC_086368.1, read as the reverse complement.
CATAATAGTTTCAAATGTCATCTTTGTATCGTCTTCCTGTCAATATGCAATTGTTTTTGACCCAGTCTTGTTTGTTTTTAAAGCACACAGTATAAGTCATCACCCAATCCTGTGTTACACTTTTTAAGCAAATTCATTATAGCCCAATAATACAAGTTTTACACTGTTTGGAATTTGTGGTAAAAATTACAGCCAGAACTTTAGACACAAAAAATGTTTCACAAAACTGTATTAGTGCTGTATGACATTTCACCCAAGCCATCTTAACACTTCTTTAAAATATTCCAAAAGCTCCTGCCAAACAGTTACTGTTATAAAAGTAAACAGGTAGAATCTGACTTTGAATCTTGCTTTAGCTCTCTAGCTCAAGATTTGACTGTGACTGACTGAATTTAGCATCAAAGCCAGCTTCCTGGGTCTAAACTGAATTCAATCTCTGTATTTTACCATTGATATCTTCATCTCTAAGTATCATCTGACGGAATTATACAATTTAGAGAATAAAAAATGGATAATTATAATGTGAAACTCGAAAAAGCATGGCGTTATTTTTGCCAGAGTTAGGGATTACAGCTCTCTCAGAGGCCACCCACGCTAAAAACACTGTCAGAATACTGTAAAGCACTTTGGATAAAAGCTTCTCCTGGATGGCATTTGCATAAATTAAACTTTCTCCAAAGTGTCACTGCTCCAAAAATATTATAATTCTCCCCGCCTGTGATGAAATGTATAAATTATTACATCACAAGTCAACATTTGCCGGCGAATTGCGGAGAAGCACGTTCACCTTTTACACACGATTGAACAACAAAGTAAGCCAGAACACAGAACACCTCTGGCGCAGTAGTCAATCAGAGCTCAGAACTGATTTTGCAATCCTGCCTGTTTAATATGAGACATCTGGAAGGCTATATGGATTTAACAGTTAACAGGTGTTGTTTGTGTGATCAGGAGCATTGCATATGAGCAAAATCGCTAGTGCGTGTTCATGACTGAGAAAGAAGGAAGGGGGGAGAAAAATATCTGGTGTGCCTCTCAGTATATGCTTGATTTAGTTTAGTATATACACTTCTAAATCTCCATTTGATCCACTGGCTCATTTCTCGCTCACTGCAAGTGGGACCCAAGTTCCTCTCAACTAAAACATGCCTGGTTTACAAACCTGGCTATAAAATGGTGGGACAAGCTCCATGTAAATACCAGGAGATAAGACAGTAAACAGACTGAAAACACGCCTGTTTCACATGCACCTTGGCCATTAATACAAATATATGCAGTACTAAGAAGGCTTAGCTTATTTAAAAGTGATGCATCAGCACTTAAAAGGTCCCTATTACACTTTTTTCTATTATAGGTTTAGGAATTGTGTGCATGTAAATGGTCTGCAAAGGCTAAAGTTTCAAAGTTCCCTCCAGAGGGAGTTTCTCTCCCACACACTCCCCCCCTGACTGAAACGCATTGATTAGATTCCTTTGTTTTATTCCCAACAAAGTGACATCATTATATTACACTTTTATTGACTAACGCTCCAAATCATTGTATGTGATAGGCTAAGGGCCGGGACATCTCTAAGCGATTGACATATCGGAGCAGACTGGACTCTGGATTCAGACATAGGGTGAAAATAGGCAATATGAGAAAAATAAAGACCTTTTTGACCATTAAAGCACGTAAACGTGTCACGAAAGAGTATAAAAACGTGAAACATGAAAATGAGCATTATATGGCCCCTTTAAAATAGTTTGGCTAATTTGAAGTGAATAAAGGGACTGTTTGGTTTTCTTGAGTTTGTATCTTTGGGGTTTATTTATTTGACGTCGCTTAAGATAAAAGCAGTTTAATTAACCGTGATGTAATGACATAAAGACAACATTTTGTGAAAGGTTAATTTGTTTGAATGCATATGTTTCTTTCTAGTAGAGGCGTGTTTTGTGTAGGCTACATGTGCAATATGTGTGTGCACATGCTACAGAGTGAATTAGTGCACAGCGGCGGCGGGCTCTGCCGCTGCCTGTTGCTCAGCGTGCCTGTGTGGATTCATGGAGAGACTCACAGGCGTTTTGCTCTGTAGCGCAGTGGAAAGGCTCACGTTGCCGCAGCGCCCGCCAGCCCTACCAGCAGCCTGGCTGTGTTGCCATGGCGACCACATTTGAGCAGTGTCTGGCTCTCTCACTCTCTCTCTCCTCCTAGCTTTCTCTCATAGCTCACCCCCATGCAAACGTTTCTCTTCTCTCACTCTTTTTCCCTCTCTCACTCTCTCTTTCAATAATGCTACACACACACACACACACACACACACACACACACACACACACACACACATACACACACATACACACATATACACACATGAACACACACACACATATACATATACACACACACACACACACACACACACACACACACACACACACACACACACACACACACACACACACACACACACACACACACACTCTATCACAGTGGCAGCCAATGGAACGGCGCCATCCAATCAGACACGTTTGCATAACGAGCTTGTTATGCAGAGGCCTGTGGTTGCAGAGCTGGTGCTCCAGCACCCGTCTAGACAAATCTCATTTATGCATAAGAAGAAGGAAAGACGGGGGGAGAGTGAGAGTACAGTTTGAAGATAGTATGGATGGGGGATGGGAGTGAGGGTGGAGGTGGAGGAGGGAAAAGCAAAGAACCAGAACCGCTGTTTAAAGCAACTGCAAAGACAAAGTGGAAGTGTGCAACAACCGGGCCCAGAGTTCAGCGTTACACACACATCAGAGGACAGTGGAGGACACTGGCAGCAACAAAGAGGGTGTCTCTACTTTGAGAGGACAGAAAATCAGATAAGTGCTGATAGCATAATCAAATTAGATGCTTCCCTGTAATGGCTCCGCCTTAGGGGAGATCGCAGAGGGTATGCAAACAGAAAACGAGCAAGAAAAAGAGGATATTCAATAAAGATATGGTTCAAGAGGGAAAATCCTGCTGTGAAAATACTTCCAAAACAATAGCCTCCTCTCTTTTGCAGGAATCAGCAACAGCCGTTGACTCACAATCCTTGAGAGGATACTGAACTTATAAAAACAAGACAGCGGCTCATCTTAAAACCAAGTGTATTTCAGCGAAATATTAAAGTGGCTCCCTCATAGTCTCATAGATGCTTTATTGTGACCTCTTCTTTTTCCTGCCCTCTATAAACTCCCTTGATTTAGTAGTAGTTGTTTTGTTAAAATGGAAACAGAACATTCTTTGATTTCCACAATGTGGCTGTGTTTCACTGCAGATGAGAGTCTCTCTCCAGCTACCATTCCTCCTGCCAGTAGGTCTGACCGGAGACTAGGATGTGCCACTGACAGTCTCTGACCCCAATTGACTTCTGGCCCCTGTCTGACACCAACCTTTTGGGAATGATTGGAAGTGAATTACATCAGCAGCAGTGGCTCCTCAGTGGGAGAGGGAGAGGGAGAAATAATAGTGAGAAAAAGCAAGAAAAAATTAGAGAAAGAAAGAAAAACACCCCCTTTTCATCTACACCTTCACCCCCACCATCCTCTTGCTCCATCAACGACCTTCCTTTTCTTCTTCTTCCTGTTTTACAGCCACAGAACATTCTGATCAACTTATGTTAGACACATTACACCAGAAAGGGGCCCTTTTATGCTTTTTTAGGGTTTTCCCTTCCCTGTAGATTTCTATCTAGGTTTTTGTGTATGTAAATTGTCTCCAAAGGCTAAAATCCCCAAATTCCTCTCCAGAGGGAGTTTCTCCCCCACGCGCTCCCCCCCTGCCAGAAGTACCTCCATTGTAGTCCTTGGTTTACTTATGTAACATTATGACGTCAATTTTAAACAGTCTTGCTTCTATATTGCCTAATGTTTCAACACATTGTATGTTATCCAGTCAGCTAACCAATCAGAGCAGACTAGGCTCTGGTTTCAGACAGAGGGTAAAAAGAGGTGCTGCAGCACAGGCAGTACGAGAAAAACAAAGAGCATTACATTACATTAAAGCATGTAAAGATGTCACAGTAGAGAGCAAACTACAGATACAAATCTGAACATGAGCATAATAGAGCCCCTTTAATTAAGATCTCTCAACAATGTTCAAAGAAATAAAGAAAGAACGAAAGAAAGAAAGAATGGAAAAAGAAGGAAAGATTTGTGGGTTGCTGTGACGCAAAGGCAATGGCATCACGATCAAGGCAAAATAAGGTGATGCATGTGAGAGGCAAGAGGAGAGAGAAAAAAGACGAGAATACAGAGCAGAGACTGTGTGTGAGAGAGAGAGGGAAGAGAGTGTCAGAGGGAGTCCCCCCCTCATTAGCTCAGTGAGACCCGGAGCTCAGTGTTTACCACAGGCAGCCAAGGGGCCGAGTGGCAGGCTGGCCAGCCAAGCTCCTCGCAGCACTGCCGGCATCTCCAGCCAGTAAGAGGGGAACATCCTGGCTGTGTCACTGTCACTGACACTGTTACAGCCATCGCCAACACGCGCGGGAAATGCTCTGGGAATACAAGGAATTCCTGTAGCCACTGTGGAAAAGATCTTATGGCTTTTGGATTTGGCTTAAGTGCCAGGAAGCTAATGTAGATGATACTTTTCAGGCAAAGTCGAGGCTGACTTCTTGAGTTGTTGCCTTTGTTTGTCACATTTGATGTTATGGTAACAGTGGACCATTTAAACATGTGTAACTAAAAAAGGCATTGTTAATAATGTCACCAAGCTGCAGTACTCCATTAGCTCATTGTTTAATTTTTCTGAAACTCTTCAAATTCTGTGACCTCATTAAGGATTAGTTATCTCGACAAGATGTCTTGTGACAAAGTCAGTCTCGCCCTGGGGTTAGGGCTAACGTAAGGGTTGTGAGTTTTGAGCTACGGGCTTAAGTTATGAGTCGTGAAGAGATTTAGGGTAGGACTGATACGTTAACAGCAAAATCACAAGTCAAGTGGTAAAAGAGTTAAACACAATACTATTGTCACAGAATATGGTGAAGCAGCAGCCTATAATCTCGGCTGTCATTGACTTTCTTATTTCCAGCTGTAGCAGGTAAGTGTTATAGTAAGAAAACTAAAGTGTCATACACTGTTTTCACTATATGCTACGTGCCCAATACTAAAGGACAGAGAGATAAAGTAAGCAGCTGCTGCTGACCATGTTGTAGAATTGAGCAGCATTCAAACCAGATGTTTCCCTCAGCTGAAATTCTCAAGTTGAAATTCTAGAAAACGGTGGAGACCATAGCAGAGCCAATAGAAATATGAATATTGGATTTAGGTTTAATACATGGCCAGAAACACAGCTCAATATGTTGTCTGATGATGCTTTCTGTCTTTTGGATGTGACAATAAGCAATTGGTTGCCATCATTTTCTATTATACATCTGATTAATGGCGCTTTACATCAGAACGTAACACTAAAGTATCACATGGGATCCCCTTATAAATAACACAATGAATATTACCACACACCATGACTCGACTCAATCAATTAGGGTTTTTGTGACATTATTAATGATGGCTAATGCTAGCTCAACGTGGCACATGTTTGATAACGTTAGACATTGTTGCATAAAGGACATTTCTGACTCAGTTGACTACTGTTGCACTGTAGATATGATTGTATACAAGAAATTAATACTATTGCTCCTACTGACCACTCATGAGAACAACTCACATATGTTACCTTGAAAAGCTTTGTGATTAGCTTATGCAAGTGATCTCAAGTGAAAGAAGTCACTAGTGTGAATGTTGGAAGCACCTCAATACCCTGTCAAAATGTTTGAGACTAATGTACCTCTGACCTGTTGTCCTAATATTGGAAACCAATTTCTGTCACAGCTCTGACTCCTATTGCTAGCTTGGCGCAACCACTGTACCTCTGACCTACAGTCCCTGCCATCATCACTGACACCACAGGCACAAATCTCCACTCCAAAGTGGCCCTAGGTGCCCACAGCTTACACTGGCAGTGACGCTGCTGCCAGCCTCCTCTGAGCCTGAGACAGTTCGCTGCCTCTCATTTAGATTACAGAGGCGGCACAGCAGCCAAAACACACCGTTGATCCAATTGCAGAGACATCAAAAGAGCAGTGGTTTGAACAAATAGAGAACGCAGGGGAGCCACAAAGCCGCTGTGTCCGAGGTCATGACTGCGATGGGGTTGAGTGGAATTACATCTTACCTCCTTTTTCCTCTTCTTAACTTTGGGCATTTTCCCCTCTTTCATCTTTTTTGGCTTCTTCTTCTTTTGTTGTTTGAGGGAGTCGCTATCGGAGAAGAAGCTGTCGAGGGGTGTGAGGGGAACGGTGTTGCGCTCACCTTCGTCATCATCATCTGGACACAGAAACAAAAACGTTTTCTAATTAGGACACAATGTAGTACATAATGTAGTACAGACAATAAGTTCGTACATTTGGCTTTCGAGTATAAGAAATAATTCATCTTATCATCTTGACTTGTATAATCATCCTAAAATAACTAAAGATTAATCCAGCAGTCGATCACCAGAAAATAAAAACTTAATGACTTAATAATTTTTTTTAAAGTCATATGGTGATACAATTTGCCTCATACCTTAATTAGTTTTACATCATTGTAAGTTAAATATGTTATATACAGCATAATCAATGTGAAGATATTGCATTGTGAAATGAGAAAACACATTGAGAAGTCAGTCAGCCTATTTTTAAAAATAAAAGTAATGAATCATTGCCAGACCAGCAGGAGCACTTGGCAAAATAAACCTCATAATCACACATCATTGAGTGTGGATCAACTTTGCCCGTCAAAGCACAAATAGATGGAGCGCCTGCCCCGCAGCTAAATGGGAACTCCCCGGAGGACTACTGAGGTATACTGAGCATATCTTCAGCTTTAATGCTTGCTGGGACTAAAGCGACCTGCTGCTGGTTGTCAGCTGTACTGTCTCAAAGCTGCTGTGTACCAACGTGCTGACTGCTGAGCGCGGCAGACTTCAGTGATGCCATAGTGGTTCACAGAGGAGTAAGCAAGGAAGAGAGACAGCCCCAAACAATATATCACTATAAAGAGACAAGCGGAGATATACACGCAGGATGCAACTAAAGATTGTTGTCGTTCTCTGACTGTCTTTCCGTCTGCTTCAGTCTATCTTACGGTGATGGTCTGTTGATTCTTCAGCACATAACTTTTGTCAAGACTGAAATATCTCAACAACTTCTCGATGGATTGCCATTACATTTTGTAGAGACATTCATGTTACCCGGAGGATAAACACTCTTACACTTCTACTACTACACTACTGGCTTTAGTGATTCCCCTGACTTCTCTGAAGCACCACAGACCAGTTTTCTATTATCCTGTGAAATATGTCAGCATCTACTGGATGGATTGTTACATTTTGATTCCCAGACAATTAATCCTACTGACCTTGATGTTCCTATCCAACCATTAGGTTGACATTTTAAGTTTTTGAGAATAAATATAAGTTCTGTTAACTCCTTTTGAATATACAAACGTCAACAACTCCTGGATGGATTGGCATTACATTTTGTGTTGAGACATTCATGTTCCCCAGAGGATGAAAACTACTTTAGTGATTTCACTTTCCCTGAAACACAACCATAATCTGGTCAAAGTTTTCTCTAATCCATATACTGTATATAAAAACATCTACTGGATTGATCGGTACAAAACTTTTGTAATGACAAATGCGGGATCACCATACGTTAAATCCTACTGACTTTGGTGTTCCTATCCCACCATGAGGTTGACATTTTGAGTTTCTGCGACATTCATGTTCCCCAGAGGATAAACCCTTCTGGCTTTAGTAATTCCTCTATCTTTCCCTGAAGCACCACCTCCAGATAGTCAAATTGTTCTCTTATCCTGTGAAATATGTCAGCATTTACTGAATTGACTGATACAAAAAATGTGAAAATGCGTAATTCCCAGACATTAAATCCTACTGACTTTGGTGTCTTTTTTTCCCACTATTAGGTTGATCTTTTGTCTAGTGTAAAATCTCTAACCGCCAGATGGATTTCCACTTGTGTTGTGTTGACTTTGGCGATTATATGACTTTATCATGCTAACACATTAACAGGCGAATATAGTGAACAGATTAAAGGTTGTTCTCTTATTGTCTATTGTTCTCTTATTGTCTATTGACTGTCTTTCTGTCTCAGTATATCTATTGACGGGTCTCCCTGAATCCCTGCGTCGCTGTGTCTCATGCAGAAAGAACGAAGGACATGAAATATGCAGCACATGTATCAGAGTCAATCAGCCAACACTAGCCATGCAGTCTAACTCTCCTCGGGGTAGCTGGAGTGAGAAGTTTGGGAGGAGGGATTCCTGTGTAGTAGACACACAAACCACACTAACCACTTATCCTCTTTTAAGCAAAGCTAGCAGGAGGCACACCACACACACACACCACCAGTGTTTTTTCAAAGCTTTAATCAGTGGCAATGTCAGGCTCATTGTGTTTCCTTTGACCACAAGATGAAGTGTGTCACAGCTTCTTTAGTGCTAATTGGGGGTAAGTTGTGCTTTTTGTGCCTGATAAAGCTGCCAACTGACAACGTGTTTCACTACTAGTTATTATTAATGTTCATGTAAATGTGCAGGTAGTAATTTTGTATTCAAAAGCATCTAAAACAGCATTTATAACACTAAAACTCCACAGGCATCTGCTGAAATGATATTGTAGTATCTGATTAAGGGGGGATAACCACTGATCTATCTATCTATCTATCTATCTATCTATCTATTTAGCTACGCTTTGCCTCCTTATACTTCTTCTCTGCCTCAGACAGAGATCCATGTGCTTCACTCTCCTTTGTATGTCTATTTCTAAATAAAGCCTTGAGTTTATGTATTCAGTTTCTCAAACAGGGAGCTCTTTTATGTCTCAGATGTATGTAAGGCACCTGCCAGGCAACCCTTGTATTTCTCTCAGCTGCTCAGATGATGACATGGATGGCTCAGATACAAATGGAGACGGGCATGGATTATAGAGAGCAAACAGTCCGTCACTCTGCTAACTATGACTGACAGGTTGACCACAGATCACTGATTAGAGACTCCACATGATGTCTGACTGTGGGTCCCTTCCGCCGTGTCCTGTACAATAAATCACTTGGACTTGACAGTGGTTATACAGTGTTACTTATGTAGGTTTTAAAAGTAAACCTATATGCAGCAGACCATACAAGGTATTAGCCATGCTGGCCACATGCTAGTGTTAGCAGTGTTGGTCTGTTGATCCTTCTGTCCAGACTGAAATATCTCAACAACTACTAGATGGATTGCAATTACATTTTTAACGGACATTCATATTCCCCACAGGATGAACCATATGTGCTTTAGTGATTCTCCTGACTTTTCCCGTAGCATTAGTTGATCAAGGTTTTCTGTTATTCTGTAAAATATGTCAACATAAATGGATTGGTACAAAAATGTTTACAAAAATACCAGATCACTTGAATTGAGATATTAATGTCCCTTTAAAGATGATCTGTAATTACGTTGGTGGTTGTGTGACTTTTAGTTCATTGCCAAATTAATTATTTTTTTATTGAGCAAATACCTGTATATCCCTCAGCAGCAGTGTTTAGTGCTATTTAGCTAGATTTAGCATGCTAATACATTACACTAAGGGCAGCTGTGGCTCAGGAGCTCACCATGATTAACAGTGTTTTCGTGTGTGTGTCAATGTTAGGTTCTCCTGATGAACAGGGATCCTTGCATCATGCTGTGTATGAATGTGTGTGGAGACTTAAAAAGTGTTTTAAAATTGCGGTCCATTTGCTATTTAAGACGATAGTGAACAAATGCTAAACATTAGTATATTTGCATTCTCATTACATGTATATTTGCATTTAGCTCAAAGCACCCGTACTGAACCGACGATGTTATTGGAAATCCAACAACAATACTGAACACACACAACAATTGTTCTCTTGGTTATGAACCTCATTTACAGGCAGGAATGGGACACTAAATAATAAAAAATAGACCTGTGTTTAACACCTGCATTTCCCGTAATCTGACACCTGCCTACCGTAAATGGCCTGTGAAGTCCCCTAAGGGGAAGCCATCGGGGGAATGATAATCTTTCTGCTTGGTGAGTGGACCGGGCTGTGCCAGGTGTTGGAAGGGGGTTGGGGGGGTCGCTCAGTCATGTGGCACAGGGAGGTCTGGCACTGATTCAGTTAGAAAGAGGACCAAAGCTCCACTTGGCAAAAGAGGCGTCTGTAAAGTGTGGACGGATGGCACAGACACAGTTCTGACCTTCCTGCAAAGGGCTTGGCCACCGGACTGACCCATTAGAAGGGAGATTCATGAGCGACTCCCAAGTGAGGAAGCTAGTTTACTGGAAAGCACATTAGCCCTTTCTCTGTTGGCCCCATGTGTGGAAATGCCCACTTAATGTTGCCAAGCATTGCTTGCCACGATGAAAGAAAAACCGAGCCATTTCTTATCCTCTCTTCATTGATCAAGTGCTTATATGCCTCAAACGCCTCCAGACAAAGACATCCATAGACTATTATTAGAAAATGTAATCATCAAAGTGATGGAGGGATAAAGACCAAATAGCACCATTAAAAACATATCTATCATAGACAATATATGCACAAAATCCTAATGTGTGCACTATAATGGAGATTTAAAGACACTGAAATGCTGCACTGCTCATCTGCAAACACACATTAGAAAAAAAACATCTTTCGTGCACAGGCTTCGTGCACGTGCAGTAGGAAAAAATGGTGTCAACTTTCACAGTGAGGGATCCAAAAATAGACCCTTTTCCAATTGGGGATAACATTTGTAGGCACACAAAAGCCCATGATAATCTCTCGTTTTTAGGGAAGAACAAAACAATTAAAAGAGAAAACACAATGGAACAATCTGTGAGAGTGTGATCCCCGTAGTGAAACAAAGGGAATTAGGACACTTTATGTGCCACAACAAATAAACGTTGTGATAGAATAGCTTTTTAGGGGCCTGAAGTTCCCCTAGGACATGCTTCTACATTGTCGCAAATTAATTGCATGGAAGCATCTTGATGATGGGAAAAGTATGACTTGCATTCCTGACCCTGTCCGTCGCTTTGATGCGAAACTGCTTCCTTTATCAACAGCAGAACAATGGATTTATCATGGTCAGTGATGAGATAAACACACAAAGACTCTTCAATCAAACACAATAAGAACAATATCATTTTGTCTAATTTTCATTACTACATATTATAGGGGTTAATAGTGTTGAAATGTACCTTTGATGTAGCCAACGAAACACAGAATTATGCCTAGGTGGAGATAAATCAATTAAGACTGACACATGGAAATTGTTTGATTTTTAAAACTGGATAACCACGCACATATTTTCACTCAACTGCCATAATCAATTTTACCTTTCCTCTCTTATATACGCTTAACCAACTACCGGGTTATTGGGGACACGCATCAGTGCTTGTGTTCTCCCTCAGGCTACGGCTGGCAGTCAGAGATGATGCTTCAACCGCTCAACACTCCTCTTCTCTTTCTCTCTGTCTGTGTTTTTCTCTCCATACTGCACACCATGCAACGCAATACTTTTAGTATTAATCTGGTTCATTAAAAACCTTACTTGCATTTAGAAGAAAAAAAATATTTTGGAACAATGATGTGCCGACGATAAGCGCTATACATTTATTTAATGTCTCCCCTTTGTTGTGAAAGTGGTACAAAAAACTAGCATATGATGCACTAGATCTTTAGAACAAACATGAAAAATGAGCAAGATATGCACCATGGCAACCATGTTGGTGGAAATTATTCATTAGCTTTCATAATTTTGGCTGTACTTATCCTTGTACCTTTTTCAGCAGATAGCCTATGCATGTTCCTTTGGTAGATTCACAAAGGACCTTCATTTAGATTTTTATAAATAAATATCACCAGCAGCAGCAATTATAGGCAGGCCTATGGCTGGGGACAACATTTCAATCCATTGTTTTAACTACATTACTTTTCCACCTTGTGGTATAAAAGGAGAGAAGAGGGCAAAACAATACAGCATTGTTTGAGTCTTGCCCTTGACATCAGACCATCAAATCATCTAATGCTCCAAGCAAGCTGCAACGAACGAACAAAATAAAATATAAATCTATTGATTGCACTGTAGCCATACTGACACCATGGCATAAACATGTCTGGTTTCTGCCCAGTAGAATGCACTCCATCACCTCAGCCTCTGACAAACAGGAAGCAGATCCTCAGCAATTTAGGATCAGGTTCAACTGAAGTCGGCTCCGGGCTGAGCATGACAGACATCCCAGTTAGCCGTTTAAGTTCAAAGGCATGGCAGCTATAGCCTTTAGCTATCCCACCATTGGCTTAATCACCAGAGGAGCAGAATTCGGGATGCAGCGCTGAAGAAAATTGAAATCTTAAACTATTTGAAAGACATATTCTTGGTCAATTATGGATTTCCCAAGCAAATTAAGTGCTTTAACTGTTTACAAGATCATGTTTAGGCCAGATAATTATGTGGGTGAATGGACACCTGCCAGAAAAACTGACAAACATAGTCAAAAGGAAACAAAGTGACCACAATATAGCAAATGTCTGGGTCATTCACAGTATAAGGGTTCTTAACATTCCAGGTGCATGGTGCGCCATTAGATTTTAAGTTGTGGAAATGTCAAGCAGCCCATAGTTCAATTGGTTCCATGCCAAAGTGGTTGACAGATTCATTTGACAGCCACATATTGGACCAATGTGGTTTTCATGAGAATTAAGTGAGCTTTGTGTCAAGAATGTGGGTAACAGTTCATTTCAGACCCAGAGTGGTGACCTAACCATCAACAGTGCACATGATCGAGTCAAGAGGCACCAAGCCACACTTGGTAAGCACTGTTTACTGTAGCCGATACACGTGGCTTTCCCACCTCTGCGGCCATGCAGTGCTACAAAACATTTAAAGTTAGAGCAGCCTCCTGATCACAAGTGGAAACAGCAGCGCGACATCCATAACAAAACCAACACGGATGTCACTGTAGCGCAAATCTACTTTAGAGCATACGCACTCAAGAAAATTCACAGCAGTCGAATAAATTGTCATGGATTTAAAACAGATCACTGGAAAACAAACTTGTCTTAAAGGTAAAAGCCATTCCCTTGCATGCAGCCTGTGAGGAGAAAAACAGCCTACATGCAGCAGGGTTTTCATCATGCCCCAAAATCAGGCTGGATGGGAGGACAGCTGAAATCCTAAAAACCCTGTTCCCACCTTTAAGACACTAGGTCGTGCAGAAAATAATGGCATGACTCTGCTTATTGCACCCCACCCCTCCTCTTCGTTTCGGGTCTCGGGAACGCAGGACAAGCCCTTTTCCCCGCATTCAAGGCGTAGCGGCGCAAAAATAATCTGAAGGACACCCCGCCTCCCCCTTTTTCCCTCACCTGGCATATCGTCTTCAAAATCCATGTCGTCTTGTCCCTCGTCTTCATTACTCAGCGACCCCGGCATCTTTATCTCATAGCCCCCAAAGCCCCCTTTTAGGCTGAGAATACTGAAAGTTAACCCTCCAGACGCCGCAGCCCAGGCTTCTCTCAAAAACAAATGTATTCGTCGCTCAGTTAAAAAAACATGTTTTTTTTTATTTGTTGGAGTGAATCTGGGGCTTTCTCTCCATGCGTAAAAAATAATACAAATATATTTTCCACTGATCTCTATCCAGGTCTTGCAGTCTGAAAAATAAGAAAGACAAAAATGGAACACACATGCCCAGATTGTGACGTCTGGTCTGTTGCCATGACGATGCATCCAATAATTTCACCCACAACTAGTTAGTCATGCTCGCTTAGTTACCACTTTAACTAGTAGTGTGCAAAAAAAAAAAAAACACATCCCGCGACCCAGCCCCATGTGCGGCTAACAGGCGGACACTGCCTCGCCTGTCGCCGGCACATTCCTCCTGGAAGTCCGGAGAATAGACACCAACTTCTGCTGCTTTAATATTCACTAACATGCCGTGCTATACATATGAATCCGGGCTTTAGGGAGTTAAAACACCACCATTATGTCTTAAGTGAACATTTTCACGTCAGTAAATACATTTTTAGTCTAATTTACGCTTTTTATTCACGCCTTATGTGGATAAAACCCTCTCAACATCAGGTTCCTCAACTGCAAAGTTGCACTTTTTAGCAGACAAAAAACACAAGTGTAGCCTGATGGCTGCCTGCTGAGAGGAGCTCTGACTGCCAGTGGTCTAACTGTTGTCAAGGTTACCACAGCTGTAACACAGTATGCCCCACAGAGCTCACCACAGAGAGCAAGAGCGTCAACTTCACTTAATCCATCAAAATACACATATCAAGATCTGCGAGCGGCTGCAGGCACAAGCAGCGGAAATTAAGATTCAGTGTGTCGCAAATTTGTTTGAATGTAGCCTATTTATGAATTAGAACCAGCTTAATTGTTTTGACTAACCTTATTTTCTCTATTAACATAATGCACACATTTACTTTTAGCATTTTAGGCTAAAGCAATTTGAGTTGCTTGCACAGATTTAAGTACAATTTACTAAAGCAGAAATCAGGGGAAAAAAACCTTTTACAAATAACTTCTAAAGAACTATCTCAAATATATTAAATAAATAACTAGTTTGGTTTTGTTTTCTTTAAAAATTGTTACAGTAATGCTCTTGTATGTACATATGCAATTATAGTGTGTGAGATGGTGCCTAAAGAAAATAAATGAAAGCACTTTTTAACAATAACAAAAAAAATACAGATTGTCTTGTCTCTTTTGAAACTTTATTGAAAGTATTTGAAGTGGTGTGAAGTTTAATCTTCGTCCTCCTCCTCTTCCTCGTCCTGGTTGATCTGGAAGTAGCGCAGCTCATAGCTCTCCTTGGTGTTGGCCACGACCCGCAGCCAGTCCCTGAGGTTGTTCTTCTTCAGGTACTTCTTGGTGAGATACTTCAAATACCTGCACAACAGTGGAGGAGGAGGTAAGGGGAAACCATCATAGACATTGTATATTAGTAAAAAGTGGTTTTATATTTACAAATAATTAATTATACACTTTGAACCAGCAGCAGGCAGTTTGCAATCTTTGAATCTGGTTAAACAAACAGGGAGGGGGGGTGAACGACAAGGACTACTATATCAAACATAACTTTTGAAAGTTGAGGTATCTAATTATCACCTGTAATCAAGTGCATTTAGCTATATTTTAACTAACCCTTTTCTCATTATAGGGTTGTTTTGTTTTTTTATTTGCATTATTACCAGCCTAAGACGACATACAGGGAATCTCTTCAGTGTCCATACTAAGTCTTCATTTAAGAAATACAGCGGTAAAGTCTC
The DNA here is from genome assembly GCF_036324505.1 of Eleginops maclovinus. Taxonomy (NCBI): domain Eukaryota; kingdom Metazoa; phylum Chordata; class Actinopteri; order Perciformes; family Eleginopidae; genus Eleginops; species Eleginops maclovinus. Next base: position 7,723,114 of record NC_086368.1, on the reverse strand, counting down.
CCTCTGGTGGTGAAGTTCCAAACTCGGAAAGAAAATTGGAAGGCTTGATGCAGTGTTTATGCATCAGTTTAGATAAATTTTTTTAACCAAACGTTTGGTTATGAGGATTTTTGTGACCGCTTGTCATCTTACCATGTCAATGCATAGATATTTTTTATGAATAGTATTGTGCTAGCATCACAAGCATGTGCAGCAAATACCTAAAAACACTTAAAAAAAACAAACAAATGAATAAATGATTGAAAAACACAATTATGAAGGTAATGATTTGTTAGGTGATTTAAAATATCCTATTTCCAAAGGCTAAATAATAAGGTAGATGATTTCTGTAATAACAATTAAGAAATCTTTAATTTTAGGAATCTATGAAAATAAAACACTGACATCATAGAGTCTTAGCCCTGGGGTTGTCCATTAATTAATACCCTTAAAATACGCATGCTTCAAAACTGTTGAGTGCAGACCTCAGTCTTTACCTCAAATGGAGACTAAGGCTGTGTTCCAAATCACAAACATTTTTACCTTTAGTATTTTAGCAGCCCTTACACAGTACTGCTGCATCCAGTGTGAAAACAATAAGGACATACTACTTCATTATAACAGTGCACGTTGAACCTCTGCCTCTTATACACCCCCTGCACAAAGGACTGAGTCATAATAGTGAGAAAATTCTACAGGTTGAAGAAGGACATCTCGGCATATCAAGTTAGTAAGGTCGTTTGGGAATTGAAACGCACTTTACATGTTCAAATGCCTACAAGTGTGTTTAAACCACAATTATTATATTAAAACTGTATTTTGAATATTATTTGAGAATGCAATTCTGTGTATGAATTTTCTTTTCTATTTTAAAAAGCCTTCTTTGGACAGAAGCCATAATTACTTGTTTACCATAAACACTAAAAACACAGTGCATCTGGTCCTTGTGCATAAATATAGGTAACAAATTCAAATGCATGTTGTGTCAATAATAACATAAATAAAGTAACTCAAACAACATTGATAAGAAAAGTTGCCTCTTCTATTTATGGAAGAACATTTATAGCAATTTAAGCTGAACAAAAAATACTTTTACCATCTTCATTTAATTTGTGGTAAAAAGGAAAAGGCAGTTGAGGATATTATACTTCTACAATTATTTTCAACCCAGTTCTTAACTTGTAGCACGTGAAAAATGGCTGACCACAGCTTTCATTTAGCGGTAAACCATAAACCTTTTCAAATCCAACTTAAAATCAAGAGTGAATGGCGACAACAAAAATCTAAGGTGGTGTGTTACTAATATCAAAGAAGAGATGATGATAATCAATAAGTATATTTGGCCTCTACTAATTTTGAGCGAGTCGTCTGTTACACAACTGTCATTGAAACAACGTTTATATTCCATGCATTTCATAAAGGATTTTGCACTCTCCTCTTGTTCACTAAGAGATTCTAATAACCAAACTGCTCAGGGAGACTTGTACAAACACATCTGCAAATTAGACATGTCGGTTTTTGTCACACGGCCTATTTGTTGCCTGGGTAGAATCACTAATATATTCGAACAGTAGTTCCCCCTCATGCAGGGGCGGGACCCCTCAGGAGAGCCCAGAGTTATAAAAGGGGTAGCACCTTGTTACTAGAATCTTTTTTTCTGTAATAGCAAGACGCAGTGCCAATCTAATGCATTCACATAGAAGTGTCTTGTTTATTTAAAGTATTTTAATAAAGATATCACACTGAAGTGTCTGTAATGTATTAATTACTGACACGTTCTATAGAGGTCTGCAGACATAGGACGCATCTAGATATGCGTTTATGTAGGTCTATGGATACGCATGAAATATAAAAGGTAAGCTCCGCAGAAAGACTTTAACTGCTGTATTAGAACATGACCATATGACTGCTGAAGTGTGTTTAGTACCTCTTTGAGAAGGGAACTTCAGAGTTCACTGCAATTTTACTCTTGCTCCTTTCAATGGACACCACACCACCACCGAGGCTTCCAGCTTTGCCATTCACCTTGATGCGCTCCTGCAGGAACTGTTCCTGCAAGTGTACAAGAGAAAAAAAAAAAATCATACACAGCAAGGGTTGGTAAACATAAACATGGACACATTTGAGTGTATGACAAACAAGGGATGACGTCTGACAGCTGTTGCACTCTCTTAATCTGATTTCTGATTAAATTGACAATATGCATTTATGTCTGAACTGTTGTACTCACAAAGTTGGCAGCGTCCATGATGCCATCCTCAACAGGGTGAGTGCAGTCCAGGGTGAACTTCAGGATCTGCTTCTTCCTCTTCCCACCTGTCTTCCTAACAACCTGCTTTTTCTATCACAGGAAATGAGATGATTACTTAAATTTACACTAACAAACATCATAGCATGTGAACCTTCAAAACAGCTAAATGGCGTAATAATAACCGTTCAATATTGTTTAAATATCATACAAGATTCCCATCATGTTGCCAAGTCTGTAAATGAGACAATTCAAATAAAATACCTCAACATTTTTGTTTTACCTATAAAGCCTAACTACCGATGTTTCACTGCTAGCTACCGTTAGCATTACACAGTTAGCCAAACGTGGCTTTAGCCTAACACCGTAAACAAAGCCACAATAAGAGACACAAACATCTTTGGCTTCTTTATTGCTGTACACTTATTAGATATGCTTCACCGAGTGCAAAAACGAAGTAAAAATAGAACGTCTGTATACAGTTTATTTGGTCCTTTTACTACTCACAATCGGGGCCATGGCTCGCGCATTCAGCAAAAAGGAAGGAGCAAAGGCTAGGCAGGCGCTATAATACCCGGCCGCATCATCGATCGCATCGATTTATCTGAGATCGACTAAGCAAAGACTTTTAGTATTTACACTGCTCCAGCTTAAAATGTAACAAACGTAAATAATGCTCGTCCGATATGTTTTTTAAATAATAAACTTGTTTATATATCGGGGGCATTGATGAGGGACAAACTGTTGAAAGAGGTCATACTTTATCTTATTATCAACTTCTGCTCAGTAGTTTTTCAATTAGGTTAATATAAAACATGTATCCTTTGTAATAATGTATCCAACCGATCACTTCAAACCGTCAAGACTGGTATGGCTTTGTTTTACATAACAATTTATGTTGACGGTTAGCAGGGTGTTTAACACTTCATATAAATAAATAAAAATAGTTTTTAACTGACCTAGGAAATCAGCTGAAAATAAATCAGTAAGATTACATTTCAAGATATATGGAGAAAAGGTTTCTGATATAAAAGAACAACAAGTTATTTATTTATTAATTTAACTGAGCAGGTTTTTTTAAATTATAATTATGGACTTCTAAAGAAAGTGTTCTCACGTGTTTGTTGTTCAATTAGAATAGGGTAAAACCTCTATTTTACTTTAATTAGGCTATTGCTCATACAGTATGCAACACAACAAACCAGGCTTAAATATGAAAGTATTGTTGTTTCAATGCTGCAACAGATTACATTATTTGCAATCCTTTATTTTCCAAACCTTCCCTACTGGTCACCCTGCCTTTGAGTTCAAGACGAAACAACAGAGTGACATTAGAAATAGGACAACTGTATTTTTAATCTCCATGGCACTGCACTATTAAATGTCCCTTTTGCACTTTGGCTACACTGGGGGCTGGCACGAGGTGTGTGCTGCCAGCTGCCTGGCGGAGGGACCCCATCGGCCTACTATTGAAGAGTTTCTGCATTGCTCTCATTCCTGCTTGGGGTAGCTGATAGCACAACTGAAAGGTAAGACAGTGTCTCTGTCTGCTTTCTGTTGACTAGCCTTCTGCATTTACAATAGCATTTGTTTTCTGGATATAATGTTGCTGCTGACAATGTCTTTGATGTTATTTATAAGCAGCCTTTGGATCGTGTGTTGTCACTGAAGCCCCGGCACTCATTACACATCTAACAAGGTAAGCAACCAAGAAATAAAGCTTGTTTATGCTAATTAATATCTGAGTATCATCATGAAAGTGTTGCATATTGCAGTCATATTAGCCTCACTTTTATTAACTGAAATATTTGGACCATAACAGACATTAAAGCTTAGTTTTCAATCTTGTCTCTCACAGTACGTCATTATTCACATGCTCTGTTTGCAGATGGCAGGAGGAATCTTCACCAACTTGGATAACCTGTTTAATGTGGATTGTGTTAATGTCCACCCCCTGGTGTGTCACCTGTGCCATGAGCAGTACCGGTCCCCGTGTTTGTTGGACTGCTACCACATCTTCTGTGCCCGCTGCCTGCGAGGCCGGACTAATGACAGCCGTCTCAGCTGCCCCCTCTGTGGGTAAGAGAAAGCACTGTGAGATGGATCAGAACCAATTTAGGCAGCATTATGTTATCAATGGAAAAAGCAACGGAAAAGCAAACATATGTTTTACATAAACTTACCAGGGAAATGTTTTTCTTTGTGTGTTCGCAATAAGAGGAAGAAAATGTGCCAAAAATAATTAACGTTTTAATCATGTTTCTAAACAAAAAAACAAACCTTGAACGGTGTGTTTTGGTGTCTACGAAGGATATCTGAATCTGGATATCACAATGCTGCTACTAAGCCATACAAATATAATGATGTTGAAAAACTCGGTAATGAGCAGGTGATCTGAACCATGATTAAGACAATTAAATTAGCATTAAAACCCAATATTGCTCCTTGAATCCCCATGTTGTGTGAAAATTCAGGCCCCAGTTTTGCTGCAAAGGGATTTGTTCCACATAAGTTGATCAGTATGTTGGTTGGGTTTGAGATTTGAGGGGAAACCCATTTGTTTCAGGGAGCATCAAGTCCGTCTGGTTTGGTTTTAGGGTACAACACAGTGACCCAGTGCTGGCCTGGTCTGGGCAAGGCAGGGCAGGCCTGAGTGGCTAGAGCAGCTGCAGGGTCATCATGCATTTTTTTCCAAGTGCTCCAAAGGGCGAGCAAGTTCCTCTAACACCAGTCACACAGCAAACAAAGCATACTGGTATTTAGCGCAAGTGCCAGCAGCTTAGGGCAATCAAAACTGGTCACATGATACCAATCCATTTCATCCCCTATTAAGGAATGACTCGTGATTACCAGTCACCTTCACGTCTGCAGTATTATGGGTTATTCCCATAGACTGTATTTATAATACAGGGAATAAAAGTGATGTGTTGTATAGAGAAAAGGACCTGAAAAGGGTGACTAAAACAGGAGTCTTTTCTATTTCATCAGATGCAACTTCACTCAACTTCATGGATGCAGACAATTAAACAGCGATGATGAGTTTGTATGTCACTGCATTATTTTCAACTGCTTGTTTTCATGTGCCTTAGTTACAGTTTCATTGACTGGATGATGATCATTTTTTAATGCCAGAAGGAAATTGCTTGTCAGTGTGGGCATGACATTTTACATTAAAATCATACATTAAACATATATGTATTTTATAACTAAAGGGCAATCACAGCCAACACATAGCAGACACCAACAGTGCCATGTATGTCATTATGAATTACATTTGTATATCACACTGACAACTGCTTGTAGAGCAGCTCTTGTGATCTGATTCTGCTGTCATGTCTATATCCACCTCCTCTTAAAATAGGGTTTCTGACTATTGAGACTATATATGTTTGAATTCATAATCATGCTAAATGTATCCATTATATACTATGAGCTAATTATATATTATTTCTGTGTAAATAACCCTGTGCGCTCTGCTCTGTGGGCTCAGGGTGCAGGGTCCCGCTGTCTGGCAGCTATTTCCATCAGCAGCCTGCTAACAGCTGCTCACTCAAGAACCGTAATCTAGGAATTCACTATTCTGCTATTAGTAGAACACAATAGATTCCCGTTGCTATGAAAACTAGAAAACATGCACAGCAGACAGGGGCAGGAAACATTAGCATCACAGCAACTGAATCAGAATGAGGCGAACAGCATTACGGGTAAATCAAACAGGCCTGTGCTAATATTGGTAATGCGTCAGAAGTTGGTCACAGCATCTGCTGCTGTAGTCCTGTTATACCTGACATTACATGTGTGATATTTTAACCATTCAGGGAAAGGATTAGCTTAAAAATTAGGACTAGTTAAGATTTCTATTTAATTAACAATTTGTCTATAAATAAAAAAAAATTATGGAGACTATTTTGACAGTAAATTGACCATTTGAGTCAAAACTAAATCTGGTTTTGACCTCTCAAATGTACAGATTTGATTATTTGTTATGTTAGGCTCTTGGATTGATAAAAAAAAATAAAAACATTTGAAGATGCCATCCTGTGACTTTTGTAAAACATACTAGGCATTTACTATCTTCTGACAACATCATTACCCAATAAAGGTTCTAATTGTTAGTTGCTGCCCAAATATTTAAGTAAAATAAATAAGATGGTATAACATGTAAATTCAAATCTGTGAAAATGCACCTCATTAACTCTGCATCCACACGTCTGTTCATAGAATAAATCCTGGCTGTCCCTCAAATTACACAGATCAGTGCACACCTGACAATTAGAAATGTTCCATCCCTAAATATGTGCAAATTCGGAGAGGAGGATTCATTTAGATAATTGATTTAGATGATGACATGCCTATAAAAAATATGAATTTGTCCCAGTGTGTAATCTTTTGAGAACAAAATAAATATTTTCAGAGATAAGAGTGCCATCTTCTGGAACGTCACAAGAATGCACACAAGATTAAAGTTAAAGGATGTATCTTTAATAAGTGCAGCATCCATGCGTTTACAAATCAAGTTACTTTATTTAATTTTCAATGTACATTTAGACAACTTAGAACTGATTATTGTACTAATGGAAACAACCATTCACCCAGTATTCAACTTAAAATGTATGAAAATGGAAGAAAATATAGGGCAATAAATATATGCCTGGGTTTTATTTTTATGTTTTACATGACATTATCAGCTTATTTAGCCCTTTTCAGGGGATGCTGGCATTTCATTTTTCATTTTCGTATCCCTCTGTCTTCATGTCGTTCAGTCCGAGCTCCTCATTCTGCTCAAAGGTGCGGGTGTACTTCTCAATAGTGATCTCAGGGTCTGGGTCGGGGGCGTACACGTTCTGCATGTAGCTGTTCCCTGTAGGGTCGTCCAGGATGAAGTGGATGTCCATTTCTCCGGCCATTATTTTGTCAATCTTCTCCCCAAACGCTTGTAGCTTCTGAACTCGATCTGATGAGCTACTGTCGCCGCAGGTGAAGGGGTTTTTGGAGACGATCAGATCTTTGATGTCTTTCAGCAGCCCCTCCAGGGTGGTGAACTTCCCCCCCACGGCCGCCATCCCCAGCTCAAACTCCAGCTCGGGGATGCTCAGGGCGCACGTCTCGGATTTGAGCACGTCTCGGGTCATATCTGAAGGGTCGGTGACGTGCAGGGTGATCCTGGTGCCCATTGCCTCAGTGGCTCCACCTGATTTCACCTCGTTGGTCCTGTGGCCGCAGCTGTCGCAGTTAGTGGCCATGATGATGACCTCCTTGAAGTGAGGGATCTCCACGATCTTCATGTTGGTCCTGGCTGGAGCGTTGCATTCAGGGCAGTTGGTGTTAAACGCCAGAACCTCATCTTTCATGGTTTCTATGTCGTTACCGGCTGGTTCTTCATCCAGGTCATCATCAGCCCTCAACCCCAGCTGCATGTCCTGCTGCATCGTCCTGGTGAACGTGGTCACAGTGAGCGCCTCATCCTTTTGGGGTGCAATTGGATTTTCAATAAAGCTGTTTCCAGATGGGTCCTCAATCACCAGAGTAAATTCGCTCTCCACTTCTTTTAGCGTCTTCAGTTTCTGGATGAACTCCTCTATTTTGTCAGCCACCTCGGGGTCAGTAGCTCGCCTGAGAGGTTGGTCCTGCTCCAGCCCTGCAGCTGCTCGGTCTATAAGACCCTCAATGGTGGAAAGAGCCCCTTTCTGGGTGAAGGGAGGAATTTCAAAATCCAGCTCGGGGATCTTGGTGGTTGCACCGTCAGATTTCACCACCTCCCTGTCCAGGTCCTGTTTTGTTTTGACTTTGAGTGTGTAGCAGACGCCCTGATCCTGGATCCGACCGGCAGACTGGATCTCTGTGTTTGACCAGCTGCAGTTGTCGCAGTTGAAAGAGCTCACGATGACTTCTTTAAAAAAGGGTATTTTGGTGAGCAGTAAACGTGTCATCCCGTTCAGATGGCAGTTCATACACATGCTCTCGATCTGCGTGATGTCGTCTCCGTCTGCGCTGATATCCCTGAACAGGTTCTCACCTCGCACACCGTCCTCGGTAATAACAGACATCTTGAACGCCGAATATGTTTCCCTCGGTGAACAAACTGTTTTCTCGCGGTCACTTCCTCGTTCAGTTGTTTATATTGTTGGAAACTTCTAGATGAACACGCACGTTAGAAAGATTCACCAACCTTTTCCGCATTTTCTTCTTCTACGGTTGTGGTATCCTTGAGCTCACTGCTGCCCCCTCAGCTTTTCTGCGGTACTGTACAGAGGGCAATCCACCAGGTGTTAACAATTATTTTAGGGATTAATTATTTAAATCTCAGCTCTTCACAATGCCTTTAGTCTACATTTTCTTTAAATGTAGTTTATTGCCATCAAATCATAAATCAGTACAACAACAACAACAACATTATTTATTTTTTGTACACCAAATGATAAGAACAGGTCAAGAAAAAAAACATATTACTTCATGTTCTTCCATATAGAAGTACAAACATAAACACACATTGATGAACAATAATATTTACATGTGTGTGTAGACATGCACTTTCCTATTGTAGCTCTTTTTTTTTTTACTATTTTATTTCAATCTTTACAATTCCTATATATATGAATATAGCTAATTTGAATTTGCCTAGCCTTTTTAAAATGCAGTATATACACATTTTTCTCCTGAAGAGATGCTGTATTTTTCAATTAATTTGTCATTCTCGAGTTGGGTTATGATTTTTATTTTTATTTTATTGTTTAAATTAAAGCCTAACATTTTAATTTTAAGAATGTATCTTGTTAAATGTTTAAATGTTATTTTCTACTAGTTTATTTTTTTACTTTGCCTGGAAAGTATTTGTATTGTTGGATTACTCAGTAATATTGAACAAAAATGTACATAGCCTATTTGTTTCTATAATGTTCGGTCTGTTGATGCATTGTGAGTTTTTGCCCTTACTCTACACCTGTGGTTATTGATGTTTTTGTTAGTTGTTGTTGTTGTAGTGGTTGTGCATGGAAAATAAAAGCTGTAGTGCAAAAAATAATCAGTGCTTCTTACTTCTTTTTCACTATTTTGTTTGATCAATCTGTTTGAATTATTCCTGGCATACCACAACCTGACGTAAAGTTAGTTTCTAATTTAGTGATAAATGTCATGATTTTCTCACGTTGTATCAATGTCTGTTTGTGCTACAGATACACATCCATTTTGAAAGGGAACAGCTCCCTGCCTCAAGAGGACCGTCTCCTGAAGTTTCTGGTCGACAACAATGCAGACGCTGAGGAGACGGTGCAGTGTGCCAACTGTGACCAGGAAAGTGACAAAAAGGTATAAAATGACGAAAAATAGAGTGACGTTAGAATCTCTTCACTTTACCTTTAAATCCTATTTTGTATTCTTTTTCTCTCCATACAGGATGCAGGGGTGATGTACTACTGTAACACCTGCAGCCAGCCACTTTGCAGCACCTGCAGGGAGTTGACTCACAAAGCCAGAATGTTTTCCCACCATGAGATTGTTTCCCTGGCCAAACGCTCCAGAGCCAAACACAGGAAGTGCTGTGAGTTCCACCTGTAATTCGTAGAGGAAGTTGTATTCTGCAACCTCTTGTATTTGTATTGCACAAACGCGCTCAGTGGAAAAACAGAATAGTGTAACTCTCCCACTCCTGCAGGCTCAGGTTAAAATAAGTCTTTGTCTCCACAGCTCTCCACGAGGAGCCCTACATCCTGTTCTCTACAGAGAATAAGTCCATGCTCTGCATCAAGTGCTTCAGAGACATGCAAGTGTGAGTCAAAGAGACACATTTAATAAATTCTACTTTTCTTTCCTCCAATCTGTCTTCATTAATCTTCTCCTTTTCCTTTTTTCCTCTCTGTTCTCTTTTTTTCTCATCTCTTTTAAGCGATTGTGTCTAAGTTTTCACTACATTGTTTTTATTTATTTAAATAAATGAATGTTTCCACAATCAAGCACTTTATTTGAACTATTTGTACATATGTTAAATATTTAAATAAAGTGTTTTCAACAAAGGAAAAGAAGCATTTTTCTTCACGTCTCTACTCTTATCTTCTCTTATTTCTAAAATCTTCAATTCTCTCTTTTTCTCTTGTTTTATTTCATCTTGTCTTCTCTTATTTCATTACCTATTTTTTTGTCTTCTCTGGTGTAATGAGGGTTAGGGTTATCTTTTCTTTTCATCTTTTCTTTTATTTTCTGTTCTTGTGTTATCTTATATTATCTCCTCTTCTCTTTCTTCTCTGCTCTGCTCTTTTCTCTCTTCTTCTCTGCTCCCTTCCCTCTTTTCTCTCTTCCACATTAAATGAGTTGTTGTTTGTTGACCACAGGGAGAGCCGGACTCACTGCATTGATATTGAAACAGCGTATGTGCAGGGCTGTGAGATGCTGGACCAGGCTGTGCTGGTGAGAGTCCTGTCCGCCTGTCTGTTCCCATCAACATTTGGCACCATGAATAATTCACTCAGCAGCGGTGATGATATTGTGATATGTGGTGCAGGTGTACTCAGAATTTGTGCAGCACATTACAATTACATTTGAATATATAAACATGTAAAATAAGGATGTTTAGCAATATTGCTTAATTGTTCTCTCGTATTTGTTTTATACATTTGCATGAGGATATTTAAATTATAAATTACTGGGATTGAATATTTTGGCTTTGGGTGCTCGGCTTTAAAATCACACATAAATGCTTTTTTGTATTTCTGTGTATTGCCATACATTGACTTTTTACTCAGGGGGTTAAAAGACATCACTATTATACAAACATCTCAAGGTCTTGCATATACAGTTGGAAGAGGAAAAGAAAGACTGCCAGCAAAAATATAAATTATTTTTTTACAAATACGTTCGTTAAGGTGATGCTTAAGTGACTTGATAAAGAAATAAACTCAGAACATCAAGAAACCTGCAAGATCATTCACTGTTAAAGCCTTTTAAGTGCTAGTTTATGTGTTGCAACTAAACTGTGTTAACCACAACTCCCAACATGCAATTGGCCCTCAATTAAAACCAAATATATGCTCACAGCTTTGATCAGGGATTTTCTAGTGATACTGGCTGTCCCAACAACACTAACCGAAGCTCAAAAGGAATAGCTTAAAATGTAGTTTATCGCTAGCACATATTACAACAGTTTACATATATCTGCTTACTGTATACATAAACAAATACTTTAACATATCCACAAGTTTTAAATATAAATATAAAACATACAACTTGCATTCACTGTAATTAGCTTTTAAGAGCCTCATCAATGCTTGCATGTTTCATGTTAAAGTTCTGTTAAAGACTCAAATGTTTGCCACTGTAGGAGCACACATGTTTTTCATTGAGAGTGACCCTCGTCCCACGTCTGCAGGTGGTGAAGGAGCTGCAGACTTCAGCCAGAGAGGCGATCATTCTGCTGAGAGCCATGATAGGAGAAGTGTGTCTGAATGTGGAGGAAGAAGAGAGTGCAATCTGTTCTCTGTTCAACAGCTTACAGGTTATATAATCATCCTGGTGATAGGTTTAATCAACTGTTGCTTTTTCCCATAGTCACTTATTCAATAGAAGAACTCCTGCACTTAAAACCACCATGTTTGATCCCAGGTCGAATCCTTGTTATGTTGCTTCAATCAGTCCATTCTCTCATCAATCTACACTCTATACTACATAATGGAAAATTAAATATATGATCTTAAATTTAAAATGAATCTGGAGTCCAATAACTCACAACCAGGGCCAAAACCAAGCAGTGAGGTGGAATAATCCAAATATCAATTGTAAAGGTGCTTATATGCATGTCAATGGTCTGCAAAGGCTAAAATCCCAAAGTTCGCTCCAGAGGGAGTATCTCTCCCGCACATCCCCCCGTGCCTGAAATGCCTCCAGTGGACTCCTTTGTTTACTTCCTGAACAAAGGGACATCCCTATGTAACACTCACACTTCTATTGGCTAACACTCCAACACATTGTACGTAGTAGGTTAGGGGCGGTACATTACCAAGCAGTTGTCCAATAACAACAGAGCTGTCTAACCAATCAGAGCAGACTGGGCTCTGGTTTCAGACAGAGGGTGAAACAATTTGCCTCAGCAAAGGGAGTATGAGAAAAATAAAGAGCTTTTTGAACATTAAAGCATGGAAACATGTCACAGTAGAGGCCAAACATACAAATATGAACCTGAAAATGTGCATAATATGGCCTCTTCAAAGTTTCCCTTAAACATCTCAAGAATTGTCATTATTATTTGTTATATATATTTGGGATTTTTATCTGACTGCCTCTTGGTAAGCAAGGTTATTAGATTTAATCAGTTTACATATAACTGTTATTTACAGTCAAAGGGATAAATAACACCTCAGTCGGAATTTAGTCGGAAGTTGCTCCATGTGGGTTCATTAACACAGCTTGGCCACTGGAGGTCTCTGTTAACCTATTTGTGAGGAGAGAGTGTATTTTGATTCATATTGAACAATCAAAGTGTAGGATTTTACACAATTTTCCCCCACAATTTTGAAAATTCATTAAGAATTAGAGAGCTCAAGGCCATTTTCACAGCAGAGCAAGGAATAAAAGGCTCTGTTTTTCTCGTCTGACAGGAAAAACTGGCAGAGAGGAAGAAGATTCTCCTGAAAGCAGCTCAGAGGTAAACATTGAAATGCATAAAGATTGACAGTTCTTGTATGAAAGTGTTATATTGTTGCCTCAAAGCTTATTATTATTGTGACATCATTTACCTAGTTGAATCCTGCTGTCACCAGGTCACTTCGTTTTTCTATTGTTCCATGCTGCATTGTTCTCGGGGGATGAATAGCATGTATCTCTTTCCCTTCAAAACACATTTTCCAGGGTTATATTCATATCAGAAATTCTTCATGAAGAAAAAAAAAAAAACCTTGAGAAGAATCATATTGTTTCAATGGCCACAAAGAATGAACAAAAAGCAAACATTATAACAAGAGAAATGAAATAAAATATACCATATGGGACAGAAAACCAATTTATTTGATATTTAAAACAAATGCAAAATCATGGAGTGCATGAAAATGGATCATTCATTCATAGATTTTAGAAAAGTGTAATAGCACAAGTAATGCATTTATAAAGCACTGTGATCTAGAACTGACATTTTCATCTCAACAAATCATGGTACTGAATTAAACCCCTCAACATTAAACCATCTTGTGCCTACATCCAATAAATAAAAATTGGGCCAACTGAAAATAATTGGTATATAAATCATCATTATGTATTTTATTATTATAGACTTTTACACTTGTATGACTTTCATAATGTCAGTAACTTTTGCCGAAAAACTTCGGTGGGATTTCTTCCGCTTTAAACCAAAACACATTTAGCACCTCCTTTCTGAAAACTGAGCAACTTGTGTTTGTTGCAGCAGCCATTAATGTGCTGTTGAACGTTAACAACAGAATATGTTGTCCTGAGAATAGGATCGTAACTTAGTATACATTTATGGCAGCTTGCCACGATCTAACTCACTTTGCTTGCTCGTGCAGAAACCAAACTATAAAGTGATACCGATTAAGAAATTAGTTTGGATGATGACAGCCTCCCAAATCATTAATTAAGCATCATCTCCAGCCACTAACATAATTAGAAATTTAACAACTTCCCCACTGTGATAATTTAAGATTGATTTAACGTTAGCCTAGGTTTGCAACTAATTAGTCTCTAAGATCAAATGATTGCACATCAATCACTTTTATGTGAGATTAATTTTATAGCTCTAAAATATATAGTATATACAACATAACTACATTAAATGTTTTATCTCTTTCTCCACCCTCTGCAAACTCACATTTCCAAATGGAAAAATTTGAATGATTGTTATATTTGAGTACTTTTTCTATTTGAGCGCACGCTCCATGTGTACGTTTGTGATTGAACGAGAACAGTTTTGTGCATGTGAGTGAGTATCTGCTCGTGCTCTGTGGGGATCTTTAATGAGATTTTTCGTGCCCTCCATCTCTCTTTCTCTCTCCTTTGCCTGGAAGCCGTCCAGCAGCTGGGTTCCCGGAAGAGTGTGAGAGGCTATTTATGTCGGGCTGTGTGTGTCTGGTCTGTGCATGTCTGTTTGTTACAAAGAGAAGACAGATAGATAAGCGTCTGAAAATATGGAGTATGTTGTGTGTGGTTGCAGATCCTGAGCTGGATCCTCTGAGTGTTTCAGCTTGTGGAGGTGTAGTGTTACATGTTTTTATGTGTTTTCAGTCAACACCAGGAGAAGGAGAAGGCACTGAAGGAGCAGCTCTCACACCTTACTGCCCTCCTACCAACCTTGCAGGTAGAGTAAAATAAATCACATGATGAATCTGAGGGGGCACGTGATTAATGCAGCAGGAAAGAAGAGTCCTGATATCCATGGTATCCCATTACTTTTGTGCCTTGAACAGGCTGTTCAATTTAACCATTTGTGAAGTTTATCGGGGAAATCACTCATGGCAAGGAAAATACACACGTTTTTTCAAGTCAAAAATAGTGCTTTAATCTTAAGTCATTACATTTTTTATCAATTCATCAATCAAACTTTATTAACATATCACTTTTCGTACATTCAGTGTCACATAAAGGGCCTCACAAACCCAGAACAATGCAGCTAAAGGTATAAAAACACTTAAAACTAATACAGGACAACAAACACATGGCGGAATTAAACAAGAATTCATTGAATGAATACATTAATAAATAAAAGATGAAATGAATAATTAATTAAAATAAGAACATAATAAGAATCAGAGAAAATGTATACATATATAAATATAAATACAACATAAATAGTTTTTCTATTTGTACACGTCGGTAGATTTAGTTTGCAGTTAAAAGACTGGTATCCATTGTGACACACATCTTTACCCTATGTTTTAAATGTAAAGAATCTTATCTCAAAAATAACTGTAGTTCCAGTAGTAAAGTAGGAGGAAAATTAAGCATAAAATAAAAGGTTCAGTTTTATGAATGGGCTATGAATATGATGGTTCTGACCTTCTTAAGTGTGCAGTTAGTTTTAGGATCCATCTAATTCCATTTAATCTCACCGTCAGTCTGTTGGTGTCTCATATTGCATGCAGCTTGTTTGAAATGCAACCTTTAATGTTGTTTTTTTTTTTTTCAGGTGCACCTCGTCACCTGCTCGGCTTTCCTCAGCTCAGCCAACAAGTTTGAATTTCTGGACATGGGTTACGTGAGTGCAGCCACTATGTACTATGTTAGATATATAAAGCATTACATGATCCTTTTTATCAAATATGAATATAGAGTTGCAGTGATGCAATACACGACACTAGTGGGTAAGAAAGAGTAGCGGGGGAGGTGAAAGAGAAAACCCCAAAAGTACACAAAAGGAACACATAAAGACAACAAAGTTTGTGTTTGTCACACGATCAGTGTTTCTGCAGCATGCATTACAAAGAGCTTAATCTTTATACTAAGGAAGTTTTCTTGGCAAAGACACACTGATGTATTAGCTGGAATTGCTCTTTAAATGGGGGCTGTCCATAATGTCCGGATGTTCTTGCTTACACAGCAACTCATGGAGAGGCTGAAGCGGATTGTAAAGCTCCCTCATCGTCTGAGACCGGTGCAGAGCAGCAAAGTGAGTAAGGAGCTGCCCTGACGCACAGATGGAAAAGGTTACTTTCAGAATGTGGTCCACTGCAGTGTGCTGATTAGTTGTTGCACTTGTCCCCGATGCACTTTAATATTGTTTCTCTTCTGTGGCCCTAAAGCCCAGAACACATTTTTTCTTTTAGGAAAATTGAGTTTCAGTGCCTTCTAAGAATATGATTATATAATTGATATAGTATATTGGTATGCACCTACTGTATATGCACCTCAGGTTAGATGGTAATTACATTTCATCCGCTTGTCCCTGCACTCTGCACAATGACAATAACGTTTAATTATTTAATTTCTGATCAAATGGAAGCTTTAGTCATTTTAATATTTATTTATCTAGGGACTAGACACATTAGTCAGCATTAATGTGATTTAAATATGCCCAGATTTAGGTTACCAAGTCTCATAAAACTAATTAGTTTTCAGTCATTAAGTATCAATTCTGGGTATTTCATGTTAATATGGTTCTTCTGTTAAAGGGGCGCTATTATCCTTAAAGGGTTGTCCCTTTCCTGTGTTGTGTTATATAGGTTTTTGGTGCATGTAAATGCTCTGCAAAGGTTATAATCCCAAAGTTCCTTCCAGAGGGAGTTTCTCTTATCTAGCAACTCTGGATTGTAATTGTCTTTTATTCTTTTATTTTGATCTTTCTTACTTATTTCATTTTTGGCCTAGTTAAGAATGTTTTCCTTTCAGTTTTTCATTGAAACCTAAAGAATAATATGGCAAAACATTTTTTTCCCTTTTCCACACCATTAAGTGACTTTATATATGTGTCCTTTAGATCAACACGGACTACGGAAGTGAGTTCGCCCGCTGCCTGGAGCCCTTGCTGCTGCTGGTTCAGCGCTGCCCTCCCTCTCTTTCCGGATCTATAAGTGTGGCAGCAAGGTGAGATCATGTACCTGCTGCCACATACCATTTAAACGTAATCCCTAAAAAAATACTCTGAGGTTTTGCTTTACAATGTACTTGCACTGCCTGAATTGTACCGTGGCATCGTTTGGACTCTTCCAAGGAAACATAAAGTCTGGGCAGAAAATGTCACACTTGTGAGGGATCCAAACAGAATATCCCTGATTGGTTTACACATACAGATGGTAGACAGTGATGACTGCAGTGAGAGGAAAGGAGGCGCCATGCTGAGTCCCACTATGGCAGTTATTCTGTCCATCTGTAAACTCTGTGCTCTGATATGTTTACGTAACTCACCTTGTTGCATAGCTGGGAAGGCAGCAGTAAATCCTGATTTAGAAAGAGACAGTTTTGCTGCAGCCAGGCCACAAGCGCAGCAGATAAAATGATAAAGAGGGAAGGATTTAATGTGATGCAGAACCTGGATGGATATGTTTTCATTTGTTGATGTTTTTGAAGCAGTGGGGAAAGAGGTACTGCGTTCTGAGGCCCTTTTAAGCTTTTTGAGGCTTTCCCATTCCTGTAGTCTGTTATATAGGTTTTTGTGTATGTAAATGGTCTGAAAGGCTAAAATCTAATAGAGGCACAAGATACAAATATGTACCTGAAAATTAGCGTTTTAGGGCCCCTTTAAAATCAACTAAGTAAAACCACAATGTAGAAATATGTTGTTACAGGTTGAAAGCAATGCATTTTACATTTCAATTTGACTGTAAAAGTACGAAAGTATTTGCATCCAAATATACTAAAAGTGCCGATTGTAATATTACTTGTTTATTGATATGGCCCTATTTCAGAATTATTATATTACTGCATAATGAATATTGATGCATTAATTTGTCTCTCATAGCTAGTAAAAAAACACTACTTATTTTGAATACTGCTGCTGGTTATCCATTTCAATTTCTATTTAATAGTTAATTATATTTTTTATGAATAATCCAATTTTATAAAGTAACTGAAGCTGTTAAATAAATGTAGTGAAGTAAACATTACAATATTGGCTTTTGAAATGTAAAAGCATACAGTAGTATAAATGAAAAAACTCAAGTACCTCAAATTTGCACTTAAAAACAGCGCTTACCTAAATGTACTTCCCTACATTTCCCCATGCTCAAAATGTTATGGCTCAAAACCTCAAAAAGCTGACGATGACACAAAGTATTTCACTTCTTGTTTCTTCTCCAGTAATGACCCCCATTAGTGCTTCTCAGAACAAACATGTTTGTTCTTTTTCTTCTGCTGCACGTCCTTTCACCTCACATACTCACACTCCCCTGACCGATTGTATTTCCACATCACTGTCCCCCAACTGTTCACAGGTCCTTAAGCCCACCCACTAATGCCAGCATACTGACAACCCTCCTCTCCAACTTGCCTAGTGCTCTGCCAGTGTGAGATGCAAAGTGGGCCGGGACTGGAGGCTGGCCGGTTGGCACTATTTTTATCGTAAATTCACAGAACTCTCCAGGATTCATCTGGAAGTTGGCATGCAGGAGCGACCGGGACGCTTTGTTCCTGGCCGCTGATGTCACAGCTTTAGCGGGTCTTTAGTTGGCGTCAGTGATGAGTTAGGGTTAGACGTGCAGAGGATAACATGTGTGTGGCAGAGGGGGAGAGATACATGCTTTAGCCTGTTGCATCAACACGGGCAAGAAGGAGTGAGTGAGAGCCTACCAGACCCCAGGTAATTCAAATCTACTAATGCATTTGAAGTCATTGCAGATAGGGCTGCAAGATTTGGAAAAAATTGTGTTAAATTTGACTCCTAGAGCAATTGTCTTGATTATAAATATCAATGTGGGTTGGGTTTTTTTGTAACAGGATCTGTACCAAACAAGGATTTACATTAAGTCTGTTTCCTAGGAGATCTCAGCACCACAATACTTCATTCAGAATATTTTCACATATTTTGCCAAATATTGTCATTGCTGTGATTTAGATATTGCACTAAGGAAAATAAATACATGCAATTTAGATGGTTTTGCAGCCCTAATTGCAGTTTATTCTCTGGATAGTGGGGGGTACAGAATACGATGTGCCTTGACCTGCAGTTTAAACTCCCTAATAAATATGTATTTTTATTTGACATTCTTGAATATTTATAGAAATTCAGGTTAAAGAAAACCTGTTTTATAGACTGAACAGCCAGTGCAGAATCAGAGGGGTGAGTCATTCACTGGTTTTTTACTTTTTCTCAGTATCTTTTGATGCTGTCGACAGTGTAAGATAACAGTCGTTACACAAGGTGCTCGACTCCACGGTATTTCAGTTTGCAGACGGAGGAGGAAATGAGCTTTTTCTCTCCGTATGGTAAAGCCGCCCACACTGTGAAGCCTGTTGCTCCCAATGTGTTGTTGTGTCTGGTACTTCTTCAAATGGCTGTCTGAGAACTTCTTCCGGCACTTGTGAACAGCTAACGCAGGATGCAAAGCGGGCCGGGGATGGTGGACGGCCAGCTGGCTCGGCCCATTTGTTCTAAAATCACAGAACAGAGGCGAAGTTTTACTGCCATGTTCTTCCATGCAACGGATGCTGCTGCTTTAGTGCTGCCAACGTCTCTAATTGGCTGTGTGGGGACACAGGCTGCATGCTCTGGGGACAACTTTCATACAGCAATGTGAGGGGATGTGTTCACACCTAGGCTTCTGCAGAATGACTTCAGGGCAGTTATGCTGCGCTAGGCATGAAGCCAACACTACGCTCATACCAGCAGAAATGTATGTATGTGTAGTTGTTTTGCTTTCTGCTGAACATACAACCTTTTATAGTCCTGGTTGAAGTGAAGAGGAGTTACTGTTCTGAGTGCCAATAAGCGTTCTGATGTACTTTAGACACAGACTGAATTTCTGCAGGTATTTAAGATCAAGGAAGAATTAAGTTAACAGAAAGCAAACATAGCCAGACAAAGCAAAAGGACAAATAAATGAACAAATGAACAAAAGAACAGAGTTTTTCCCCTGAAGGTGCTTTTTATTGTTACATTTAAACATGGATGTTTACAAAAATAAGGTCAGCAGACCTCCAGGAGTTGCAGCTTTATCCAACATGTTTCAACAAAGTTGCATTTAGACATTAAAAAGAAACTTGAAAAAAAACAAAAAACTCAAACAACTCAAATGCAATGAGCTAAATGTGGATTTTGTTGAAATTAAGAATTGGTTCAAGCATTTGACCTACTTAGCCACACTTGACTGAAGCTCTTTGTTGAAGCTGTTTGGAGTTCAGCAGCATGAGTGGCTGTACTACAGAAACAACAATTTGCATAGTTGTTCGGGTAGAGAAAATAAATATATATATATAACATTTTTAGAGTAATTAGAGTGTAGTGTGTGGGTTTCACTGTGTAAAGTAAGTCAAATAAAGTGAATGATAGAGGGAAGTGAGCATAATGGATATTCTGGGTGTTTTACATAAATCTTGCACATAATTTTCCAACTGATTACTTACGATGGCGAGATCTTATTGCAAATAACTGGTAAAAAAAAAAAAAAAGATCCGACCTAATTGTTACTAGCAATAAAATGTTTTAGATACATTACATTTTACAGTTCAGTCTTTTTAATATTAGGCTTTATTCCTACTGTAGTATAATAAACGGCTTTAGTTAGACATCATATTTTGTAGTGGAAAATAATGACATCATGATCCCCCCCTCCCTCAGGCGCCAGTCTCCCCTCTCCGTGTCCTGCCGTTCCCCGTCTCTCAGTGAGATGCCGCTGGGCTCCGTGTGCGGGCGGAGGCCCACCTGTCACCGCAACATCTGCACCAAGGTGCTGCTGGCTGAGGGGAGGGAGACTCCCTTCACTGAGCACTGCCGCAACTATGAGAACACCTACAGGGTGAGTGCAACCACTGATGACATTTCTAAATAACTGATGAGATTAACCTGAACATCTTTTCAACAAAACTTAAGAGCATGCAGCAATGCTAGCTGTGTGAGGCTATATTTAGACAGTGTTGCTCTGGCAAGAAACTCCTGCATGTTTAGGCATGCCGGTCATGATATTTGGCCAATCTCTTTCTTATCATAAGCTCAGTTGTGGCTAATAGAAAAGTTAATTAGCAAGAATTTGGTCATTAATCATGAACCTGATGAAAAGTTTGATCAAAAGTATTACAATTCATGCTGTGAGTAACACAAATGTTCGTACCAAATTTCAAGGCAATTACAGTAAGTGAATACCACTTAAATGCCAAAATTGATGACATATATTTCTTCTTTCCCTGTTGTAAAGAGTCATTATCTAATAGAAAAAACAACTGATAGGAAAGCCTTTTTTCTCTGCTGAAAGAAGTTATTTTTTTACATTTACATCTTTTTAGTTTATTGTCCATAATTACTTCTCAAGGGAGGATAGTTCTTGGAGCTCTTTGTTTTTATGTCTGCAGGATTAGATTGCAGAAACAACCAATTTTCACAAAAGGATGTATCAAGGGTTAGCCCGTTACATTTAGAGCAGACCTGAATCAGGGAACAGATATACCGATTATTTCTCATCCTTTAAACGTTGAAAAACAGCATGGTTACTTCATAAATCTCATATCGTTCTACACTGGTTAAAACGGCTGCAGCAATTTCTCTTCCTTGGATGATCCTCTGATCCTCAAAGTATAGCAATGAGAAGGCAGCACATGAACCCCTCTGGGAAAAACAAGGTCTTTACGCTCAGATGCACTTCCCCTGGCATCTGTACACTATCTGATCTGCTGCTTTAAAGACTTCCGGAGTGCCATTTATTGTGTCCTTTATGTGTCTGTGTGTGTTTGAAGAATCTCCAGACAGAGATTCAGAGTCTGAAGGACCAGGTCCAGGAGCTGCACCGGGATCTGACCAAGCACCACTCCATCATCAACACGGAGAAGATGGGAGAGATCATGGAGAGATCGCTGCACATTGACAGCCAGATAGCTTCGCAGCACTCCACCGTGGAAACTATGAGAGTCATGTTCGAGGAGGTGTGTCAATCAGAATCACAGTTGTTATGTTCACTTTACGCAGGTACAAGTTCATTTCACAGAGAATCTGAAAAATAAATGCCCAGATTACAGCAGTGGTTAAAACAACAGTAGCAGCAAAGAAAATTATACTTTGGTGGCCGACAGCGTTACGTCCATAAGCGCTCCACGTCTAGCAGAGAATCCTTTTTTCAGTATCCCCGGGTTTCCATTGTGTTTTGAGCTTCTTGCAGTGTTTCTTTATAAGCTTATTTTTTTGTAAACCCTGCACATGTTCAGTCAAGTTGGTGACGATTAATTTGCAATATGAGTTTTGGAAATGTGATATTTGTAAATCTAGGATAATTTCCCCTGATGAAAATGTTGGGCCATAGTAGTGCATTTGCACCTATCGGACAACGTAGGAACACAGAAGAAGGTACTTCTTAAATTATGGATGCAGGACCCAAATGCAGCACAAAAACAGGAGAGGCAGATAAATGAATATAAACAAAAGGCGAGCTTCATTACTCTAAAATAAAAGCTGAAACACAAAAACTAATATTGTTACACATAATGAATGCAGAAGTTTAACAGTGTTTCTACACTGTGGTAAAACTACTTGTACTTAAGTAGAGGAAAGCACTAATTCCTCCTCTGCCTTCTTTTTGTACCAGGAAGTTTGGACAAACAAAGGATCCTACATTTGTCCTCAGTCATTACCTTCTTATTGCATACTGACAGCATACTTTTCTCCCATTTGTATTCATTTTGCTTGCTAGAAATGCAGACGGAGGAAAAATAAAAGAAATGTCAAGGTTTCCCTTGAGTCTAATGACGGTAGCTTTTGGTATTTCATGAGAATGATCTTTTTCACTCTACATTCAGATCTGGGATGAGACTTTCCAGAGGGTCACTAATGAACAGGAGATCTACGAAGGTGTGTCATCAAAACAAACATTATCACTCCAACGTTTACATCTATGATGTTGTATATTTTTGATGTAGTTGTTTTATTCCATTGTCTTCCTTTCCTTGTTCTAGCCCAGCTTCATGACCTGTTGCAGCTGAAGCAGGAGAACTCGTACCTCACCACCATCACCAGACAGATCAGCCCCTACATCCTCTCCATTGCCAAGGTCAAAGAGAGACTGGAGCCCAGGTGTTGTATTAAAGGATATATTACCCCTATATTGTCCATCTGCTGCCATATTTGTTGACTGATGACAGTGAATGGAGGAAAATGGAAGCTCTTGTTATGATATAAAGTGCCACTGCAGGTAGCATGGGGGTGTAGGTATGTATTGTATTGACATGGATAAGAGAGTGACCGCAAAAAAAAAAATGCTGTACATAAAAATAGTAATGCATATAACAGGGCAACAAGGCAGTGCTGCTTTTTCTCACTTTTAAACACTTTTTTATATTTTTGCTTATTAAATGACATTCAAATATATTTTGAAAGAGTTAGACATGAATGATAAGGCTTAGTAATTTATGCTTCAACAAATCCCATAAAAACAAAATGACTCCTTATGACCATTGTAGGTTTTAATCATCAGTGAGTGCATTAATGTTCTTTATTCCTTTACAAACAACAACATTTCTATCCAAAATAAGCAGAAAGTCAGACTAATTTCTCTGAATATTTCCCCCTTCTCCAGGCAGTGCGACCTACATTTCGGCCCTTGTATGCCGTTGTATGAAAGGACAAAACTAATTTGTAAACTGTATTTTAAACACATATTCTGTATATAGCTCATACCTCTGTGTCAAAAAGCTCCACTGTTGTCCAAAAACTATTAACATAAACATCAGTGTGGCACACAGTGTCACTGGTTGACATGCTCCTTCATTACCTTGAACACACACTGTCATTTATTTCAACTCCACATTCCCTTTTTTTGCTGTCGTAAATCACTGGAGCTTCAAATTTCCATTAATCTGTTGCTGATAAATTGTCCCACAGGAATGCACTATTAACTCCTTTTGCATTATGTTGCTTAACACGACCCGAAGTTTACATAACAATAAAGAAATGGACTCGGAGCTAAGTGCCACAGTGTTTAAAGCTGGTTTTGTTCTTTGTTTGTGATTATTCCTAAATGTATTTTCTAGGTTTCAGGAGCCTAAAGAGCAGCAGGACGACCGCACAGAGACTATGTTGAAAATCTATGAAGACAGCACTCTCGCCAAAGACAGTCAAGACAGGTACTGGCATACACTGCTCTATATGTAAATGAAATAGACATTTTTCAGCCATAGAAACAAGTACGTTCAAACCCCATCACTGAGCATAAAATATGTTGTTTGTTTTATGATGTGGTAAACATTTCAAAGCTGTATGTGATGATTTAAGGGCCGCACAATAGGCCTAGTATCAGCAGATTTCCCTTGCTGTGTTTTAATAAAACATCTGAGTTATGCATTGTGGGGAAGTCCTTTGTGATGGATTTTATGCGCAGAACTCAGGAAGAAGAAGTAGTTTATTTTGTGATTAATGTTCATATCTGACAGGTCTTGTTCCACTCGATCGTATATTTGGTACGATACAAATCCACAAGGCAGGATATTCCTACAAAATATACAAAAATGACACAAAGAAAACTTAATTTGTTTTGAAGTATACATGAAATGTCACATCTAATGACAGATTTAGCAGTGGCAGTTTAGGTAATAGGTAACTAAATTATGAACCGTATTAAAGGGGCACTATTATGCTTTTTGGGGTTTTCCCTTCCCTATGGTGTTCTATAAAGGTTGTTGTGCATGTAAAGGGTCTGCAATGGCTAAAATCCCAAAGTTCGTTCCAGGGAGAGTTTCTCTCCCACCACTCCCAGCCGTCCTGCCTGCAACATCTCAATTAAAATCTTGTGTTTACTTCCGTACATAACACTTGTTCTTCTATTGGCTAGCACTCAAACACATTGTACGTGACAGGCTGAGGGGTGGGACATCTCTAAGCGCTTGACCAATCACAACAGAGCTGTCCAGCTAACCAATCAGAGCAGACTGGGCTCTGGTTTCAGACAGAGGGTGAAAAGAGGTGCTGCAGAACAGGCAGTATGAGAAAAATAAAGAGCTTTTTGAACATTAAAGCATGGAGACATGTCCCAGTAGAGACACAAAATACAAATATGAACCTGAAAATGAGCATAATAGAGCCCCTTTAAATATTTGTCAGCAAATGTCAGCAAATATGTCCAGCAGTGGCCAAGTCAGTAGGGGCTTGGACTGGGAATTGTAGGGTCGCCGGTTCAAGTCCCCGAACAGACTTGAAATATGGAAAGTGGACTGCTACTTGGAGAGGTCCCAGTTCA
This sequence comes from Eleginops maclovinus, assembly GCF_036324505.1. Classification (NCBI taxonomy): domain Eukaryota; kingdom Metazoa; phylum Chordata; class Actinopteri; order Perciformes; family Eleginopidae; genus Eleginops; species Eleginops maclovinus. The sequence goes on along the minus strand of NC_086368.1, from coordinate 7,698,091 downwards.
CGTCCTAGGCCCTGCTGTGGTGCCCTTGAGCAAGGCACCGGACACCTCCAATCCCCCCTCCCCATTGCTCCCCGGGCGCTGCACAATAGCTGCCCACTGCTCCTAGTACTAGGATGGGTTAAATGCAGAGGACCAATTTCACTGTGTGTGCTCTGCTGTGTTTCATCCTCCGATTCTATTCTAATAATATTAAATATCGAATTTAAAAAAAGGTTTGATAGGATCCCTATTACAGTTAAAATAACTATATTGACAGCCCGATACACCCAACAACTAAAAACACACAAATGACTTGCCTAGCATATTTATTTTTATAAATGTTCTTATATTGGACTGAAGCACCTCATTTATTTTTTCTTGACAGTGACAGCCAGACTTGTGTCACAGATCAAGACAGACACAAGAACAGTCGTCCGCTGATGCTGGAGTCGGGGGAAAGCTCTGCAAAGACCAATCGCTCCGGCAGGCCGAGGGTTCCTGTGGAGACGTCCATCCACAACGAGATGCCTTCATAAACACCGTGACATTTCTGCCCCTCGTCCCTGCTCCTGTGCAGCAATATGCCTTAATTCAAACATAACAAGCTCGGCACAGGATGTCACCTCCTCTGCTGTCTGCATAACATTTTCTCAGCAGTGGGATAGACCCTACCCAAAGGTACATAATGAACATGGAAGGGAAAGACTAAAGTGGACAAACATCATGAAGAATTATTTTTGTGATATTTAAGAGCCAGGGATGAAAAAGTGAATAGAGTGGTACAGGGATGATGTATTTTTTCAGGGCAACCTGAAAGTAAGCTTGTTAGCAAGTGCTCCCTCTAGCAGCAACTGGACTTTTCCATTCAATTTTGGAATATTGCAGAAAATAAGCTCTGCAGTGGCCAACACACGTTTATGATACTTAGATGTTTGGTTCAGCAAGATAATCTCCACATATTAACACCACTTTTATAATTATTGTAAAGTAAATGTAATCGGAAGAAATAAGCTAACGTTAGGCTACAAACAAACTACACAGTCACATGGCTGAACGGCCCTACTGCTAAGCTAAAGATGGCTAATGTTCATCGTGTCAACATTTTCAAATCTCATATGGAACATTAAAGCTTCAGACGTTCACCAGTGGGGTATTTACTGATGTGTGTTATGTCTCTGTTAAGTCAAAACGTTCCTAATTCTTAAGCTTCTGTTCACCACAGACCTTATTTCAGGCATATTACCAAAAACTCGTTCAAAAAAACGTTTACTTTGAGACGATGGAACCGGAAGTGTTAAAATGCTGACTAATTTCCATGTTTTAGGACTCATTCCTGCACCACACCAATATTTGCTTCATTTTTAATTTTTTGGTGCAGTATGCTATGCTGAGAGTGTGAATTATCACTTTGTAATTTTTTTCTACAGTGTGTGTGGAATTGCTTTTTGCAGTGTCTATTCTTTGCATAAAACATTTTGTGACAGCTCTGATGTAACACGGCTAATGCAATTGTGTGTGTGTGTGTGTGTGTGTGTGTGTGTGTGTGTGTGTGTGTGTGTGTGTGTGTGTGTGTGTGTGTGTGTGTGTGTGTGTGTGTGTGTGTGTGTGTGTGTGTGTGTGTGTGTGTGTCACATGTTGATGTGTGTCTCCTACAAAATGAGGCAGATATTTCCAGGATGCTGTCTGCAGATTTTTTTTGTCCTGCTGTTTCTACATCTATATGCAAGAAGTGGAAAGCTTGAATTACAGAGGAGTGGAATGTAACTGGCCTTGCCTTAACCTCGATTTCTTGCTCGTTTTTTTAATTCCAAACTCATCCTTATTTTCCCAGCCAACCAAGGCTCTTTCTACTATAGGAAATATATTCCTCTTAGTTTGTCTCCATGAGTCAGTGTCAGCAGCTAACTTTAAAGGATTTGCCCTGCAGGAAATCACCAGGTAAGGTTCCTTTCCTCATACTTCCCCTTTCCTTCATTTTCCCCCTATTTATTCTTATGATTAATAATGTTGATACCTTCAACAGATGCTATAGTAAAACTGACAAAAAATTGAACATAAAGGTATCTGCCCTCCCGCCGCAAAGGCATGGAGATTTAAAATAGCTGCAATAAATCAGCAAGAAAATTTGAATTTGTAATGATTTGCTGACCCTGAAGGCTTTTTCTTTGCGGAAAAAAACAACATATTTAAGCACACAGGGGCGCTTCATGGTGAAACCTCCCCACCTGCTACCAGCACAGAGACAGGAACAGCCCCTATTCCTGGCTGAGGTACGGACGGTAATGAGGAGCTAGACTGATAGCTTCGGCTCTCACAAGGAGAAGGTTATTTACATTACACAGCCACAGCAAGTGGGTTTGTTCAGAACCGCTGCTTCACAGGAAGTATTGGGGTCATGCTGGCCTCAAGGAACAGTACCGCTCTGCAGAGGAGCCAGAGGTCCACATTCATTAAAAAAACATCTGTGACAGCGGAGTAACAAATGGCTGTGCCTCTGCTCTGGTCCTGTACTCCCTCCCCGCGGTCATTCATCATCTGCACTCGTACAACTACCAGCTCCGTGTTCACTGTTCATTATTCTCTCTCGCTCTCTCTCTCTCTGTTTAAAGTAGGGGAAAATCCCAAAGGTTTTTCCACTCCCAAGATGTTATAAAGGAGTTCATGGACCATTTGGAGGTACATTCATAGAAATGTCTTTAGTAATTAAGATGGGGCACACCTTTGCTGCTTTTTGTTTCACAGGAAGTGCCATGTGTAGTCTCTTACAGAAGAACCCTGCCTCCAATGCTTCATTTTCTAAGATCTTCATTACACAATTGAGAAAACATTAAAGATAGAAGAGAAAAGAGAAAGAAGAAAATGAAAGTTTAATGATCTTGTTAGAAAAAGTGGGTCACTGAAGAAATATAAGGGTGTGACATTAAGAAGAACACAATTGGAGCAAACACAGCATATTGGGGATAAATCTACGAATGATTATATGTATAATGAGGCTGAAGATTCAGTTAAGGGTCTTAATTATGCTGCTATATAAAACTTGGCGTATAGAACTGCAATTGGCTCCAAAGATTTTAAAGACTTATAAAGAAATATGCCTCTGGGCTGTGGCTTTTAAATCAGATGAGAGCACAGTGAGGGGTATTACAGGGAGTAAGGATTTAGTAGAGCGGACATGTGGAATCGAAAACTCAAAGAAGAACCGTGATGTTGTGTTTGATTAGCAAAAAAAACCTGGCTCATGACTCATTTAAGGCAGGTTAACATGCTAGTAAGTGGTTCAAGAAAGGAATAGTTTGACATTTTTTTGTTACTTCTGTTGTGTCTGTACTGTAAAAATATTGGTTCAGCCAGCTAGCTTAGCTTAATTTAGGAAACGGCTGGCTAGCTGGCTCTTTGCAAATGTACCAGCACTTATATTATGGTTTCTTATTAAGTCAACTTTAGATATTACTTGATTCAATTGGATGTTGTTTTTTACTTTTACATTTTTTCTTTTCATGCTATTTATTTGATCTTTCCTCTCCTAGGGATATTTCTCTTCAGTCTTCTTTATTGTTATTTTTTGGGATCACTTATCATGCACAGGCAAAATCATTTACTGTTTTAATATTTGCATAGTTTTTGGATTTGGTCTTAAACTGTTAACTCAACTGATTGTCAACATATATTTTCAGCTTCTTTACAGGTAAAACCCCTACGAGAAACAAACATATTTTTTGACTGTTGATTAAGTATTTATTGTACTCTTTGGTGAATATCTGTCTTTAGATCTCTATCTTATTGATTGTATATTGTTTTTTATTTATTCTTGGGCTGCAAGAATCGTGCACATGCAGAATCCTTTATTGTTTTGTAACGACTTAAAATGTTATCTTCTTGTAAGCTCTCATGAGATATACATGTTTTTTACAGTGTTGACCTTGTTTTATTTCATTTCCAACATTTAACAAAACCAACCACACCCTTGTGTATACGCGAGGGATTCGCTGACCTCCTTCTCCTGCGGCTGCTCAACTGGACGGTAATTGGAATCAATTTTGATGCTGTTATCGCCGCTGACAGATGCATGCAGGGCAGCAGCAGTGTGAACAGGTCAAAGGTCAAGGGAAGTCCTCCCAGGGGACTTGAAATGTTTGTCGCAAAAACTGTCATTCCTGAATCCTTTTCACGTGTGAACACTGGTTATTAGGACTCTTTTAAAGTTTCCTCACTGTTGAAGCAGCTCAAGGAAACAGGTGGCTGAGAGAGATATTTAAGGTATGGAGACCGTCTCCACAGGGCAGCCGCTCCATATACGCAGAGTACTCAGAGCGCATATGGCCACCCATTACCTGGTGGGGGCCCCCGAAATTAAGATTGAAAAAATTCATAATAATCATTACATTATTACACGAAAAAATACATATAAATTAGTTATGAACAAGGCCCACCGTTGTTTAAAAATCAAATAACCAACTGATGCTTAGGGCCTCCAAAAGCTTAGCAACGGCCCTGCGTCTCCACAACACTGGATTTACTATCACCCCATCCTGGGTGCCTCAACTCAATTAGAGACATGTAAGTCATAGCATGTCAATATTCTTCATCACTCACTACCCCCCCGCTGTATACATTAACCCAGGAGTCCATCGCCAAGGATTTCCATTTGACCCTAGCAGGGTCATATTTCAGGGTCATATTTTTATTCCCATCCGCTCGGCCTACTTCTGGAAGTGTGCCAAGGAGTAAACATTTGCATTATTCTTCATATTAGATATACAATTATTTTGCAAGTGAGTCGAAAGGTCAAGGTTAACCTGTGTGCTTATTTTCTGAGAATAAAAAAATATAGATATCATCCATAAGAAGTAAAGTCAAATAAGAAAACCACTTGCTGTTCTGAATTTGTAACATTATGGACTTGTGAGTCACTTTGGATAAAAGACTCAGCTAAAGGATTTGTTATTATAATAGAGAATCATACAAAAATAACCCATTACAACAAAGAAGAATAGTATGTGTTAAATTTTTTTTGTATATTTAAGATGTATGATTGAATTGAGGCCAAATGGTACAGTTAACCCGTAGCAATCCTGAAAATATGAATTCATTTACCGCAGTCGCTTGTCATATGTGCAATGGATTTTTCTTTAAATAAACATCAATTCCCTTTTCAAAAAATCTATATATATATGATTTAATTTTAACTATTGGTCACTTGAAGATGCTCTGAATAAGACATTTCTTATTGTGTTGGATATCTGTGAATCACACACATTCATTCTGTGAAAACCTCTCCGGGGATTGTCAGAAACACAATATCAGAGCTGACAAATTGAGTTCCTTTTATTGCATCAACCAACAACAGCAGAGGGTGAGCTTGTCCTTGACTCGCAGGAATCACAGGTGTGAACCTGCATCATGCAAAACTCAGGAGAGGCCGCCCGCAGTTCCTTATTAATCTGAAGCTCTTTGGGCCTCCACCATCTGCACATCCTTTACCACCTCCTTCTTATACATCTTCACACCCACACCATCCTCCATCTTCATTCTATTTTTTTACATCCAGAGTGATCAATTTAGTATAAAATAAAACATTAACACACGTACCCCTTTAATTTAATTATTTGTTTCCTGAATGAATGAATTAAAAAGGACAAACAAAAGGAAGAATGAATGAACAAAGAAAGAAGGATAAATATAGAAAAATAGGACAAAGATAGAAAGAGAGGAAGGATTTATTATTGAAACACAAATGATAGTGAATATTCTTAAAAGATAAATCTGTAACCTTGCCTTGAATCAGTTTGGCCGACTTATTTAAACACTTTGGTTGGAATAACGAAATTAACTTCAATTATAAGAAGTTAGTTTCAAAATCCTAGCAAGTTACAACGGCATACGACATGTCTCACCTTTCATGTTTTTGCAGTGTGTGCAGTGTCTGGATCGTTCAGTTTCACAGACATCTGGCTGACGTTTCTATTGGCTGACCCGCATTCTGGCTTTAAACCAACACGGAGAAGATGTGAACACTTCAGTGTGAAATGACTCTGAATTTTCAGGAGTTTTTCCTTACCTTGAGAAGCACACATTTGAAAGTTAATAGGCAACGTTTGTTTGTTAACATTGATCATTCTGAACCAATCATCTATATTTGTGTTGGTTTGTTAAATAAAGCATATTTTGGGGCTTCCTTAGGTCTGAATAATACAGGTATTTAGGGCTAGAATAATTTCCTTGTCCTGGACAGCCCTATCTAAGATACTGCTTATTTTCATTTTTGAAAGAGTACCAAAAACTATCACATGTGCTGGAGGGAACCCAGAATCAGACTCAGCTGGTGAGTGTAACATTGGTTTATTGAAAGAGTGAGCTGGAAGTGGAGGTTGGTTGGTGGTGGCGGCTGGTTGGTGGTTGCTGTGGAAAACGTGCTCCAGGGGGCTAGAGAGGTCTGGCTGTTCTTGGTAGTGTGGCAGGCGTTGGACTCCTCCTTGGAGAGACACAAAACAAGTGCAAGAGCAGGCAAACAGGTAAAAGCTTGCTGGCAAAATTGTCATACATTTGCTGGCAAATGGCTTGAGAAGTACGTGAAAAAACCATCCAAGCAACAATCCGGCACGGAATGAGTACAGCACCAGGCTTTCATAGTGTGGCTGGAGAGCAGGTGGCAGGTGTGGTTGATTGGAGATTTCTCCCAGCCGTGTGGAGCAGACTAGCAGGCAGGGCAGCGAGAGAGAGATTTTACACATTAATAGTAAATTAAAAAGTTTACTTACTTAACTTACCTGAATATATTGGGAAATTGTTCTGAAATCAAATCAAATAAAGCTTATCATTTACCTCTAAGAAGTGAATTTGTGATTTGTATTCCAGGTTTAGTGCAAAACAATTTTCCATCTTTTATCAAGCCTACCTAATGTGTTTATTTATAAAGAATAACATTCATAAGCATGAAGTGTTGTGAATAATAATCCAACGTTTAATCATTGCTGTTATAGCCTCCCTGAGGATGCGTATACACAGCTTTCTATCAGAATACTTATATTTCCATCTGTCTCTCAGTGAAAATGGCAGCTTTACTACTTGTGGCTGATGTTTGCTGCTCGTGTTTAGATGTGTTAAAACATTCTCCGAGGTGTTGAACATGCTGTGTGTATGCATATGAATGTATACAACATTGCCCCAGTAGTAGAGTTTCATTCATGCCTTCTAAAGAGGCCAAGGAGCCAATACTACATAAACAAATGATAAAGCTCTTACCTCAAGGACTTGTGGTTTCACTGCCTACACATTTGAGGACAATAGACCATACAAACTAACCACAGTTACTATTTCACAATCATGAAATCCGTCAGGGAGCAGAAACATTGACTGCAGGTTCACGTTCTGTGTAAATCAGTGAGGAACACTTGTTTTACTTTGGGTGTCGGTGAAATATGGAAATTGGGTGTTTTTACATTCCAGAAGCACACTGCATTATCACTGTAATAACTCTCATTTTATTTGTATGCAAGAGGCAGTCGTAGAAAGAAATACTGCACTTTAATGAAGGTTTTTCAAATATTTTTAACATTACTGTGTTATTTTGAATCAATTGGTGTTGTAGTGTAATGTACCTACTGTAAAGTGGTAGAAATGACTGTCTACTCATTGGAAAGACAGAAGCAAGATGGCTAATATCGACAGTCTGTGCAGAGTTAAGGAGAAGAGGGATAAATAAGTCATGTCAATGAAAATGTGCGACAGAAGAAGAACACGGACACGAATACCATGAAGAACACAAAGAAGAAAAGGAGGTGTAGGATCAGAACATGAAGAAAAAGAAGAGCAAAGATAAAGAAGATGGAAAAGCTGAACATGAAGCACAAAAAAAAGAAGAAAAAGAAGAGGGAAAAGATCATGAACAAGAAGAAATATTAACATGAAGAAAATTAAGAACAAGAAGAAGCATAAGAAGAACAAGAAAAAGAAAAAGAAGAATAAATCATTTGAAGACGTACACAAGAGTAACATGGAGAGAAAAACATCTAAAAGCTTGAATGAAAAGGAGTCAGTCAGTTGGACAGAGTGCTTCATGTAGGCCCCCTGAGTATACACTTTATCTGCCTTTAAATTTAATTTGACAAATGGTCTACATCGTTTTTCTTTATTTTTAAGGGGAAAAAACATCTTGCCACAAGAAATTAAAAATCAGAACCAATCTAACAAAAAAACCCAATCTCATGTTGGAGAACTAAAATAAAATAATCTGATATGACCAGTCATATAATTTGTCACAAAATGTGGGACCAAAATTCAGGCAGAATTTTCATCAAAAGATGCAGACCATATATATATACAAATATATAAATACACTGCCCGGCCAAAAGAAAAAAGGTCACAGGCCTGTGGGGGCAGTGCTATTATCTGGGGTTGCTGCAGTTGGTCTGGTCTAGGTTCAGCAACGTTATGTGCCCAAAGAATGAGGTCAGCTGACTACCTGAACATACTGAAGGACCAGGTTATTCCATCAATGGTTGTTTTCTTCCCTGATGGCACGGGCATGTTCCAAGATGACAATGCCAGGATCCATCCGGCTCAAATTGTAAAAGAGTGGTTCAGGGAGCATGAGACATCATTTTCACACATGGATTGGCCACCACAGAGTCCAGACCTGAACCTGATTGAGAATTTTTGGGATGTGCTGGAGAAGACTTTGCACAGTGGTCCAAATCTCCCGTCATCAATACAAGATCAAAAAAGAATTAATGCAAGACAGAAATAAATGTTGTGACATTGCAGAAGCTTGTGGAAACGATGCCACAGCGAATGCGTGCCGTAATCAAAGCTAAAGGCGGTCCAACGAATATTACAGCGTGACCTTTCTCTTCTTATTTTCTTGTATTATTTGTCTTTAAGTAAAGCCAAATGCATCAGGAGCAAGATACATTAAGCTGAAGACATCTTTATAAACACAGCATCATAAAGAAACATTTTCCTTTTAGAATTTTCTACAGTTTCAAAGAAAAATATATGTAATACAGAAATCAAGATTTAAAAAATGGTTTAAGGTACAGTTTTTCTTTCAGGACATAATCACACATTTGGTCTCACACAACATCCTTCTGAATTTAACAGGTATAGCTTTAACATGTAGAATTGTAAATAAATTAAACTGATTTTAAACTAAATTTCTTAATGGACTCAGCTTGAAAGTGTCTTGAAAAGGCATCAACAGGATGTCACAACTCTTAAACATTATTATAGCAATAAACATGTTCACCCATTCATTTATAACTTCTTTAGGCAACTGTATAAACTTATCGGCCCTCTTCATAACTGTTTTTAATTGTGTCCCACCTTTAGTCACATAGTGTTCAAGCTGATTGGAGTATTTTTGCCATCAAATCATCATTTTTAATTCAATTGAGTTGAGAAACCCCACTATTGTTCCATGTCCCAATAAGTACCCTCCTGGAGTACAAGTACCTCTTGTTAGGTTACAATTATCTTTAGGACTCAAGAGCCCCATGATAACTTTACATCTCCATTTTGTGCCCACTCACCCTCACAAAGGTCATCATGATTTATAAAACAAGAAACTCTTTCATAGGAGAACAAAAAAGGCCAAATGATGCAATCAGTGTGTAAAATCCACCCTCTGCTTTCATTAAGATCCAACTGACTCATTGTGTATTATGCAAACTCAAACTGAGTGTGCATTTCAGTGTACAATGAATGAAGTAAACCACTGTTCTGCTGGTTTTAACATTTATGATGTCTAATGATATCTGCTGCCTGTGTTTAGATCAACAGCTACAGGGGCTGCATAGTATTAAGTCTGAAATTGACATCACAAAAGTTTAAATGGCAGTCTACAGGAAGTTACAGGAGAAAAACTATAAGAATAGTATATTTAAAATGGTTTGAAATAATTTACTTAAATACTTACAAAACGCTTCGTATTGCTTTTTTTTGTTTTAGAAAATCTTTATTTTCTTTCTTTCTTTTACCCTAAGGGGCCCTATCATGCTGCTTTTCAGGTTCATATTTGGGTTTTGTGCCTCTAGTGCTACATGTTTACATGATTTAATGTTCAAAAAGGTCTTTATTTTTCTCATACTGCCTGTGCTTCAGCACCTATTTTCACCCTCTGTCTGAAACCAGAGCCCAGTCTGCTCTGATTGGTTAGCTTTGTTGTGATTGGTCAACCGCTTAGAGAGGGTTAGATGTCTTAGCATGTCCCACCTTAGCATTTCACATACAATGTGTTGGAGCGCTAGCCAATAGAAGTCTGAGTGTTAAATATTAAATAGCATGGGGGGAGAGTGTTTAGGAGAGAAACTTCCTCTGGAGGTCACTTTCGGGTTTTAGACTTTGCAGACCATTTACATGCACAAAAACGTCATTTTTAACACAGTACGGGCAAGGTAAAACCCCAAAGAGCATAATCGGGCGTCTTTAATATATTTTTAGAGTTACTGTAGTCTTAATTTGGACATTGCATAGATCGACATAAAGATAAGTGAATAGTGCACTTGTGGTTTAGTTATAAGTATAAAGGCCCGTCACTTTAATTTGGTAAATGCTCAGCTCGAAAGGATTTCATAGTTAGAGTTGAAAAAGTACAAAAGGCAAAAATAGCTTCTCAAGCTTGGCATTCAACAATTTTGTTCTTGTGTTTTAAAAAAAACCCCAGTCCTCTGCTTTAAGCATTGCTGTATCATTGAGCAAAATTTGAAAAGAATACTGAACACAAGAAGAATGTAACAATTCACAGATCCCAAACACAAACAGACATGAACCTAATATCTGTAAGTTATATGTGTAAAAATGACCCAATTGGAAAAAAAGACTAAACAGTTCCATTCAACGCCTCTCTTCTTAAAATACAAGGTGGTACAGTTACACAGCATGGCAGTGGAAGCAGTGTTTCCTCTGTATTTACTTAGCAGGGAGATGCCAGCTCAGCAACAAAGCATAGCAACCCTTAAAGAAATAAATTGAATTTATTTTTTATTATTAAGCCCAAATGGAGTTACGCATTTACCGTATAAAAAGTATTACATTTTTCTGGAGTCTACAGCGGACTGTACGAAACACAGGGACCAATGTTGAATCGATCGTAAAACAAACTGCCCCCTAGCACCGTGCTGCTGAAAAGACTCAGAGGGAAACACTACTGTCACCGCCTGCTCTCTCAGTAAGTGCGGACAGCAGGCTTGCTGTCCTGGGCATGGTTGAAAGGGTTGGCCGGAGTGGAGGGCTCTTCCTGTTGATCGATGGATTGGTAGGCTTCTCTGTCTCGTGATACAGTTATAAAACCTGCAAGAGACACAGCAAAAATGGTCAATACACTAAACCGCTGACGTGCAAAATGTATTATTCATAGTCATTTCCATTAATCAAAGATGTTGAAATATAGATAGTAATGTTTGCAAGACAAAGGAATCCTAAGAAAGCCTGAACACAACTTCCCTTTTTTTAATTTCGACGCTGTTTTATATAAAATAAAGGGCCAATTGCATCTGATGGATGCCTCTGCTGAAATTCCTCCAATTTCATCATTCTTTTTACCTCCACTACTGTCTGATAAGCTGCTTGTACTGTGGAGAATTAAAGTTAAATTGATCACAGGAACAGACTGCCATCAATGAGTCTCAAAAAATCTGGGGGGAAGAATCCTCTAAAGTGTTCATACTACAAAATCTTTCCTCTGTGCCTTAAAAACTTCATGTTAACATAAATCATTATAATTATTTTACTGAAGGCAGTATACTGACATGATCCATCTGAAAATTCTCGCAAACTCAAAATAAACCAGAATAACAATTGAATAGTTCAAAGGCCGGCTCACTTTAATGTGTGCATGGCCCAGAGTCCTATAACTGGGACTAACACAATGCTGATCAAACAAGCACTTTCATTCCAGAGGGTGTGGATGATTTGCAAACATATGTGTTAATTGTAATTATTCTGCATAACTGTGGTGATAATATTTAATACATTTTAATAATAAAAAAAAATGTTGCTAATGAAGCCATAACTGACTCTTATTGTGCATTTTAAACAGGTCACATTCATTGTCTATTATAAGTCGACATTTTAATTAGGCCTATTTGAGAATGTGCACCATCATGGGGCTTTGCTTTAAATACATGCAAACCAAATACACAAACACAAATGAGGCGTCTGGAGAGTGATATGAATAAAACATGTGCAAACTTTCTGAAACATATAAACACATATAACACAACAGACATGAAAACAAACATACTGTAAACACAGCTATGCAGGCAGGTATGTGAAGGTATTGAGGACTGATGGGATTGACAGATGAATTAATATAAATAATCATGAATAGAAAGGTTGACAACAGTACAACAACATAATTGGGAAAGACAAAAAAAATAACAAGAAATTTTATTTTTTTTGTCCTGCAGCCCGGTTTGCAATCTTACTTCCTGTTGGGGAGAGGATGGAAGAGGATGATTGGAGAAGAGAAAATAGTAAAAAGGTAGAAATCGGGAATCAATAGCGGCGGCCAATAAATGCACTGTCAGCACTATCCGTAGTGCATCGACTGTCCACAGAGGTCTCAAAGTCTGAGAGGTCAAAGGTCGGCAGTGGAGAAAAGAAGAGACACAAGACAAATTGTCAAATCATAACAGGAAAATCCCAAGACAACACAAAAATGATGACATGACAAAAAACGTGACAGCATAACACACTGTAAGGTTGGAAATGACGACAAGCAGGAAAAGAGCAGGGAAACTAATTCTTACACATGAGGATTACTTCGAGTGAGCACAGGTCAACATTGATCGATTTTACCAATCAAAATGAAAGTAGTAGTTATTGACACACTGGGCCCATCATTTCAACAGATGAGTATGATTGGCAGCTAATTAACATAACTGAGTTGGCAGACAAAAAAAAGGCTACAGCTGAAACCTCCAAAAGAATGTTGAAAATGCATTTGATGCACATACTATAACTAAACCACAGCCTTGTAAAGATACTGTAGAAAAGTAGGAGTTATCGCTTATCGTGCCATAGTAGGCTAACACAGGGTAGCTAGCTAGCATTAGCATTACAGTACAGATGGTTAAACAAAAAAATGTATGTCATTATTTCCTTCTTCTGTTTGGATGCTAACTAGAAAAAAAAAGATAGGAATGACAAATGCGCATATGAGACGCTAGCTTGGATAATTACTTCAGCTGAGTTTGACTAAGTGTAACCCAAAATCTAAATGGCTAACATTACACTAAACTTGGTAGCTTATTTATATCCCCACGGTCCTATGTTCACTTAAGCAATGGTGCCTTTGTGGTAGCTAGCATTACAGCACAGATGATTAAACGATAAAATGTAAGTGTGTAATTTTTTAATTTCCAACAAGTTGGATGGAATACTTACTATCAGAAATATAAGACAGGAAAAAAGAAATGTTCAATTCAAATAGCTAGCTAGCATAATGACTTTAGCTGAGAATTTTCTTTACCCCAGGCCAAAAGTTGAATCTATGCTTAACTGGATCAATCTGTTTTAATCAACACACAACTTTTTGTTTCTTGACTTGATTTTACCACTCAAACTGCATTGAACTAGTTTTAAATTTCCCTCTTTTCTTTTGCTTTTTGAGGGATCTGACAGGAGCCCTTCAAAGCACTGACTAGAAAATTTTAAGAAAATAGTACACTGGGGAACAAAAAGATGCCGCCTGTCGTTGTGGCGGTGGCGGTGGCGCCTGCCGCTGCTCCTGTCGCTGTCGCTTCACTCAGTAATTCACTCGGGGACAGTGGGCACACGACAGCCAGGGTGGCTGAATCTGTTTTAGAGGAAGTCATCATGGAAGAGGATTTGCTCAAATTACCGATTAAAAGAAAAAGTGTCGAGGTGTGCAAAACAACGTGGCCCAAACAAAAAAGGTTTTGAAGACAGAGTCGCTGTGTTCCTCTCAGCCAGAGGGACTCTCAGAGTACTCGGAGGACAGTGACAGTGAGGCTTTCAGCGAAGGTATGCAGGTAGACAGCGTTGAGGAGTATTCCTTCCAGAGGATCAGAGGCTTCCTGAAGGCGCACAGGAGGCCTTGGGCAGCTTACTTTCAGCGAACAGGAGATCTACAGGCTGAGGAAATTACTGAAGAAGATCCGAGAAGAAACTGCTGGAAGTAATGATTAAGTACATGTTGTTTGTTTACTTCAGTTATCGTTTTGACTTGGTTAGGATGCAGCTATACTTTCATTATGGGTGACATAAAGCTTGGCCCTCTGAATATTAACAGTGCTCGAGGGGATGCCAAGAGAGCATCTTTGTTTTCTTTAATGGAGAGTAAGAATCTGAATGTGACGTTTCTCCAGGAGACTCACAGCACTACTGACAATGAGAGTGACTGGAGGAGGGGATGGAGCGGGGAGGGCTTCTTCAGTCATAAATGCAGCAATAGTGGAGGGGTTGCTATTCTCTTTGCCAGAGGTTTCACACCCTTTTCCTGCACTGTTGAGGACGTCATTCCAGGTCACTTGTTGAAATTAAATGCTGTTTTCGAGAAGGTTAAAATATGTTTTATTAATATTTATGCTCCCAGTGTGGGCTCTGAAAGGCTTTTATTTTTTGAACAGTTAAAGCATGCCCTTAGCACCTGCAGTAGTGAGGAGTATCTGTTCCTGGGGGGTGACTAACTGCACAGAAAACCCTGTGCTGGACAGGAACCACTGGGAACCGCATGCTGCCTCTAGGAGTGCTTTAATGAGGATCACAGAATCTTTCGAGCTGTGTGACATTTGGAGGCATCTTTACCCGGGCCAGCGGCAGTACACCTGGGTGCACTGTAGGGACCATCTGTTGTCTCTAGCCAGACTGGACCGAGTGTACTGTTTTAACCACCACATTAATACAAGCAGGAGCTGCTCCATTAGTCCTGTTGGGTTCTCTGACCATTCCCTTGTTCAGGTTTCAGTTTTTATTAATTACCGTAATTTCCGGACTATAAGCCACTACTTTTTTCCCACGCTTTGAACCTCGCGGCTTATACAATGACGCGGCTAATTTATGGATCTTTCCCGCTTTCACAAGCCGCCAAAATGGGATTTTGAAAAAAAATAGACAAAAAACTGAGCACCGTCCCATAATGTGACGTAAATCGAGCGTGCTCAAACTTCCCATCATTCTGATTACGGTAGTCATTTTGTCACCCTCATCATGGCAAAGACACGGAGAAATGCATATGATGCAGCTTTCAAGTTGAAGGCGATCGATCTGGCAGTTGGAAAACGAAATAGAGCTGCTGCACGGGAGCTTGGCCTTAATGAGTCGATGATAAGACGTTGGAAACAGCAGCGTGAGGAACTAACTCAGTGCAAAAAGACAACAAAAGCTTTCAGAGGGAAGAAAAGCAGATGCCCGAACTAGAAAATGAGCTCGAAGACTGGATCAACACACAGAGAGCAGACGGCCGAGGTGTTTCAACTGTGCAGATCCGACTGAAAGCCAAAACAATTGCCACCGCAATGAAGTTTGAGGATTTTAGAGGTGGACCATCGTGGTGTCTAAGATTTATGAGACGTAAAGGCCTGTCCATCAGGGTACAAACGAGTCTGTGTCAGCAGCTCCCTCCCGACTACGAGGAAAAAGTTTCAAACTTCCTCAAATGCACTGATGCAAAGATAGCGGAGCATTCCATCGGCCCGCACAACATCATAAATATGGATGAGGTTCCTCTGACATTTGACCTGCCTCTCACTCGGACTGTCAACAGGAAAGGCGAATCATCAGTCACGCTGAAAACAACTGGGCATGAAAAAACGCACTTCACCTGTGTTCTGAGCTGCACGGCATCGGGAGAAAAGCTTCCACTGATGTTGATTTTTAAACACATGACGATGCAAAAAGAAAAATTCTCGAGAGGAATTGTTGTGAAAGTCAACAAGAAAGGATGGATGACGGAAGGCCTAATGCATGAATGGCATACGGAGTGTTACGGCAAGCGACCGGAAGGATTCTTTCACAAGAACAAGGCTTTGCTCGTGTTGGACAGCATGAGGGCCCACAGATTCTGTGAAAGAAGCCATCAAGAGGACAAACTCAATTCCAGCTGTGATTCCTGGGGGCACAATAAAGTATTTGCAGCCACTCGACATCAGTATAAATCGTGCATTTAAGGTGGCGCTCCGTGTTTGTCCAGCAGTGGCTCAGTCAGTAGGGGCTTGGACTGGGAATCGTAGGGTCGCCGGTTCAAGTCCCCGAACAGACTTGAAATATGGAAAGTGGACTGCTACTTGGAGAGGTCCCAGTTCACCTCCTAGGCCCTGCTGTGGTGCCCTTGAGCAAGGCACCAGACACCCTCCAACCCCCCCCCTCCCCATTGCTCCCCGGGCGCTGCACGATAGCTGCCCACTGCTCCTAGTAGGATGGGTTAAATGCAGAGGACCAATTTCACTGTGTGTGCTCTGCTGTGTGCATGTATGTGACTAATAAAGAGGGTTTCATCCTGCGATTCTATCTATCTGTTCAGTGGGAGGCTTGGATGACAAGTGGGGAGAAATCCTTCACTAAAACGGGCCGCATGCGAAGAGCAAGTCTGCCAGTGGGTCCTGACAGCGTGGAGCATTATCAAAAAATCCACTATCATCAACGGGTTTCGAAAGGCTGGACTGCTGCGTGTTGAAGAGGGCAGCATGAGCTCAGCGGGGAATTTGCCTCCGGATGAAAGTGACGAGAGCGAAAATGAAGACGATCCAACATCGGATGAAGCAATTCTGAGGCTATTCAACTCTGACACCGAAGGAGATGACTTCAGTGGTTTCAGTGCACAGGAGGAGGAAGATAGTGACCAATGACTTTCTTGGTAGGCTACTGTTTACTGCTATTTTTTTTATTTGTGTTATAAGCCGTGTTTCGTTAAAGCCTGTGTAAAGTTCATTTGTTTCAATGTACCGGTAGGCACCTGCGGCTTATAGACATGTGCGGCTTATTTATGTACAAAATACATATTTTTTTTAATTCAGTGGGTGCGGCTTATATTCAGGTGCGCTTAATAGTCCGGAAATTACGGTATGTGAAGTGCAATAGTGCGTATTGGCACTTCAATGTTTCTCTGTTGGCTGATAATCATTTTAAAACAGTCTTCACATTTTTTTGCCAAAACTACCATAATTGTAAGAGTGAGTACAGTAGTCTTCAGCAGTGCTGGGATGTGGGGAAAGTCCAAATCAAACAGCTTTGCCTGCAGTACACTCTCAATGTCACCAAGGAAATGGCTAGATCTCTGAGGGCTCTGGAGAGTGGTGGAGCTGCAGGGATTGGCAGACTCCACAGGAGAGCGAGAACATGTTGAGGTTTTCAAAAGTAGAAATGCAGCTCTGTCCGACCTGCTGGGGTTTTTCTGCTCAGGGTGCTCTGGTCAGATCCCGGTTTCAGAACATCCTGAAAATGGATGCTCCCTCTCACTTTTTCTTCGGTCTCGAGCGCAGGAACGGTCAGAGTAGGCTGATGCACTCCCTGCGGTCAGACACTGGGCAGCTGCTTCAGGAGTCGGCCGACATTCAACACTGTGCTGTCAGGTTTTATAAAGAGCTCTACAGGTCAGATTACCAGGCAGAACCAGAGGCGGCGCTGTCCTTCTTTGAAGGCCTTCCTAAGGTCCCTGAGGGGGACAGCGCAGACCTGGAAGCTGAGTTCTCTGCCCAGGAGCTGCAGGAGGCCCTGCAGAGCATGCAGAGTGGGAAGGCTCCTGGCATAGACGGCCTGCCTGCAGACTTCTATAAGGTTTTCTGGCCTATTATGGGTGATGACCTGCTGGGTGTCCTCAGGGACCGTCTCAGTAAGGGGAGGTTGCCTCTGAGCTGCAGGAGGGCGGTGCTCACTCTCCTCCCCAAGAAAGGAGACCTGCAGGAGCTTGGGAACTGGCGTCCTGTATCCCTTCTCTGTACCGACTACAAACTGCTCTCCAAAGTGTTGGCGACGAGGCTGAGGAAAGTGATGGAGCATGTCATTCATGTAGACCAGACATACTGTGTACCCAGCAGGTTGATAACTGACAACGTTACTCTGATTCGAGATGTTTTGGACCTCTCCGGTTCATTGGGCTGTGAGCTTGGTCTGATTTCTCTGGACCAAGAAAAGGCTTTTGACCGAGTTGAGCACCAGTGCTTGTGGCAGACGCTGGAGGCTTTTGGGTTCAGCTTTGGTCTGATAGCCAAGATCCAGGTCTTGTACAGGGACATTGAGAGTGTACTGAAGATTAACGGTAGTTTGTGTGCTCCTTTTAAAGCTGAGAGAGGAGTCAGACAGGGCTGCTCTTTGTCTGGGATGCTGTACTCCCTGGCCATAGAGCCTCTCCTACACAACCTAAGGTTATACGTACATACTACATGGTTTTTCTTTTCCTGGCTGCAATCATGTTCTTAAATTGTCTGTGAAAACTCAACAGGATATCAATGCTCTAATAGATACTGTGGGTGTGTTTAGCAAGCTCTTTTCTGCTAGGGTAAACTGGGGGAAGAGTGAGGCCTTAGCAGTAGGGGCAGGCCACTTTAATGGTCTAGTTTTACCTGGGGGCCTTGTTTGGAAGAGGGGAGGTTTGAAGTACCTGGGTGTTTATCTCGGTGACGAGACCTTTTCTTTACAAAACTGGGACGGGCTCGTGGAAAAGGTGGAAGCCGATTAAAGAAGTGGAAGTGGATCCTTCCAAAACTTTCTTTTAAGGGGCGTATTTTGATTTTGAATAACCTTGTGTCCTCCATGCTGGCTCACCGGTTGACATGTTCAGACCCGCCTTAAACCTGCTGTCCAGGGTGCAGGCGCTAATGGTGGATTTCTTCTGAGACCGCATGCATTGGGTCCCGCAGAGCGTCCTTTTCCTGCCAAAGGAAGAAGGGGGACATGGACTTGTTCACCTGGCAAGCAGAGGGGCTGCGTTCAGGCTCCGTTTCGTCCAGAGGTTCCTGACTGGACCTGCTGACCTGGTATGGAGACCCGTGGCTCGTGCTGTACTGGAGCGCTATGGAGGGCTGGGCCTGGCTGAGTCGCTGTTCCTAATGGACCTTAAAGGATTACACTTGA
Organism: Eleginops maclovinus; assembly: GCF_036324505.1. Taxonomy (NCBI): domain Eukaryota; kingdom Metazoa; phylum Chordata; class Actinopteri; order Perciformes; family Eleginopidae; genus Eleginops; species Eleginops maclovinus. The sequence continues at coordinate 7,679,083 of NC_086368.1, read as the reverse complement.
ACAACCTCTCATGCTTCTACAAGGGACTTTTCAAGGTGTGGGGGCTTTTCCGGAAAGAGAGAATGGAGAACTGTGCGTCTTTATTCTGGCTCCTTAAAGAGCCGGTGGTCCACGGGACTCGTTTTCTGTGTGGAATAGGGCCTTCTCTACAGCAGAGACCCTGTGAAGAGAAGATCCTCACACTGGGACATGTGCCGGAGGTGTGTGGCCCTTGCATGGACAATGCTGCGGGCCTGGCGGCACGTTTGGGCATCAGGTCAGTCCGAGTGACCGGCCTCCTGCTGAGTGGGTGGAAACAGCAGCTCAACGAACCAGAACTGGCACTGGCTGTTGCTTTCTGTAACGGACTTACTGAACCAAACGAAAATGACTCTTTTCCGGAGATACTTTGTGTTCCTGACGTCACAAGTGATAGTTTTCTGTTAAGGTTTAATAATGTCACTGATTTAAGTTTAGCACCATGTCCAACAAAAGGATGTATTATTTTATGACAAAAGTGCTAAACCAGAGCAGACTGCAGGGCCGAGTGGACACCCGGTGGAGAGCCCACCTGGCCCTTTACAAGAGCGCTTTACAAGCCCCCGCTGACAAAGAGGCTGGGGGATCTACAGTGGAGGATTCTATACGGTGCGGTTGCGGTCAATGCCTTTGTTTCAGTGATCAACCCAGCTGTTTCTGACACCTGTCCATTCTGTGACCAAAGGGAAACCATCTTCCACTGTTTCTCAGAATGTGATCAACTCCTTTGTCTCTTTCAGTTACTGACCCAGATGTTTGTTTTGTTTGGTGAGGTTTTTTCCCCCAAAGTGTTTATCCTTGGTTACAGGTACACCCAGAGACAAAAGGTGAAATGTCAGCTCCTGAATTTTTTTGTTGGGCCAGGCCAAAATGGCCATCTACCTCAGCAGGAGAAATAAAGTTGGGGACTCGATGGCCTGTGATGCTGTGCTGATCTTTAAATGCATGGTGAGAGCGAGGGTCAAAACTGATTTTAGTTATTTTCGTCTGACAGAAAATGTGGGGGAGTTTCAGAATATGTGGTGCTTTAACAATGCTTTGGTTTCAGTGGAGAATGATGAGCTGGTTTTCAGTCAATTCCTGAATTGAAGTTGTTTTGAATAGATTTTTGTTCTGATGTGGTGTGTTTAATTTATTTGTGAATAAAAGTGGTTTGAAAAATCAAAAAAATCTCTCTCTGTCTCTCTCTCATTTTGGAGGCAACACCTGAGAAAAAAAAGGTCCTATTTTTCTCTCTCTGCTGTTTTTGTAATGTAGTTTTGTAATGCAGATTAACTTTATGGTCACATTGGTGCCTTCCGTGCTAATACAATTCAAACCCAATATTCACTCTCACTTCTTCTCTAAGATACTTTGAAGGTCTTAGGGCGCATGTGTATATCGTAAAAGATTTCAATACAGAAACATTGAACATATTTCTATCTGTACTATATAATTAGACTGTAGATTAGATTGATATGTTAAAATTATGATCGATAGTCTAATAATTGCAATATTAAGTGAAGAGTAAATGATGACTTGTTCAGGACTTGAAAAAGATCGGGACTTGGACTGGACTTGGCTTTGATGGGACTCGGACTTGCACTCGACTTGCCCTTCTCTGTCTTTACTTGGGACTTGACTTGGACTTGACTGCTAAGACTTGGGACTGACTTGTAACTTGCCAAACAGTGACTTGGTCCCACCTCTGGTAAATACTACTGTAGATGTGCTAGTCAAGAACTGAGCTTTTCCTAACACCACCCGTAACCCCAATAGATTGTTAGCTAACAATAAGCTAAATTAGCTTAACGTGATTAACGTTGTAGCTACAGTAGTTACACGCTAGTAAGCACAGCATGCTAACCTTTACCTAGCTTACATTAGAGCAGAAAAAATATGTTTCGGTTTGAAATAGGCACAAAATACAACTTATATTAATGTAATGCTCAGTATGTCAGACTGATGAGCAACTCAAAGCCTGAAGTGTGACATGCTAATAATAATCTGAGGAAGTGTTAAGTGAATGGTTAATTTCAAGTTGAATGCAGAAACAGTCAGTCTGACAGACTCTATTGTATTAGACAAAATTAAAAAGTAAAAAACACAAAGTCTTCGCACTTATGATTAAACCAGCTTAAGAGGGACGTCAGTCACAATTCAGAGATCGCTGTAGGCTCTCATGGACCTGATTGCTCTGTTTCCCAGAGTGCTCGATGCAGCAGGGAACCATGTTAATGCCAGCCATTCAATCAGACAGCAATTAAAACACACATTGTCTGAAACTAACATTAGCTGCACTCATCAGTCACCCCACAGCCAATCACACGCTAATGGATGTACCTGCTGTGTGTCTGTGATGTTAAAGTAAAACCACAGAGAGAGCAGATTCATCAATATTCAATTATCCTCCAAACGGGCAAATGAGGAGACACTTTGGTCGCAATGCAGGAGAAGTGTCATTACTTTTCCCGTAATGTAGTTTAATAGATTACATTTTTAGCTAGCGATATGGCAGTTTTAAACAACTGAAACTTCGTTGTTTCATTTTGTAATATTTGTTCTTCTCTTCATGAAAGCAAGGAATGCTCACTCACTCAAAGCTCCTTATATGAATCCATTCTCAACACTACCATGAAATCATTAACTACAAATGATGAATACTACCACGTGTGGTTAATCCATATAGATGAAGCCATGAGTAACATTTTCAAGGATTTAAGAGTCACAGCTCAGTGGGATTTCTGATGGGAGAGCTCTCAGCAGAGCGAGTCAAGTCCCGAAAATCAATGGCCACATGCTGTTAATCACAGAAACACATCTCTTGACTAGTTAATGGAAGAAGCGTACTTATCATTTGTTTGCCTACAAGAAGAAATACATAGTGTACATATAAACTCAATGGTCAAGAACATTAAAAAATCTCTATTCTTGTGCACACATGATACTTGTTCCTTTCACATCAATCTTGAGTTATTTTCGGGCAATCATAAGTTGTTGAGCCTGCACTGATTTAATATGTGTTACTGTATGCAGTATACACCGGTGACCAGTGTCACACACAAATGTAATAAACATCTCGTGAAGAAATGATTTCCTTACCCGGGACGAACTGGAGCTCAGAAATGTCACCGCATTTAGAGTCTTGTGACTGAAACTAATTAGTTGTTAGACTGGTTTAGCACAATCTCCCCCCAGTGTGCTGTACTTGGCAGGCCTTTGATGACAAACAGCATAAAACAACATAGAGAGGATCTCAAAGTGCCTCTGGACACATGCATCACAAAGTACAGCTAGCTTATGTCACACTCAGGCCTGGGAAACTTTTATTTGCAGGGAGTTAAACCAATATGTCTTCATGATTCTGAGAATATATTCAAAAATTAGATCTGGCAGCATGAAGCCTCCTTTTGTTCTGTGATAAGTTATGTTCTGTGTCATCTGCTCCTCAAAAGAGAATCAAACAATACTTGGGTTCTTAAATAAACAATATTTTCCAGTGTGTTGCCAGAAAGCATCAGTTCCCGCTGGAAAAATCTTATTTTCGGAGCGCTTGATGTCTTTATCAGAGCTGAAAATCTCCCTCTTCTTCATAACAAGCCTTTTAAGTGGCATTTCAAGCACTTCTCCAATTGTCTGCAAATCCCTAATGTAACTATAGCATCTCATCTGGCAGCACTTACCAAAGTTAACGTTGTAATCTCCTCCACGCTCGCGGTACATTTGGTAGACGAAGAAACAGGAAGCAGGTTTGAGCAGCAAGCTGAGAATGGCCATTCCTGCGCTGAAGCGAAATACGTTTCTACCACTCTCTGCTGCGAAATCATTTATTGGGTAAAAGATGCCGAAATGGACGATGTCGGTCACTATCGTCACAACCATCCCAACTAGGAACTACAGGGAGAAAACAAAAAGAGAAAGACTTCTTAAAGGACATGGATGAGGTACATATCAGGCTTTTACTTTGAGTATGGAAAGGAGTTTCATGCTCTCAAGTGCAAACACATCTTGGTAATTATACCCAAGGCAATTTATTGTACATGGAAAATTAAGACAGACATTTCTGAAGGGAAATTAAATAAAAACCCAAATGTGGATTGGAAATTAGAATGAAAAATGCGATAAATTTGATTAAAAATACAGATTTATCTATTGCCTTTATTATCTGGGACAGCCAAGTCTTTCTTATGGGATCAGTAAATTGCTGCAGCTTATTTTTAATCATGAGTATTAACTAATTTGTGTTTATTTATTTTTTCCACTTACATGTGCTTGTCTCTATATTTATTATGTAAGCTTACTCTTTTAATTGCTTTGCCTTTTATCTGCACTTTTATGCTGTGCATGTCCCTGCTGCGGAGCTAATAGAGGATTTCTGATTCTGAATCTTGAGAAACTTGACAAAGTAGAGGTTAAGCCTGGAGTTAAATAACAATAAACAAGCAGTAAAGCGAAAGCCAGACTCCCATTTCCCATCTCTATAGTTAACATGACTTTGAAACTGCACCTTGAGTCAAAAAAAGTTCAGTGCAATGTATTTTTCTTCCTTTTCCAACTTTGGCTGGCTGAGCCCAAAAGGATTTTCTTCCTGAAGGACCAGTGGACTTTAAAGTACACAAAGTATAAGTCTCCCCTGTGGGTTCTTCCCAGGGCACGGACACTCGGAATCTATTACAGTGAGAGGTGTCATTGAACGAGACACCAGACTGATATTCCTCTGTTTACCCTCCAGCTGTAGAGTATTTCTTTTGGCAGGAATACTTTCAGGATAGCAGTCTGGGGTCACTTTCATGAATGCAAACTAGGAATATTTATCCGTACCACAAATGTGTGATTTTATTGTTTGTCTTAACTCATTTGCCCAAAGGGGAAAATGCCACAATATTTGTTAATATTGGTCTAATCTCTTGAAATCTGGTATTAACTTACTGAGTATCTAACAGGAATAGTATCTGACAACTGAAATATATTAAATTACATGGAAAAAACACACTTTTATTTACAGTCAAATCAGTATTTTGAAAAAATAATATGAAAAACTTTGTATGAGTTCATAAACATCAAATACTTAATAATGATCATTATGTTATCTGGATAATTAGGACTAACTTGCCATGAATTCTGGTTAAATTAAGACATTCTAAAACTTAAGAAACATGAGTGACCAAGCTGCGCAGGACATGTTTGTCTGCTGGCAGATTTCATAAGTATTAGTACAAAGAAAATAACTGCGAAAATTCAGCAAAGAGCAACCCCCCAAAAAATGTAATCTCAATGCAGTGCAGACCTGTAGCAGAGCTGAGAGGATGTGATGTGTCAGAGCTCAGTGTGTCTGCTAACCCATCAATCAGAGTCAGGATATTTCCTTCAGGCAAACAGAAAGACGGACGATGTCTCCTCACTGCTGTACATTCCCAACAGGTAACTGCACTGTGAAAACTATTTTCCTTCCTACTACTTGCTCCAATACATTGTTAGCAAACCACAGAATCCATGATTTTGAGCGTAAGGACAGGGTAGTACACTATCTACTGTTTTGGCTTAAAATAGGTTGTTTTTTTCTGCATTAGATTAATTAATTCTAAGCTACATTTGTCCCTGCTGACCTCATTATTGGCATGTTTCTGTGTTTCCAGTCCCAAGCATTTAGTTTGGAGAGTGAAGAGTTATCTCACCTTATAGAAATGACGGCAAAAAGAAGGGAAATACCACCAACATGGTTATATACTGGCCTTACACTACAGACCTGCCTGGAACATGTTTGTGAATCGGTGCACCATGAAAGCCATGGTAAATGCTGAATTAAAGGGATGCTCACAGTTTGTCCTACATTCCACAGACAAATAGGTTAGCACGGAAACATTGCTGCGCCTATAGTTAGACTCCTGTACATCTCACATGATGTTTGCAGGAATCGAGGCAAAGACTCACCATAAGCACGGCATCGATCGAGTCCCTCTGTGCAATGGCCCACACCCCAATAGCGAAAACACTGAAGTTCACCCAAGCATAGGAGGTAGGAAGCCACGCCATGCATCCCCTGCAGAAAACACACACATTCTACAGTCACATAACAACAATAATAGCACAAATATATATATTTAAAGCATTTTTCAAACTTAAACATAGAGTGCTTTCCAGGTTAAAGTATTTACAGAATAAAACATTCAAAAAATAAGGAGCAAATATTTCGAGCAGCTCAGAGCCCATTCATTAACAGATTCTAAAGTTGTATTTTCAAATAAAAATCTTAAATCCCAAGCCCTGCCATCAGTGCAACATGCAATATAATTAACAATATAAATACAATGTAAATACAGAAATAAGGAAGTAAATTCAGCAACAAAAAAAAAGACTACAAGTGATGCAAAATTGGATCACAAAGTAAAATGCACGAATAAGTGAGCAACTAAGTCAAATGAAATACTGTACAGTAGAAGAAATACTGTATACTGTGATGATTAAGATGAACAGTTATTTCTTAAAACATGTGAGTGATTAGATGAAGATGGAGTTACGTGAAAAATATAAAGTAATATAAATACATAAGGAAAGGTAGTGGAGATGAAAGAGTAGGTCTGAGTCAGTCTGTTGTAAATCATTCTCTGTGTGAACGTGTGTGTTTGTGTGTGCCCAAAGAGGAGAGAAATTCCTCAGGTTTGTGAAAAAAACCCTGTGCCCACACTCACCATACTGTAAGCAGCCAGTGCACCAGTACTATGGCCTGCAGCAGAGAACAAATGACAATTGTTAGAAAGACAAAAAAAACCTTTAGACTATAATGCTTCACGCTACAAACAATCCACGGAAATCACAATTTCGACAGTCATTTAATCTTCTAAAACTCAAAATATTTAGTTTCTCCAACTTCTCCACTGTGAGTCTCTCTGTTTTATATCATTGTCAACTAAATCTCTTTGGGTTTTGGAAATTAGTTAGACTTTGGAATTATTTTCACTATCTTCATACAATTTAAGACCTCATGATTTATTTAAAAATGAAATCAAAAAAGGAAAAGAAACATGGGATGCAGCCCTAATTCAGTCTATTTGAGCTCACTCACACAGTCAGAAAATACAGAACTAAACATAAAGCATGTGATCATTGTATATCTGGCATCATTGCATAACCCAAGTTACAGTAAGTATGCAAAACGAGAGTGCTCCTAACTTTCATATCTTCTTTTCTGAGTTTTCAGATCACACGTTTAATTCCACATTTCTGAGCTTTGAATCAAGTTTTTCAAACCACTTAACCTTTACAAAATAGTATAGTAGGCTACAGGCATAATTCAATTTAAAATTGCTCACTAACAACAGAACAGTGTTAAAAGAGAACACAGGTAAAATGTCGTTTATTTGATGAGTATTAAATCATTCATATATTTTTTTTAATATATAAATGGTAAATGTTTCAATACTGAGCAGGTTTTCTAACATCCAACACCTTTGATAATATGGTCTGTCCACAGGCCTGCTGCCCATCACTGTAAACACAATTGTATACAAACATCTAATCTCCTAGGTAGGGTACATCCTAATTAACTAAACTTGTCCCCTCCAAAAACAACAACACAGCACCAACAAAAGTACATTTCATTAGTTTACCGTTTCTCAAGCAGAAGCAGCTGAGCAACAAAGTTGACATCAAGTTAACGCCAGTCCTCGTTAACACACAGCACACCTCCACCATTACACACCCCGCAGCCTCACCTTTAAATTAATGGCAGGGATTTCCATCACATCAGCTCTTCCTCTACTCGCTTCACTGCTGTCACTTGTTGATAGTGCTACATGAAAAGCTGCGGCAGATTGTTTCGTCCACAAACTTCTCTCGAAAACTCCTCCTCCTTTCAGATCAGCCTGCAAACACAAACCATGTGACAGCAGCCTGACTGCCTCCCATGTGACTCCCCCCTTCTTCCCCCCTGCATCACTTCCCTCTCCCGCTACAAGAAACCACATGGGCACCAGCAGCGTCCCTGCAGAGGGTTAATATGCATAAGGGGAAGGAGCATGACTGTGTCCTTCAAGTATCTCTAAAGATAGCAAACGTATATTTAAAATCGTAAAATATTTGATGTATCTTACAATTACTTATTATATCATTGTATTTATGTATTTGTATGTCCAAATATTATATTATATTTTCAATGCCAAACGTTGCTGTGGTTAGGAAATAGGAACATGAAATGACAACACACCCTTTGTGACTGAGGCTTATGCTGCAAGAATATTGAATTGTATTATTATCCCATACCTTTAAATCTACAGATGCAGCTAATCAGTGATAAATCAAATCTGATGTTAGCATGTTCCTAACGTTTTTAAAGCAGTAGCCTAAGTACACAGCGCTCCGCCGTCTGTAATATTATATTCAAATATATTAGAAATTGCTGAGCAGCTCCATTAAAGAAATATTAACCTATAAGTGAAAATATAATTCACCTATGTTTAGCCCTTCAACAGTGTTGACAACAGTAAGAATTCGCAGCCACGCTTGCGGCATGCTAACATGCTAATGTTTCCAGTGTATTGCCATGTTCCTCATAATATTGTAGTGCATGGCTAACAGTTGCTAATTTAGCAATGCACACAAAGTGCAGTTGATGCTAACACAACCTTCAGTTCTTTGTCAGGTATTTGGACATGAAGATGTGTATTGGAAATATTAAAATTGTAACTTAAAGGAGTAGTCTGCAATTCTAATCCAATGCACTTCAAATTCAATGAAGATCTCCACACAGTACACTATCTCTCCGTTTTGTGTTCACACAGATAGAAATCCAGTGTTTATACATACAGCCCTAGCTCTGTAAATGGTGAACAAAATGTTAAAAAAAAGGCAGTGGTAGCCAAAGGCAAGGTACATCTGGCACGGGGTATTTGTTTGTGCGTCGAGTTTTAAATATAAAGAAAATGTCTCCAAATTTGACAACTTCTCTTTCAACGGATCACAAAAGTCAAAAGGATTCCTGTTCTGAAGAACATGAAGGCCTGTAGAAAATGTCATGGCAATCCATCCAATAGTTGTTTTAGACTGTACTTTCTTGTTGTTTTGGTGTTTTATCACACATAGGCAAAAATGTAGTTGTGCTGGTTAAGTTTAATTTTAAAATGTGTGACATGAATGATTAATGAAGCTGTAACCAAGAAAATAAAAAAACCTCTCACTTTTACCACAAATGTGTTTTTATGAAAAATCCAGCAGTCAAGTCTCCAGAAAAATAAGGTTGTTTAGCTCAGGGCTAGTAAAGATGTTGATAACACATACAGTTGACCAAATAAATGTTGAAGAAGCCTTTTTCAGACTGATGTCTAGCAGCTTGTGACATTTAGAAAAGTTATTAGATTTTTGCTCTCATTCATTCTTCAAACGCTTTGTTCTTTGAAAAGTTACTTTATCTAGCCTACTGTTCAATTTACCGTGAAATGTAGTATGGATTCATTATACCCAGAGGATGTCCCCTATTGATTTTTATTGACATGGTCGGATTTTTTGTCTGGTTCCACAGCTAATTACAAAAAATAACAGTCAGTTTCTTGCTTTCACTTACAACTACAGAAGCTTATAAACAAGTGGAAGCTAAATAGTTGATAGATGCAAATTAAATGATAAGTCATGATTTAAATAGGATAGGATTACATCTCCCGCATTACTGAAAAGGCTAAGGGATGAAAGTGCAAAAAATTAGTAAACAATCAACATTACCGACATGTTTTAATGACATATCAAAACTGTTAAGAAAAGTCCTCAATTGTAATAATGTATCACATATTTTGGTCCTTTTTTCTGCAAAAACAGACCAGTTTTATGGGGCTATATGAGAGGATATTACCTTCACTTATTACATTGTTCAGTCTCAATTCAAAGTGCACTTGTATAGAATGAAAATACTTCATTTAAAAACTAATTAAGCGCTTTAGAAATATAATATTCCCCCATCTTCCCCTCACCTCTAAATCATAGTCTCTTATCTTTTCCCACCTGTTATCAATCGACTGAAGTTCCAGCATTATGCAAGATTATAGCAAGCAGATCTGTCCACTTGGGATGTGTTTAAATGCGCTGGAAAAAGCAAATAAGTGGACCTGAGTTATCTCCAAGGTAACGAATAGTTGCATGCTATTTTTATGCATGAATAAAAGATAATACGATTAACATATTTACATTCTAAATCATACACACTTTTATAAATCATGAAATTCTATCTTTGGGTTCTGCCACAGAAATATCCCCCTGACCTCCTCGTCAGAAATTACATCAGTATCTAGATTTTCATTTGACCCTTAAACTCGAGATGACCAAGGGCAGCCACCAAATCTTTAAAATGCTAATGTGTGCTGATTATATTTTAATTCTGAATCACTCCTTTCGGCCATCTCCTACCTTAGAGGAGATGATTCATTGTTCCCGGCTCAGCAGATGGCCCATGCGTTCTCATTTACCACCATGAACCCTGACCTCCTGCTGACCTCTGACCCCTTCCCTCAAGATGCGTCTCTCTGATTAAAGTTGTTATGCTTTCAAACACTTCAGAGCCCGATTTAGCAGTCCCAACATGCTGTTTGCATGCATTTGTGTGTGGAAATGAGATTTCAGAGGGAGAAATATGGGACATGTTATTTAATGTGCAGGTGGAATGTGTTTTTTCATTAGGGTAAAAACGAAATTAGTGGATCCAATTGCAAATTATTGATCCATTTTCGATCCTAACCTGCTGTGAGTATAATTTGTCCAAATTCATTTAACATGTGTTTTTATCTATTTTCATGGCAGCTCATCAAACGGTTTATAGTCTCTTGAATTGTCTCTTTTATCATTGCTCAAATTGTTGATATCCATGATGAGCATCTCATAGCTTTATTTTTACGAAAAATGTAGTGAGACTTGTTTGGGCAAGTGGATTTGAAACAAATAAATGGAAAAGGACTTCAATTGCAATTAATTTGAAGAGCATTGAACATGGAAAGTAACCACTCTTTTTATTATTAATGTTTTGTATATATATATTTTTTGTAATACATGTATTTTATTATTTCTTAATTTATTTTATATTTCTTTAACTTTATTATTATTATTATTATTATTATTATTATTATTATTATTATTATTATTATTATTATTATTATTATTATTATTATTATCATTTTCATTTCTATTGTTATTTCTTTTATTTTTTAATTATTTCATTAATTATTACTTTTTTTATAATTGAATATATTAGATTATCTTTACCTTTATGTGTATGTATGTGTTATTATTATTTTGGGCAATAAGTGCCTTTATTGTAGGGACCCAGTTGTCAAGTCAGTTGATGTCTTTTGCATTTAATTATTAATTGTTAGCATTATTGTGACGTACACTTTATTTGTTGCTGTTTTGTATGTTTCAATGTAAAAACAATGTTTTATTAAATCAATAAAAATGTTGTATCTCTTGTACCTGTGTTCTTTTGTTATAGCAAAGTGAAGATAGCAAAACTCATTACTCCAAGAACTCCTCAGGTCAGAGTGCTGCAGCTCTTTCGGGATGTGGTTGTGTGTGATTCATCACTTTCTGGCTTTTGGCTCTGTCGGAGGTAACTATTAAAAAAACATCAGCACAGCTTTTATTCTGTAGCTGTAAATCAGGATGGCACAATCACAGACCGACAGAGCTGGTGGTAAGAAAAGAAATATGAGTGTTACTTTCTCTGTATAATCAAATATTGATAGATATTCACAGAGCTTGTAAGTTGGGATCACGCTGAGTGTTATTGCTTCCACTTGCTCTAATGTGTCGTAAGATTCCCGTTAAAAGGTCTTGACACAGAGTAGTGTGGAGATAATGAGCTTCAAAGATTGCGGCATTCACTTTATCACATGGAGATTGAAGGCGCCTCAGAATGACTGGAAAATCCTCATTTTCAAGAAAAGATGTGTCTGGAATAGGGTTATGTGACGCAGTTGTCCTGATTTGTATTGATCTGAAGTATTTCAAAGAACAATTTGTATTTTTCTTTAAGGAAATGATACATCTACTAAGATCCTGATGGCTTTTAACCTTCAGATTAAGAGTAACTGATTACATTTACTCCAGTGCTGTACTTAAGTACATGTGAGGTTATTACAGCATTTACATTTTCAGCCAACATTTATGAAAACTATACCGTCTAAAATATATTTATCTCACTTTTAGTTCATTCATATTTATAATAATTAATTCTGCACTATTTATTTATGTGTTCTTGCTGCACAATGTGCTTCATATATCTTAGCATATTACTGTTTTTATTATTTATTATTTATATCACTATGCACTTAACTTCTGGTTACATGCTGAACTGCATTTTGTTGCCCCATAAGTTATTGATGTGCGTATGTGCGATTATAAAGAAAGTTTGAATCCTAATTTATCCCTACTTTCAATTTTATACAGTATTTGACAGATATCATTACTTTTCAGGAGAAGATTTTATAAAACACTCCTCAGTAGTTTTATTTAAAAAAATGTTTTAAGCCCACAATGGTATCATGATCTTATATTTCACAAAAAAAAGCTTAGATTAGATAAAAGTCAGAAAAAAAGCAGAACATGTAGTGTTTTTCCTTCCTCTTTTTTAAATTCATGACCTCCCTGATTCATCCTGTGACCTTTAGAGAGGCCTGACTCACGGTTTGGAACCACTGGAGTATTTCAAGTAATTAAAACTAGTTTACTCTTAATCTGCTGCAACGGGGAAATGCTTCTTCATATCGATGAATCATTATTAATAATCTCCCAACGTGCTATAATATATATTTGTAACAGACATTTTTCTGTAGAACACTTTTACCTATACAACAATGAGGATTAAAAGGACATCTTGCTTATTATCAGAACCATAATTACTTTTTAGTCCCACAGTGGGGAAATGACATGCTACTGTACGTTAACTTTTCAAATGCTGGATTTCCACTTTTAATTGTATATTTTTACATTGGTATATTTGTACTTTCACATACTGTTGAGTACAAAATCTGGACTTGAACGGCACTTAGTGAATTTAATTATTTAATTATACAGAAATGTGTTCATACATACCATTATTTTAGTTAGAATTATTATAAATATGGAATTTTGAGTCCTCTGACACAAAACATCAGCATAAATAATGGTGGCTGAAATATATATTAAAGTCAATGGTACGAATAAAGTCGGGTTCAAAACACAAAATGTTTATCCTAGTAATTGTTTAATCAGGAAAACAAAAAAGACAGACAAACACAATATCTGGACAAACATGTGTTTCAGTACAGTATAAATAAAACATATATTAAGACATGTAAAAGGTCAAACAAGCATCTTTGTTGATTGTTCTACCGTTAAGTATATTTAAAGAGAAGTGGTATCAAGTTAACAAAAAAGTAGTTCAAACACTTTCTTATTTACAAAACAGGACAGCAGGCTGGGTTCAAATAGCATTTATGAATCATTTTCTGCATGTGTGACGGGAAGAAAAATGTAACAGAGAGTTCACACAGCAACTCAAAATGTAATTCAAGCATCATTTGTTTCAGTGACTGCTTACTTGACTGAATTTAAATTATCCTGAACCAATAAAAGCCATCTGTTTAGGATTCCCAGCACAAAAATGTAATAATAAAAAATATCTTGTAAACATTGTTTGACTCAGATCAGAAGGATAGACGAGCAGCCGCAGGAGAAGAACTCATAAAGTATTATTCCCTCAAAATTCCCGACAATAGAGGTGTTTACAGATTTCACTCAGTGAGTCGAGTTAATCTTTCTTCCAGATTAAAACAAAAAATGTAATCTTGAAAACAAATCTTTAAAAATAAAGTAGTAGTTGTTTAGTAAACGGCTGTGCAATATGAATATTTTTTGTAAATCTAGGACAATATCGATATTTATATTGCACAGCCTTAAGAATAACCAACAATGAAGAAAAAACTGAAACAAGGATTATTTTTGAAATGCTTAAAGGTAGCTCAACCACAATGCAACAATATTTCCAGTTCATGTTTTATGTATAAAATGACCAAATGTTGTTTTTTATTGTGTGATAATTTTTCAAAACCAGCGACCCCATCACCTTTCAGCACTTGTCTTGTCTTAGCTCCTGCATAAGAGTGCTTATGGGAACATGTTTCCGGCTCCTCCTCCCTCAATTTCCTCCATCTTGTCCTCCACCTCTTCCTCCTCAGATGGTGATGAAGCCGCCCTGGTCGCTGCTGACAGACTCTGGCACCACGCAGCGACCCCTTCTTCGAGTCACACGCCGCTTCCGGTGGAATTTAGCATAACAGCGAAACCCTGAAAGATGATGAATAATCTGTTAGCAAACAGATATTTCAGTCAAACAACTCACGTGTTTCATTAATATGTTTATTAGAAGCAGTATATAGATTGAGTTTGGCGTGTAGGCTCGGGCCTCATCACTCCACAGGTTTACATAGAACATTGAGTGATGATTAGATAACTATCCCCCGAGCCTACAGATGGAAGCTGGGGAGAAGCTGGGGTGGTGGTGGGTCAGACGAGCATCGTCAACGTGAACGTAGCAGCAGTAGCAGCAGCAGTGAGGTGAACGCATTAGCAGCGTGGAAACAGCAGCAGTAGCAGCAGCAGCATTAGCGAGGCAGAGGTAGGCAGATCCAACAGCTTAAATAGAGCGCCAGATTCAGAGACTATGTTTGGTTGGTTGCAAGAGTGACAAGGGGCGTTATGTGCGAAGGCATCATTAGTGCTAGAGTTGACTGAGCTAGCTCGCCCCATATTTGTATGTGGTAAGATACAGAAATTAAAGGGACCCTATTATTCTCATTTTCAGGTTCATATTTGCTTTAATGTTCAAAAACTTTTTTATTTTTCTCATACTGCCTGCGCTGCCTTTTTTCACCCTCTGTCTGAAACCAGAGCCCAGTGTGCGCGGATTGTTTAGCTAGCTGACTCTGTTGTGATGGTCATCTACTTAGAGATATGTATGAAATGTCCCGCCCCTTAGCCGATCACGTACAACGTGTTATAGCGTTAACCAATAGATGAGCAAGTTATGAAGTGATGTCACTATGTCCTGGAAGTAAACAAAGGAGACCAATGGAGGCGTTTCAAGCCAGGGGGAGTGTGGGGAGAGAAACTCCCTTTAGAAAACTTTTGGATTTTAGCCCTTGCAGACCATTTACATGCATAAAAACCTTTATAACACTACAGGAAAGGGAAAACCTCAACAATCCTAATAGGGGCTCTTAGGCATTTGATTTAATAATTGATGTTGGGTTGTAAAGAATATTTCAACCAATATAACATGAAATGCCTTTAAAACTAATTGCCCATCCTGGAAATACATACAATGCTCCTACTGAGACATGTGAAAAAGTGTCTGTAGTCCAGTGTATATCCACCCAAATACATTTAAACTATATCCTAAGGACGCCCACCTTACTGCACACCTTTCCCTGCAGTAAATAAACATATACCAACCACTTTCACAATGTCAGGTCCTGCCTGTTTCTGAGCATGTTGTTTGAAACTGTTTACTGATTCAAGCACTTTTTGACCTGGTTCTCCTCACTCACCATCCTCACACATGCAGTCGTCGTAGCATTTGTTGTTCAGTCCTCTGTTGTGAGGTTTGCACTCATGTTGTCTCAAGTCACAACACGAACCTTCAAAGAAACAAACACATGATATATTCAACAATCAAACATACACACTGCCAAGAACATGATACATCATCAACGTCCTTATCAAAGCCCTGAAAAACGTAATTCCTCAATCAGATTCTTACTATGAGAGATGATGTCCTGCATGAAGCAAAAATAATCCAATAATGACAAATGTTTTGGTTATTTCACTTTAAAAACTGTCAATGTTTGTGTGTTTTCCTGAATGATTTGGATGGTTGCATATTTGTTTGGTTGTGTCTGCAATGCTATATTGTTTTACATTGGTATGAAATAAGATTTACTGATGTCACATTAAAGGATTTCTGTACGTCAAAATCGTATTCATTTTGCAAGTAGAAATATAGTTTAGTAAATGATGTCTAGGATATATTGTATGGTGCTGATTATTTGGTCATGTGTCGTGCTGAGACTTTAAATGTTGCGTTGTGCTGCATCTTCCGGTTGTGTGATGCAGACACTGACCTGGCAGACAGTCCAGGTGATGATCACACGGCTCAATGGCGTCAGCGTCTACAGTCACATTCCCACTGCTGAGGTTCTTACTCCGCCTCTTGTCTGCAGCAGAAAAATTAATTAATTTAAGTTTGATCGTAAAGGCAGGAGTTCTGATCAATACACAGCCCCAAACAAACAAACATTCATCTCTCACTCAGTTATCATTGGCGTTTTATTTTGTATCAAAATATCTAAACAACTGACAGACTGGTCTTAGTTTTATTATAGAGGACACATTATGCTCAATTTCAGATCCCTATTTGTTTGTTTTTTTTGCATCTACTGTGTCATGTCTCCAGGCTTTAATGTTCAAAAAGCTCTTTATTTTTCTCATACTGCCTGTATTGCAGCACCTCTTTTCAACCTTTGTCTGAAACCAGAGCCCAGTCTGCTCTGATTGGTTAGCTGGCCTTTTTGAACATTAAAGCATGTTAACATGTCACAGTAGAGGCACAAAATACAAATATTAACCTGAAAATTAGCATAATATATCCCGTTTAAAGTAGTCACTGATAAAATAAGGATTTGAGATTTAATATGGCCATTTTTTTTAACAAAACCTGGTTCAAATCAGAGCCTTTAAATGAAATAAAGCTAACCTTTCTTCCTGGAGGACGGCCAGGCGTCCACAGGCTTCATGTCCTCATAGTCTGTCCAATCAAAGAGCGCCATGTCCAGTGTTGGCATCACCTCTCCCTCTCCTTTACCCTTTCCAGACCTCTGAAAAAGGAAAGAGAGCTTGTAGTGGCAGTTCTAGTGTTGTCACGAAATACAAAAAAAAGGTTATTTATGCACAAGCGACCAAATTGTGTAAATCATCACGTGCTTTAGCTTCTCCACTCTATGTCCATCCCTCTAAACTTGATGGTCGCTAGTTGGCAAAAAAAAAATGCAAAAAGCACAAGAAACAAAGGAAACAAGGACATAAGGAGAGAACTCACAATTTTCTCTGCTTTTTGATAAATGCCAACCGACAAACTGAGAAATAAGACAACCAGGTCAGTTTTTAGTTGGCTGCCTTAGTCAGAAAACATGTGATTCAACAAGCAATTCAGATTTGGCTCCTTTTCCTGTGTCACATTTTTGCTCATTATATCACAAATTTTGCTCGAATAAACCGCCACACAACTTAGTTCATCCACCCACATCTTGAGAACTACATTTGCATTTATTTTTTAACAAGCCATTCAGAGCTGAATGGGCTTTCTTGAAGACAGACAGTATGGGAAGTATACAGGATACTTTGTAAATGACAGCATGTTATCTAAAAGAAACCCATAATACAAGTGTGAACTACAAATTAGCATAATATGTCTTCTTTAAAGACAAATTTGATTGGATTATTATTTATTTTATTTTAGATTTTATAAAGACAAAATTACCCTGAATTATTTTGGCCGCAATGTTGCTTACTGAAATTGGATATTTGACAACCATAGGTGATTTTATAATTTATTATCTACTCCTCATTTCAGAGAGAACATTTGCATACCGACCTAACTCACAATCTGAATCCAAACATGCTGATGCTGATGATATGCAGATCTGTAAACACCTAATTCCACCTACGATTAGTTCCAGCATGCTGTGTAAACCCTGCCTCCATTGTAACGAATAAATCTTATTTATTAACAATTGTGATCAGAATATGAAGATGTGTATTAAAAAATGCGATGCTTTTCGCCATACTTTAGAAAACACATTGCAGAGATCATTCTGCCTCCTCAGATGAACGTGCAGAAGCAGCAGTGTGGTTTGATTTGTTGTGTGTTTTCCCATCATCACTGCAGTGTGTTTTTAATGAAACATATTTGATTTGCTGTGGTGAGCTGCAGTAATGCCTCATTGATTCATAAAACGCCCCCACAGAGTCAGCAGAGAGGAGCTTTGAAAACGATTGATCGTTTACAGAGGACTGCCCACAACCTGAATACAAATGTATACATTGCATCATTTATATTGTTAATACTTATACTACAAACAGATTGAAGTGCACGCTTCATTACACACAACATCAGAGTTTATTTCTCGCCTGTGAGGGCAGCAGGCAACTGAATTTACTTTAATAATAAAATGTTAAGACCTTAACAATGCTTAGACTCTCATTTCATTTCATTGTCCTCCATTTTTATCATTGGAAATAAAGAGGATATATTATGTAAATTACATTAATTAAATGTATGTTGTGCCTCTACTGTGACATGTCTCCATGATTTAATGTTTAAAAAAGCTCTTTTCACCCTCTGTCTGAAACCAGAGAATGAAAGTCAGTGCTAAGGTACAGTAAGAGGTTTGCTCTGATTGGTTAGCTGGCCAGCTCTGTTGTGATTGGTCCATCGCTGAGAGACTTTCTGCCTCTTAACCTATAATGTACAATGTGTTGGAGAGCTAGCCAATAGAAGCACGAGTGTTACAAAGTGATGTCACTATGTTATAGAAGTAAACACATAAGTTCAACGGAGGTGTTTCAGGCAGGGGGGGGGGGCTCGTAGGAGAGAAATAACATTACTTAAATTATTACCATTGAAAGAAAGTAGTTAACGTTAATGTTCTGAGAGTATTTTTGCATACAGTATATTTCAGCAAAGCAGTTCTCTTTACTGGTTATTACTTATCAGACCAATCTATTAGCCTTCCAAATAGCCCACACAAAACATGTTTCTAATCTTCTACTTATTTAGCTGAGGTTTGAGATAACAGTTATTGATTAAGGTAGATGAAGAGTCTTGATCATGTCTGAAAGAAACAAGTGTTGGGACACAAATTGCTGTCTGTGATGTTAAAGACACTCTGTAACTTTGTCTAGAGCCACACACAATGGGATGAAAAGGTTATTCTAAGACATCTAAAGCTAATGAAGATCTTTTTTGTCTCAAGAGAAAACACAATTGACCTTTCCTCTCGCCAAACCATCAGTCAAAATGTCAGCACACTGGATATGCCATTACCAACAACAGACGAAAAATAGCCTCTTGGTTAACTCTCATTAACGGCAGTGTTAATTAATGTGCACTGTCGCTGTTAAATAAAACTTATTATCAATAACATCTCTGAGTGCTTATTCATGCACCCCAGAGGAGACATCTTTTTATTTCACTGATATTGTTATAGTCCTAACTCTTGGATTTCTCTCAGGATAAATGCAGGGTTTTTTCCCAGGAATTAAACGACAGTATGGAATGTAAAAGAACATTGTTTGACATGCTGCAGTTGGAGGCTTCTTGGGCTTTCTAGACAAGTTTAACAAGTCTGAGCTGTTGCAAATATATTGTACAGTGAATTGTATGTACGTATTATTGATTTTAAAACTTGAAGCTTACATGCAGAGCCTTTTGTAGTCCATTGTTTTGTTTAAACGAACAAAATGAAGCACCTTTATGAACACTACAAGGACATCATGATAAATGTATGCACATTCACTATGAAAGATATTAAGGGTTGTGCACTAAATTTGAGCCAAGTGGCTAAATCATGGTGTGTTTCATTGTCAACATTTGAAATCTGACTTCATCAACATTTTACCTTTACAACCCATAATCAGTGCAATCAATCTACTACTTTGAAATGGTCTTTTAATCGTTAATTATTATTATTATTTTAAATGTTGTTTTATTTACTTTTTAGATTTCAATAAATGTGTTGTGTTTTTTCATTTTGTCTCGACTCGCCCTTTGTTTTGATGGGAAGGTTATCTGGGTTTTTGGATCATTATTTATTTCATTAGATTTTTTTTATCTTCTTGAGTTCCTTGAATTGTTTTTGAGCAAAAAGGTTTTTGTTTGACCTGAATTACATTGTAGTTCTGTTTTAATTTGTAATGTTGTTAACGCACTTTGAGCTGCACCTAGAGTATGAAAAGTGCTATACAAATAAAGCTTTATTATTATTAATATTAACTTTGAGGATAGGAAATTTAGAATAGCAAGAATCCAGCAAGTATATTCAAAAAAGCCAAACCATTTTAAATGCTGGTGCAAATTCTGTAGGTGTACATTTGTGTTTTATATTATTTTGTTTTATATTATGTTTCGTGTGCGTAGTTTTCAGTAATAAAAGAGAGAATAAAAGATAATGAACATTGTAAATCTCTGCCTGCTTCCAGGATAGTTAAAGTCGTTGGGTACCTTTGGACTGATACAACATTTCCTACAGAAGTAGCAGTGCACCACCCTAAATTAATATTTGTACCTCAGTGAAATATCATCATTCAGAATATTGCTGCAAAACAAAACTCATATTTTCTTATGCAAAACCCTCTGTAATATAAGCCATAAAAAACACTACCACTGTCACTTTCCTCACACATATGAAGCTAAATATAAAGTATAATTAAGCCAGCAGGACTTGGAGACGTCTCTTGAGGAATACTCTGCCGATGAAAGACATCCATCGAAAAATCTGAATCCACCTCCTAATGGAAACAGATCCATACTTGTTTCCTTTCACCCTCAGGAAATAAGCGTATATGGAAATATCAATTAGAGTAATAATTGCAGGGGGCTGTGTCCTGGTGCTCAGCTGCTCATTACACCATCAGCAGAAGATCGAACATACATTAAGAAACCTCGCTGCGTGCTCGCGCCAGGTTCAAGGCTTTCTTTCCTTCTGCGGTGCAGTAATATTTGACTCTTATAGTGTTCTAATGGCAAAGACACACACAGATTCAGGCACTCAAACATATTGTAAACAGAACACCGAGCAGAAGGACAGTCAGGTCTGCAAAGGTTAAACGTAGATACTGAATAAGAGTGCCACCATGACTGGTTATATATAAATACATTAGTCTCTCAGAAATCATTTTGTCCTCACTATTTAGAATATGTATATTTAAATGTTCCTTACAGTGTTCCAAAATGATTAATGGTCAGTATTTCTGTTAAAGTTCATCTCAGTTAAGTTGTGTGTTTTAGATCACTGGACTAGGTATTTGACTTAGCGTTTCTATGGCGATTTAACTCTTGTTAAAATAGCGTAAGCTTTAGTACCAAGACCTGGTGGAGGTCCTATTGGGATATTCTGCTCCTCACCTTTAACAACCTCACTCCTCTGTACATCTCCGACCTCCCGCACATCAACACACCCTCCCGCACTCTTAGATCTTCTGCTTCCATCCACCTCACTGCACCACCTTTCCGCTTAACCACAACGGGGTCCAGAGCCTTCAGCCGCTCTTCCCCCCCGCCTCTGGAACTCCCTCACACCGGACATCTGGAATATCACCACTCAAAACATACAGTATCTCTTCACACTGGCATATCCACCCTGATCACATCACACGTCCTCTGTTTTTATTGATTGTATTGTCTTGTTTTTGTGCTGGTGTTTTGTTTTGTTTCTGTTTCATGTAACTTGTACGGCGACCTTGAGAGCCTTGAAAGTTAATGCAATTTAATGTTATGTGTAAAATGAGATCTGATCTGAAATAATCTTATCGGAAAAAAAACCTTTGTCTATTTCAAGCCCACCACTGATGAAGTGTGACATCATACACAGAATCATCAACAAATAGAGCTGTTTATCAGTACATGATTAGTAAAATACTATAACAATTTCCAAATACTATATTTCATATTATACTTTTAACCATAAACCAAAATATCTAAAACTAAAAGCTCTGCATTGCAAGTGATTTAGTTTCTCGGGGCAAAAATATGGATCCATCTTGTTGTTTGTGTCCTTCCCACTAATTAAACCCGTCAGTGAACATCTTCCCTGTGCTGTCTTGAGCAGCACTCCTCAACAAAACAACTGTCAATCAAACAGCGCTGCAGATCCTGTAACCAAGGCGGATATTTCCCATGGACGCCCTCCAAGCTGGTGTGTGTTTGTCAGCAGCTGCTGTGACAAAATGCCCAAGCTTTTCACGCAGTGGGCAGCGGATCAAAACTATTGACATCAGGGAACATCTTGTCTTAAAGAGTGTCATTTGTAACGGCTCCATGATCGCAGGAGGCGTGAGGAAACACTTGTTATTGTACATTATAAATACTGGTTATGCAGCATCATGCTGGGTGAGTGTGACAGGTGGTGGGTGGCGCCCCACGGTATCCTGCTGATTTATTTGTGCATGTGCCCACTCAGGCTGCACCATTTTGAAAAATAACTAATTGCGGTGATTTGGACCGATATTGAAATTGCGATGAATCACGATTTAAGTGATTGATCATTTCTGAATCATAATTTCTCTTATCAATAAAAATATATTGTGGGTGTAATAATAATATATGTTTTGTTAAGTCTGTAGATTATGATTTGTATCTCTGCAGATCCACAATACTTTATTAGATGGTATATTTTGACATATTTAGCCGTTACCAAATATTGCATAAGTCTACACTGTGATATTGATATATTTTGAACTGTGCAGCCCTCGTGCACACAGTCATACACACAAATGCTCTCTGTGCTCTCATACATTGTGTCCTGCCATGGGTTTAATAAGGAAGACGGAAGGTAGTTACAGGAAATGTGCTGCTGGACTTTGGATCTCGATGCCAGAGGTATACTTATTATACAGAACACTGCCCTATCTATCACACACACTGGGACCAAGAGCCAGTGAGTGGGGCCCGCCGCAGGATATTTTTCACGTGCAACACTTTCAGCTTGTGTCATTTCCAAGATGAGCTATGAGGTTTGCGGCAGCATAACGGCGGGAATGGGGCCCGTTTTTGCTCTGATTCCCTCGCACACTGGAGCCACGCTGGGCCACAACAGACGCAGCCTTTAATACGCACTTGGGTTTCGTTTGGGTTACCTGGGGTTTGGTGGAGGCCGGGGGCAGCGTTGGGGGATGCTCGTTCATCACCGTGGTAACCATGGAGGAGCCGGAGCCAAAGACGGCGGCGATGGGGGAGGGGGTTTCATCGGGCGGGGTCATGCTGAGGGGGGGGGAGGCAACAGAGGAGAAGGAGGGAGGGTCCTCGAACAGATCCCTGTCCTTAAACGCAGAGCTCAGCTCCGGCTCCGGGAGAAACCCTGGAGGGAAAGATAGAAAAATATTAAACAATCATCACAAAATTCAACATTTTCTTACAATCATGGAACAAATGGAAGTTTAACCATTTTTTCTGCTTAAAAGTTTAATGTAAAAAAACCTTTATAAGAGTAAATGAAGTGGGAATATTATGACTATGTTTTAATCTTGCCAATTGTAAGATCTGTCATTGATTTAAAAAAAGGTAGTAGCAGAACTTTGATTGTTTCAAATGATCTTCTTCAGCTGAAAGACTTGTAGAGGTTTAGATTTTCTGGGCGCTTTCAGGCCTTTTCAAAATATAAACCCTTAATGTGGTGTGGATCATTTGTACGATCAAAAGCTCAACAGACCGAGACTGTTGTATCCGTCCATGTTTGGGGAAATTTATTCTACCACTCCAGTACAGTGGAGGTGGTCAGCTGGATTTGTGTTGCACGGAGCACTGAAAACTCTAATTTTTAAAATTCAACAAAACGTTTTCTAGAAACAAGGTCTTGGTCTCTCTGAATAATCCACAGATCCTGTCTGTGTGACGCCTGCAGGATATTGTTTTTGGCTAGAATTCGACTAATGATGTGACGACCCATCAGATCTGTTTTATTCAAGTGTACCAGTAAGACCTGGCAACATGCATAATCCAAGCTTTCATGTTGTAATTTCTACCTCTGAATATCCTCCTGCCAAATTTCTGCCATGAATAAGCCCCATAGCTTCGTGTTGCTAGTTCATCTTTTTTTCTTTTACTTTTTTTGGGCAAGCAGTGCCTCTAATATAGTGCAGATGAAAGGTGGGAGACAGAGAGGAAGAGGCGCGGCAAAGGGACTCAGGCCGGATTCGAATCTAGGGCCACCGCTATTCTCTTTTGGTTTTTCCTGTGTCAAATGATTATATGAGTTTTTATCTTATTAACAAAACCTCATCCTTGATGGTGTAATTCAAGTATTTTTGCAACAGATAAAATGTAACATTTAAGGTAAGACTTTCTGTGATGTCCGTAGCAGGCAATGCTATATGCACCCAAGTGTCTTGTCTAGCCAAAATATGACCTTGTTTAGTCAGCTTTTTCTTCAGTAGGAGAGTTTACAAGATCAAAACTGAACTCATTGTGCGCTGCCTTGACATGACACGTGCAGTAAAGGAAATATTTTTTTTATTAGAACGAAATTGGTTTAGAAATGTGGTCTCTTCTTATTTTGTAATAGCTTTTTTATCAGTGTTTTTGTAAAAAACGATATTTTAGTTTTGTTAGGCCCTCACCACCTGGCTTTAGGCCTGAAAACAGAAGTGGTTGATGAACATATTGAGTTTTTGTTTTAAAAATTCTGGATTAGTTGTGAGCTCACCTTTTCCGTGCCGCTCTTTGTCCCGACGACCCCCTTGTCTCCTGTGCTCAAAATGGTGTCCATGGCCATTCCCATGTCCATGCCCCCTTCCTTTGCGTGTCCCCAGCAGCTGGTTGTCCCGGCCCTGCGACTGACTCTTCCCACTCATCCTGACTCTGTCCCTTCCCGGGCCCATCTCCAGCCTAACTGGGCCCAAACTTTCCAGGCCTGTTCCATCATCCTCGGGCCGGGCAAGGGGGTGCAGCGGTCTGTGGGACAGCAGCCCGGCTCCACCTTTGCCCGTGCGGGCCCCCTGGCCCCTGTGACCTCCACGTTCCCTGCTGTAGCGGTGGCCCTGTGGCCCCTGCAGAGGGTGCTGGAGGGCGTTGCTGCCGCCAGATGAGCTCTGTCTCCTCTTACCATGAGGAGCTCCGGGCTCAGCACTGTGCGACAAAGTGAAGGCGGAGAACAAGAACGCTAGGAGGAGACTCCGGGAGAGAAACATGGTCTATACAGCACAGCGCCACCTGCAGGGAAGAGGAAACATCTCAATATCACACTGCTTTAAATACTTTTAACTACATTTTGAACAAAGCCCTATTATGCTTTTGGGGGTTTTCCCTTTCCTGTAGTGTGTTAGATAGGTTTTTGTGCATGTAAATGCAAAGGCTAAAATCCCAACGTTCCCTCCAGAAAATGATCACACAACAGTGGAGACATAAATAAAAATCCAAAAGACTTTGTGAGGATGGTTGCATGCTAAAGTTAGCAATGAGCCTTAATCTTCCACATATAACTTTCAGAGCTGTTAGCATGGCTGTAAACACTACATCTACAGACTATATATTCAGTTTAGCTGCTTTTTAAATTGCATGTATTTTAAAATAGGCACTGACAGCAAATCTCAAGTAGAATTGTAGAGGGTGATATTAAAAAATGTGCAGAAGGCGATTGTCTTTCTTTCTCCTGTGCAAACAAATTCATGCAGGACTTTTAACTAATCAGCCACATAAAAGTGTAAAATCCCTCAAAAAGAGCTTCTTCCGCCAACTCCAACCCCTTAGTGGTGGAACCCCTATCTGAAATCACAGACCTCCTCAGGTTTAGTGTCTGCTGTATTCATTCTTTCCTTCAAGCTTCCTACAAATTCAGACGCTCGAGTGGACCTTTTTACCTGGACCTGGTGGGTTTGAGTAGGCGATAAAGAGGTGGAAAGACACTTCACCTCTTTTTAGAATGATTTCCCTGCCTTCACATTCACCTTCATGTCTTCCTCAGTATGAATAATGCACTGCGCTCCTGCTTCATCGCCGCCAGTCAGTCTCGAGAGGCCTCCAACCGTTCCTTTCATTACAAAAGTCAACATGTCTGCCAGGTGAGACTGAAGTGAAATATGAGGTTCTGTGTGTATGAAAGGCCTGGCATGTTGCAAAATCGTGAACAAGGTGATGGTGCTGAGTTGATGTAGTATATTTGCATTACATTCAAAGTTCAATTTAAATGTTAATTTTAAATAACTAAAGGGTTAATTGCATACATATATAATGGGTATTGTCCACAGTATTGATGTGTTACATGTCTGATATGTGTAATATGTAATGTAAAGCGCTTTGAGCATTTGGAAAAGCGCTAAAATAAAAAATGCAATAAATTATTATTATATTGACATTCAGTTATAAATGTATTTTGAGCCTCTATGGTCAAATTAAGCTATAAAAAGGGATAGAAAGAAGAATTTTATATTTCAGCACATTAAATAATAATAATAATAATATTCAACATAAAAATGTAAAATGACATTATAAAACCTTAAAAATTTAATGCAAGTTTAATGCAATGCAACAATTTAAATTTGCTTGAAATATATATTTTAGAAATGTAGGAAAACAACTCAACATCATAAAGGAGATAGAAAAAAACTAAGAAACCATACAACTTCATTTATGAATAATACCATACTATGTATACAGATGATATACATTTTTGATATTTAATTATCAAACTTGTGGCACAGTGACTACAACAAAAGATTTGGGCTATAAAGTTGTTTCTGCAGTTCCATATATAAAGTCAATTAATTAGTGATTTCACCTATAGCACTATAGGAACTACACACAACAATGATCATAATATCAGCAAAAGGAATATTCTATAATGATGGTTGAAAATTTACATTGATGGAAATTTATATTTATTTTTAGTTGCATTTGTTGAATCAAATGGTTTTCAAAGAAGATGATGTTATTTTGTATTATATGGGGATCTATAAGTCAAGTGAATTTCTAATTGACTGTATATTAAAAAAGCTAAACTAACCACAAACTCCCTGATAAATCATATGGGTAAAATAAATAAAGCATGTTGAACTGCAGAAGAAATGTGTGTGTCGCATTTTAATTTTGCTGGACTCACACAGGCTTACACTGTGAAAATCTAAATGTTCAGGAATTTTTCTTCCCACACTACACACTAGACAAGGGGACACTAGTTATTCTTGATGACAAAACTCTGTCATGTCGGATAAGATGACAACGTTGTTTCTAAATATGATTTGCTTTGTTTTGTCCTCCACATTAATATGCTAAGATAATCGATTGACACAGAAACACACAATGCTGTTGTGGTTCATTGCAGGCGACTCCTTTGTGTTAACAGACAAACGGCAGTGCAGGGAATACAGAAAATCAATGAAGGAGAAGTATTGAACTGCTGGTCATGGGCTGTGTGTGTGTGTGTGTGTGTGTGTGTGTGTGTGTGTGTGTGTGTGTGTGTGTGTGTGTGTGTGTGTGTGTGTGTGTGTGTGTGTGTGTGTGTGTGTGTGCATTTGTGTGTGTTGCAGGGGGATGGATAAGGTCTTTGCTCTTTTATCACACTGATCCACACCAAGATGAAACCACATATCCTTTGGGTTTACTGTCCGTTATTTAGTTGTTTTAAAAACAGGACCAAGGGCGGCAGGATTTGTGTGTGTGTGTGTGTGTGTGTGTGTGTGTGTGTGTGTGTGTGTGTGTGTGTGTGTGTGTGTGTGTGTGTGTGTGTGTGTGTGTGTGTGTGTGTGTGTGTGTGTATGTGTGTATACTAATATCCGGGGAAATTTGCAGTGCAAGGGCAGGCAGGGCCCTGAGGGATTTAGAGGCAGACTGCGTCGGGTGGCCTCTGGGAGTGTGACCAGCTGTGCAGTTTGCAAACAGGAGTGTGAGGCTACTGAGGTGAGACCTTTATCTCCAAACAGGCCTTAAAAGTGTCGGGGGATGGGGGGCGGTAGGACCTGTCACGCACAAAAGTGTTTAGCCAGGATTCCACTCTGCCTGTTTGAAACATAAGGTGGTGCTTCTGGACTCTGTACGGGCAAAAGGGTCATTTCATTTATGAAAACAAAGAAAACATCCAAACTTAAGAGAGTGGAAGAAGATGGGGATTGTCTAAGGGATCATATACCATCACATTTGAATATAAAGCTATCAAAGGACTAGTTTTTACATTTTTGGAAATTCACTTGATTGCTTGCCTGCACAGAGGTAGAAGTTGATTACACTCTCAAGTCTGTGTACTATGAAAATCTGTAATTGAATGACCCAGCAGCAGGTTAGCTTAGCTTAGTTTAGCCTAGCTGGAATCAGGGTAAAAATGCTAGGCTGCCTCCGTCCAAACAAAATCACAAGCACATTTTTTGCTGGTGATTAGCCTGCTTCTCCTGTGTCTGTCAGTAATTATTATAAGCATTTTGACTTTCCAACATGGATGGCCACATGCCGAACAAATTAGTTGTTTACTAGCATGACCCGACACTAGCTGCATTTGACCAGGTGTTGTCTGTTGGCTTTTGTTGTATTACAAGTTAAACTACCACCGAGATAAAGTTAATAGTGTTAATTGTTGATGTTCAAACGTGCTGGTATGACACTTTTTTTTTTCATTTGGAAAGCGCAAGTCTATTTCGAGGCTTTATGCTAAGCTAAGCTATACAGATATGAGAGCGGTATCGTTCTCCTCATCTAACTTTTGAGAATGCTAATAAGAATATCTTAAACTATTCCTTGAAATAAAGACATGTACTTGTTGAGTTGTAGATAGTGAGATAGATGTATGGTGGAATATCACCCGAACAGTCCTTTAAGCTTTATGTAAGATTTGGGAGATTCTTCTTTAATCTGGGAAATCAAAAGCATCTGTACCCATTTATCTCATTTAGGTTTAAAAATCAGTTATTAACTCAGAAATCGGGTTAACAGAGGTGGAAATAATAGCAAAAGGCAAGCAACACAACGAGACATGACCCTTTAAAAATTAATTTCTCAAACATGAAAGAAAGATGCGACGCCTCCATAGAAACTGTAGGCAGCATGCATCATTTGATCAAACCTAAAGGGCTGGATAGACATGTGAAAGTGAAGGCAGGCGGTAATGGAGGGGGAGCGGGTATCTCAGCACAGCAGTGCCCTGTTTTCCTCTCTCATACTTTCATGTGCTGCTAACAGGTGGCCCTTTGAGGAGACGGGATGGGGATGATAATGGAGCACTCTGGGTGGCATTTTGGGTTTTTAAGCACAGTCTCTTGTGTGTGATAAACAACCTCCCAGAACAACACCGCCTCCTGCCAGAGTCTGTATTATCCACGGTAGTGTGTTGTAGTAATGGCACAGCAGGGTGAGCATCTGCTGCTGAGGCGGTCGAGGGCCAACGAGTAACTGACAAGTGTCAAATGAGAACTCCACCGTTTGAGCAGTGAAACTGTGATGTAAAATGTATGAAAACAAACTGGACATTCTTTCCTTTAAAGGGGTATTATGGTTTCTACATTGTCTATACATTCTTTTTTTGCCGAAGTTAAAACAGTTTTGGTTATTTCACTGAAGACATTTCTGATTGGGTTTTCCCATTGGTTTGACACAGAAGGGCTCTGTTGGTAAAACATGATATATTTTTGCACCAATATCTAGCTTTGTTCAGCTGTTGGAGCGATTAAAAGGTACCAACAAACCTGAACGAGTAGATTATTATTTATTATTTTTTTTCTTAATAAGAAGAACTGTACGGATGTTTATCCAAACATTATCTTTAATTTGTTTACCTCCATCATGAATATTTATTTTTTTGAAAAGATAATCAACAATCGAAGGCCGACTTTTGAATTATTAAATCCTGTTTTAATGTGATATTTACAAAAGCAAAGTTTAGACATTGACATTTCACATTTAAATGTGGACTTTAAATGGATTTAATATGATTCTCTTAAGACTGGAACATGTGATGCACTTAAAGGAATGATAGACACATTAATTGAAAAAGTAGTCACAAATAAATAATGAAATGCAACTCATCTGAATTTTTGAAAACATTCCTAAATGTGACATTATTAATTAAACACTACTTGAATTGCTTGATCAACCATTAATGAAATGAAACAAATAAATCAAGATGCATAATGATCACTCGCCTCAGCTTTTAACGACACAATTATCCCCAGCAGGACCAGCTATGACTTATAGACAATTACAGCCAGTAGCAAAACGGAACTGTTAGTAATGATGTGGTCAAAACTGCAAAAACAACTCTCTGAAAAACAACTCCATGTGTGTGTTGAGCGTACACCCACTGGAGTTCACAATGAGTTATTGAGGCACAGGTAGAAGCAGGACAATTCTTCTATGAAGTGGAGAGGAGGCTTGTGATGTCAGGGGCACTTTAAAGTGCAGAAGAGGTCGAGTCAGAGCAAACAAATAAATAAAGCGTTTTTTTAAAGTTCTTGGACATCTTCATATCTCACTTTGCCCTCAGTCAGGATCTTTTTCATATCTTGAGTTTATAGAAGTCTGAGCACAGCAATGTATGGAGAAAAAATATGAAGCGCAATATAAAATGAAATGAAATCTTAAAAATCAATTCTAATTTTTTACAGGAAGCCAGAGAAGGGGAGGAAAAATCAGGTTATGGTGGTTTACATTTAGTTGGAAAAACACAATATATATGTGTGTGTACCAGAAGCTTTTATAAGCATGGCGTATACAGTGTGAGACGGCCACCAGGGAGACATGAATCAGAGCAGAGTGTGATATAGGTATAAAGTGATAGGTAATCTTGCAAGAAATTGCAAAGGGGGCTGGATGATTAAGATATGATGAGATCAGAGACCTCTCTCCAGTCTGTGATCAGCAGGTCTGTCCCCCTGTGACACAGTTGTTATAAAAATATACTTAACAGTGAGAGGAACCACGTCTGAGGGAGGTGAGAGAGGGAAAGCAGTGAGGCCACCCCCACATGGAACTGCTGTGTGTGTGTGTGTGTGTGTGTGTGTGTGTGTGTGTGTGTGTGTGTGTGTGTGTGTGTGTGTGTGTGTGTGTGTGTGTGTGTGTGTGTGTGTGTGTGTGTGTGTGTGTGTGTGTGTGTGTGTGTGTGTGTGTGTCTTTTAGGTTCACCTGCTGTGACACCAAACGTCCAGGAGCCATCTGCTCCTGTTGTTTTATCTCTCGTAGTAACCAGCATGGCCATAAGGATCCAGCAGACAAAGAGTCCAGAATCAGGCTACAAACTGAGATTAGAGGTTTAAAGAACAACCTCCAAATTCTGGGAAATACCCAAGCATCTTTCTTATAGACAGACAGTAACAGATTAGATCATGTATTCAGGATACAAAATAAAAGGTAACTGTAGTCCCTTACAGGTACATAAAAAATGTGATCAGATCCATTGTACATTTGAAAGTAAATGGGTATTCCTAGCAGAATTAAATGTTACAATACAAGTAAAGCAAATGTGCACACAATGCAACATTTCACAAGTTCAAAAAAGAAAGAAACGAGTCTCAAGAGAAACTAATCTTCCAGTTCCTCATCGTGAACTCTAGTTCCATTTCACTGATATATCGCCTTCACTTTGTGTTCATTCATCCGCTGAATCTGTCACTGCGGCAATGTAGAATATATAATGTGCAGGCATGACATGAGCCTTGACACCCACTGTAGACTTGTTGTTACCACAATCAATTCACGCTTGGGCAAATATTGAAATCTGGATGAAGGCGGCTACAGGCTTAAGAATTAAATTTTTACATAAAACACTTAAGTAAAAGCCATCTAATTGATATTTCTTATCTTTTGTAATAATTTGCAATGCATTTGATATTGACGCAATCCAAAAGCAACAGAAAGTTATTGGGTTACATTAATGTTAAGTTGTGATGATTAGATTAGATTCCTGATTTCATTTGGAATTGACATGGAAGCTTAGCATGAAGAAACTGGCGTAAAGCAGCTAGGCTGGTAGTCTAGATGACAAAAATCTACCTACTGTCTTGCTCCCCAAAAACGAAATGTATGTTGTATTACTCAGTTTGCTTTGGTTCCCTTGGTATTTGGTCATTGTCTTACTTGTAAATGCTTTAGTGTTTGTATATATGCCATGGCTAAATAATAAAGAAAATCGACCTACTAGCACCTATAAGCATTCATTAACAAGTTGTGTCTTGTTTGTTTATTACGTCAAAAATCCAACTGTAACATAAATAATGTTCCCACCCTATCTCTGACAGGAAGTTAATGCTTCTTGTGATAAAATAGTCCAGCATGCAGGTCAACGAGGTAGTGTGTGGCTGCTGCACAGCAACAACCTAGACATCTCCTTTCAGCTAAGCAGCAGCTTATACATCTGTTCTAAACAAACATGACAGATAATGAGATGAGAAAACACAGAATTCAATAAAGTAGTCACAAAGAAAAATAAACGTATTATCTGTTGTGACACAAAGACAATGGAGCTTTGCTCTGAACAGAAACATCCCTCAGTCTTAAAGTAATGACGCTGAATATTTAATGCATAAACACCCACTTTAATGTCTCTCATCTCGGGGTAAAATAGGTTGATTGTGCCACCGAATTATCATAAAACTCATCTCAATAACAAGAGCCCAAATTACAGCTCCACTTAATGCCTCGGCATAATAAACACCTCCGCCAGGCTGCAGTTAACATCATAAAACTTCATTTCCCCAAGGGCCAATACAACTTCAGCAATACAACAGTAAAATCCACTGCAAACAATATTCACACATCGACTGGGAGGTTTTTATATATTTTTAAGTGTGTATTGGATGGCAGAGGAACCCTGGAAGCAACACAGGGTGATAAAAAACAAGAGCCATAAGGAAGGTCCATCTGTCAGTAAGTGAGCCGGGGCCGGGGAGCGGGGAGACACCAAATGATTCAGTGGTAATTTGGTCGCAGGTACAACAGATGTGGGGCGAGACCAACACATCGTCACTGATGCATGGTAACATCAGCGACATCCTGAGATGTGGCCCCTTATCTCCTGTTGGAGTGCACTGAGGCCTACACACACACACACACACACACACACACACACACACACACACACACACACACACACACACACACACACACACACACACACACACACACACACACACACACACACACACACACACAATCAAGGCATGCACACAAATGCACACTCACAGCGGGGAAACCTCCTCCAGACACCCACATCGAGGCGTGTTCCAAAAAATGCTGCGAGACACAAACAGCAAGAGGCATCCCACAGAGAGGGGAGAGAATGAGAGAGACAAAAGGGGAGAGGGGGAGGAAGGGAATGGAGAGGAGAAGAGAAAATAAGATGTAATGTGAAGAGAGTGTATGGGGAAATGAGAGAAATGAGAGCGGGGTGGGGGGATAGAGAGACAGAGGGGGGATTTATTCCTGTCTTAATTGGAACAAAGTGTTGGTGGCATCTTTCATTTTTGAGGACACCAGCTGAAACACACAACGATCAAACAACAAAGCTTTGGCTTCACAAACCAACAACAAACTTTGTTCTATCTCTGACCCCGGGGAAATGTGGACACCGGGGCTGTTGTCTGGACGCTCGGCATGGGAACAGTTTGACCGGTCAGCGGGGGGAAACACTTCTGTTTAGAGATGATCAAGTGAAGCATGTAAACGCATTATATGAACCCAAAGTTTTTCTCCCCCCCCCCACTTCTCCCGATCTCCTTTAGTGGAAGCGAGAGGCGTTGACTGGCTGCCAATGTTGAAAGAGTCTCGATCAAACAGTTGCAGCCACGCTTGGCAGTGACGTTCAAGGCCAGTTTCACACCGCACTGGAGGAGGCTGGATGGATGTGTAGCAGTGTAGCCTTTTGGCGAAAAACTCAGGATAAAAGACATGGATGTATGCTTGGTGTAACTGTCTGAAAATGAGAACAGCTTTGATTCTTTAAAGGAGTCCTTATTTGACTTTTGGAGTGGAGGTGCCATATTTTGTAAATGAATGATGTACATTTCTGACACCAGAGGTGGAAGAAGTACTCAACTTACTAAAGTAAAAGTAGCAATACTGCAGTGTAAAAATACTGCCTGCATTCAAAATTGTACTTTATTTACTTTACTTTATATTTACTTTATTGTACAAGTAAAAATTTATTACCATAAAGAAAATACTTTAAGTACTAATAGTAAAAGTATTCATTAAGCAAAATGGCCATTTTAAGCACCAACTATTTTGAAATTGTTTTTATAAATGTATTGAAATTATCGGTGCATTCATTTGTTCATCACTTCAACGTTGCACTTGGCAAAAGTGGGGTTTATTTGTATTACGTTATATATATATATATATATATAATTTTTTATTAATAACCTAAATCTGCAAAGTAACTAAGTCTGTAAAATGTAGTGAAATAAAAATCACAACATCTGCTAATGAAGTAGCATAATGGGAAAATACTTTGGTAAAAAACCTCAATGTTTTTACTTGAGTTTGTTGGTGTTACATTGCACCACTGTCTGACACTTTTTTCCGACAATCCTAAATTAATTTCCACTTGAACATCAAATTATGTCCTTAGGTTATCTTTAAATGTTCATATAATTCGCTCATGAGTGAATCTGAGGCTTTGTTTTGGCCCGGGGTCAACTCACTGTGGGGCCCCTCACTCAGTCTGATCACTGTAATGCTTCCCCGCTGATTGACTTGCTATTAATTAACACTAACTCCTTAATGTGAGTCCACAAATATTGCCTTGTTTTAATTTTAATTGCATGGTGTCATACTGAGACACCCAACTTTAATCCCTCCCCCCCTTCACTCCCCTTCCTTCATCTTTCTGCACACTCACACACTGTTCCACACTGTCTTTGGTTAGCAACAATGAGCTGTCAAGAGGAGATAATGGCTGCAATCATTTCTGATTCTCCTCACCATTCATCCAGTAAATTCCCTGGTGATGTTGATTTGATGCTAAAGCATGACAGCAGCGGAAACAACAAACAAAAGTGGGATTGATTGTCGGATTAACTCTTTTTTTTCCACCTTCAAACCAAATCTAATTTTCTGCTCAAAAACAGTCACTTTTGCTCTCAATCATGTGAGTTGATCGACACCCTCTCTGCGACCTAACACGCCTTTTTCATTTATTAAGATGTTAACTTTTGTGACATTATGAGGATGCAAGATTTATGCGTTTTTACGCGCAGATGGAAATCATGGCAACCGGTGCAATATGTTTTGCATGACAATTATATAGCTGCAAGACAGAAAAAAAGCGACTATACATTGTATGGGTAACATAAAAGAACGTTTATAACATGACATAAATTGACATAAAGTCAGTGTAACCTGATTTAAGCATTACGTAAACACCCCAAACCTGTTAATGAACACTTAAGAACCGAAACTAGTATTTGTTCGCACGTAAGACGCCTTTCGCGTAAAAAGCTAATAGCCAAACCTTTACAATTACACTAGAAAAAAGCTATAAATATAAGTCCTTACCCACGTTGGTCTGTCGTTGTTGCTTTTCTTTGTTGTTCGTTATGCTTTTAATAGCAGCTCAGTCCAATGGCTGCAGGCTGACGGCGGGCAGGACCTCCTCACGGCAGCAGCAGCTCTCTGTAGTCCGCTCTGCGCTCCTGCAGCCCGGGATGTGTCGAGCATCCGGACCGTCTGCTGCTCCTTAAGAGGAGGAGAGCACCACCTGCTCCGAGGCGCGTTCCCGAGTGCGCGTACGTCTCAGGGCTGCTTGGATATTGCTCTGCGAGGCTTGTCCAGAAAGTGAGACCAGTATTAGTATGGTGTGGTGGTATCAGGTCTCGTTTTCTGCAGGGAGAAATCCAAGATATCTGAGAGAGATTAGACATATTTCTTTTGTGGAGGGAGTGATCCATCATAACTTTCCTCAGCCTGTCACATCTGACATCCTCACCATCTGAATGTTCAAAATGACCTCCACAGGGTCTGACAGAATCAATTTCACTCTGGAAATATCTGCTCGGAATGGCCAAAAGTCCATTTTCTATGTATAGTTTTGCTCTGAGTCTCTTCTTCATGGTTTCCGATGCATTCGCCATCAATGTAGCACCGCATGTTATAACATTGTTGGACTGTTTTGGTAAAGTATATCAATATCGATGCTTCACAAACACTTGAAAAAATCTTGAAAAAATAATATAACAGAGAGGCATTTTGGCTTTTCACATATTGTACATCTAAATTTGCTGTGCGGCTCCTGAGACTGTACACTAACATTCCACACGTCATAAAGATAAATAATAAGAAAGATACAAAAGAAGTGGTATATCGATAAATAAAAGGGGCCTATTGAGCTTTACTCTAGATATATATTATTCCACATACACAGTTATTGCACATTCCCTCATTTAAATAGCCTACCGTTACAGATTTAGTCCTATGGTGTGTAGTTTTCTGATGACATTAGTGGAGGGCGAGACATCGTTTTGTGGAGTTCAGTTCAATGATGGCTCGGGGTAGAAGCTGTTGGTGAGAGGGCTTCCAGATGGCAGCAGAGAGAAGGGATGGTGATGGGGGTGAGGTTCCTCCTTCAGACTGCTGCTGGCTCTGAGGAGGCAGTGTGATCTAAAGATGTCTTCCAGTGAGGGCATGGGGAGGTCTTGTGGTTGAACAAGGAGCAAGATCCAAGCAGCCAGGCCCCTAAATCTGCCGGAAAAAATAGTTCCCAAAGAAGTGGAGGACGTGATGGCAGTAAGTTAATGCCAATAATGTTGCAATGAGATGGGATTTATTTATTAACGTCACTGTTCAATTGTACTCTTTCTTTCTTAGAATATAAGAAGATGTTTGATTGGAGACCTATCTTAAAAACTCTTTTGCAGAGTACACACATCTACATAAAACCCACCTGTTTTTGCCCACACATTAGCCATTTAACAAATACAAAAAAGGGGTTTAGCTCTTTCAAACTAATGCACCAGCTGTTACAATGGTTTAGCTTATTTAAAGTGAATGTCAGCTAAAGGAAATGTAATGCAATGTAATGCAACGTTGAAGCTCAACCCATGACACATGTAATAGAAATGTTCAAATGTGTTGTGTTTTACTGTAATAAAAATGTCTAT
This sequence comes from Eleginops maclovinus, assembly GCF_036324505.1. NCBI lineage: Eukaryota > Metazoa > Chordata > Actinopteri > Perciformes > Eleginopidae > Eleginops > Eleginops maclovinus. Next base: position 7,642,234 of record NC_086368.1, on the reverse strand, counting down.
TTAGATGTGTTTTGTCTAAACAAGGGTTGTATACACAGTGGGAAACTACTGTGTCCTTCTTTCCCACAACACAATCATATCTTTTAATATACAACCTGCACTGTAGCTCTGTATTACGAGATAGGGAGTTGTTTTCACACTGGGTTGGCCCTCTCAAGGACGCAGGTGTTTCAGCAGCTCCATGTAACCCAGATACAACACGAGCACTCTTCATTCAGACTTTGCAGGCTCTCGCCCTGAACATGTGACTCTGTAATGATTGAATCCTTTTCTGTGTGAAACCTTATTAAAGGGGCCCTATTCTGCTCATCTCAGGTTCATGTTTGTCCCTACTATGACATGTTACATGCTAAAATGTTCAAAAAGTGCTAAAGGTTTTTTTTCTCATACTGCCTGTGCTGCAGCACCTCTTTTCTTTTCTGTCTGAAACCAGAGCCTAGTCTGCTCTGATTGGTTCACTGGCCAGATCTGTTGTGATCGATAGACCACTTACAGATGTGTCGGTAATGTCCCGCCCCTTAACTTATCACGTACAATGTGTCGGAGCACTAGCCAATAGAAGCATGAGTGTCACATAGTGTTGTGACTATGTTCTGGAAGTAAACAAAGGACTAGAATCAGGGGTTTCAGACAGGGGGGGGGGGGGGGGGGGGTGGAGTGTGTAGGAAAGAAACTCCCTCAGGAGAGAATTTGGGGATTTTAGCTTTTGAAATCCATTTACATGCACAAAAACCTATATAACACACTACAGGAAAGGGAAAACGCAAAAAAGCCTCGTTAAATATTCAAAAATAATGTCTTGAATATTTATTTCTATAAGATAATTCCACCACACAATTCCAAGGAAATGTTTGTAGAATGGAATTGATTCTGTAAAGTTATGCTTGGACTCAAATATTGGTTTAATTATTGGGTGTCCACATGTGTACATTCAGTATGACAGAACACAACTAGAATAGTTTATTTTCTAAAGTCTACATCTATCTTTTATCATTTAAGAGAACAAATATTTGACCTGGTGTTTAGTCTTCAATGCAAGAACATTAAACCACCCACAGAAAGAGTCCATAACATTTGTGAGTCTGGCTTGCTGGAGGTCCTCTGCAGTGAAACCCTATCGCTGCATTTTTCATGGCCTGTTCTGTCTTGATCTTACAAAGTGAGCAGGCTGCAGAGCTCCAGCAGGACTAATGCTAAATCCCCACTATGAGCCTGTTGCGTGTCCACAAATATCCGGAGAATGAGTGTGCATAGATCACTTGAGGGAATTGGTTGACATTTAAAATGGTATTCAGTTTTGAGATTGAGTCGGCCGCTTAAAAAAAAAGGGTGTTAGCGTTATTGAACGAAATAAAACATGCTTTATGCTCATTTGGTTTTTCAAACAATGTTTACAAGCCACTTAGTGAAGAGTCCCAGAGGCACGGCTGAGAGTCTGCTGAAGGGAGATAACACACCAACATTTAAAATGCCTTTAGAAATGTGAATTGTGTGCCCAAACATGTTATATTGTGTTATAATGAAGGGATTCATGTTGTATGTATGAGACATGCACACTGTGGTTTAGTTGAGTTTGTTACATACATCAATAACTAATAATAATTGTATTGTTCATCATTGTATTTATATTATAAATACTTGTTTTGGCTTCCATTTCAATTTGAGATTACCGCATATTGCTGTTTTCGGAGTCTGGCAAACATGAGGAAGATATCAACAGCTCTCTGAAGTACGCAGTGGCATTTGAATGGGACCCCTGCAGCTCCTGTGCCTCCTGTGAGACTTGGAAAGCCCTTTTCTTTCAGAGATCATGAAGGGAGTCGGTGTCAGTGTCACACAGGCAATATAAAAAAGAAACGCATCTTCACAGCTCTGGATTCTGCAACACCGGCAGGTAAGAGCAGTAGCAGCAGGTGACCCAGTTATTCTCAACTGCCAATGCTGACGGGTGGAGTTTACTGCAAAAGATCAGTGATTGCCACCCAGGTCTTATGTGGAAACATTGTTGAGAGTCTCAAATAATTTGAAGAAAAATCTAATTTGGACGAGGTAAAAACAAAAAAAAAGAAAAGGGACTTTTGGGGGTTTTCCCTTTACTGTAGGGCCTTATATAGTTTTTTGTGCATCTGCAAAAGGCTAAAATCAAGAAAGAGTTTCTATCCCACACACCCACCATCCCACCTGCCCGAAACGCCGCCATTGGACTCCTTTATTTTTTTAACTTCCAGAACATAGTGACGTCACTATGTAACACTCGCCACATTATATTCTATCGGCTAGCGCTCAAACACATTGCAAGTGAAAGACTAAGTGGGCGGGAAATTTGTGACACGTTTCTAAGCAGTTGACCAATCACAACAGAGCCGGACAGCTCACCAATCAGAGCAGACTGGGCTCTGGTTTCAGACAGAGGGTGAAAAGATGCTGCAGCACAGGCAGTATGAGAAGATGAGCATAAGTCCTCTTTAGGTTAAAAGAGTGAGGAGAATAAACAAACCAACAAGTTTAAACATTAGTGTATGGTGACTTTTTGCACAGGACACACCAACCTGAAAGAATTGAGAGTGCATAAAAGCCAACAACATGTAGCAATAGAAAGCTTAACGTGATGGATAAACAGTTGGAACATGCAGCAACCTGACCAAAAGGTTGCTGGTTCTTTAAAGTTAATATCAAATAAGATAAGGTATACTAGACATAAAGGCTGGGAACCACTACAATAGATATTAAAGTAGGATCCAGAAGAATGTGTCCTATTATAGCCACATAAGACTTTAAACTGACATTATCTGAATGTGTCAGTGCACTCAGCTCCTATAAACACATTAAGTAAATCACTTGCATAGATCCTTTGTAAAGAAAATGTCACTACAAATGACCCAGGAGACACGAGATTAACATGCAGTATTTAAAGTGTGGATACACAAAGCACCGTATTGTATCTTTCAGGTCACATGACTAGTCAAATTGATGTTATTGTTACTGAGGAGCCACAAAAGCCTCAGCTACAGTGTTGAATTCAAAGCTCAAGAAAAAAAAAACTCTTTGGAAATCACTGTTGACTGTAACTACAGTAATTAGTGTTATGCAAACAGTTGCAGTCAATGCTGCACTGTTTTCTCAGGGCCTGCGGTTTCAGAGTGTTACGCCTTTAATTGGAAAGTTATAGAGCGAAAAGTCATGCAATAAATGGTCCCACTGCAGCTGCAGAGACATGTCCATAGAAACTGTGTATCAAATGCATTTAAAGGGAGGTGTTTATGCAGAGTGTCAACGAGGATGTGAACTGAATTCTGACAGTTATGTGCAGCACCTGAGAGACCTGAGAGTGGCGCATCGTTTGTGATCGTTTTGCATCTCTTCGGGGGTCCTTCGTCTCATAATGCGTCCATGAGTGCTGAAAGACAACATTCCTGTCCCTTTGTTTACTGAGGAAAAACATACTGAAACACAACCAGGGCAAAGCGTACATCTGTTGTACATAGATGTCGTTAAATCTACGATGGTGTGTGTGTATGTGTGAGTTTGGCAGTCAGAGTGATGAGCAAGAGGAAGAGCAGGAGGACCCCCCGCCAGGCCTCCTCATGCATTATCAACCCACAGCTCCTCAGCAGGCATCAACCAGCACATACCAGGGTGCCGGGCTTTCATACAGCCGGGGGCAGGTTGGGTTTTTTTCAAAATATGGGACAACTTTCAGCTCTCTCTGTTACTGTACAACCTCCCCCAGACACACGATAAGAAATGAACACACACACCATAAAAAAAGGAGTAAAATACAGGTTTTCACCGTTTAATTAAAACAGATTGTCAGGAGAGAACACTGAGTGTGCCTGGTGAGCTCAACGGAAATGATGCAAATTCATAATATATATATTTATGTATATATACACACTAACACTTGTATATCACATATACAGTATGTACATATGACAAATACAGTATTGCAATGTGAGTCCACATGTCAAGCAGCTGTTTCTTGAGGAAATAAAATCTGACGCTGCCTTCAACTTCGATATTAAAAGAGACAACACAGTGAGCCGCATCACCGTTACACATGTGTTGCAACAAGGTGCTGCGGAATTATTGCCTTAAAACAATTCCATTTTGATTTTGGGGTTGGATTACAGCTCCAACATGTTAACTATAGTCAACCCATGTGACAAAATGTGAGGCTTTAGATCAGAGACAGTTACAGTATTTAACCCTGAAATATGTAGTGTTTATATTCACACCGAGCACCTTGCTAAAGATTTGAGAAATCATAAAAAAAAATATATATATATGTCACAGTAGAATACTGCCACCCTGTGGATGAACATAATTAAATGTCTTGGTGACAAAGTGCTGCTTCTCCCACATATTTTTTTTTTAATCTCAATTCAATTAACTCACTGGCAGTAATAAAAATAAAAAAGGACCAGTATATTCTCCCTAGCGTGAGAGATGTTTCTGCCACATTTTACCTCCAACAGGAATTAAAAGCAATGCGAGTGAATTATTCTTTTACTACAGCAGCCTCAAGGCACATTAAACACACTATGTGAAAAGTGTTACCGCTGAGAGCTGTGATGAACCCTGCGGCTCCCACCTCTAACACACACCACCCAAAGAATCCCATATGTCTGCACACAGTGTAGTGTGTTGGCAGCATGACAATGACTGATGCTAAATTAAACGCATGTTTTCATTGATTTTTTTCCACGAGCTGGAGATCTTTATCCGTCATAACAGTCTGTTATGATTTCACATTAAAACACACTCCAGATGCTGGACCGGACCGACAGGCAGCAGTGATGGAATCTAAGTGAATTACAGTATATTGGACAGTGCAAAAACTGCTATCATGTTGACACCAGCGCCTTAATCAACAAAAACAAAATGTAAAACGTCCCAGTTAATGATCACCTTTAAAACTCGCCTCTATTTTACAATTAGTCTTTCAATCTGTCATTCACTTAGTGGCGGTTTACGACCATCACCTTAACATTCAGAGCTGGTTGCTCCACCTCTGCTCTCATTAGGGCGCGAGTGCTGCCTCGTGGTCGTCTGTTATGGGTACCTCGTACTTGAACACAACACTAAACAGCTTCCCTCCCAGGCGGTCGGCAAGCCACGAGTTCTTGATGACGGCCATCTTCAGGCTCTCGCAGCTGAGCATGGCGTAGTAGTTGGTGTGGATGGCTCGGCCCATTCCTTCGATGATCACCAGGTCAATGTTCCGCTCCCGCACCACCATCGCCAGTGCTTTGTCCAGACGGCTAAGGAAGGGCAAAGACAGAAAATAAAATAAATGTGCTGCAATACATTACCATATAGTAATGTTGTCCTTCTAATCACCAGGTTTCAAAGAGGCCTAATTCTGCTTTTTAAGGGGGTCTTTCCTGTAGTGTGTTACATTGTGTTTGTGTGCATGTAAATGTTCTGCAAAGGGTAAAATCCCCAAATTCCCCCCAGAGGGAGTTTCTCTCCCACACCCCCACCCCTGCCTGAAATCCCACCTTTTTTTACTTCTGTAATCTCATGATATCCTTATGAAACACTCGCGCTCCTATTGGCTAGCGCTTTAACACATTGTACGTGATATGCTTAGGTGTGGGACATATTTAAGAGAATGACCAAACACAACAGAGCCGATCAGCTAACAAATCAGAGCAGACTGGGCTCTGGTTTGAGTCAGAGGGTGAAAAGAGGTGGAATAAAGACCTTTTAGAACATTAAAGCATGTAGACACAATAGAGGCACAAAATATTAATGTGAACCTGTGCAGCTTGAACTTAACAATCCCAGCACGGTATGAGAAATGCTTCCAGCCAACAGAAAGTGTAATTCTAGACAATTTCCCGGCAAAATTATACTCCCTTTAAAAATGTCAATTGTAAAAAGAAAAGGGTAAAAACCGACCTCAGATCCAGGCAGGGTGAGCTGGAGCCGCTCTGCACACAGATCAACCTGTCCTCCTTCAGACCAGACCTACACAGCAGACACAGCACAGGTCACCTAAGATCTTCTTCCTCTGCTTAAAAAAGCTTTTTAGGTGTTCAATTATGAGAGCAGAGAGAAAATGATATCCAAAAAGCTACTCGGGAATGAAAATAAAATGATTTGTCACGCGACGATACTGTGCCTTCTGTGTGATAACAGATAAGTCATGGTCTATTTTTTGCACATTTTAAACTTTAAAAAAACACTCACTGAATCACTGGATCCATGGCAGCGATGCTTTCGGTCAATATCTGCAGTTCACCGTTTGTTACGTCGTTTAACGCCGGACCAGAGTTGCTGGCCAAAACAACCTGAGGGCAGACAGAGAGAAGAGCTGGATTAGCCTTTTACCAAATGTGTTATTTAAAATGATGTTGCTATAGTTCCTTACCTCTGTCCCTCGAGAGAGAAGCTCTCTGATAAAAGGCATCACACCTAGAATGATGTCTACGCCACTATTATCTACGAAAAACAAGGCACACTTATGAGGAGGACCCTGCAAGAGAAAACCAGGATGGATTGTATTCAAGGAAAAATCATCAAGAGCACAACACAGAAACATATAGGACACATTACAAAGCACTAAACAGCTGTTATCAGTGTTTTTTCTTCCTGTCTAAGTTTTGTATTTGTTTTTGTGGGTCACAACGTCAAGGGCGTTTGATAGAAACCTCTAAACTCCCACCAGTAATGCTAGAATAGTTCATTTGAAAAAAGAGTATCACCTTCAGCCTCTCGTACCACTGGTCGTAGGAATCAATAAGCCACGGCCGCTCTGAGGGAGAAAAAAAAAAAAAAATGAGTTTGAGGGACTACCTTAAATGTCCCCAAATTTCCACAATTTTTAACAACATTAATAAGGAAGAGAAAGAGAAGAGAAATACTTGGAAACCTTCCAACTGTCGTTTAGCCTGCTCAAACCCAAACTCTGGATCGGATTCGAGGACGCTGCACGACATCGAAACAAAATATGCAAAAGTAAGACAGGCATTTGGATTACAGTATAAATAACACCATAAACATTGAAAATAATTAAGCAGGCCAGAGGTGAGAATTATTCAGCGTAAGGCAAGATTACTGTGGATATCTCAGAGCCTCAAAGGGCAACATAAATGCATGTTTCAGATTCAGTGGGAAGCAGCTGGTTATTTTTCTTTGTTGGGATGGATGGAAAGCAGCCTGGAGGTACTTCAATAGATTTTTAGATTTTGTTAACTTTAATCCATGCTGCAGACTGTTTGCAGTCTGAAACCAAAGTAGTGAAAACCTGCTTTGCCCGGGGGCCACTTGATAATATTTAACGGCTAAAAATAAAGGTACAGGCTTATGACAACCATGTTGTTGTTGATCACCATGTTGTTGGATGATCTCAGACAAATTGTGGAGGGGGATACTCCCACTTCCCAGGCTGCTATCAGGAAAGAAAATCCATAAACTCCACTCACTCTGACACGGCCTTGGCTCCCCAGTCGAAGACGTTCCCGGCCAGGACGCCCCTCACAAGAGCGAACTGTCTCTGCTCCCAGCTCAACCCATCCAGAGACTTCACCGCCTTCTGGTAGTACTTCAGAGCCGTGTCGTTCTCCCGCTGTTTGATCTGCAGGAGGACAGAGACATGATGCAGCTCGTTTCAACAGAGTAAGAGATTGGTCATTTGATGCATTCAGAGACAAGAGAAAATGTGATTCTGAGAAAGGGTTGAAGACTAATGCATTGCTTTAAATTGGCGTAATGTACGTGTGGGTGTGACACCATGACATGGTATAGAGTATGCTCAGATCACTGAGGGCTAGAGAAGCTGTGTAGCACAAGGAAAACACACAAACAGAGAGAGGTTGATAGATTTCTCCGACCTTGCAGTAGGGATCAGGAAAGTTGAACTCATTTAAACAGTGTTCCCTCGTGTCTAACAGACTTCTGACAGTGAGGGATCCGTAAGCACTAGGTGAAAAGAGAAGCACTCTATGTTAGCCAGAGAGAAACACAAACACACAACCAGGCTGGGTGGAGGATGCATGATACATTCAACCAACATTTTCATGAAAAATGTCAAATTCTGTTATTATTGTAGTCTAATTTAATTGAAAGCTTACATGTTAATTTTTCTGATCTAGGGTTGTAACGGTATACCAATAACGCATTATACAGCAGCATGAAAGGTGATTGATATCATACCGCGTACATTTGTTTATCAATGGTATTCATTAAAAAAACGACCTACCGTATAGGTTAATTGTTAATAGTCATAAGATAATTATTTTTTAATTAAATAGGGTTTTTATTCATTTTTGTTAGAAAGAAAGATCAGTTTTAATTCCTTTAAGGATAACTGAAACTAAGATGATAATAATAAAACAAAAACATTGAAAATAATAATAATAATAAATAAACACTGTATACCGTTCTATTTTCTGAGACTGCTCTTGAAAATATCACGCTGTCACATTCCTACTGATACAGTTCATTCTCCAAATTAAATGGCAGAATGAATGACTGACTCGTACCGCACCCAGATAGTAGACAGCTTTCTGTCGCTCATCTACACAGGCCTTTAAAGCAGGTATAAAGACATGAAACTAATGCAGACGTTGAAGAAAATAATTTCCAAGTTCTGTCTACTAAAAGCGCCTCTGGGCCTGGCAGATAAGTTTTGCATGCAAAACAGAAGCAGTCCTCACAACGGCTGGTGGCGGAGCGTCTGCAGCTTGTGTCGGTATTTCTGACGGAACTTCTCTGCTCGCTCCGCTGCCTCTGGCATTTCGGGCTGGCTCGCTACAGCTCTCTTAACCACCTGCCCGCAAAAAAACAAGAGCAGCAATCAGCCATGATTACCATCACTGGGAAATAACTATTACATAATCATATGAATGAGATGTACACACAGAACGTATCATTTTTTTCTGGGCTCATTTTGTTTTACTATTGCCATGGATTAAGAGTCTAAACATAGACGACCAGTGTGTCATCAAAATTATTTTTGTAAGCTTTTCTGGAGAAGCTTCCTTTTTTAATTCACATTTTGTAAATCTATTTTACAATAAAGACAGAGAGAAATCACACACACCAGAATTGCATTGCAGATGAATAGAGTGATAGAGACTATGCAATACATTAATGCACAGCATGTGAACAAATCTTATGCATTTTATTACTTTGAATCCTGAACATCCCTCTGTGCACATTTCTGTTATAGGCTACTTCTTAATCTGCACAGCTCTCAACTTCCATTACTGCACAAAGGGCGGGAGTGGCTCAGTCTGTAGGAACTTGGTCTTAGGCAGCGAACCTCTAACTGCTCCCTGGTGTTGGCGCAACTGGCAGCCTCTTTATATATATATATATATATATATATTTTTTTAAAATATATATATATATATATAAAATATATATATTTTATATATATATATTTTTTTAAATATATATATATATATATATATATATATATATTGTCATAATTTACTGTACTTTGTTTCTTTGCCTATTTAGATTTATGTTTATTGGTAAAATATATATATATATTTATTTTTTTAATAGTTTTGCTTTTGGCCATTTTCTCTGTGTTTATGGTGTATGCACCATGCACACCAAAACAAATTATTTATATGTGTAAACCTACTTGGCAAAAACCTGTTTCTGATTCTGATTTCAGATTCACAGTTGTAAAGCCTACGACATTGATCTTCCTCCTTGTGTTAATATGTTTCCTTTTATACATAGATTTTTCTTTTTTTTTCTTACTTATTTTGAACTAGCTTAACATTTTCTTCCTTTCAGACAATGCTTCTTTATTTCCCAAACATGAACCTCCATCCTACCCCGTCCAGGGCCTCCTCGAAGCAGAAGAGCCAGTACTCGCGGGCCGGAGCGTCCTCTATGAGGTCCACAGTGTCGGGGATGTAAGACGAAGCGTCCTGCAGCAGCGGCAGATTCACCAGCTTCCTCTCCAGGCGGTCCATCTCCAACATGTCAAACTAGAAGCCACAAAAAGACAGAGAAGAAACATCTTAGACCCACAGTGGTAGGTTTCATTCCTGTGTGTAGTTTTTCTTTACCAAGACAAGCCCGAATCAGAGAAGAAGATGCAGTACAGAAGAAAAAGTTCTTGCAAGATGTATTCCTAATACCAGTGGAGGCCAGCAGATTCATTAATTGTAGGACACAATCAATAGTCCATTAAAGAACTAACTACATCAATAGAAGGTTTCCCAAGTGGTAAGTCACCAGAGAAAAGGGGATAATTCATTAGCAGCCCTGCATCACACACTGCACTGAAATCCACTGAAATAAGCTGGGAAAAGGCGTGTAATGTTAACAGAGGTTAGCAGCTCCCGAAGCTCTACAGAGGCACACCAGTATCACACAAAGGAATCTAAAAGCAAAGTGGGTGTAAACGCTGCGTCCCATTTTACCCCAAAAAAGATTTAGTAACAGACCAAATAGTGGCAATATCTTATGTAAAACCAAAACATGAGCTTAAAATAACTGCAGTGACAACCCAAAGTGATAGAAAAACAAGGCACTGTGAGCAGGAGCCACACGGCATCAAACCAGAACACACGAGTGAAGCGGACGAGGTACTTACGGGAAACTGAAGGAGAAGGTTAGGGAGACAGAGGAGTGTATGGAGAGGAAATGAAAAGAAAGATAATCAAAAAAAGAACAAAGGTGATTAAATGTTGTTGTGTGATGTTTATAGAGTGTTAGGATGGACAAGATGATGTTTACTAAGTTCAAATGTAAAAATGATCAGAAATATAATGGAAGAAACGGGGTGAATTAAGGATCGATGGACCCGAGGCAGAGTGAAAATAGGTTTAAGGAATTCCTCGTGGTGTATGACCCAGCTTCATTCGTGATCCCTCTCTGGTTCGGCTGCGGACTCACCGTTCCACTGCGTGCACGTTGCATGGGATTCATATCTGGAGAAACGCTCATCAGGCCCGAGCTTCCCGCATAATTCTCTCCCCAGCTGTACTGGTTTGGATCTAGAGGGGAACAAGATGCTGTTATACTCATGGTCTGACATCTGCATTTGATTATTATTTGTGATTCAGTTTCATATGTGTATTTTGTGCCTCTAATAGGATATGTTCACATGCTTTAATGTTGAAAAAGTGCTTAATTTTATTATTATTATTTATTGGGGGGAGTGTGTGGGAGGAAAACTCCCTCTGGAGGGAACTTTGGGATTTTAGCCGTTACCGACCATTTACATGCACAAAAACCTACAGCTCAGTAAAAAATTAAGAGACCACTTCAAATATTTCTTAAAGGTGCCATAGAATGCATCTATCTGGTATTTTAAATTGTTCTCTGATGTCTACCAAGAAGGTATATAACTTTGGTTGATCCAAAAAATGTCCAGATGTGGTTTTACAGACCCATTTACAACCCTATGATTTGGTCCTAGAATGAAACAAGCTGAATTGCCTTATTTGGGGCTCATTTACATAATTATGATGAGCTCTGCTCGATTGGCTGGTTTACAAGGAGCAATCCATGGCTGCCTCAGAGCCCACAGAAGTAAGTGAAGTTCGTGAAACTGTGAGAGATAAACCATGGAGGCTATTGATATCCAACCTCATGTTTGAGCCTTTATCGGAGGAGGAAACCGATGAATTTGAAGAACAGCCAGTTGGTCGGAGATTGGAGAGCAACGTTACGGAGTGGTAAGTGTTAGTGTAGTGTTTCCAGCAGCTGGTGTATGCAAATGTTGGGGCTGGACTGCCGTGTGTTACGTCACACACAGGGATTGTTTTAATTCACCCGTTTTATCAGTTCAATGTACCGAACTACATGGTTGCTTACCGTGTGGCAATTGAGAAACAGCCTCACACGATTGCCGAAAAAGAAATTTTGCCTGCCGCAATAGATATGGTTAGCGCGGTCATTGACGAAAAGGCAGGTGAAAAATTGAAATGCATCCCGATAAGTAACAACACTCTCAAAGAATACATGACATTGCAGACAACCTGGAAGAGCAGCTTGTTGATTGACTAAAGACAGCTGGATGCTTCTCAATACAGCTTGATGAGAGCGCTGCCGTCTCAGATTGCGCAACATCGCTGGTTTATGTTAGGTATGCGTGGAGAAATGAATTTATGGAGGACTTGTTGTGTTGCTTGAATATTCCTACTGGAACCACAGGTGAACACATTTTTCGTGTCTTGAACGACTACGTGCTTTCGCGTGGACTTGACTGGGGGAATTGTGAGGGCACAACGAGCGATGGGGCCGCAAACATGACAGGCAGGAATAGCGGAGTTGTAAAAAGAATAAAGGAGGCAGCAGGCAAGGATATTCCATGGAATCACTGTTGATATCTCTCCTTATTCAACTATGCCAAGGTAAATACAGTTTTCCATTCTATGGCACCTTTAAATCTTTATCTCTACATGTATGGCAGCCATTCCAGTGTCTGTTGAATTCCAACACAGAGAAATGTTGTCAGTAGTTTATAGATTACAATATAAAGAACAAAATATTTAACTTAAAGACATACCTATAAATATTAAAACTAGAGAAACTGATAATGCTGAAATGGTCTCTTAATTCTTGCCAGAGCTGTATACAACACGCTACAGAAAAGTGAAAACTCCCAAAAGCATAATAGGGCCTTTTTAAAATATACTTGCAAACAAGATGTTGCTTTGAAATAAGGATGTTTATATTGATTTGTTTGGTTATTTAAACAAACTTTAGCATGTTATTGTTCCTTATGCGCTAGATCACTGTTTCCCAAAGACTGGGTCGTGACCCTCAGCTGGGTCGCAAGAGATTTTTTTTGGGTCGCTTTTTCACGACGTAGGTCTGCACCTGGGGTATATCTTTCCGACACATGAGGGCGCTATTTATATTTTCTCCACAGTCAGTGATATCTCGCTGAATGAGTGTGCCTTCAGCTAGCAAGGAGTTGATAGGCTAATTGAGAAACGCTTGCTTGGTTATCCAAAAAGAAAGCCAATGAAAAATCAGCAAAGGTCAGTGATGAGGGATGTCAGGAGCCAATCCGCAATGAAGCAAGTGTGAGCAATGAAACCATGAATGAAACACGGGAGGGTGTAGTAGAGGAAAATGACGCTAGCATTGATGCTTACGCTAGCGCTAACGCTGGTATCGTGCAGGGATCTGAGCCTCCTTTGAAAAGACAAAGAGTTGCAACAGCAAGGCCGTACAAAGAGTATTTTAAATTATGGCTTTGTGAACTGTGCTGGTCCTAGCCAGGATGCACGGCCAATGTGTGTCATTTGCAGTAAGAAACTGGTGAACGAGAGTCTGAAGCTTACTAAACTGATAAGACATTTAAAAACACTGCACCCTGATCGGGTGGACAAACCGTTAGATTTATTTCAAAGAAAGGCACACGAGATTAAGTCATCTGCAAACATTCTCCGGAAAAATTTCACATTAAATGACAAATCCCAACTCACATCCTACATGGTTGCTTACCGTGTGGCAATTGAGAAACAGCCTCACACGATTGCCGAAAAATATATTTTGCCTGCCGCAATAGATATGGTTAGCGCGGTCATTGACGAAAAGGCAGGGGGAAAATTGAAATGCATCCCGATAAGTAACAACACTCTCAAAGAATACATGACATTGCAGACAACCTGGAAGAGCAGCTTGTTGATTGACTAAAGACAGCTGGATGCTTCTCAATACAGCTTGATGAGAGCGCTGCCGTCTCAGATTGCGCCACATCGCTGGTTTATGTTAGGTATGCGTGGAGAAATGAATTTATGGAGGACTTGTTGTGTTGCTTGAATATTCCTACTGGAACCACAGGTGAACACATTTTTCGTGTCTTGAACGACTACGTGCTTTCGCATGGACTTGACTGGGGGAATTGTGAGGGCACAACTAGCGATGGGGCCGCAAACATGACAGGCAGGAATAGCGGAGTTGTAAAAAGAATAAAGGCGGCAGCAGGCAAGGCTATTCCATGGAATCACTGTTTCATACCCTGCCTGGCATTGACATCCAAGGGAATACCCCCCGACCTCGACAAAACGCTGAACGAAGTTATTCGCGTTGTTAACTTCATTAGGGCAGTGCACTTAACAGCCGGTTGTTTGATCAACTGTGCACTGACATGGGAGCAGAACACACGCACTTACTGTTTCACACTGAAGTGCGCTGGTTGTCCAAAGGCAGAGTTTTGACCAGAGTCTATGAACTTAGGAATGAAATCCTTGCATTTCTCATCCAGAAAGAGAATGCTCTTGCCGATTTATTCACTGATGATTGGCTTCTCAAATTGTCTTATCTGGCCAACATCTTTTCATCGTTCAACGAACTGAACTTGAAATTGCAGGGACGGCACGACAATGTTTTCCTTAATTGGAAAAATGTCCAGGCTTTCCAAAAGTCATTGAAACTGTGGCTTGCACGACTCAAAAGGCCAAACCCAAGTCATTACATGTTTCCCATTGTGTTGCAGCACGTTGAGGAATATGATGGTGCTGAAACGCTTAACTGCTCTCATTCAAGCTCATCTCGCTGCGCTTATTGAGAACCTTGACCGCTATTTCCCAACAGAGAGACATGACATTCTGAATGACAAACGGTGGAGTTGACGTCACTAAGTTCGGCAGAAGAAGCTGAGGTGTTGCAGCTCAGCTGCAATCGCACTCTGCAAAGACGTCATGAATCTACGACCTTATCGTCATTTTGGATAAGCATTTCGTCGGAATATCCTGTCCTCAGTAGGGCCAGTGTTGTTGTGCTTATTCCCTTCACAACGACATTCAAGTGCAAATTGGGATTTTCTGTTATGAAAATGTGAAGACAACGCACAGAAATAGACTTAACGCAGCGCCTGATATGCGTGTTGCGCTCTCCTCCTGCACTCCGGACTGGAACGCACAACAAAAACGCAGGCAGGCCCACCTATCCCATTAGCCAGGCAGACCAACCCTCCATGCGATGTGAAATGAAATGACACATTTTTGATATACTTCAACTGGTTTTTTTGGCACTTGAATAGGCCTATATTCAAAAAGAGTGAAGTGTGAAAACAGATCTAATGAAAAAAGAAGGTTGAAATGTTGTTAAGAACATGTTTTGTATAATTTGTCTAATCTTTTATTGATGATTTTGTTCCAATATCGCTGGTTAAATTGAATACTTGTAGGTGTTATGCATTTGTTTTTGCACTTGAATTTAGGCCTGAATGTTGATAGGCATATTCATTTAGAATGAAATGTAAGCCTAATAGCCTGAGTAAAAAAAAACGGGCAATATGTTTTTAATACATTTTATTTCCAAGTGCTTTTATTTGTTATCTTATTTTAATATTTCTGGCTCAATTGCATGTTTTTTTTTATAGTTTAATACTTAAGTATTAGCCTAATTGCTCAGAAAGATCTGATCACTCAGCTACAGCCTGAACTAGCTAATAAAAATGTCAGTACAAGTTCTGAAATAACAATAAAGTATCATTAGTAATGTTCGATTGGGGGCATGTCGTTATTTGCCCCTATTCCGACATGCCTCTATTCTGACATGCCTCTATTCCGACATGCCTCTATTCCGACATGCCCCTATTCCGACACAATTTTAGTACCGCCATTCCGACAGCTTAGAACCGCCATTCCGACAGTCTACCCAGGCGCGTCGGGGCATCGACTTGCTTTCATTTTTGTTTGTGTGTCTTTTTAACATATTCAGTTTATTTTGTATAATATAATATAGCCTATTGTTGTAATGGATGCACTGACTGGTTGCATCCAATCTGCAAGGGAGTCGTTCAAAGAAAGTTAAAGCTATGCAAGCCATCGAGGCTGCTCCCAATTCTGCTGAACTGTAGACCTGGAGTTGATGGGATGACGATGGAGAGACTTGGAGGAGCAGTGGCGGTGGATTCGGGAGGGCTATCAGAAGCGTCCATGAGGGAAGCCCTGCGTGTCTGACAGTGTCAACTACCGCTCCGAATGCTTCCACTTAAGTGGAGCTATGCAGACCCAACGCAAAAAGTTAAGTGCCGCTACTCCGACAATGGAAAAAATGTTGTCGGAGTAGTGGCACGTTTAAAAAATGCCGCTACTCCGACAATTAGACGTCAATGTCGGAGTAGAGGTATGTCGGAATAGCAGCATGTAGCCTGTTCGATTATGGTCAAATTCACATTTGTTATGATTTATGGCAAATGTCTATTGACTTGGGTCGCAATGACTTGTGACTTTTAAAATGTGGGTCCCCAGAAAAAAAGTTTGGGAAACACTGTTCTAGATTAAAGAATGTTCAAGGCTTTATTGCCATGTGCACAGTAGCTACAGTGTAGATATGGCAATGAAAAACTCAAGTCCCAGGCTCCTCCAACAATGCCACATTAATATATAAAGCACATCAAACAAATAAAACTAACAGAAGTTTCTTTTTATCTATATTGTACCATGGAAATTACAAACATGTTTTTTGTGGATAAAAGACAGAAGAACGGGTGTTTCAGAAATAAAGTCGAGTTTTTTTATTCAGACGAGGTGGCAATAAACTTTTTTCTGAATGAAGACATGCAAACGTTTCTGCCTCCTGTAATACTAAAAGTTTTGCGTCATGAATGAGGATGGATCTGCGTGGTGTGTGTAAGAAAACTACGGTGAAAAGTGGCACAATATAAGCAAAGTTGTTTTATCAAAAAGATAAACTGCCAAATTATTTTCCTTCAGGCGATTTTATGACATTCTTATCTTTCAGCATATTTATCAATGTAAACAGTAACCCTGTTGAAACCAAAGTTAGGTGTATACATGCATGTGTGTGTTTTTCCTTACTGTCCTCCTCCGCTCCTTTAAGAAAAGCTCCAATGGCTCCGAGATAGCCTTCATGTCTGAGGAACAAGGCCTGAACTTCACCCTGCATAACAAAAAGAGGACAGAAGATAATGACATAACAAATCTGAGTGTAGGAGAGAAAGCTGACAACATATGTGACCAACAGACACGTGGAGCTCACTGTGTTCAGGGTGAGTTTGGTGTGAAGTCAGCAGAGGGAGAGGACTTGCCTTGGTGAAGAAGTTGATGCTGTAGGTGATCGTGTGCATGGTGACGGGGTGTCCTCTGATGAAGAAGCCTCCGAAGTACACTCTAGACAGGTTGTGCATCTTTGCATACAGACAGGCCAGCTGCCCGATGTCATTGCTGATCATATGGAGTAAGCTCTTGGCCATATCTTCTTTAGAGAACTCTACAATTCAGAACAGAGTTATAGAAAATGTGCAACAGGCCAAATATCCACATCACAAAACTTAAAAACTGCCTAAGGGGACTTAAGAGGGGACATTCCATGCTCTTATTTGCAGCACTTCTTTTTACCCTCGGTCTAAAAGCAGAGCCCAGTCTGCTCTGAATGGATATTATCAATATTAAATCCTGCTCAAAATGTCTAAACTGAAGCTGTAAAAAAAAGAATAAACAACTGTGCTGCCCTCAAGTTAAAATAAAGCACACAGAGAGATAGCAGCTGTATCGGAACTAGGTGAGAGGTCATCCGTTCACTTCCAGCAGAGCTCTTGCAATAAAACTAAAGGAAATATGTAGTGCCTTGCCAAGATCACACACACAGCAGATATATGCATTGGCAATTAGCGAATCCTTATTTTATACACCCTTAAAACATAACTCAAACCTTTGTTGTCCTGGCCAATGTTGAGGCTCAAATTGTAGCCCTACTGTTTAAGACATCAGAGTGTGATAAATCTTGGTGTAGTTCTGCACTCTGACCTACATTTCAAAAACCACAATAACCAAAATCTGCATACAACCAGCCAGGCTCAGTCTCAACACGACCTAGAGGAACTCGTTCATGCCTTTGTTTATAGTGGACTTGATGACTGCAACAGTGTCATTTCAGGTCTATTAAAAACATCTCAACTCATTAATTCAAAAACTCTGCCACCCGATTGCTGACTGAAAATAAAAGAGTAGAACACATCACCCCAGTTCTCAGAGCTCTGCACCGGCTTCCAATAACTCAACGAATAGACTTTGACATGTTATTATTCACTTATAAACAAGGTGCTGTTATATTTAACAGCACTTGGGACCACAACTGGTCTGACAGTTTGAGAGCTCAGGGTTACGAGACACACTGAGCTCTCAGATCATCGGGGGGGGGGGGGGTCACAGAACAAAACATGCAGAAGCAGCTTCTCGTTTTTTAGGATGCGCAGATCTGGAACAAACTCTCTGAACTTTTCCGTTATTATTTTAACACTTCTCGCTTCATCATCTGGATTTACAATGTGCATTTTTAACTATCTTTTTTCTCTTTTATGAATTGTGTTGTTTTTCTCCATTTATGTTTTTATATTTATTTATTGTATTTTGTTGATGCATATGTAATACACCATTCATTTCGTTGTGCCTAATATGTGTTATTCAAATAAACTAAGCTTAACATTAGATTTTCAGGTTTGTGGCCTGCATTGGTTTAATCAGGTTGCAATGAGACCCAATAGTATGTGAGTGTGAGTACTGAAACGAATGTAGTGTATTTTGGCATTCGAAAACGACAGCATGAATTCTGCGCATAAAAGGTGTGGTTTTGCCGGAGTGAATTTCAATGATATAGTTGATTTACTCCTGTCAACTGAATTGCACATACCAATACACAAGGTGTGTTTATACAGTCTATTATCACACCAACCCAGGCATTTATATTTTGATATAATGCTAAAATCAATGTGCCAGTGTGTCACCTTTGTCAGCAGTAGCAGACTTTCCAAAACTGCTTGCAATAAGATCTCCAGTCAAGCCCAAAGACCCGTAAGATCCTCCGTAGATATCTTTGACCAGCATATCTACGCTCGTGTGCTGCCCTTTGGAGGCCAACTGTAGCAACTCATCGAATCTCTACAGGAGAGAAAGGAGCAAAGTTCACAAGGCTGAAGGGAACCAAACATGGAAAAGTTGATCTTTAGTGGAGCACTAGAGATTACTGACAGGTGAATCGCAATAAGGTTTTTAGGCATACCTTTGTTTTGGTCAGCAAGGCTCCAAGACCCCAGAATGTCCCTCCACCTATCGAGCTTCCTCCTATTCGCTCAAATTTGTCCTCTGATTCAACCTGTCGAAGAGGGAGAGAATAGGAGATTGCTTGTTGTGTGAATGAAATGTAGTGAGAGCTGAAATACAGAAGTCAAAACAAATGTTATTCATCTGCAAAGAAATGTGCAAAATAATCACGAGATGACAAGCCATGTTTACATATAAAACACAACTCGCAGTAAGTGTGTGTTGCTTCCTTTTTCTTTTTTAAATGTACTTAAAACCTTTGAAAGCACATAAGGTAGTACAATTTTGGCTTAATTTATTATTCTAAATGTTTTTATTTCAAATGTGCTAATATTTATGTTTCTATATAAGGCCTTTTATTTTAAAAAATGTTCAAATAATAAAAATACATACCAGTAGCTTTCACTAATCAACAAAAAAGTAATATGTTATAGATTTAAATTAACTGCAACTAATGTTTATTTTCATTTTGATTCTGACATTCTTTCAATTAACCATTTGCTCTGCAAGTGTCAGGAGATATAAGATCAGTTATTATCAAAACACAGAAGCAAATTATCAAATGTAAGAAGTTGAAACCAGAGAATGATCCCATTATTGGAGTAAGCATGTCAGCTGAGCTTCAAGCTGTTTAACCAGAAGGTGTACTTGTCCAACCCAAGGGCAAAACTTTGATCCTTCATTTATTACCTTGACTATGGACACCCCCGAGCCGATGTTCACGAGCAGGTAGGGGAAGATGTCAGGTTGGGTTGTCTGAAAGCGGTACTCTGACTCAGTGTGCTTGGCGAACACGAAGGCTTCGTGAGGAATGTTCCTCAGCACGAAGTTACAGCCCTTGATGAGGCACGTCATCTCGTCCTCCTTGTCCACTCTGCATCAACACATGAAGAGTCCATTATGTCTGCAGCCATGTGTGGGAAAAGCCACATAGGAAGACACATATGATAGATGGATTACCCTTTCTCTTAGGTGATTTACAAGAGTAAAATTTAATTGGAAAGTGGAAAACATTACTTTTTTTAACATTCAATGAAATTAAACTGATTGATTCAACCAAAGCAAATAACAATAAATGCAATCAACCATGAAGATACAAGCATGATACAGGCATCCTGTATATTTGCTTTCAATAAACCAAGTATTTCTAGTGATACAGCATTGGATTTAAACGGGTGAAATCTTTTTAAATGTTATATAAAAACATGAGATGTTTTTTCTTTGCATATATGGTTCTTTTTCACATATTACCTAGATATGCAAACAATGCAAGTCAGCTACCATGTGAATGCTCTGTTGACGTCATACGCTGTTCATAAAGTCTCCTGAACAATAAAGTGTGTCATCTGATTCACAGGCAGAGGACAGGATATCACTTTGTGTGTGAATCAGTTACAGCAAGGGCAGAGTTCATTCCAACCTTTCTTTGTACACGATGTGGCTACAGTTGAGCAATAACAGCGTCTCCTCTTTATTCATAGCTGGTCTGTATGTATACTCACTTGAGTCCGAGTTTCCTCTCAATGAGTTCTTTAAACTTGTGCGCGCCTCCACCTGTGGCTTTGATAACTTTGGTTTCCGTGTTGACAAGGTGGTCTTTGATGAAGTCCAAACATGTTTCAATGTAGGCATTTTCAAACTTGATGAAGTGCAGGCGTGCAGTGACCTCTTCCTGCACCGATATTTCATACAGATTTTCATTGGTGGCCTCCTGTGGACACAGATGATGGAAACACAAAAGGAGGAAGGGTGAATACTTGCAGATGTCCTGTTATTGTCATGGCCTCTCCTATCTAGTTGTTTGAGAGAGCATATGCTATCTGTTGGAGGAGGTATATTGACATGAAAAATGTAAACTACACTGCAGTTTTGTTAGGCGTAGGACGTCACTAGAACGTACCTTTGAAGTGTGGTCGAAAGATCGTACTTTGGCCACCTTGTGTTGCACGGTGGAGTAGTAGGCAAGCTTTGTGAGAGACCCACCTGTTCAACAAAAGCGCATGAATAAAGTCCGATAAGAAACACACTAGACATCAGAAGCTAGACAAGAGACAAAGGCTTGACAGAGAGGACACAAAAACAACAAGTTAGCTAGCAGCTAACATTATTTCTGTTTTCCTTAAAAGTTAGTCAGGTGTCTTTGGCACACGTTTATCAGATAAGAAGATCTTTAAGCCTCATGAGACTTCCATCTTCAAAGCTAACATACTTGTTGTTACTAGCTGAATTTATGCAATGATTTAAGTGGCTAACCTGAGCTTATTTAATTTCACTTTAAGTCATGTGTTGTCATAGTATCATGCTGCGCAATAGCTGGAAATTAGCCACATTTGCACAAAAGTGGGGGAAGAAATGGAGAAAACTCTTATATTGTCACTTACCTATGTCTATCGCGAACCGCTTAGCATTCTCCAAATTACGGAATATTTCGTCTGGAGGAAGAGTTATGCTTTTATCCATGGTATGGCTACTTGTGCTGCTGGCAACTCGTACAAATTCCGCCATGGTTGGCAATGATTTGACGCTACGTGCGCGGCGTGTGTACGTGCTCGTACCCCGTCTTCCAATCAGCATCGACGTACATTGCGAGGCGTGTGAGATGTGCTGTGGACATTTCTCTGCCACCATGAACAGAGTAAACAATTTTAAAATGAGATGTTTTTATCATGTTATTTGACTCCTTCACCAGTTCCATGCATACCTTATCAAAACAAGAAATATTGAGTAAAAACTGCAATAATGTGAGTACTGGAGGCACATCTTAGTGCAGGATATTTATAAAAAATAGTGTGTAGTGTTGGACATTTGACATGATATAACATTAGTTGGTGACCCAGTAAACTTTTGAAAACGTTTTAGATGCATCAAAATAAACTAATGTTATACCAAAAACAGACTATTTTCAATAAACCACTTTACTGTAGTTTATTTATGTAACAAAGATAGTAAAAAATATATTGCAATATAAAGTCAGTGATTCAGTGGACTGATTTGAAGCCTCGTTTTTAGAGTTCCACAATAGTGTAGAAAACACATTTGTTTAGGTTTTGGCTTCTGAGACAGGGCTTAGGAGTGAAGTGCACTTTATATTTCACCCAGTAATAACAACATATGGTTCCAAAAAGATGTTAATACATTAGATTTGTGATATTGGATACAGGGAGATGGAATAAGATGTTTTACTAACCTTAAAGCTACTAAATGGATAATAATGTAGCTATCCATATGTTCAAATGCACATATATAAACTAACCACTAGATGGTAGTACCCGGCCATATTAGAAATAAAAGCTTTTCTACAGTAAACTACACACTATCAACAGAGCTGGGAGAAGTAATCAGATCTTGTACTTGAGTTAAAGTAGAAATACCAGAGTGTAGGAATAATCTATTACAAGTAAAAGTCGTACATTCAAAATGTTACTCAATTAAAAGTATAAAAGTATTGGAATCAATACTTTTGTACTTCAAGTAAAACAGTAAAAGTAGTCATTATTGAAATTGGTCCATTTAAGAAGCATATATATGATCAGTTTTGATCAAAAATTATTGCTGTATTAAAGAGTTATCAAAGCCGGTAAAGGTCCAGCTAGTTGTCATGACTTTCTATACTGCAGGGTAGCTTATGAATTTACTCCAGGTGTAACTAAAGTCTGATTTAAGTGTTGATTGTACTTCTAACCCACTACATTCAGAAGCAAATCGTGAACTTTTACTCCACTACATTCATTTTGTACCTTTAGTTTATTTACAGATTTACAGGGAAATATAAAGCAACACATTTAAATACTCAGGTAAAGTGCTAGTACCTTAAACATTGCACTTAAGTGCAGTACTTGAGTAATTGTAATTAGTTCCAACCTTTGACTATCAATCAATACCAACGCTTGCAATCTAGTACAGTAAGCTCAATAAATATTGTCATCCCTGCATTGTTGTGGCATGCAGATAAGGTTGTTCACTGTTCATTTTTGTCAATTTAAAGAATGAGAAGACATATCAGGATTCCAGTTGATGTTATTTATTCACACACAAATGAACGAGTCACATCATAGAGGCACTGGTAGTGATGATGCATCACATTAAACACTTGTAATTTAAGACAATGTACTCAAATAGAGTAGAGTTAACAGCCTCAGTAGAAACAGAGGGAATAGTTTAGTACAAGCTAAACAGAGCAGATCAACTCTCTTACAAAGAGAGAAAATAACCTTCAGATTTTACTGTTGTCAAAACAGAGACTGATCATGGCAGAACAGAAAAGCTCAAGACCCAACATTAGTCAATAATCTTTTAAAAAGTAAAGAGTATATCAAGCACATCAAAAAAGGGCACTACCAGAAAGTAGCAGAGATTTGCAAAATCCTGTCATGGGATCAATGTTGATACAAAAGACATAGAGGACATAAAGGTCAGTGTGATAATTCTCACAAAATATTTTATCACCTTTGTAAAATAAAAGGGAATTTATGGTATTCATAGAATACAAAGTTGTGTTACACAATACAGCCTATTTTCCGACAGGTAAAGAAAAATGAAACTTTTCAAAGCATCCTTTTACACTCCAGAATAATATGTATGTTAATACATTTTGACCAATATGGTCATCTCAGTTTGTCTGGTGGTAACTCCAGTATGTAGGGTTCTACCACGGCCTCCAGGGGCCGCTGTTGACTGGACTCTTCTCTTGGGTGACGCTGGTCTGGACTGTGGAGCTCAGCAGAGAGAAGTCAGCCTCTCTCAGGTTCTTATCAGAGGAAAACTGCATCTTGTTGACGTGGTTCAGCAGTCTTTTCTGGGACTGTGTCTTCACCTGCTCTTTGGACAGGAAGTGTGTCACCTCTTGGACACACCTGGAGTAGCCCTGGTTGACAGCTGCTGAGTCCACAGCTTGATTCTGCTGCTGCAGTCGTCTCAGGACACAAACTGTCATCTCCAGGATGTCTGCTTTCTCCAGCTTGGAGTCTGGCTGCTGTTTGAGGAACTCTGCACCCAGGAGAGACTTGAGCTGCTCAATGCTGCTGTTGATTCGCTCTCGGCGTACCTTCTCCACCAGAGGCTTTCTGAGCTGCAGAAGGAAGAAAAGCATCATTAATAATCTTATTCTGGAGTTTAGGTTTTCCATGAACAAAAACAACATGTGATGACAATATCTTGAAATCTTGTTGAATCTTGAATTTACCTTGTGGGTCAGAGTGTGAGGCTCCTGAGAGTTGGTCATTGCTGCAGTGATTGTAGGTGCCATGTCTGGATCTCAGTGCTGTAGAGGTCTCTGTAGAGAGAATCTGATCTCTGCTGGCTTCATCCCTCCTATTTATAGTCCCACATCTCCATATGAATGTGTGGGTCTGGGTCTGACTGCACTTTCTCACAGTCTCAGCCAATCAGAGAGCTCAGAGAGACAATGAGAGATGCAGCACACTTAATGCTGTTATTGCCACGGGGACAATGGTTAGATCTCAGGGAAACAGGTGGAGGGGGGGGGGGGGGGGCATTTATATAAAGCAGATATTTTTTAAGATAAAAGTGTCCATTGCTTAACAGCATTCATCTTACAGTTATGTCATACTAAGTATGCTCATCATTACATCATAAATGTGGAAGACAGACCTTGAAATATTGTTGCATCCTGATAAATTGACGATGTAAATAAAAAACAAAAAGGTCTGAAAACATGAATTTGAAATATGTATTTTATGTCAAGGTTAAGATA
The DNA here is from genome assembly GCF_036324505.1 of Eleginops maclovinus. NCBI lineage: Eukaryota > Metazoa > Chordata > Actinopteri > Perciformes > Eleginopidae > Eleginops > Eleginops maclovinus. The sequence continues at coordinate 7,617,520 of NC_086368.1, read as the reverse complement.
TCAGATATAACAAAGTTTTAAAACACAATCTTCCAAGAAATTCTGATTGGGACTAGTTCACACAAGCTCATATATTGTGATGATCACTCAGTAAAGCAGTAAAGTCATTTAGCTGAAAGTGGTCCAGATGAAACAGATGTGCCTTCTGTCTTGTGACAAATTGCTCCAGTGAGTGAGGAGTCAGGCAGGGTTTCCCACAGACCGTGATCACTGCAATACAAAAGCAGCTTGAATGCCTCTCTGGCGGCTAGTGGCCCTTTGTTGCTGCTAAAGGCAGAATTTGGCGGCAAAAACCATCTGGAGGAACACAAAGACAGTGGTTGAGCTTAAACATCTGAAATAGTGAAGGATGATTTGAATGGAATGTTGGTTTCAGGTAATTGACTGAAGAAATGGCCATTCAGCTTTTCATTTGTTTTATAACAAACTCCAACAAAAATATCTTAAAATTAGTCAATATACCTAAACCTTTCTTAAAACACATTGAATTTAGAAAAAGTTATAAAGTGTTTAAACATGACATAAGTCTTTATCTTATCTCTTGTTGTAAAGTTGACATTACTGGTAGTTTGGCATGTGTGAATGGAATAAATAAAAAGGCTTACATTGACAAAAATGACCTGATAATCAGAGGGGAAATGAAGTTGGCAAAGGTAGAGAGTTGGGACCAGAAAAGAGACAGAGTGTGAAAGAAATACCGAAGAAAATAAGGCGGAAAAAAGTGTGCCAACTCCCCTTGGAAAACAGTCAGGTGCTGGTGGGGTCCAGGATGCTAATCATACTGAACTGTGACTCTGCTCTCAAGGCTTTCCCACACTCTGTCCATTGACAGTGCTCCCACTCAACAATAGACATGTGCCTTGTTAAATGCTAATTCATCCCCACACAAGCAGCTCCCGGCGCTCCCCTGAGGGTAACGTTTGTTGTTTAGACACTCTTCAATTAGGAGACGAGAGCACGAGAAATACACACAAACATTTTGACTGGGAATTTAATCTAACAAGCAGTTAACTAAGTGTTTAGGTGCAAATATCATCGTTAAATAGAGTTTCAAACCATATGTCTTTTAAAAAGCAGTACACAAACATTAAATGAAGGGTATTAAACCATAGATAGACTGTATACAAAAAAGGTGGTAGAGCTATGCAATTTTAAATGGGGTAGCATTGAACACAAATTTGCAAAATACCTTTTTTTACATTTACTATTGACTATTTATTACTACCATTTTATTCTATACATTTACATTTTTCAAATACTTTTTCATTTGTTTATACAGCAACCTCCACTTATAGTCTGCCACAGCAAAAATATGAGTCTCTATTAAATGTTCATATACTGCTTATACATTATACATACAATCTTTATTGGATGGGCATTATCTTTATAAAGGATTGAGGCTGTGCTCTTTTTTTGTTTAAAACATACATTTTAAGGTTAGATCACCACAATACTGTAGGACTGTAGGTTCCCATTAAAATCAATTTCATAAACATTTTTTAAGCATAGAAGTACAAAAAATAAAATCTTGATAAACACATTGTAAGGTTTAGTGAGTAAATAAGGTCCAGTAATAAAGAATTCCTGCCCCCCCTTGCAGACGTCTTTGTCTGATCTGCCTCTTTTGTCCCTCTCGGGCTCTGTGAGTGAGTTTTCCCTGCTTTCCCACACTCCGTCCATTCACGGCTTTGAAGAACAAAGGAAGTGTGTCTGGTTGCACATCACATTAATTATGGAGTCAGTTTACGAGCAGCGTCTCAGTGCTTCTGAATGGACATTCCTGTCATCAAGTCTCGTCATTACCAGGCTTTTGCAAAATGTCTATCAGGAATGCAGACATACTAAGGCTTAATGAACATTCAAAAGCTAGTCCCCCCCCCCCCCCTCCATTAGATTCAAATTTTGCTGTTTATTCTGATGGGGGGGATAAATAGGGTGTCTATTCCTAAATTGATCATGTGCAAGCTGGGAATTTGATGGTAAACTTGTTGGCGAAATCCTGCAATAAAATTGTGTTTCAAATACGATCTAACCTTTATTTTTCATCAGGACAGGCGGGAAAAAAAGGCTTCATTTTTTTTTATTTAAAAAGCACCATTGCAAAGAAGAAAAAGAACAATATACACTTCATCGTGCCACAGAGGGGAAATATACCATCCAGGATGGTATTAACTTCTTAATGTTTAGCATGACTACATTAGCAGATTAGGCAACATAAACAGACTGTTCTGATAGAAAAGAAACCAAGTAAGCAAGAGGAGTACTTTTGCATTGGGTAGTGTTCAATTAGATACATTTACACACACGTATGCATGTTCAGTTTCACAAGAATGTAACGTGATTTCATTATCTCAATGATGAGGGTGTGCTCAGTCAAAGTCATTGATCCCAGCATCAGGCAGCAGATCTGCTCTCTACAGGGTCACCACTTTCCCAGATTCACACAGAGCTCTGTGAGTCTCTCTCCATAACCCCCCCTGTCCTCCACCTGTTCCCCTGAGATCTAACCATTGTCCCTTGGGCAATAAAACCATTCAGCTTGCGGCATCTCTCATTGTCTCTCTGAGCTCTCTGATTGGCTGAGACTGTGAGAAAGTGCAGTCAGACCCAGACCCACACATTCATATGGAGATGTGGGACTATAAATAGGAGGGATGAAGCCAGCAGAGATCAGATTCTCTCTACAGAGACCTCTACAGCACTGAGATCCAGACATGGCACCTACAATCACTGCAGCAATGACCAACTCTCAGGAGCCTCACACTCTGACCCACAAGGTAAATTCAAGATTCAACAAGATTTCAAGATATTGTCATCACATGTTGTTTTTGTTCATTTCAAACCTAAACTCCAGAATAAGATTATTAATGATGCTTTTCTTCCTTCTGCAGCTCAGAAAGCCTCTGGTGGAGAAGTTACGCAGAGAGCGAATCAACAGCAGCATTGAGCAGATCAAGTCTCTCCTGGGTCCAGAGTTCCTCAAACAGCAGCCAGACTCCAAGCTGGAGAAAGCAGACATCCTGGAGATGACAGTTTGTGTCCTGAGACGACTGCAGCAGCAGAATCAAGCTGTGGACTCAGCAGCTGTCAACCAGGGCTACTCCAGGTGTGTCCAAGAGGTGACACACTTCCTGTCCAAAGAGCAGGTGAAGACACAGTCCCAGAGAAGACTGCTGAACCACGTCAACAAGATGCATTCTTCCTCTGATAAGAACCTGAGAGAGGCTGACTTCTCTCTGCTGAGCTCGAGCTGCATCAAAAAGAAGAGTCCAGCAAGCGGCTCCTCTGTCTGGAGGCCGTGGTAGACCCCTAAGAACTTGAAGATCATGAATGAACCGAGCAAATACACTTGTGCTCTTGGACTTTCTACTTGCCTAGGTCTTGGACTCTCCTTTTGAAGAGTTGTGTGTTTCTGCAATTTATTATGACCTTTTGCAAAGGTCGCATTCTGTTTCTGTGATATTTGCAGGACAGCTACTATTTTCTTTTTTGAAGGTAGTCTCTTATTTCAGATGTTACTCTGTGAAGTAAAATGATTGTTCCCAAAGGGAATGCTTCTATTTGTCAGTTATACTGACATATGTCTGTACTTTGTTCTCCATTAAGGAGACAGTTAATCATGTTGCACATGTTTCTGATTTATATGTGATATTCACATACTTTGATTATTGAAATGTCCTTTCTAAAATCTGTTAACATTTTAATTGTCTGCATTTTTGCAGATCAATTTTGTGTGTTCATTAAGAAAAATGTGCTGCTTTATAACTTTGTGAGTTACAGCACGCATACCTTCTATGAAGGGCATGTTGTTCAGAAACTGTCTGAATGTATCTCTTTAAACCAAGTGATGCGCAATTAAACAATCACTAAAACAATGAAAACAATTGTTTGTCTCATTTTCTATCACCTGTTCACGTCGGTTACTGAACATATAGCACCAGATCTGAAGCAACTATGTTTAAAATGTATTTTAAAACAGGCCATGTATAGATAGCTGACATATGAAGAGCACTGAATGCCACATATTTTAAGAACTCCTCACCTGATCGGGGAGTGGTAGGTGTATCTTTCTTAAACACTAATCCACATCTTAAAAATATGCTTGACAATGAGCCAGATAAGGTAGACAGTGAGAGCTGCTTATTCAACATATCAACTGTTAGTTTAAGATCAACGGAGTGTGTCTCAGTGAGCTGTGTGCCTTTACAAACTGTTTCAGTATGTAGTCAACATGTCTTTATAACTACACTGGTGGGATGCACACCTTCCTTCTAAAGGATATCAGTGACTGACTAACACATGAGGCTGCCATTGATTATACACTGGACTGGGATCTGGTGAATACAAAGGTCACAGAATATGAAGATTACATGCATTATATTCACACTCATGATTCAGTGAACTATCATTGTCCTTTATGCAAACACCTGAATTCATTATGCTCATCTGCTCCTGGTAATTTCATGTAAAACCAGCCTGTACTTGTGTGGTAGTTGTTGGAGTAAGAAGCACTCCGATTATTTGCTTATACCTGATGAAAAGTAGCAATATCACCATTTAAAAACATTCTGGTACAAGTGAAAGTCCTGCATTCATAATTCTACTCGTAAAACTACAAAAAAAAAACGATCGTCAAGATTTACTAAAAGAACACAAGTAAAGAAAAGTATTTTTTTTTATTTTTATTATTGCATGGTGCAATATTGAAGTGACACACACTTAAATGTATCAATAATTATAATACTATACTTTAATATATATGGTGCTTGAATGGGCTTTCCTGCATAATGAGTACTTTTTGTGGTTGGACTACTTTTGGATGCTAATACTTTTATACGTTTACTTTTGAATGCAGGACTTTGACTTGTATCTGTGTATTTTTACACCGTAGTATTGCTACTCCTACTGAAGTAAATAGTCTGCATACTTCTTCCACCTTTGCTACTAATACAGTGGGGCAAAAAAGTATTTAGTCAGCCACCAATTGTGCAAGTTCTCCCATTTAAAAAGATGAGAGATGCCTGTAATTTTTATCATAGGTACACTTCAACTATGAGAGACAGAATGAGAAAAAAAAATCCAGGAAATCACATTGTAGGATTTTTAATGAATTAATTGGTAAATTCCTCGGTAAAATAAGTATTTGGTCACCTACAAACAAGCAAGATTTCTGGCTCTCACAGACCTGTAACTTCTTCTTTAAGAGGCTCTTCTGTCCTCCACTCGTTACCTGTATTAATGGCACCTTTTTGAACTCGTTATCAGTATAAAAGACACCTGTCCACAAAACAGTCATACTCCAAACTCCACTATGGCCAAGACCAAAGAGCTGTCAAAGGAGACCAGAGACAAAATTGTAGACCTGCACCAGGCTGGGAAAACTGAATCTGCAATAGGTAAGCAGCTTGGTGTGAAGAAATCAACTGTGGGAGCAATTATTAGAAAATGGAAGACATACAAGACCACTGCTAATCTCCCTCCATCTGGGGCTCCACGCAAGATCTCACCCCGTGGGGTCAAAATGATCACAAGAACGGTGAGCAAGAATCCCAGAACCACACGGGGGGACCTAGTGAATGACCTGCAGAGAGCTGGGACCAAAGTAACAGAGGCTACCATCAGTAACACACTACGCCGCCAGGGACTTAAATCCTGCAGTTCCAGACATGTCCCCCTGCTTAAGCCAGTACATGTCCAGGCCCGTCTGAAGTTTGCTAGAGGGCATTTGGATGATCCAGAAGAGGATTGGGAGAATGTCATATGGTCAGATGAAACCAAAATAGAACTTTTTGGTAAAAACTCAAGTCGTCGTGTTTGGAGGAGAAAGAATGCAGAGTTGCATCCAAAGAACACCATACCTACTGTGAAGCATGGGGGTGGAAACATCATGCTTTGGGGCTGTTTTTCTGCAAAGGGACCAGGACGACTGATCCGTGTAAAGGAAAGAATGAATGGGGCCATGTATCGTGAGATTTTGAGTGAAAACCTCCTTCCATCAGCAAGGGCACTGAAGATGAAGCGTGGCTGGGTCTTTCAGCATGACAATGATCTCAAACACACCGCCAGGGCAACGAAGGAGTGGCTTCGTAAGAAGCATTTCAATGTCCTGGAGTGGCCTAGCCAGTCTCCAGATCTCAACCCCATAGAAAATCTTTGGAGGGAGTTGAAAGTCCGTGTTGCCCAGCGACAGCCCCAAAACATCACTGCTTTAGAGGAGATCTGCATGGAGGAATGGGCCAAAATACCAGCAACAGTGTGTGGAAACCTTGTGAAGACTTACAGAAAACGTTTGACCTCTGTCATTGCCAACAAAGGGTATATAATAAAGTATTGAGATGAACTTTTGTTATTGACCAAATACTTATTTTCCACAATCATTTGAAAATTAATTCTTTAAAAATCCTACAATGTGATTTTCTGGATTTTTTTTTCTCATTCTGTCTCTCATAGTTGAAGTATACCTATGATGAAAATTACAGGCCTCTCTCATCTTTTTAAATGGGAGAACTTGCACAATTGGTGGCTGACTAAATACTTTTTTGCCCCACTGTATGTTGCTAGGTAACTTAACTAAACATAATACATCATCATTTATTTGTTGATTATATAGTGAGTAATAAATCTGGATCTGCAAAATAATGCTGTTTGCGAAAAGTCCAATGTTCGCCTCAGAAATGTTACGGGCTATTTTCATAGGGACATTCATTTCAAGTACCTCAAAGTAAAATACTTGCGTACTTAGTTCGATTTCACCACTAGTGGGGTGACAGTTAACAGATGGCCTGTCATGAAGCACTCAATGCTTTTGTTCATGCCGTTTAAACAGCGTTTGTTCCACTTAAGAGATTGAATTATCTAAAATAAAATATGACCATGCTCAGTGTAAACATGATGACAAGAAAAGTATTGAATTTCTTACATATTTATTTTTCCTGAAGTGTGCAAAAGCAACAAAACAAATTTCAATCCACTTTGGATGAATAAAAGTAAAAATGGTGAATTAAACAAAACATGCATACATGGCATACACAAAACAATAACAAATCCCTTTTCAGAAGAAAGGCTGGCGTTTGATACAATATACCTTGAAACAAGGCAGTAAGACACTGCATCCAAACTGCAATAACACAATATTAGCCTGGATGTCATTTTCACAGGAAGAATAGGTTAATATCGCTCTGTTTGGCTTAAAATGTTAAGCAGATTTTACTGCAGTTAAACAATATAGATTTCGAAGATTAAATTAAATCCTTGATAACATTTTGGTCCTAACTATATCTCTATCTGTGGTGTTGTTAAAAAAAGAAACTACAACCACAGGAATCATAAATTCCACAAATAGCAGCAAAACGTGTTTCAAGTCAACTACGGACTCTTCTTCTCACTCAGTGACCTCTTCAACTCTGAATCCAGTCTTCTTTCTTTCTTTCTTTCTTTATCTTGCTTCTGTTGAAGCAACAATACAAAAAATAACATACTAATGTTCTGCTCATCATAAAGCATATAAGGCATTTCTCTATAATGAACAGATGCAGCTGGCATAAACAAACTGCCAACATTTAAAGGCAGCTTTGGTGATTTTCTCAAGTCCATTTCTCATTGTCTTTAAAAGCACAGTGGAGCCAGGTCATCCTCTTCTTCAGGAAACAGGCGTAAAATGTCCCTTGAATATTTGGAGTAGCCGTTGTGTGTCAGCAGGGCTTTCCTCAGTGTGAGCAGGGACTTGGTCTTCTCCAGGATGTCTGCGACAGGGATCCCGTTCTGCAGGTGTTCTGCAATCAGAGCCTTCAGCTTCTCCACTCCGGTGGTGCATTTCCTCTCCAGCATGTTGAGTTTACACCTGACAGAAACAAAATCATGGAGTTTAGTGAAATGAACTGAATGAAATAAAAACATATACAGAAATTCAACAACATATTTGTTATTGAGAGTTTGAAGTATTGGAGCTTTGGCTTACCTAAAGAGCTGTTCCTTCACGCTGTCTTGAAAAGCAAGGTCTGCGTAGAGAGCCATTTCCAGGTTTTGCTTCGTGTGTTGAGAGGTTCTGTTGTTGCTTGAGAAGGTTCGGAGGAAGTCTGTGATGATAACTGTGTCTGCTGCTCTGCATTTATGCTGTTCATCCTGCGCTCTTTGGGCTCTTTCAGCCAATCAGGAGGCTCAGGGTTCATAACAATAGAGTGAATTTAATGCCTGTCACACAGAACAGGTGGGATGCTTTATCTTTATGCCATACATCAGAGAGGTCAGTGGGAAAATGTTTTTCCTGAGGTACACACGGGAAAAATTTTGAATTTTGAAACTGATTATACTTTGAAATGGCCAAGACATATCTAGTCTGGGAATATTTTGTTTAAGAAGTACACCTTTTCAGTATATGCTATACTTATATTTCATCTGCAAATACTATAAGGTGAGGAAAAAGTATATATGATAGATGAATTCCACGTCTTTTAAAAAAATAATTATGATAAATAAACTGTCAATATTAATTTTACTGGACAAAATTGTCTGATTACATCAGTAAATACAACTTTAAATAACCATAGTATCATATAAACACATTCTTAAAAATGAAGACCTAATAGGTGCAACATTTTTATAAAATTATATTTTCCAACGAGTGAGATACAGCTAAAGCAGATGGTTGATTTGTGAAGTGGCTTCTACTTGACAAAAACGTCTAATAATTATGTTGCCATAACTCAACTTGAACTTTAAAAAATATATATATAAAATGTGTAATAATGTTTAAAATGTTTATTTTGTGACATTATGTGTGTCCACAGTGAGTTAGAGCTAAAGCAGATGGTTTTTGTGTGAAGTGGCTTTCTGCCTGAGAACCATCCCCAGGCTTTGTGGGAGCAGACACACTTCCATTGTGTGTGCAGCTGAGCAGCCTGCATTCAGAAGTGTGGGAAGCCGTGTGTCGCTACGGCTCCAAGCTCCAGAACGAGGGGAGGGCGTGTGACCGGGGCACGTCCAGCCCTGTGCAGGCAGCTCAGGGGAGAAAAGGGGGGGTAACCTGAGCCTCTCACAACTGCAGACCGACACACAGCCAGATGGAGGAGATATGCAGGAAGGTAAACCCACCTACACATAATTACAGCTTGCAGTTGTTTTAGTGTTCTAGAATAATGAACAAAAACAGCATTTGATAAACATTTATTACAGGAAAGAAAAACAAAACAGACACCCCTCTCCGTTTGTGGCCCTTAATTGTGGAATTGATTGTCATTGACAATTAGATTTCCCCCCTCCATTTAAACCTGTTTAAAGATCCATCTTATTTCTTAAACCTCTTTATTATCACCATAGGATAATAATCTTTTAATTGTTAAAGCAATTAAAAGAAAGAGTAAAAATAGCAAAAGGAATAGGTGAAGTGAAAAAGTGAAAAATACAAATTTAACAGGATAGAAAAAACAAGACAAAAATAGAAATAACATAGCATAAGATACAGCTATAGCTATGCACAGTACATTATATAGGAATGATTGCAAATATGGGGTGTAGCATATCTAAAAAAATAAACACATCAATTTGTGAATAAATGGGTGTGTATATAAAATTACACATCGTCAAGAGAGTTCTGAACATACCTTTTGTTTGTTTGTATTTTATTTAGTAATTTGCTAAATGTGGTTTGTGTTGTGATTTCTATCAAGATATTGTGAAAATGTTTATTTACTAAAATTCTTAGGAAATGCCAGGATGATTAAACTGTCCCCTCATCAACTCATCAACAGACAAAGGACTCACATTTTGTGTCAATCACTTTTTGTAAAATCTGAAATTATGACAAGTAAATGTACCATCAAATTGTACCATTAACGCTACACATAACTGAATTATAACATGTGGTCCAGTGGGAGTATTGGGTGGGTGTTTGGTAAGAAGCCTGTAAGCTGCACAGAAATCAATTAGTCAAACACCCCACAAGACACTCCAATATGACACCCTATGATACATGCTGTGTGTGTGTGTGTGTGTGTGTGTGTGTGTGTGTGTGTGTGTGTGTGTGTGTGTGTGTGTGTGTGTGTGTGTGTGTGTGTGTGTGTGTGTGTGTGTGTGTGTGTGTGTGTGTGTGTGTGTGTGTGTGTGTGTGTGTGTACGTGTGTGTTTAATACTCCATTTGCTTTGGTTTGACGGTGGTTTACACTGATGAACTGGTTAATACTCATTCTCATTGTTATTGAGATGGTTAATTAATTGGAATTACAAATGCTAACAGTACATTTAATTGTCATGCAAACAATATCTTATCTCAATAACTCAATTAAAATTATATAGAGAGAGTATATATATATATGTATATATATATTAAAGTTGTATGCATAGGCTATGTGCTATAAGTTTGTTTAAGTGAGTCAAAAACTTTAAAGGACGTCTAAGTTCTATGTGTCTCTTGTTGTATCTTTCTTGCAGATATTGTAAAAGAAGGGAACAGGTTAGGGGGTCTTATATTAGGTTATGTATTGTAATGGGGACGATATGTAATTGCAGTATCAGTGTCATACAATGCAAAATAAATCCTTCAAACATTATCAAAAATCAATAAGACGAAACAACGTGAGAAGACAACATTTGAAATCAACAGTGTTTGTTTATTCAAAAAGCACAATGAGCCACAACAAACATGAAAGCTCAAACTACAGGTGATGATGCATCACAACAACGACTTGTAGATTTCTTCAAGACACTGTACTCACACAGAGTAGAGGAACAACTGTCTTCATAAAAGACAAACAAATTCATAAGAAATTCATTAGAAACTGTTATTTTAAAACAAAAACAATAACTTGCTCTTCATAAATAAAAGCAAAACAGTAAAGACTGACCTTTAAAAAGGTCAGACTATTTTTATCACAGTGTGGTGAAAGCAGGTTCATTACTGCTAAATACATGAATGTTCAATAAAGACAACAACATGACAGTCACTGGAAAATTGTGACAGTTTGACATTAAGCAAACCTTTCAGAAAAAAGGATAAACATTTTGATCTAATTCAGATCAGTTTTTAAAAATCAGAAGTCCAACACTTCAAAAAATCTTGTTGATCTGGTCCATAAAAAGAACAGTTAAGCATTTCTGATAAAAAATGATCAAGATTACAAAGGTAACCATAGTACTGTATTCTACCAACAATAAAGTAAAGTGAGGTTCAGTAATAACTGCGAAGGCAATCGGATTTGGTTCATGCCACATGCATGACAATATGTTCTCTTTCGTAAATTGAAAGATATAGTTGTTGTCATTTCCTCAGGAAATATCATCTTTCATTAGTAAAACAAACAAAAACAACCTTCTGTACAAACAGAAGAACAAGTGCATAACATTTCAGAATTCAGAAAAATTCACTTCCAGTAATCTCTGACCAATATGGTCATCTCAGTTTGTCTGGTAGTAACTCCAGTCTGGAGGGCTCTACCACGGCCTCCAGGGATCGCTGTTGACTGGACTCTTCTCTTTGGAGATGCTGGTCTGGACTGTGGAGCTCAGCAGAGAGAAGTCAGCCTCTCTCAGGTTCTTATCAGAGGAAGACTGCATCTTGTTGACGTGGTTCAGCAGTCTCCTCTGCTTCTCATTCTGCTGCTGCAGTTGTCTCAGGACACAAACTGTCATCTCCAGGATGTCTGCTTTCTCCAGCTTGGAGTCTGGCTGCTGTTGGAGGAACTCTGCACCCAGGAGAGACTTGATCTGCTCAATGCTGCTGTTGATTCGCTCTCTGCGTACCTTCTCCACCAGAGGCTTTCTGAGCTGCAGAAGGAAGAAAAGCATCATTAATAATCTTATTCTGGAGTTTAGGTTTTCCATGAACAAAAACAACATGTGATGACAATATCTTGAAATCTTGTTGAATCTTGAATTTACCTTGTGGGTCAGCGTGTGAGGCTCCTGAGAGTTGGTCATTGCTGCAGTGATTGTAGGTGCCATGTCTGGATCTCAGTGCTGTAGAGGTCTCTGTAGAGAGAATCTGATCTCTGCTGGCTTCATCCCTCCTATTTATAGTCCCACATCTCCATATGAATGTGTGGGTCTGGGTCTGACTGCACTTTCTCACAGTCTCAGCCAATCAGAGAGCTCAGAGAGACAATGAGAGATGTGGAGCAGGCGAGCGGCAACATGCAGTTATTGCCATGGGGACAATGGTTATATCCCAGGGGAACAGGTGGAGGACAGGGGGGGTGATGGAGAGAGACTCTCAGAGCTCTGTGTGAATGTGGGAAAGTGGTGACCCTGTAGAGAGCAGATCTGCTGCCTGATGCTGGGATCAATGACTTTGACTGAGCACACGCGTATCATCTTATCACACACAAGATGGAATAACATTTGTTGTGTAATGTAGGTATTTCACATACCAAAAACGAATGATGATATTGTCAAATTAATTGAGCAAAAACCTAGAAATGAAAAGGGGATCTCTATTGAGAACTGATGAGTAATTAAGATATTTGTTTTTGTTTTTTTATCGTCAATTTTTTTACTTATTTGTTCTAAACAAAAAAGAACCAATTTGTAAGATAGCATTATAAAACATTAGACAGCATTGCTATGATCATTCATTGAAACTGAAATAAACTCTACACAATCATCATGCAGCTGTCCAGATGTAGTCTTTTGACACGTGCCTTATAGTCAGCCTGAGTAACATGTTGAGCTGAGTTTCCCACACTGACTCCCTGTATGGTGTGGTCAACGATCCACAAAGGGAATCTTCCGACAGATGCTGGCTGTGTGTTGTTACAGAAACTGAGTCTGACATCACCAGCCATCTGGAGGGAAAGGACGCCATTGGCTGATGCGAAATTTTGAAAATTTGGTTGGGAAAAAACTTCACAGAGTCGCAAAAAATAGTTATGATCTTATATTTTCAGTTTCCAGTCATTTTTACACATTTTGAAGATCCAACAATTATCTTTAATTCGTTTCTGATAATATATTGGATCCAATGTGAGCTTTACACTTAAGTGTAGGAGGTCTCCTGGTGGGCAGCTGGATCCTGAAGTGTGCCAGATCCCTTTTGAGAATTACTTGGCTGGTGGTGGGATGGGTGGATGTCATTAACACTCAACTCTGCCCTCCGGAGCTTTCCCACACTCCGTCCATTATAGCATAAAAAAGGCATGTGCCCCTATATCAATGGACCTTTTGAGGATCCTGTCCCCAAGCAGTGCACCACCCATGGTAGCGGGTGGGGCCCCCTCAAAATAAACTACCCATATTGTTGAAGTGGGAAAAAAGCAATACATTAAAATCGAAATAATTTTATTAACATTTTACACAAATCATTAATTTAATGAATTTGTTAAAAGCTTCCTAGTTTAGTGTGACGTGGTTGGGTGAAAATCAAAGCGGAACGTCTTATTTGTCACTTTATTTACTCAGTTCATCCTTGATGTGACAGGAAGTGGACACGGTTGCGGAAGCTAGATGTTCCACGTGCCAAAATTAGGAAAGGCGAGAGTGAGCAATATTAGAAGTAGTGTTTGGTGTAATGAGATCCTGGCTCGTCCATCCCGCATCCTCCGCCCTCTGTTGGGACCAGCTGGGTCTCCCAGCACCATACCGGTAGTTTATTGATTAACCAATAAAAGGAAGGGTATCTTAAACTATAACGTATTTAAGTTGCACAAAAGGAAGAACAGTAGAAATTGAACTGCATTTAAGAAGTTAGTGTGGGAAATGTTCTTTGATTCGAAGCCCAGGAGTCGATTTAAAAGAAAACGAAGTGAAGCCCCTCATATAAGTTTTAAAAGGAGTATTTAATAAAAGGATGCAGCGCTAGGTTTTACAAAAGTTTCACAGCTGTGGCTCAATAGCCCGGTACTTGCGTCCACAGGCCGCTGACTGAGCGGAGCTCATCAGTAGTTACTGTCTGGCGGTCCGGAACAAAAGAGCGAGTGATTTCACAATACAAACATATTTTATAGAACCACCCCTTTCCGGTCATAAAAAAACAACTTCAAAATAAGACAAGCTCCGGTTTCGTGCTCTCATTGGTTGGTAGCGGGGGCTGGATCCTGTTGGCCACTTGTCACATGGGGTTCTCCGGACTCTTCTATTGGCTGACGTCGTTGGGGGCGGGTCCTCTTATGACGTCACTGTCGCCATCTTGTTAGCGATGTCCTGAAGCGAGTCCTTCTCCCTCTACTCATATATACAATACAATATTAGCTACATACTATCTGAGGCTAAAAACAACATCCGGTAATACTACCGGAATTGGACAAATATGGTCCGTCCAGAAACAGTGAATTATCCTCTAATGTTCCGTTTCAATATATTGATTATTTCTTACAATAGCTTAAAGTGAATGGGTTTGAAAAAAAACAAAAACATAAAGATGGCTAACTGGTCAAACCCTTCCACAATGCTCTTTATCACTTAAATGAGAAAAAGTTGTAACCAGTAGTACGGAGGATTGGAATATAAATGTTAGAGGAGAAAGCATGTAAAGGTGGCCAAATAGTTACTAAAGAACACACCACCAGCCAACGGCTAATATCTAATGGCTAATGTCCGGTAATGTCTGTATTCACGGCTCAACCATTACCGGAATACTGAATCTGCTGCTGTCTGTTGGGACTCCTACCACAATAGGCTACAGATGTTTTTGGACTAACCAGCCAAAAGAAGTCTCTGTAAAACTTTACTCTGTCGGACATAAAAGGAAGAATAACAGCTCCTATCGTTAACGGATTTAACAGGCTCCCTGTGGATCCTTAAAAAGTCTTAAAAGTCTTAAATTTAGTTTTTGATATTCAAGGTCTAAAAATGTCTTAAAAGGTCTGGAATTTTAGGAGCGGAGGTATTACATTTTACCTGGGGCAGAATTAATGAGTGTGTCTATTTTTAGTTAAATGTGTATGTTTTACTTTACTGGTAAGGTTATTTTATAACGCAACGTCCCATACCTATTTGTTTTTTTTACGTGAAATAGAGGCTAGCGCACACTCAGCTCAGTAGGTGGTGGTAGAACGCCTTGTATGACTGTGATCTGCATTTTAACGTAGAAGAAGAACGTAGTTATCCAGCTGCCGTGGAAAAAAAGGAACACGACGCTGAGGTTAACAATGGGTAAATGCAAATTTAATGATAAGTGGTTGGAGGACAACAAGTATCGTGGCTGGCTGAAACCATCCAGCTCCTGTGAGGCGCGATGCGAACTTTGTCGAATAACTTTCAAAATTGGCTAAATGAGGTGCAAAGCACTAGATTTGCACATGAGATCAGAAAAACACAAGCGCTATGCTGGTATTTAAAGGAGTACAATGCCCATAGAGTCGTTCGCTGTCGCTACTTCTAGGTTGGCTGTTACAACTAATATATCCACTCTGGCAAAGTCTTCAGGGCCCACTTCCAGTCAGACACCGTTCTACTCGTTTTCACCCACAGCCACGTTAAAGGCAGAAGTGCTGTGGGTTTTTCACACAGTTAGTTGTCACCAGTCATACACCTCAAACGACAACATTCACACAATCTTCCGTGAAATGTTTCCGATTCCGAAAGTGCTAAAACTTTCACTTGTGGAAGGGACAAAACCGCGTACCTTGTGCGGTTTGGAATAGCTCCTTACATAAAAAAGGAGCTCATCTCAAGAGTAGATTCGTTTGTCATTATGTTCGACGAGAGCATGAACAGGACCACCAAGAATTAACAACTAGTCCTGCGGCAACCGATGTGACTGGCACCCACGTTTCATCCCGTTTCTTTGGATCACAATTCATGGGCCATTCAAATGCAATAAAACTTTTTTTATATTGGTATTATTTTTTCCTTTTAGAGGTCTTAAAAAGGTCTTAAAAGTCATTAAATTTGTACTTAAAAAATGTGCAGATACCCTGTTTAATGAACATCTTCTCTGAACGTCATGAACCAAACCGGCATGACAGAGTAACCTTTGAGAGGAACCGAGCCCACAGGTGCAGCAGTGGCTGGAGTATATTATGCGACCTTCGTCCCTTTCTCACTGGTGAGTAACTGTAAGCACCCTGTTACCAATTGTTTACCCCTAAAAGACCCAGGGTTTACATTACATTATTTACGTCTTACATTGCCCTCAATTGTTTTGCAGATCTTTCAAAATGTCGTTGTCCATGGTTTTGAATAATGACCCAACTAATAAGTAGTGGTGGAAAAAGTATTCAGATCTTTTAGGAAAGTAAGGGTGTGACAAACTGTAACCTGAACAGTATCTAAAGCTATCAGACAGATGTAGTGTAGTAAAAAATACAATATTTGCCTCTAGGATGTAGTGGAGAGGAGTGTAAAGCTATATAAAATGGAAACGTAAGTCGGCTTAAAGTGCATTGAATTGTAATGGTGTGCAGAAATGTAGTAAATGTACTTAATTACTTAATAAGACAGTAATGTCTTGCAAACGCAGGCGAAGAGGGATTTCTTTTCTGAAGTATGTCGGTGCCTAATTTAATTGTTAATGGTTTAGTTATTCAGTAACACAATCTGTATTCTTGGTTGGCTCTTAATTTCATTCATGGCCAACTGATTTTTCTGTCTTGGACATATGGTTAGCATACATACTGTGTGCAGTAAAGTAGGTTGTTTTTTTTTCAGCTGTGTACTAGTATCTTAAGGTTGTAATTATAAAACAGATAGTGTTAGGTAAAACGAATCACTGCTTGCGGTAAACAAACATAATATAATTCCTAGAAACTTTGAAAAAAACTATACCGTCTTAAATGTTTTAAAAAACTAAGGCTGCTGATTACTAACACATGGGCAGTTACAACAAAAGGTGTAATTCAAAACAAAGTTTTAATTTTAGAAGCAACAGTGTCTTTTAGTCTCTGTCCCTTCAGGGCAAAGATCTATTGTCCCACAGGGCTCTGTGAGTGAGTTTCCTCTGGTTTCCCACACTCTGTCCTTTCAATGGAGGAACAATAGAAGTGTGTCTTATTATCCATCCCTTAAGAGTCTCTGACCTCCTAAAAGAGAAAGATGGTTTACTTTAATGTTTCCACATTGAAACAGCTAAACTGAGTTTAGTTGCCAAAAGAATGTTGCATCAACAGTGTTTTTGAAATCAACTTTTTGTTATTTAGTTTGATGGTTTAACTGATTCCATTTAGAGTAACATAACATGATGACTGTCAAAGATTTTAGTTTTACCACCTTAGTTTTACATCCAACAGGTATGTCATGGATAAACATTTAGCTGTTTGTTCTAAATTGTATTATGATTTGTCAAAGGTAGAAGTGATGATGGATACCTCCATTAATTATTGCACAATAATAATTAAGAACATGAGAACACAAAACTTTTAACTGGCAGTGTTTGTTTATTTACCATTGCAAAATGAACAACGTAAAACATGAAAGTTCCATCTAGAGGTGATGATGCATCACAACAACAACTTTCTGTTTACTTTCTGTAACAAGATTTCTGCAAACACTGTACTCACACAGAGTAGAGGAGCAACTGTCTTTATAAAAGACACACATGAAGAATGTTTGAGCACACAGTGCTCACTTTTCTTTAGATGCTTTTTCAAATTGAATTAAAACATTTGCACTCAAAGATATTGAAACCAAACCTTAGAACAGGTCACTTGATTATTAACCAAAACGGTAAATTCATTATCAACATAAAATAATAACATTGTCACTAGAAAACTGTGGCAGTGTTACATTAATGAAACCTTCTAAATAAGGATAATTAAAACGAGAAACATATTGATCTTAAAACAAATCATTATTAAACAATCACAGAAAGTGAGGAAAAGTCCATAAATAGGACAGATCAGGTTTGTGATCAATAAGAATGAAAAAGTAACACGTGTCACCATTGCATAACAACACTTGCCTTAATAGTGTACCAGGAAAATGGTACATTAAGCAAACCTTTAAGGAAAACCTTTTAATCAAAAATGATCTGTAAATATTTCATATATAACAGATTCTGCCAATACAAAAAGTACAGTGAGTTATATCAATAATTGCAGATGCAATCAGATTTGGTTCATGCAACATGCATGAGAAGATGTTCTCTTTCGTAAAATAAAAGACATTATTGCTGTAATTTCCTCAGGAAATGTCATCTTAATAAGGGGAAAACAACCTTCTGTACAAACAGAAGAACAAGTTCATAACATTTCAGAATTCAGAAGAATTCACTTCCAGTAATCTCTGACCAATATGGTCATCTCAGTTTGTCTGGTTTTAACTCCAGTCTGGAGGGCTCTACCACGGCCTCCAGGGATCGCTGTTGACCGGACTCTTCTCTTTGGAGATGCTGGTCTGGACTGTAGAGCTCAGCAGAGAGAAGTCAGCCTCTCTCAGGTTCTTATCAGAGGAAGACTGCATCTTGTTGACGTGGTTCAGCAGTCTCCTCTGCTTCTCATTCTGCTGCTGCAGTCGTCTCAGGACACAAACTGTCATCTCCAGGATGTCTGCTTTCTCCAGCTTGGAGTCTGGCTGCTGTTGGAGGAACTCTGCACCCAGGAGAGACTTGATCTGCTCAATGCTGCTGTTGATTCGCTCTCTGCGTACCTTCTCCACCAGAGGCTTTCTGAGCTGCAGAAGGAAGAAAAGCATCATTAATAAACTTATTCTGGAGTTTAGTGGTAGCATTTACAAAGACATGTTTTTTTTAACAATATTGAAATCTTGTTGAATCTTGAATTTACCTTGTGGGTCAGAGTGTGAGGCTCCTGAGAGTTGGTCATTGCTGCAGTGATTGTAGGTGCCATGTCTGGACCTCAGTGCTGTAGAGGTCTCTGTAGAGAGAATCTGATCTCTGCTGGCTTCATCCCTCGTATTTATAGTCCCACATCTCCATATGAATGTGTGGGTCTGGGTCTGACTGCAGTTTCTCACAGTCTTAGCCAATCAGAGAGCGAATTGAGACAAGAATGGGTGCAGCAAACTTAATGCTGTTGTTGCCCAGGAGACAATGGTTATATCCCAGGGGAACAGGTGGATGACTGGACTGTCAGAGCTCTGTGTGAATCTGGGAAAGTGGTGACCCTGTAGAGAGCAGATCTACTGCCTGATGCTGGGATCAACGACATTGACTGAGCACACGCTCATCTTCCCATAACACACGTTGGATACCGACATGGAATTGCATCTGGTTGAAAAGTACTGTGTAACTTACATTTAACTACAATAAGTAATCAGAGAAAAAGATATTTTCATCAAAACCTTAATTGCCTTTTTTTTTGTCGCTTGTTCTTTTTAATTAATTCAGATAATCATCATTAAAAACAATGTTTCTCCAACTTTTAAAATAAATAAAAAACTTGATCTTATAAATGTTTTTTATATGTGATGAAAAAGACTCAAATTTCCATACTATATTAAAAATGTTAAGGACGACTGACATGGTTTTCTCCAGATGTAGCACACTCTCTTGACTTGTGTGGGTAGAAAGTTGGTGTCAGATTCCCACACTGACTCTTTGAATGCTGTGGTCAGGGAACAACAAAAGCACTTTGAATGGAGCCTTTGTGACTGATACTGGACGTGTGTGGGGGTAGAAAACAGAGCCGGACGTCACCCACCATCTGGAGGGAAACCTCACCATTGGCTGGCTCTACAATAGTGTTTCCATTTTATTCATTTGTAAACATTTTGACCACCCTCTTTTCCTTTAAAAAAAAAATTAATACATTTCTACAAAATCTTTTTTTTTCTTCCCTTATTATCACTAGCAACTGGATCAAAATGTCAGCACTGTAGATGAGAGTAGAAGGTTAAAGCAGCTGTTTCCTGAAGTGTGTCAAATCCCTTAAGAGAATAATCTGCTGCTCGTCGGGTTTAGGATGATAATCACTCTGCACTCTGCTCTCCGGTGTTTTCCCACACTCTGTTCTTTAAATTAACTTAAGCTGTATGCCTTAATATACGGTACATAGACATTTTGATCCACCCTTGGATTATTAAATTGTTCTATTTGAACATTATTTATGTTTCTTTAGATTCTACAACTCAAATATATTATTTTTTCAAATATGTATGATCTCAGAAATGGCTATGTTGTAAGTCTCATACATCTCAAGTCATTTAAAATGTAAAAATCCTGAGTTGTTAACATAAAAAATATACTATGAGGTCAACTGTTAACACTTAATACTTTTGTGGTATCAAAACGTAACAGTGTTCTTTTTCCTATTGACTTGCAAAGTATGCAAATATCACAAGATTGTAATCCTGAGTTAAAGAAATAGTTGTCCTGAATTCAGCAAAACAATCTATTTTTACAAACCCAGGGGACGGAAACTTGCTAAATGTTATCATAGTAAGAAATCTTTAAAAAAAAAATGTAATCTGCGATTTAAAAACGATTAAGAATTTAGCATCTTGTGGATCCAGTGTGTCTTTAATCTGTGCCTTCAGGGCAAAGGTCTGGATCTACCGTCCCACAGGGCTCTGTGAGTGAGGTTCCTCTGGTTTCCCACACTATGTCCTTTCACTGGAGGAACAATAGGAGTGTGCCTCATTATGCATCACTTAAGATATAAAGTTTAACTCCTTTGAAGTGGGAATATATTTAGTTAGAGTATAAAGACCACCAAACTCCACAGTTGTACCAATTTTTGCAACTGAATATTTAGAAATGTCTTTTTCATTTGATCACTTGACTTGATGCAAATACGTAACTTAAGTGCGCGCATACAATTCTGGATAAAACCACTTTAAAATGTAGTGCATGCAGATTTACACTAAATTCGTACAGTAAGTTAAGCTGCATCAGGGGGGTGCAGAAGTTAGCACTGTGGCTCATAGCAAGAGGATCCCAGGTTTGAACCTGCTGGGTTTTTTATGGGGTAAGTTTGCTTGTCCTCCCTGTACCTGTGTGAGTTTTCTCACAGTGCCTTGACTTCCTCCCAAAGCTTAAAGACATGTAAGTTAGTTTAACAGGCAACTCTAAATTATGTTTTATTGTTATTACAAAATGTGGTAACAGTAACCGACCCTATCGACATCGATGCAATGTGGTTATAAATTATTGATGTATTGTGCTTTAAGGTTAGCAAATGCTTCCTTTTACAATGGTGGGAGGATTATATAGAACTATTTTAACAAATTCATAAACAAGTTTTCATTGTTACAAAGGCAAGTAGAATGAAAAATAACTCCATAGAGCAACATTTTCAGCTGTCAGTGTTTGTTTATTTAACAACGCACAATGAGCAAAAAAACTCCATCTAGAGGTGATGATACATCACAACAACAACTTGTATATTTCTACAAGACACTGTACTCATACAGACTAGAGGAACAACTGTCTTTATAAAACACAAACGATTAACAGTATTTGAGGACTCAGTACTTCCGTTGGGTACTTTTTCCCTAAATGAATTAAAACATTTGCAGCTTAAAACAGGTCACATTTTTCAAACATTTACATTGTCACTGGAAAACTGTGACACTGTCACATTTGAAACATCTTTTACAGTAAAAGGGGAAGCATATTCCTCTTAAAACAGATCATTTCTCAATAATCACAGAAAGTGAGGGAAAGTCCATTCTGACAAAATGTCCATAGAAAGGACAATAAGATTTTCGAGATATTCAAAATTTGAACAATGAACTTTACTCTACCAAACCATAACATGCTGTGAGTCATTAGAGCATCACAGGAGAATTGTGACATTAAGCAAACCTTTCAGAAAAAACATAAACATTTGCATCTTTGAACAGATCAGTTCTGAATAATCAGAGAGATTAAAGTAAATTATGGCAATATGTCTATTTAAAATGACAGTTAAAGTGTTTGGATCATTATGATCAATAACAAAAGATTTTAAAAGATACTAATTGTATCAAATTATACATTACAATACATAAAGTACAGTGAGGTATATCAATAATTGCAGATGCAATCAGATTTGGTTCATGCAACATGCATGACAAGATGTTCTCTTTCTTAAATTGAAAGATATAGTTGTTGTCTTTTCCTCAGGAAATATCATCTTTCATAAATTCAGAATGAATTCAGAAGAATTCACTTCCAGGAATCTTTAACCAATATGGTCATCTCAGTTTGTCTGGTAGTAACTCCAGTCTGGAGGGCTCTACCACGGCCTCCAGGGGGCGCTGTAGACTGGACTTTTCTCTTTGGAGATGCTGGTCTGGACTGTGGAGCTCAGCAGAGAGAAGTCAGCCTCTCTCAGGTTCTTATCAGAGGAAGACTGCATCTTGTTGACGTGGTTCAGCAGTCTCCTCTGCTTCTCATTGTGCTGCTGCAGTCGTCTCAGGACACAAACTGTCATCTCCAGGATGTCTGCTTTCTCCAGCTTGGAGTCTGGCTGCTGTTGGACAAACTCTGCGCCCAGGAGAGACTTGATCTGCTCAATGCTGCTGTTGATTCGCTCTCTGCGTACCTTCTCCACCAGAGGCTTTCTGAGCTGCAGAAGGAAGAAAAGCATCATTAATAATCTTATTCTGGAGTTTAGGTTTTCCATGAACAAAAACAACATGTGATGACAATATCTTGAAATCTTGTTGAATCTTGAATTTACCTTGTGGGTCAGAGTGTGAGGCTCCTGTGAGTTGGTCAGTGCTGCAGTGATTGTAGGTGCCATGTCTGGATCTCAGTGCTGTAGAGATCTCTGTAGAGAGAATCTGATCTCTGCTGGCTTCATCCCTCCTATTTATAGTCCCACATCTCCATATGAATGTGTGGGTCTGGGTCTGACTGCACTTTCTCACAGTCCCAGCCAATCAGATGGTTTGACGACACAATACGGGGTGTAGCACACTTAATGCTCTTATTGCCACAAGGGACAATGGTTATATCCCAGGGGAACAGGTGGAGGACAGGGCGGGGCTGATGGAGAGCGACTCTCAGAGCTCTGTGTGAATCTGGGAAAGTGGTGACCCTGTAGAGAGCAGATCTGCTGCCTGATGCTGGGATCAATGACTTTGACTGAGCACACGCTCATCATCCCATCACATGTGAGGGAATATCATCTATGACGTATAAATGACTCTTAAGATAACAAATAGGTTGGTTATAATGTTTTTTTATTTATTCTTGTGGATTTGTAATGAGCCACAACCTACAATACACTTGTTTGAAATCACTGTTTTTTAATATACATTTATTCCAATTTCCCTAATGTTTAATATTTTTTCATCAAAAATCCAGCCTTCTGTGAAATAGCATTACAATATCTTCAAAAGTAATGTGGTGATCATTAAGGGTAACTTCTATGAAACCACCCCAATCACCATGCAGCTGTCCAGATGTAGTCTTTTGACACGTGCCTTGTAGTCAGCCTGAGTAACACGTTGAGCTCAGTTTCCCACACTGACTCCCTGTATGGTGTGGTCAACGATCCACAAAGGGAATCCTCTGACAGATGCTGGCTGTGTGTTGTTACAGAAACTGAGTCTGACATCACCAGCCCTCTGGAGGGAAAGGACGCCATTGGCCAATGCAAAGGATTAAAAAAGCATGAAATTTAGGTAAACGATCCATTATAAGTTAAGAAAAAAAGTATTTATCACGTTACATGTTATAGTTTCTGATCATGGTGGTACGTTTTGAATATGGAGTGTTTTTGTTTTTTTCATTCATGAAAATCAATTTCATTAAGCCTTGGCTTTACCCATGGGGGGGTTCCTTGAGGGCAGCTGTTTCCTGAAGTGTGCCAAATCCCTTTGGAGAATTACTTGACTGCCGGTGGGATGGGATGAGTTTTCCCACACTCGGCCTATTAGCAGAAAACCGGCATGTGCCGGCCTACAAATAGATCGATTGAAATATCCATCAACATTAGCAGATGTTACATAACATTTCATTAAACTAGAGAAAGCTGGTACCCACAAATGTTGTATGATGTTTCATGTTAAAAAAATAAATCTGCCCCAATCTTCTCAAAGATCTGAACAAGTTAAATTAATTAGGAAACTCCAAAGTGTCACCACAGTTGTAAGGTTTGCAAAGTCAAGTGTATAATATCAGGTATAGAAACACTATAATTAGTAGAACACATGAAGTTCCTTCCTTGAGAAAATGTAGAACTGTAAAAAAGTTAATTAAAAAAAAGTCGAATCCTTATAGAATTTTATCTTTCTCTGAAAATACATAAAACTATTAGAAATGTTGATGGTTTTTGGAGCCAAACTAAAAAGTAGGAAGTTTCAAGTTGGATTTCATGCCTATTCAAAGTTTATTTAACAAACCACTGAAACAAAGTTCATATTTTTTGCATTACAGTTTTGTTTCCCTGGCACAAAAGGGAAATAAATAACAACCAAAAATATATCTGCATCGGTATCAGCCAAACCGTTATTCTAAAATCGATATCGGTTTCCGCTGAGAATTTTGCAATCGATGCATCCCTATTTTTTTTATCAGAAACAATGGAGCGACAGAACCACGTGCAACCGGCTGCGTTATTATTGTTCGTCCTCTTTTCAGGAATAGAAATGAGAAGGTAAGTTATTTTAAGTTGGGAATATACAATTATATTTGTGCATCAGGTTACCTCTATCATAAATGAGGTTGTGTTCTACCTTCCCTTGAATTATTATCATTTTAGCAAGCATATGGCAAGCACAAGAAAGTAGTTTCAGAAAAGTGTGTGTACATCCGTTTGAGATGTTTGATTATTTTCAACAATTTTGAAAAACAGCTTTTTCTTGACTTGATTCAATACAGTGAGGCAAATACTGTCCGTATGTATTTTGCTGCAGCAAAGACATGTTTAACTGACGGTATTTTCCCTTTTTGTAAAAGTTGCTGGATAAAGTAACTTGTGATGTTCTCTGTTACAGCCTTGCATCTGAGAAACAACCTAATTCAGTTAAGGAATTTGGATTTGCTAAAAGGTAAAGGTTTTTCATACACCTTATATCGACATTTAGCTGGTAAGCAATCTTAGTTTGAAATTGAAGAAAAGCTTAAAAAGCACTATGTTTCAGAAACATTTTTTAATTGTGTCATTGACTGAAACAATTTTGATTCAGGAGAATAGTAACCACAAAAGCAGAATTCAAAAAAAGTTTTAAATTCAACAGCCAGTGTGTCTTTAATCTGTCCCTTCAGGGCAAAGGTCTAGATCTGTTGTCCCTCAGGGCTCTGTGAGTGAGGTTCCTCTGGTATCCCACACTCTGTCCTTTCAAGGGAGGAACAATAGGAGTGTGTCTTTATTATCCATCACTTTAGATAGTAATTTCTGACCTCTCTATAGGGGGACATGGTTAACCTAATTTTTGTTACAATATAAAACACCTGAGAGTGAATATTATTCCAAGAGAATGTTGGCAACGGTGTCATTGGACGCACTGCCTCTTTTACTTTCGTTCTTGCGCCATGTGTAGTGACATAACATTAATGACTGTGAATGTCTTTATTGAGTAACCTTGATTTCACACCAACCAGGTATGTTATTGATAAGCCATTAACTGTATGTTCCGAATTGTATCCAGATTTTTCAATCAAAGGATTGATGTGAAACTAAAATGAAGAAGATAACACAATATTTTCAGCTGGCAGTGTTTCTTTATTTAACATTGCCCAATGAACAACATAAAACATGACGGTTTCATCTAGAGGTGATGATACATCACAACAACAACTTGTATATTTCTACAAGACACAGTACTCATACAGAGTAGAGGAACAACTGTCTTTATAAAAGACAAAGGATTAACAGTATTTGAGGACTCAGTACTCATTTCTTTGGGTATTTTTTCCCTAAATTAATTTAAAAATGTGCACTTAAAAACTGACCTTACAACAGGTCACATTTTTCTATATATATTTTTTTATATAATAAACATTGTCCCTTGAAAACTGTGACACTGTTAAATTTGAAACATCTTTTACAGTAAAAGGGGAAGCATGTTGCTCTTAAAACAGATCATTTCTCAATAATCACAGAAAGTGAGGGAAAGTCCATTCTGACAAATTGTCAATAAATGGACAATAAGATTTTCGAGATATTCAACATTTGAACAATGAACTTTACTCTACCAAACCATAACATGCTGTGAGTCATTAGAGCATCACAGGAGAATTGTGACATTAAGCAAACCTTTCAGAAAAAACATAAACATTTGCATCTTTGAACAGATCAGTTCTGAATAATCAGAGAGATTAAAGTAAATTATGGCAATATGTCTATTTAAAATGACAGTTAAAGTGTTTGGATCATTATGATCAATAACAAAAGATTTTAAAAGATACTAATTGTATCAAATTATACATTACAATGCATAAAGTACAGTGAGGTATATCAATAATTGCAGATGCAATCAGATTTGGTTCATGCAACATGCATGACAAGATGTTCTCTTTCTTAAATTGAAAGATATAGTTGTTGTCTTTTCCTCAGGAAATTACATCTTTCATGAATTCAGAATGAATTCAGAAGAATTCACTTCCAGTAATCTTTAACCAATATGGTCATCTCAGTTTGTCTGGTGGTAACTCCAGTCTGGAGGGCTCTACCACGGCCGCCAGGGGGCGCTGTTGACTGGACTCTTCCCTTGGGTGATGCTGGTCTGGACTGTGGAGCTCAGCAGAGAGAAGTCAGCCTCTCTCAGGTTCTTATCAGAGGAAGATTGCATCTTGTTGACGTGGTTCAGTAGTCTCCTCTGGGACTGCGTCTTCACCTGCTCTTTGGACAGGAAGTGTGTCAACTCTTGGACACACCTGGAGTAGCCCTGGTTGACAGCTGCTGAGTCCACAGCTTGATTCTGCTGCTGCAGTCGTCTCAGGACACAAACTGTCATCTCCAGGATGTCTGCTTTCTCCAGCTTGGAGTCTGGCTGCTGTTGGAGGAATTCTGGACCCAGGAGAGACTTGATCTGCTCAATGCTGCTGTTGATTCGCTCTCTGCGTACCTTCTCCACCAGAGGCTTTCTGAGCTGCAGAAGGAAGAAAAGCATCATTAATAATCTTATTCTGGAGTTCAGGTTTTCCATGAACAAAAACAACATGTGATGACAATATCTTGAAATCTTGTTGAATCTTGAATTTACCTTGTGGGTCAGAGTGTGAGGCTCCTGAGAGTTGGTCAGTGCTGCAGTGATTGTAGGTGCCATGCCTGGATCTCAGTGCTGTAGAGGTCTCTGTAGAGAGAATCTGATCTCTGCTGGCTTCATCCCTCCTATTTATAGTCCCACATCTCCATATGAATGTGTGGGTCTGGGTTTGACTGCACTTTCTCACAGTCTCAGCCAATCAGAGACCTCTGTTTGACAAAAAGGGGGTTTGCCACTCAATAGTCTTATTGCCACGGGGACAATGGTTAGATATCTCAGGGGAACAGGTGGAGGACAGGGGGGGGTGATGGAGAGAGACTCTCAGAGCTCTGTGTGAATCTGGGAAAGTGGTGACCCCAGATCTGCTGCCTGATACTGGGATCAATGACTTTGACTGAGCACACGCTCATTATTTTATCCCACACAGGAGGGAATAACAATCATATTGTATACATGTATTAATTACTCTAAGGCTAAGGTAAAAGAAATATCCATTTTTGTTGAGCCTAAGTCTTAAATATGTTAGCTAATATCTCTATTTGGAATTATGAATTGAGTCCTATTTCACTATTATTTTGTTTAAAGCCGAGTCAAAAATCCATCATTTTGTAAAAAAGCATTATAACATCTTAGGAAGTATGGTGAAGATCATTTATGATGCGCTACAATAAACACATACCAGCTACAGTCCAGATGTAGTCTTTTGACACGTGCCTTGTAGTCAGCCTGAGTAACACGTTGAGCTCAGTTTCCCACACTGACTCCCTGTATGGTGTGGTCAATGATCCACAAAGGGAATCCTCTGACAGATGCTGGCTGTGTGTTGTTACAGAAACTGGGTCTGACATCACCAGCCATCTGGAGGGAAAGGACGCCATTGGCTGATGCGAAATTTTGAATTTTTGACAACAGTCTATGGAGAGTTTACCAAAAAAAGGAGATAAGTAACTTTTCTTTTTAGTTTCATTCATTTGCTTATGTTTGACTATTAATTGGATCAAACGTGAGCTCTACACATGAGGGTGGGAGGTTTCCTGGAGGGCAGCTGTTTCCTGAAGTGTGCCAAATCCCTTTTGAGAATTACTCGGTTGCCGGTGGGATGGGAGGTTTTTTCCCACACTCGGTCAATTAGCAGAAAACAGGCATGTGCCCCTCTACAAATGGATCTTTTTCAGGATCCTGTGCACAAGTAATGTGCAATGTCACCATGGGTAGAGGGTGTTGCCCCCCCCCCCAAAAAACAAAATAATTATCCATCAAAATTGGTAGTTGTAACATAACCGTAAGTTAAACTAGAAAAGGCCATTTCTGACATTTGCTTTGTGAATGCTTGATGGTGAAAAACGTAAAGAACAGTTTGTGCCTATTTAAAGTTTTGTAATAAATCTCTAAAGAAAGTTCATATTTTTTTGTATTAAAGATTTTTTGACATGGCAAAAAAGAGAACAATCAACAAATAAACACAGAAATATCTGTTTCGGTATCAGCCAAATCATTATTCTAAAAATCTGTGTCAATATCGACTGAAAGTTTTACAATCGATGCATCCCTATTTTTCATTAGAAATAATGGAGGGGTTTTCTGCCCAGTGATTGTTTATCCTCCTATCCAGAATCAAATATCAAATATATACACTGTATTTTGATGCAGCAAAGACACTTTTACCATGAGATTTTGTCTCTTTTTATAAAAGTTAGCTAGTTATAGTAGACCGTCATGTTGTACTTTTTTTTCAGACTCGGAGCTGAGATAAGACTAAATGTAATCAGTCAATCTAGATTTTCTGAAAGGCGATGTTCTTTTCTCCTACATCTTATATCTACAAAGATAGTTACAAACCTCTATTAAAGATTGAAGTAACGTTTACAAAGAACTATGTTTCTGAAATATTTTATTTTGTTGAGGTTAACTTAATTTTTGTGTCATTGACTTAAAGATTTTTTTAATGATATACTAATGAAGTATGATTTTTCTGAATAAAATCAAGGAAATTAGTTAGAACCAAAACAGTATTCAAAACAAGTTTAAATTCAACAGCCGGAGTGTCTTTTAGTCTCTGTGCCTTCAGGAAAAAGGTCTAGTCTATTGTCCCACAGGGCTCTGTGAGTGAGTTTCCTCTGGTTTCCCACCCTCTGTCCTTTCAATGGAGCAACAATAGGAGTGTGTCTTATTATCTACCCCTGACAGCCTAAAAAAGGGACATGGTTAACTTTAAAGGTTTTACATTAAAACACCTTTAACTTAAATGTTGCCAAAATAATGTTGTCAAAGTCTCATTAAATATACTTCCTTTTATGTAGTTTAATGACTTTACTAACTCCATATAAAGTGATGTAACATGTGTGAGTGTCATATGTTATAATTAAACCACCTTAGTTCTCTACTTAACATTTATTTTATTGCTATACATTGTATGTTCTGAGTGGTATCATGATTTTTTAAATCAGGGAACGATAGGTTATACCTCTGTCTATTAAAGATAAATGTAAATTATATGAGAACACAACATTTTCAGCTGGCAGTGTTTGTTTATTCAACAATGCACAATAACAACAGAAAACATGACAGCTTCATCTAGGTGATGATACATCACAACAATAACTTGTAGATTTCTACAAGACACTGTACTCACACAGAGTAAAGGAACAACTGTCTTTATAAAAGACAAAGGATTAACAATATGTTAATGACACAGTACTCATATTTTGAATTAAAACAGGTCACATTGGCTTGAATAATCAATTGATTATTTAAATGTAAATGACATGGTCAGTGAAAAACTGTGACAGTGATACATTTAACAAACCTTTTATAATAAAAGAATAAGTATTTTGATGTAAATATTATCACAGAAAGTGAGGGAAAGTCCAATACGAACAAATATCCATAAAAACGAAAGTATGTATTTTTGCACTATACAAACTCATTTAAACCTAGATGGCTAATATAACAATGCTCTTCATTGTACCAACACATAACGTGAAGTGCAACACTAAACTATCACAGGAAAATGTGACATTAAGAAAACATTTTAGGAAAAAAAGATAACGTTTTTTGATCACTATGATCAATAACAATAAAAACATTTAAAATGTATCATGAAGCATTACACAGCCAATACATGAAGTAAAGTGAGGTACGCATATCAATAATTGCAAATGCAATCAAATTTGGTTCGTGCAACATGCATGACAAGAAGTTCTCTTTCTTGAATTGAAAGATATAGTTGCCATAATTTCCTAAAGAAATACAATCTTTCATCTACAAACAGAAAAGAAGTTCATAACATTTCAGAATTCAGAAGAATTCACTTCAAGTAATCTCTGACCAATATGGTCATCTCAGTTTGTCTGGTAGTTACTCCAGTCTGGAGGGCTCTACCAAGGCCTCCAGGGGGTGCTGTTAACCGGACTCTTCTCTTTGGAGATGCTGGTCTGGACTGTGGAGCTCAGCAGAGAGAAGTCAGCCTCTCTCAGGTTCTTATCAGAGGAAGACTGCATCTTGTTGACGTGGTTCAGCAGTCTCCTCTGCTTCTCATTGTGCTGCTGCAGTCGTCTCAGGACACAAACTGTCATCTCCAGGATGTCTGCTTTCTCCAGCTTGGAGTCTGGTTGCTGTTGGAGGAACTCTGGACCC